>NC_133123.1:199041610-199670958 GCF_033568475.1 Henckelia pumila | reverse complement strand
GCACTTTAATGATATTAGTATCATTTGGCAGTGTAGTGCTGATTATAGGCGTGGACGTAGGACTGGTAGCACTTGTCTAGCATTTGTGGTATGAAAGTACTGTTCGAGATATCCTGACTGAGTATGCATGCATTATGTGACCGCATGATTTATATGACATGATATTATGCTGCATTCATTTTCATCTTGAGTTATCTCTTTCGAGATGTCTGTTAGTAGGGTTTTACCCTATCCTGTTAGTGGATGAAATTCCATCGATTTGGGTCCCGCTTATCCACTGGTATTACTCGGTATGAGAGCCATCTCCTGAAGCGACGGCACAGCGTGCTACATACCAGGGCCCGGTCTGTCTCTGTTATCTGATCCTTGACCTCGAGTCTGTTGGGAGTTCACTTTGCATGCATGTATACTCATACTCTCGTGCTGAGCATTTATGCTTACTTCTCGTACTCTGTATTTTTTGGACACCCTATTCCATGGGGCAGGTTTGCGATTGGATGAGGCGGGTGGATCCAAGAGGGGCTAGGCAGTGGTTGGCCAGCTGGAGCTTAGCCTAGGGTTTTATTACTGTTGTTTTGGGTTAATACAGCTATTTCGATTTGGTTGTATTTTATTTGGATATTTACAGATTCCTTTCCTTGGGATTGTATTTATGTTTATGGTTTCCGCAGTTAAATTCTGATATCTATTTAATTAAGTTAATTGCATGCCTAAGTTCTGTTTAGTAGGTGATCCGGGTAAGGATCACTACATTTATGGTATCAGAGCATGCAAAGTATTCTTGGGATTAAGGTAACCGCGAGGTTAATTTTGTAGATGGCAGATCATGACGACCAGAGTTCTCATGGCAGTGTTGGGGGACGTTGGGGCGATGCCGAACGAGAGCGTCGTCGGGAGCGTCATCATCGTCGCCATGATGATCAGCGTTTCAGTGTACGTCGATTCTTGCAGATGGCTCCGAAGCCCTTGGTTGGAGGTGAGTCTCTGGAGGATGTGGAAAACTGGTTGGACCGCATGGAGAAGACTTTTCAGAATTTCCAATGCACCGAGGAGTAGAAGATGGAGACACTGGGCTATCTTCTGGATGGGCAAGCCCGTAGGTGGTGGAGGTTTACTTCTACACCCTTTAACACGGCGAGAGGAGTGGCCACCTGGGCCGAGTTCCGCACAGCTTTTCAGAAGCTGCATTTTCCTCCTGCACTCCGTCAGGCGAAGGCGGGGGAGTTACTGAGTTTGCGCCAGGGAGCCATGTCTATCGACGAGTACCAGCAGAAGTTCTTTGATCTGCTGTCTTATTGCTCGGAGATTGCTGACAGCTCCGAGATGAAGTCTAATCTGTTCCTTCAGGGCCTTAACCCTGAGATCCATGACCGTGTGGCGGTCGGCGATGACATGACCTACGAGGGTTTGGTCAGCTGTTGTCACGAGGCGGAGGATAGCATTCGGCGGAACAGGTCTTTTTTTCAGTCTAGGCCTGCGAGTTCTTTGGGTCCCCGTGCCCAGTCTTTCAAGAAGTCCGGATATACTTCTTCTTCCTCTGGTTCTGCTGGTGTTGTCCGTTTTGGGAAGAAGGACAAGTGCGATCACTGTGGGAAGAACCACCCGACCTACCGGTGCCATAGAGCTTCTGGAGCTTGTTTTCGTTGTGGTGAGGTTTGTCACATCCGGAGGGATTGTCCACTATCTGGGGGAGGCGGTTCTAGCTCTGGTTCAGGATCTGGTTCTCAGTCCACCATTCAGCAGAGGTCGCAGGGACAGCCTGCTGGGAGTTCTCATTTGAGGCCACGTGCTTCTGGCCAGGTGTTTGCTCTGTGGCATGATCAGGCAGTGGAGGAGAATGAGAAGGTCATCGCAGGTACTTTTTTGCCTTATGGTATACCTGCTCTTGTACTTATTGACACTGGTGCATCTCATTCCTTCATATCTGCACGTTTTGTTAAGAGGCATAAGTTACCATGCATTGCACTGGACGTAGTAGTTTCTGTTTCTACTCCGATGGGTCAGTCTGCTTTGGCCAAGCGTCTAGTGATGGGTTGCCCTTTAGAGTTTGAGGGTAACATTCTGATATCGAATCTCATGGTCCTTGCGATGGACGATTTTGATTGTATTTTGGGAATTGACATGTTAACTACCTATCGAGCTTCAGTGGACTGCTACCAGAGGTTGGTTCGCTTTCATCCGGTTGAGGGTGATAGCTGGTTTTCTATGGTAAGGGAGTGCGACCCTCGATGCCGTTGGTATCAGCTTTGAGGGCCTGTCGAGCTCTGGAGTCTGGCGGGGAAGGCTATCTTATCTATGCAGTTGATTTGTCCACTGAGAGCATTGGGTTAGAGAACATTCCAGTTGTGGATGAATTTCCAGATGTTTTTCCTGATAAGATTCCGGGATTTCCTCCTGCTAAGGAAGTCGAGTTTGGCATAGAGTTGGTGCTAGGTACTTCTTCTATTTCTCGAGCACCGTATCGTCTGGCTCCTTCAGATATGCGTGAGTTGAAGAATCAGTTACAGGACCTTTTGGACAAGGGGTACATTCGTCCTAGTTTATCTCCTTGGGGAGCTCCTGTTCTCTTCGTGAAGAAGAAGGATGGGTCGATGCGGCTGTGCATTGACTATCGTCAGTTGAACCGAGTTATTGTGAAGAACAAGTATCCTTTGCCGCGTATTGATGACTTGTTTGATCAGTTGCAGGGTACTTCAGTTTACTCCAAGATTGACTTGAGATCTGGGTATCATCATATGAGAGTCCGAGATCAGGACGTAGCCAAGACTGCATTCCGTACTCGCTATGGACATTACGAGTTTCTAGTGATGCCATTTGGATTGACAAATGCATCGGCTGTATTCATGGATCTGATGAACCGTGTCTTCAGGGAGTTTTTGGACAAGTTTGTCGTGGTTTTCATTGACGACATTCTGGTGTATTTGCGGAATACGGAGGAGCATGTTTCTCACTTGCGATTGGTATTTCAGACTCTTCGGGATGAGCAGTTGTACGCCAAACTGAGCAAGTGCGAGTTCTGGATGGATCGAGTGGTCTTTCTAGGCCATTGACCGACTAAATCGGTTTGATAAAAATCTACTGGCAAGCGCACCAGGTCAAGTAATAGTAAAGTGGACTGAGAGTCCAAGTATTGATCCCACAGGGACTGATGTCAATTCTCAAGATTTAATTATTTTACTTAATCTAGACAAAATAATAGAAAATATTTTGAATTAAATAAAATAAGAATATAAAATAAAAACTGCTTAAGAAATACGAATAAAAATAACTAAAGATAAAAATAATTAAAATAAAGACAACCAAGACACACGTAGGTACCGAAAAAATCTTGTAACATATAGTCGATTCAGGACTCAGATTTAATCTTAAATTACGGGAATTCTCCTATCTTGTTCAAAGAACTATTTCTAGAACAATCAAACCTATTCAAATATTGATGAACTAATCTTTCGTAATTCTAATCAAATTTGAATGCATTAAATATTTGTGAAAATTCAGTTTTCACCCAAACCGCACACTGAAACCGAATTTTATTTCTAGTCGGTTTTACCATGTGTTGATTATCAAAGTGATCAAAATCAATTCCTCCTCTGTCGACTTGGAATCGATTAACATGCAAGAAAACAGTTGATCAGACTATTCACAATACAAATATAAATCTGACAATCAATAAAATAAAATCAACTCTGGAAAATCCCAAACAAACATCCAAGTTTTCTACATAAATTTGTTCGGCCCAATCACGCCGTCTTGGTTGAAAATAAACTACTCAATAATTAAAAATAATAATTCAAAAATAAAAAGAAAAAAAGAAAAAAAAAGAGAAATCTTCTCTCTCAAGCCTTGTAGCCGCCTCCTCTGTGTTGTGTGCGCTTTCGAACTTCCCAACCCTCAAAAAGAAGTTATATCTTCTATATATATAGTCCGAAACGCCTACCAGTTAATTTCCTTCACAAAATAGGACTTTTCGCGCGCAACAAATAAAAACAGAAGCCTGGACACGAAACTCGCGCGCGCGCGAGCTTGATTCTCGCGCGCGCGCAGTACAACAATTCTGCACCGAGCGATGATTTTCAAAAATTCATATCTCGAGATCTAGCCGTCGGATTGAGCTAAAATTTGGACAGCAGCTTCCAAACATCTTACAATTTAATCGGAACAGTGGAGATCGGATTTTGAGCTATCTAAATTAAATTTGATTTTTTGAACAAAGCTAGTCCGTAATTCACTCTTCAAAAATATATTTTCCTACAAAATTAACCCAAGGAGTGAAATACACACACATGCACTAAAACACATAAAAACACATAAAAATAATATGAATGCACACAAAATAGACATAAATCTATCATGAACTAATGCATACAAAATGCACTTATCAACACCCCTATACTTAACTCTTGCTCGCCCTCGAGCAAGACATGCAAAAACAAAATGCAAACAAAAACATAAGTAAGGACGAATCATGAATGTGCACAGCCTCTGAGAAGTTCAATCACAAAACAAAAAACACAGACATGCTCTCAACTTTTCATAATACACCTTCGGTTTAACGTAAACGTGTGTGTGTGAAATGACATTCCAGTTTCATGCAACTTAAATCGAATTCGTCTCAAATCTGCTTAGCGACCTATGACAAATCAGTGCAAGTTTCACTCTTCAAGTGCCCATTCCTTCCAACGACCTCTAGACTAAACCCACCTCCCTTGAGATAATGAATTACACACCTCCGGATTTTGCACCCGGTATTGCTTTAGCCCCAATAATTACCCGCTGACTTAGCTATAACTGGCTAGGATACGCAAAATCATTCTATTTTTTCTTTCTAATCCCCTCGTCTATAGCCCGGATGGAGCATCAATCCCATTTAATCCGCATACTTAGCCTTAAATTTAATTTTTTTATAGGATTTTAATCCTTTCAAGGCCCGGATAGAATTGAATAAAAAAAAAAAATTTCTCTAGGTGCGCCCAAGATCATAAGTGTAAACTAGAGCCTCATCAAAATTCATAGAACACAATCAAGATCCACAAACTACCTATTGTCGTGCAATGGTCAAACAGACAGAAACTTCATCAAAACTTTCGCTACAATTCACTGGTCTAACATTAGTGCTTAAAAATATTCACGGTTCAACCTACAGTTTCTCATGTCCAGTCAAGAGCAAAAATTTTTCAAAAATCCATTTTTTTTTTCAAATAAACTTCATCATCATTGGCTATTATGACTCATCCTACTCATAACAATGCAAACAACAACAAACACAAACTGTATGCAAACAAATACGAAACACGACAGATGCAACACAAACACAAAGACAATGCAATACTAGTCTACCCCCCCCCTACTTATCCAAAGCATTGCCCTCAATGCTTCAGAACAATGAACAGAATGCATAACAAACACACATGCAAAGACGAACAAAAACACAATGAGAACAAAAATAACACTCCCCTGGTTTTCGATTCATCATCTTCCTTCTTGATAATATCAGCTGGGACAGCAGCAGCAGACTGTATATATCGGCAGGCTCGGAAAACTGGAATGGGAAAGAAGTAAAAATTAAATAAAAAAAACAAAAACCAAAAATAAAATAAAAAACAAGGAAAAGAACACTGGGTTGCCTCCCAGTAAGCGCTAAGTTTATAGTCTATAGCCCGACTATGCAGAAGAAACCATCAAAGAGCGGCTGCCGCCCATAGTAAGAATCATACGACTCTACGTATGGGTTTTGATTTTCTTCGCCCTCAAGCTTGGCGTGATATATGCAGTTTAAGCTTTTGGTTGATAAGTGCATTTTGTATGCATTAGTTCGTGATATTTTTATGTTTATTTTGTGTGCATTCATATTGTTTTTATGTATTTTTATGTGTTTTAAGTGCATGTGTGTGTATTTCACTACTCCGGTTAATTTTGTAGGAAAATGGATTTTTGAAGAGTGAATTACGGAGCAGCCTTGATCGAAAAATCATATTTAATTTTAGAAAGATCCAAATCCGATCTTTACCGTTCAAAATGAATTTATGATGTTTTAAAGTTGCTGTCCAAATTTCAGCTCGATCCAACGGCTAGATATCAAGATATGAATTTTTCAGAATCGTCGCGCGGTGCAGAAAAATTTGCTCGCTCAAGCGAGAGTCTATGCTCGCTCGAGCGAGCGAGACGTCCAAAAAAGCATCCGAGACAGAATTTTGCTCGCTCAAGCGAGAGGCTATGCTCGCTCGAGCGAGCAAGATGTGGAAAATCACCTTCGGGCAGAAGAGGGCTCGCTCGAGCGAGATACGTGTGCAGAGTTTTTTAAAAAAGAAATTTTTTATTCTTGCTCGGGAAGGATACTAACTTTTGAAGACCCTTGGGCATATAAATACCAATCTAATCATCAGAATAAGGGTTCCAGTTCCAGATTTTCAGAGACGGCGGCTACTACAACTTGGGAGAAAAGATTTCTCGTTTCTTCTTCTTTTCTTATTTTTATTTTCAATTCATGATCAAAAACTTTGTTTGAATTATGAAATTGATTTTTGAGTAGTTTTCTCTTTCGATCAAGGCCACGTGATTGGGACAGACAATTTATGTATAAAACTCGTTTGTTTGTTTGAGATTTTTAGACTTAATTTGAATTTATTGTTTATCGAATTTATATTTGTCTTACAAATTTCTTGGCCAGTTATTTGTTTGCTTGTTAATCGATTCCAAGTCGACAGAGGAGGTCTCGAATTCGATCACTTTGATATTCAACATAGTGTAAAACTAACTAGAAATAGAATTCGGTTTCATTATGCGGTTTAGATGTTTACTGAATTTTCACAGTTCGTTATGCATTCAAATTTGATTAGAATTACGAAAGATTAGTTCATCAATATTTGAATAGGTTTGATTGTTCTAGAAATAGTCCTTTGAACAAATTAGGAAAATTCCCATGAATTAAGATTAAGTCTGATGTCTTATATCTACTGCTTGTTACATGAGTTGTCTGGTACCAATGTGAGTCCTTGATCGAACTTTTCCCAAATTTGAAGTAATCCAAAGTTTTCTGCTGCGTTTTAATTAATTTAATTTTAATTGAAATTTTATTTATTAGTTAAAATCTGAAATCGCTATTTTTGATTAGTCTAGATTAGGTAGAAATAAATATATTTTGGTAATCATTTTTATACAGTTCCTGTGGGTTTGACACTTGGACCTTTGTCCACTATATTATTACTTGACCTGGTACGCTTGCCAGTTGAATTTATTCACACCGATTAATGCGGTCATTGGTCCAGCAATACTTGGTCTGAAATTTTTCTTTTGGAAGGAGACTCCGAATCTAGGCTGAAGGTCATAGAGGATGGAATATGTTGGAGGTGGCATCAATGGCAAGAAAGAATCTTCTAACGGTGTACATGGAACGATCATTGATGAGGTAAAATCTGTAGCCTTGTATGTTTCTTTCTCCTCCAAGTCCACTATTGGCTCTTCTTTACAAGAAAATTCCTCAAACATTATTTCTTCATGCGCTGGCTCAGTTACTTCACTCTCTTGGCAGATCTCAAAATTTGGTTCTCTAAGAAGTGCAATCTGTTCATCCAAAAGACTCCAAGACTTGATACGGCTTTCTAAGAATTGATTTGTCTCTGTCTGTTGCCGCAAAAGATTCTCCAACTGAGCCACATAATCTTCAGAACACCCTACACACTCTTCATGACTCTCAGGTGGTTGGTTTGCAAAATTTTTAGAGTTGATATCTGGAGGATATTTGTGACTCCAACCTTGCAATGAAAGATCACAATGCCAATGGTAGTCGAAATCTGCCATATCATTTAACAAGTGCATCGCACTGTCTTCATCTTTTCTAAACAATTGACTGACAGTGGCCAAAGCTCCAGAATCTACCCAACTTCTTGTAATCTCATCCAAACCACCATAAAAAATTTTAGTTAGGGTGTAAGTCGAAAACTGATGGCATTGAAATTTGTTCGCAAATTCATTGAATCTCCCCCAAGTAGCATAAAAAGGCTCTGAGTATTGCTGGCCAAATCTTGTGAACACCTGTCGATGGTCCATCTCCAAGTACATCACAAGCAAGAAAAAAAAAATAAGAAATAAACAAATGCAGGAAAAAAAATTGTCTAGTCTCAAACAAATAATCTATCCTAATATTAACTAAACAGTCCCCGGCAACGGCGCCAAAAACTTGACCGACTAAATCGGTTTGATAAAAATCTACTGGCAAGCGCACCAGGTCAAGTAATAGTAAAGTGGACTGAGAGTCCAAGTATCGATCCCACAGGGACTGGTGTCAATTCTCAAGATTTAATTATTTTACTTAATCTAGACAAAATAATAGAAAATATTTTGAATTAAATAAAATAAGAATATAAAATAAAAACTGCTTAAGAAATACGAATAAAAATAACTAAAGATAAAAATAATTAAAATAAAGACAACCAAGACACACGTAGATACCGAACAAATCTTGTAACATGTAGTCGATTCAGGACTCAGATTTAATCTTAAATTACGGGAATTCTCCTATCTTGTTCAAAGGACTATTTCTAGAACAATCAAACCTATTCAAATATTGATGAACTAATCTTTCGTAATTCTAATCAAATTTGAATGCATTAAATATTTGTGAAAATTCAGTTTTCACCCAAACCGCACACTGAAACCGAATTCTATTTCTAGTCGGTTTTACCATGTGTTGATTATCAAAGTGATCAAAATCAATTCCTCCTCTGTCGACTTGAAATCTATTAACATGCAAGCAAACAGTTGATCAGACTATTCACGAAACAAATATAAATCTGACAATCAATAAAATAAAATCAACTCTGAAAAATCCCAAACAAACATCCAAGTTTTTTACATAAATTTGTTCAGCCCAATCACCCCATCTTGGTTGAAAATAAACTACTCAATAATTAAAAATAATAATTCAAAAATAAAAATAAAAAGAAGAAAAGAAAAAGAGAAATCTTCTCTCCCAAGCCTTGTAGCCGCCTCCTCTGTGTTGTGTGCGCTCTCGAACTTCCCAACCCTCAAAAAGAAGTTATATCTTCTATATATATGGTCCGGAACGCCTACCAGTTAATTTCCTTCACAAAATAGGACTTTTCGGAGCACATATGACCCCCGAACACGCGTGCGCACGCGGCATAGGCCTCGCGCGCGCGCAACAAATAAAATCAGAAGCCTGGACACGAAACTCTCGCGCGCGCACAGTACAAAAATTATGCACCGAGCGACAAATTTCAAAAATTCATATCTCGAGATCTAGCCGTCGGATTGAGATGAAATTTGGACAACAGCTTCCAAACATCTTGAAATGTAATCTGAATGGTGAGATCTGATTTGGAGCTCTCTAAAATTAAATTTGATATTTTGAACAAAGCTGGTACGTAATTCACTCTTCAAAAATATATTTTCCTACAAAATTAACCGAAGGAGTGAAATACACACACATGCACTAAAACACATAAAAATAATATGAATGCACACAAAATAGACATAAATCTATCATGAACTAATGCATACAAAATGCACTTATCAGCCATATCATATCCAAGGAGGGGATTTCTGTCGATCCGAGCAAGATTGAGGCCGTGCTTAATTGGTCACGCCCAATGACGGTTGTTGAGATTCGTAGTTTTCTGGGTCTAGCAGGATATTATCGTCATTTTATCTTGAACTTCTCTCAGCTAGCTCGACCTTTGACGCAGCTTACCCGCAAGGGTGTTGATTTCGAGTGGTCCTCCGAGTGTGAGGAGAATTTTTGTGAGCTTCGACGACGGTTGACTTCTGCGCCGGTGTTGGCATTGCCGTCAGGATCTGGAGGGTATGTGGTTTACACAGATGCTTATCTTTAGGGGTTAGGTTGTGTCCTGACTCAGAATGGGCATGTGATAGCATACGCTTCTAGACAGCTGAAGTTGCACGAGAACAACTATCCACTCCATGATTTGGAGTTGGTAGCTATTGTGTTCGCTTTGAAGATCTGGCGTCACTATCTGTATGGTGAGAAATTTGAGATCTTCACCGACCACAAGAGTCTCAAGTATTTGTTCACTCAGGCGGAGTTGAACATGAGGCAGAGACGTTGGATGGAATTGTTTAAGGACTATGATTGCGAGATTAAGTATCATCCGAGAGTTGCTAATCTCACTGCTGATGCTTTGAGTCGCAAGGTGCGACTATTCGCACTTCAGACTTGTTCGATGTCTAGTGCAATCAGTGACTGTTGTTCTTCGGGGTATACCTTCAAGCATAAGAAAGGTATGCAGAGTATTAAGATATTTGCGATACTATCTGAGCCAGCTTTGTATTCGAGGATTCGGGATGCTCAGATGTCTGATTCGAAGACCCAGTGTTTGGCTCGTCTATCCAACGAGGGTAGCACGTCTGGATTTCACTATCAGTTAGACGGTTTTCTATGTTTGTCTGGTAGGCTTGTGATTCCGGAGGATGTAGAGTTGCGAGAGGAGATCTTGTCTCAAGCACATCGCACTAAGTTGAGCATTCATCTGGGAAGTAACAAGATGTACAAGGATCTAAGTACTCGGTTCTGGTGGAAGGGAATGAAACGCAGTGTTTATCAGTTTGTTTCGAGATGTTTGGTGTGTCAGCAGGTCAAGGCAGAACATTGACGACCTGGAGGCTTGCTTCACAGTCTGCCTATTCCTGAGTGGAAATGGGAGTTTATCACGATGGATTTTGTGACCCATTTGCCGGCGACCTCGAGGAATTGTGATGCTATCTGGGTTGTGGTGGACCGACTCACCAAATCAGCTCATTTCATTGCCTATAGCCGAGAGTACAATGTGGATCGTATGGCTCGGTTGTACATTCAGGAGATCGTTCGACTTCATGGAGTTTCTGTGAGCATTGTCAACGATCGAGACCCCAGGTTTACTTCTAGATTCTGGGGGAGTGTTCAGTGTACGATGGGTACTACTCTCAGTCTGAGTACTTCCTATCATCCGGATACTTATGGCTAGTCAGAGTGCACTATCCGTACTTTGGAGGATATGCTTCGAGCGTGCGTTATGGATTTTGGTTCAGCCTGGCAGGATCATTTGCCATTGATTGAGTTTGTGTACAACAACAGCTACCTTACTAGTATTGGTATGGCACCGTTTGAGGCGTTGTACGGACGAAGTTGTCGTACTCCACTTTTCTGGGAAGAAGTGTTGGAACGCGTGTTCTCGGATCAAACGGATGTGATACTCGGTGCAACGAAAGTTTAAAATTTTATATGGAACGATTCCATATCGTGGGTATAAAATCCTACGATTAAAATATGCAAGTAAAATAATAATCAAAATTAAATTTTACCTCTTTAAGCTATGGCTTGATTATGGACTCCAACAGATTAAATCTGCTCTTGTTGTAAATCCCAAGAACCAATGACTACTCAATCAATCTCCGGAATTAGGTCCACGAACAGAAAAACTAAAACCTTCTTATTGATTGCACTAGAAATCAATCAGATGTTTATCGTAGAGATTAAACAGATTTGATCTGTCAATTCAGAATGTAATTTTTCAGAAAAATCACAGACTGAATTATTTCAAAAAGGAGAGAGGAATTCGAAAATCCCCTTAGAATATTTAGTGTGATTTTCGAAAACTCAAGGTTGGAATGAAGTGAAATTTTCGAAAATTGCATGCATATTTATATATAATTTCTAGACTGGATTAAGTTATATCTCTATTAGGACACTAACTCCTTAGGGCCCATAATCCATAACTTAAGCCCAACAAGCTAAGCCTGTTATTATAAAAATTAATATAAAATTCATCATGACTCCGATTGATAAACCGATTTCACCAATGTGCACAGAAACAATTTCTGCACCTTTTAAAGTCAAGATAATTTTTCTGAATCCGAATTCAGTGATTTCCAAAAATGCCCATCCCTATGTCATTTTAGGAAATTCCACTCCTTTTAATTAAGAAGTCCAACTTCTCTTTCATTAAATTTAACTCTTAAATTTAACTATCTCAACGGGGTTTAATAATCCATTACTTATGTGACCCTCAATGGTTCAAGGATACAGCTAGCCGTGGGCTCACAACTCCTTGTGACTCGGAACAACAATTTCCGACTTACCCATCGAATCATGGTAAGAGCGTCTAGCAACATCGCCCCATGATTCCCTAGGTATCACTGATAGTGCCTGCAAGAACCAGTAGATTTTGGTTAGCGTACAGTACGGTCCCTTCAACCATATATCCCGATCGAATCAACAACCATTGGTACATCGAGAGTTGTTCGAGATTCGATAACTATGCAATGCATCTTGAAGATCAAATAGTGACATCGCATGTGCTACTAGGAAACCAAGTAACCTAAAGCACATCATGTACTCTGGCCAGAGATTTGTCACACTAATATCTCCTCAGATCGCATAGGATATCCACACTCGCAAGCGTGTGGTGAATCCTTGACAACAAAGCATCGACTCCTATATGTGTCGTAACTGTACCCAATACCGACACCTGATGACCCCCATAGAGTCGGTAAATGAGTCAAAGTACAGTACTAGCATATAGAGTCTCCATGATATTTCAAGTAGTAAGGACTAATGGTGTACAACCAAACCGCGGACTTTATCCACTCGATAAGTGATAACCACTTGGAAAGTCCGAATAGGGTAGTTCGATCATTCATCATATGAATATCCATTTGCATGCTTCGAACATCTCTATGTTCCATACCAATGAAACGTGGTACTCGGCATCGCAAATGCTAGTCTCAATCTCGAGCGATCCTTATCCTTATTCGCGGACGGCTCAATTGACTAGGAACTGTTTAGAATATACAGTGATTATAAAATGTGTTTCATGATAGTCATCCCAATGTACTATCACATATTACATGCACTCTAGAATATTCAAGGTCTTCATCTAAACATCATATAGTATGTCACAACATAATAATATGATAAAAGATAAAGTAAATGTCATTATAATAAGTGTAAATTATATTAAACAAAAGATTGTTTACATATAGAGTCATCAAAGCCCTTAGCCACAAGTTGGCTAATCGGGCACCCACTCTTTCAATCTCCCACTTGCCCTAAAGCCAACTAGTCATACTACGTAATCCCATTGCTTCGTGATGTCTGTCAAACAATGGTCCTGGAAAGGGCTTAGTAAGTGGATCAGCGATATTGTCTGTAGAGGCCACTCTCTCGACAGTGATGTCTCCTCTTTCCACGATCTTCCGGATGATGTGATATTTCCTCAGTACGTGTTTGGATCTTTGATGAGACCTTGGTTCCTTTACCTGAGCAACAGAACCAGTGTTGTCACAGTACACCGGGACTAGACCAACAGATTCAGGAATGACGCCCAACTCTTGGACGAAATTCCTCATCCAAACGGCCTCTTTAGCAGCAGCTGATGCTGCAATGTATTCTGCCTCAGTGGTAGAATCCGCTGTGGTATCCTGCTTGAAACTCTTCCAAGAGACAGCACCACCATTGAGCATGAATACAAATCCAGAGGTTGACTTCGAGTCATCCACGTCGCTTTGGAAGCTAGAGTCGGTGTAGCCTTCCAATTTCAATTCTCTTCCTCCATAAACCATGAATACATTCTTAGTCCTTCGTAAGTACTTAAGAATATCCTTCACGGCTTTCCAATGCATTTGACCGGGATTGGCTTGATATCTGCTCGTGACACTCAGAGCAAATGCCACATCCGATCTGGTAGATATCATCCCATACATGATACTCCCTATGGCTGACGCATATGATATGTGTGTCATTTTCTCTATCTCTTCGTCAGTCTTGTGACACATATACTTGGATAGAGAAACTCCATGAAACATAGGTAGATGTCCTCTCTTGGACTCATCCATTGAAAACCTTTTCAATATAGTGTCGATGTAGGTTGTTTGAGTGAGTCTTATCATTCTCTTAGATCTATCTCTATAGATCTGTATCCCTAGAATATAGGAGGCCTCACCCAAATCCTTCATCGAGAATCTACCTGATAACCATATTTTTGTTGACTGCAACATCCCTACGTCATTCCCAATGAGTAGGATGTCATCAACATAAAGCACTAAGAACGTCACCGCATCCTTAACTACTTTCTTGTACACGCATGGTTCCTCCGGATTTTTGATGAAACCAAAGTCCTTTATTGTTTCATCAAATTTCTGGTTCCAACTTCTTGATGCTTGTTTGAGACCATAAATTGATCTCTGAAGCTTGCATACCTTATGCTCGCTTCCCATGGATGTGAATCCCTCGGACTGCATCATATAGATCTCTTCCTTAATGTTTCCATTAAGAAATGCAGTCTTCACATCCATTTGCCATATTTCATAGTCATACCAAGCTGCTATGGCAATAAGGATTCTTATGGACTTGAACATAGCGACTGGTGAAAAAGTTTCATCATAGTCAACTCCTTGTCTTTGAGTATAACCTTTTGCGATCAATCGTGCCTTGTAGGTCAGTATCTTACCATCAGGCCCAAGTTTTCTCTTGTAAATCCATTTAAACCCTATTGGAACAATTTCATCGGGAGGATCTACTAAAGACCAAACTTGGTTTGTATGCATCAAATCCATTTTCGACTGCATAACTTCAAGCCATAAATTCGAATCCGCATCAGAAATTGCTTCCTTGAAGTTTCTTGGATCACATCCAATGTCGGGTCCACTTTGATCCCCTTCAAGAAGTAGACCATATCGAATAGGAGGTCTAGAAGTCATCTCGGATCTTCTAGGAATAGGCGTGTCGTTTGATGATTCCTGAGGTGTAGGATCGTTATTTTGTATCTCGGGTTCTTCTCGAATTTCTTCGAGTTCCATCATCTTGCCTTTTCTTATCAAGTAAGAACTCCTTCTCCATGAAGGTGGCATTCCTCGAAACAAATAATTTTATTTCAGTAGGATGAAAGAAATAATATCCGATTGAATTCTTCGGATACCCTACAAAATAACATAAGGTGGATCGACGATCCAACTTATCTCCCACTGTCTGCTACGTAAGCAGGACATCCCCAAATCCTCAAGTACGAATACTTAGGAGTTTTTCCATTCCATAACTCGTATGGTGTTTTATCCACTGCTTTGGTGTGGATATTGTTTAACAACAATACCGCCGTTTCAAGCGCATAGCCCCAAAATGAAGGTGGGAGCTCAGTGAATCTCATCATAGATCGAACCTTGTCCAATAAAGTTCGATTGCGACGCTCCAAAACACCATTTAACTGAGGTGTCATAGGAGGAGTCCACTGAGAGAGAATATCATTCTCTTTTAGATAGTCCAAAAACTCGGTACTTAAGTATTCTCCACCTCGATCCGATCGAAGTGCTTTAATACTCTTACCTAGTTTATTTTCTACTTCAGCCTTGAATTCTTTGAACTTTTCAAATGATTCAGACTTATATTTCATCAAATATAAATACTCATACCTAGAATAATCATCAGTAAAGGTAATGAAGTAGGTGTGATCAAATTTAGTACCAATACTAAATGGACCGCAAACATCTGTATGGATCAAATCCAACAGATTTTGACTACGCTCAGGTTTTCCTTTGAAAGGAGATTTAGTCTTTTTTTCCTTTTAGGCAGGACTCACAAGTAGGTAGAGAGTTAATATCAGATATATCAAACATGCCCTCTCCCACTAGCTTGTTCATCCTCCTTGAGGAAATATGACCTAGCCTAACATGCCAAAGGTTTGCCGGGTTTTGACTATCATTTTTTCTTTTATTTGTTGTTACTGGTTTATCAACATAATTAATTGGAACGTCTTTTAATTTTAAGTTATATAGATCATTTTCAAGTTGTCCACATTCAATCAAACATTCATTCTTGTAAATATTGCAAATCTCATTTACAAAATTGCAAGAATAACCATCTCTATCAAGCATAGAAACAGAAATAATGTTTTTTTAATCAAATCTGGCACAAATAAAACATCTCAAAAATAACTTAAAATCGTTTTGAAAGATTAAACAAATGTTTCCCATAGATTTGGATTCAACTCTGGAACCATTCCCGAGCCTTGACTGGGTCTCACCCATCCTTAGCCTATTACTTCTTGTCATCTGCAACTCATTGCAAATGTGAGATCTACATCCGGTATCCAATACCCAAGAAGTAGTATTAGGTGAAACATTTATTTCAATGTAAAACCACTACAACAAATTTTAGTATCAACAACACCTAAAAGACAACGGTTTTTTTCAAAAACTGTTGTATCTTGGCTTTTAACAACGGTTTTAGTAAAAACCGTTGTTGTTGGCCATATTTTTTTAAAAAAAGACAACCGTTTTTAAAAAACCGTTGTCTTTTATATGTCAAAGACAACGGTTTTAAAAACCGTTGTCTATGAGCGGGTTTTTTTAGGCCTACGACAACGGTTTTAATTAACCGTTGTCTATGTGCGTTTTTTTGTCTACGACAACGGTTTTTAAAACCGTTGTGTTTTTATGTTGTTTTATGGAGTCACAGACAACAGATTATGTTAAACAGTTGTCATATTTTTTTCCTTTTTAAAAAATAAATAATAAAAAATAAAAAATTAAATAAATATAATAATGCGAGATCTGGCTTTCGTCTTTAATTTTATCAACCTCATTCTTCCTTCTTCTCGCTCTCTTCCTCTCAAGACTCTCCCAAACCCTAGCCGCAACTTCTTGTCGTCGATTCACTGCCACCGCTTCGGAAATATGTGTTTGGAGCTAGAATTCGGTTAGTGATCGTCCTAAGCTTCATTTTGTTGATGCCAATATTGGCAACCTGAAGCTTCGAAGCCGTCACCCCTGTTCGACCATAGTTGCCCAAGATTTAAGGAAAATGAGTGCTTCAAAGTTTATCAAAAGTTTCAAAACATATGAACTATATGTAATCAACAAATTTTTTTGTTATCAACGTTTACGGGCTCTCTTTTGTCTTCGTAATTTTTTCCTTAGATCGGACAAGTTTTGGGTCGATGGCTTCCAAGCGGATCTTGAAGGAGCTCAAAGATTTGCAGAAAGATCCACCTACTTCTTGCAGCGCTGGTGAATCTTTGAGCCTCTTAATTTTTGTTGCTTATTATTTTTAGCGTGTCTAGATGTGTCTATATTTATATTTGTTGAACTTTATTGCTATATATTTTGTATGGAATTTTTGGACTTCGTTAATATGTATGTAGACTGTAGATTGGCATTTATTCAGTGTGGGTACCCGTGGTTTTGTGGTTTTCACTGTTGTTTGCAGGTAACTTTGTCCTAGCCATGAATAATGCCAATTTATTACGTGTATATGAGTGTGCAGATTAGCTTATTTTTTGTTGTTTACATAAATTTTTTGTTTCGACTGTTTTAGCGAGTAGGAATGCGGCTCTCACCGTAAATTTTCAATCCATTTGCTTTTTTGTATAAAATTTTTTCTAAACTCTCAGTAATGTGTAATTTTTAGTTCTCCATTTCTGCATTTTTTGAGCAATGGATTGTAGTTATTTAGTTTCTTTAACTCTACATCGTTTAAGCTGTGTCAGTTTTAATTTCTTTAGTGTTTGACAATTTTAGTGCTAATGTGGCTGTAGATGGCAGCATAGTCAACTTAGGGCTGTGGGATACTGCAGATATTGTTTTCCCATAGCAAATGCAAGATTCTAAGGGTTGAGTAGAGAGATTGTCCTCTTTTTAGTTTATAATTCCAAGTGTAATAATTTTATTTGTTTTGGTTTCTTTAAATTAAAGGTCAAGAAGATTACAGCAGGCTGAGGCCGTTGAGTTATTGAGGTGCTGAGTGCTGACATATTTGTATTAGCATTCTCTTTAATCAGTACGGCGAGCTATGAAAATGTCCTCAAGAAGGTAAATAATTTTGTTACTGTTTTGAATTATTCTTCTACCATTTTGGCTGTGCTCTGTCTTTTCCTTTAACTTTATCTCATCCACGTTATAAAGTGGAATACTACTTTAGTTTTAACCAACACTTAAAGGAAGAAGGGTTAACTCATTTCGAGAACAAAGTTGTTTGTACTTGTATCTCATTATAATAGAACGATCTGGCAAGTTGCGTCTTCATTTCTCTTGATTGATTGGTAACATTTTGTTTTGTTTCTCATTATAGTGGATGCCTGAACTTCGTCGATTCGCACCAAATGTTCCAATTGTACTCGTTGGAACTAAGTTAGGTACACCTTGAATTTACAATTTATTCATTCACATGATATGTAATGAAGGGCCGAGGATTGTTGTCTTATAAACACTGCAATTTTTGAAAGCGTTAGGGATTGGATTCAGTAACTTAGTTATTTTTCAAGACTACAAGTCACCGCCGCCGACACCATCCACCACGAGAATTAGTGGTAACGACGGCTGGTGGTGTGGATGAGGATCTTGTGAAGTGCCTTGCTCCCACTTTCAAAGGGGACTTTGCTCTTCCTGGAGCGAAGTAAGCTCTACTTCGTTCCAAAGAGGTCCTTTTTTTTAAGAGATATCTTTGTTTATGCTCGGTTACATCTTATCCATTCAATGTCCTGTTTTTTTTCCTTTATTATTGTTTGGTTTACATCTTCGTTTATGTGAAAGATGGGTTTCTTTTCTTTTCTTGAAAGACTGCTATATGCTTCCATCTTCATCCTATCTGTGTGGAAAATGTAACCCAATTCGCTCTTTCTTTTTCTGTGTTCTTGCCTCTTTATGTGTAAATAGATCTGATATAGCTATAGATAATGTGTGTATGTATTTGTGTGGTGGCATGTCTTTAGTTTGAAGGTCGACTTATTTTGTATGGCATTGTGTCATAGTTTCAGATCTACCCCTTTTTTTTAACGTACAGATTGTTAAATACTGAAACAAAATTATTTTTTTTTGAATGTACAGATTTTAAAATGGATAATAAGTGGTGTGAAGTGTAAATAAAAATATTGGAATGTGATTTCCTTATATAAAAATATAACGTGACTTGAAAAATGAAACTGAATCGTTCAATTCGAGAACTTAATTCATATACATTATTTCAATTTCAGTATCTTCCATTTTTATAGAATGTAAACCACGATGATGACAAAGTTCATTCATTTCGAATATAATTTTCTAACATGTGCGTCCGATATTGTTTTCATGGAAGAGTACTTGCCTAACTTGGAAACTTCTATTTTAAAATACTATTTCATTTTATTTTTTATGCAATAGCTAGGTACACGCATTGTTAAAAGTGCATTAAAACATGATGGAATATATTACAAGGTACGTAGAATGTCTAGATTCTCGCTCACATTTACAATTAGTCATATATCCAGCCACATCAAATCTCCACTGATCATTAGCTTAGCTCATTTATATATATACAAATATAGCTAACTCGTACAAGCTATTAAAGTATGCTAGTTTTTTTTGCTTATTTTCTTGCATTGGCCTATTACAGATTGTTGAATATAGACGAGTTTTGAAATGGACATATGTGTATGGATTTTATCTACCTTGGGATGAACTTGCTAAGAAGCAGTTTTTTGAGTATCTACAAGGTCTGCAATTTATCCTAATTTGTATATTTTGGTTTGTTCTTTTCATTTGTATTTTACCCCTTTATCTCTCTGTATTCTTTAGGTGAGGCAGGTTCTGGTTTGGAACAGCTTCATCAATGTGCAGAGAAGAAATTTCAGGGCTACCTGAATTCTGAGGGTCCACCGAAAGACTTCAATGAGTTTCGGACAAAGTTGGCAGGATTGACCAGGTGAATCCAACTAATATAATTCTTCTGCTCAACTTTTGTACTCCATATTTGTTCTTACATCAGGCTTGCAATCATTATAAGCAGCAAAGCAAGAGGGTGTGGTATTTAAATAAGACATTCATCTTTTTTTAATGTTGCATGTTGCATATGATTTTCCAAGTTCTTCATTATTTTTGAAATAAATTTAATTTTTACCCGATATTCATTGCATTGCATAGTATGATGATGATGAGAGGAGAAAAGAGATGGAAAATAACTCTTCCGATCTGGTTTTTTGTGTAAAACTATTGAGAAACACGAGCATTGTCGCATCTTATAAACTCAGCCATCCTTATTCAGATTGTTATTTGCCCAAAGCTTGAAACTTTCGGCGCCTGTTTCTTCTTTAGATCTGTTTGTTTATTCCCCTTCATAAATGTTTGCTATCTTTTAAAGAGACCTAAGTGCTTTGATGCTTGGGTCCATTCTCACCAGATTCGGTATTTTGTTCAAGAATGTACGTTTCCCTTTGAAAGATATTGAGATTTTGCGCATGGGTTCGACTTTTAAGTGACGTGATGACTAGTTTGTGAAAAAATGGCAACTTTGGTCCCTGGAATTCTCTTAAAGCTACTACATGCAGCATATGAACACAAATGTCAAAATTGAAGGAGAGCATAGGTCTTCTTTATTGAGTACCTTATTTTTGAAGAAGAATATACTTTTATTCATTGTCCAATAGGTTTCATATTTATTTATTTGTCCACCTGATAGTCTTGTTTCGTGTTGCTTGGTTATTCAATGAGTGCATACTTTCATTGAGGTAGTTATGGTTATATCTCTGTCTTTTAAAATTTTTTATTTCATTGAAGTGTTAATTGATGTAGTTATGGTTTCTTGTATTTTGGATACAGGAATATATGTCAAGCCATGCCATAAAAGTAGATCTCGAAGTTGAAGCGGATGTAGCTTCTCGGTGACGATTGATTTTGTAGTTAAATTAGAATTAGAATTCGAATTTTAGTATGCATTGAATTTTGTAGATAAACGTTCCAAGTTTGAGCGATTTGTAATACTGAAAAATTGTATATTAAATTTTATTTTAAAAATTTTAAATCTTGATTTATTTATAATATCGAAATTTGTATATATTTTTTTTTGTTTTTTATATGAAAAACGACAACGGATAAAATCCGTTGTCGTAGGAGATTTAAAACTGTTGTAACTGATGGTGTTGTTAAAAACACGTCCCTACGACAACAGATAAAATTTGTTGTCATTTCCCTCAAAGACAACGGATTCGTGCCTACGACAACGGATAAAATCTGTTGTCTTTGTGGGCAAAGACAACGGATTTTATCCCTTGTCGTAGAGGGAAACGACAACGGATTTTATCCGTTGTCGTAGGGGCGTACTTTTAACAACGCCATCAGTTACAACAGTTTTTAACCCCCTACGACAACGGATAAAATCCGTTGTCTTTTTGCGTTTTTCTTGTAGTGAACATACCCTTTGCAGTTTGCAATTGCTCGAGGTATTCCTTGCAGTTACGTTTCCAATGACCGGGTTTCTTGCAGTGATGGCAAACTTTTTTAGACTTGTCCAATTTTGCATGTAACATTTGGCCTTGAGATCATGGTCCAACCATTTCTCTAGTTCGACCAACCTTTACATCAGCTGGGGCTGTTTCGGAGGAGCCTTTTCTAACACGTAGAAAATCTTCTCCGAACTCAGGACAGTCTTAACTTTATGGAACCATTTCTTATTGTTTGCGTCATTCATTTTATTTTGTTGGAGAATAGAAACATTTTAATTAATTTACTAAGACATAAAATATGGCGAGATTTAATTTTATTAATTTCACTCCCACTATTTTAACGATTTCACTACCCTCTAGTGAAAACGAGAAACTGATTTCCTTAGTGGGAACATGAAGTCCAATTGACAAATCATAGTCCCGAATAATATCAGTCAACCATAATTTTCAAAAGGTAGAGCCCAATTGCTTCCAAAGCAACCTCCATGTTTTTACCTCATGTCCAATAAGAGCCCAATAATATGACGCCGTTTATTGTGACATGTCAAGATGACACATCAATATTATGTTGTGATGGACGGTCGCCATGTGGATCCCCAATAATATGAGCCAATCCCATGGGAGTTCCACCCAACTTACAACATGTGTCGATCCAATGTACAGCTTTCCGACGAACGGTCTCCCCCAATAATATGAGTCGGACCGTGTCCGCGGGTAGCATCTCATACATTAATCGTTGATGGAAGGTAGGAACATTTAAACAATATTTAAATTCCCTTTTGTTTATCTTGATATCAATTTTAAATCATATTTAAAATGAGGGATTTTTAATTTTGAAAAATTGTCTCATCATTTTAATGTTTGTATGCTTGCGAAATTCATACAATTTAGTCTAAACATGCATACAACAATAATATCATATATTATATTAAGGATGATCGACCCCAATAACTAATCGACCCGTGGTTGCCAATCACGAGTCTAAGTCCAATCTTAGGTGATATGCAAGTATGTAATGCAATCCTATTACATTGAGCTTCCAATTTACATTTCTTCGGTCTTTATTGTCTATTGGGCCCACCTTTGTCTTCAAATCTTTATCTCCCACTAAGTCTAATAAATTTACAATAAATTTCGATGACAAGTAGGGGATACAGATTTAAGGGTGGGAACGGGCCATAAACCAGGCCCACTTTTTATTACAAATGACAATTCAAATTGGGCCATAAACCAAGCCCAATAATAAAAACCAACAACAATAAAAACAAATGTAAATATTCTAACATACACCTACAAAATTGGTCATGGCAATCAATCATCCTTTTATCCAATAATTAATTCAATAATTAAATAATTGGATAACATGCAATGACATCATAATTAAGAAGATAAAATCAAATTTTATCTCATCCTTTCATAAGATCATATCTTATCATCAATTTTACCAAAATAATTAATTTTATAAAATCTAATTTAACGGATAAAATTTATAAATTTTCCAAAAATTCAAATTTATCCAAAAATCAATTTTAAAAAATTCGGACTCAAACAATTTGACCCGATGCCTCGTGGAATAATCAAAAACAATTTTCAATCGGACCAAAAACTAAAATTTCAAAAATTTAAAATTCTATTAAAAATTCACATTTTAATTTTTCAGGCAGCCCGGGACGTTCCCGGGCAGCCGGACCCCCACGTGGGGTAGGGAAGCCCCCACGTGGGGCCTAGGGCAGCCCCTTCACTGCCCTTGGGCAACAACGATTGCTGCCACTTGGGCAGTGACCTCGCTGCCCTGGGCAGCGACGCTGCCCTGCTGCCCATGTGGGCAGCGTTCTTGCTGCACTCTTGGGCAGCGATCTCGCTGCCCTGGGCAGCAACAATTGCTGCCCTATGGGCAGCGATCTCGTTGCCCCTTGGGCGGCGATCTTGCTGCCCTGGGCAGCGACAATCGCTGCCCCGTTGCCCTTGGAATTTTAATTTTAAAATTTTGTTTTTCATTTCTAAAACCCGAGGCTTAAAAATTTTGTACAATCGATTAATTTTAATCGTTTGATCTGAGAGTAACCTGGCTCTGATACCATTATTGGAACGTGTGTTCTCGGATCAAACGGATGTGATACCCGGTGCAGCGGAAGTTTAAAATTTTATATGGAACGATTCCATATCGTGGGTATCAAATCCTACGATTAAAATATGCAAGTAAAATAATAATCACAATTAAATTTTACCTCTTCAAGCTATGGCTTGATTATGGACTCCAACAGATTAATTCTGCTCTTGTTGTAAATCCCATGAACCGATGACTACTCGATCGATCTCCGGAATTAGGTCCACGAACAGAAAAACTAAAACCTTCTGATTGATTGCACTAGAAATCAATCAGATTTTTATCATAGAGATTAAACAGATTTGATCTGTCAATTCAGAATGTAATTTTTCAGAAAAATCACAGACTGAATTATCTCAAAAAGGAGAGAGGAATTCGAAAATTCCCTTAGAATATTTAGTGTGATTTTCGAAAACTCAAGGTTGGAATGAAGTGAAGTTTTCGAAAATTACATGCGTATTTATATATAATTTCTAGACTAGATTAAGTTATATCTCTATTAGGACACTAACTCCTTAGGGCCCATAATCCATAACTTAAGCCCAACAAGTTAAGCCTGTTATTATAGAAATTAATATAAAATTCATCATGACTCCGATTGATAAACCGATTTCACCAATGTGCACAGAAACCATTTCTGCACCTTTTAAAGTCAAGATAATTTTTCTGAATCCGAATTCAGTGATTTCCAAAAATGTCCATCCCTATGTCATTTTAGAAAATTCCACTCCTTTTAATTAAGAAGTCCAACTTTTCTTTCATTAAATTTAACTCTTTAAATTTAACTATCTCAATGGGGTTTAGTAATCCATTATACCACAGCAAGGTAACTTACCCCTCCTGCCTCTATAAATACCAGATATCTTTTATGCTTTTACACATTCACTTTGCTCACGCATTTACTCACTCAGATTCTCTCGTTCTCTCAATTTTATTGTGTTCTTCGTCTTCTGAGCACTGACTTAGGTATCGTAGGGGTCACATCGAACACACCTTCGGCGCCCGCTAACCCTGTTTTTGTCTGTGCAGAGCATTATTCATCTGACCCGATCCGTATGTTAAAAGATTGAAAAATCCGTTCTACCATACCGTACCCGAGAAAAAATTTTGGTATCATCATATGCACATAATAAATTTGTAAAATCATACAAAAACTTAAATATTATGTTTCAATCCTTAATACGTCAAAAAAAAAAAAATTACGTGAGATAGTCTTTCAATTCAATTTCACTAGGCAAATATCCCATCAAACCGATCAATAAAAATATATCTAAAGCATTACTTAAAAAAAAATCCGGTGACCACGAATTAATCAATCAATATAATGCTAAAAATTCGAAGCATAAAAAGTTTTAAATAACATGATGCCCAAGAAAATTAGTGGCCCGGCTTTCCAAATCACTCACCAACTTTTGCAAAATTTGGCAGATTTCTTCCCTTTCACGCCCATTCATCGATACCCCTTTCTCCCTGGCCAGGTAAGTATCCAGGGAGAGGAAGGCTCGCAAGCGCGATAAACAAGGTGAAATACACTTTTTACGGGATTCGAACACTCGTCACCTTCTTTTTTACCAAGGTCTTTGCCAGTCCAGCTGTGCCCTTGGGGACAAATAAAATACCTTTTTTTTTTTTTTTTTTTTTTAAAATGCTAAAAATTCGAAGCATAAAAAGTTTTAAATAACATGATGCCCAAGAAAATTAGTGGCCCGGCTTTCCAAATCACTCACCAACTTTTGCAAAATTTGGCGGATTTCTTCCCTTTCATGCCCATTCATCGATACCCCTTTCTCCCTATATATATTAGTGTATATTTCTGAATATTCTCATCATCATCGTCTACAAGCAACACTTTAGTCCTTTTTCTTCACATTTTCACCTGTAAACCACAAAACTTGAAAGTTTCAGACATTTAAGGTAAATGGGCAGTCTGGAAATGGAGAAAAAGATAGTGGGATGGGCTGCAAGAGACCCCTCTGGAGTCCTCTCACCGTATACTTACACTCTGAGGTACTTCAAGATCACATCTTTTGTTGTTTGGTTCCATTTTCCTCTTGTTTTTTGATCTACTTGTGTGTTTTCTTGGCAATTTTTTTGTATGTTATTTTTTTTTTTTGTTAAAAAATGATTTGCATGTGCAGAAATACAGGTGCTGAAGATGTTTATGTGAAGGTGATATGCTGTGGGATTTGTCATACGGATGTTCACCAGATTAAAAATGATCTTGGCATGTCCAATTACCCAATGGTTCCAGGGTATGTATATATATCTTTCATCCTCCTTTATATTCATTCACAGGAAAATTACAATATCCTTTGTGTATATGGTCCAAGTTTGGTATTTTATTTCACATTTTCTTGTTGAATGCGATGTTGGCATCATATCAGCACCTTAGCCAAAAACCCAATCAATTTTTGACTGACTTAAGGAATTAAAAGCCAAGAGGGAACCAAATTACAAGATCCATTTTGGTGGGTTCGGGCACATATATGTACGTGCATATTGCGTTTTCCTGTGCCTTTTGGATTTGTTTTTATTTGTGTCCATTTCAATTTCATGAAGGCAAAAGCATATATGAGTATAAAATTTAAGCTTTTTTTGGACCTGAGACAGTTTCCTAACTTTTGTGGGCCCGACGATTCTTTCGTATTTTTGTTTCCATTAACTCAAAGGACATTTTTTTATCAACTGGTAAAATTTTTATGTCTCTTCACATTGTGATGTTACATAGGCATGAAGTGGTGGGTGAGGTGTTGGAGGTTGGATCCGGCGTGACAAAGTTCATGGTCGGAGACGTGGTCGGAGTTGGCTGCATCGTGGGATGTTGTGGGAAATGCCGGCCATGCGATTCCGAAATTGAGCAATATTGCAATAAGAAGATTTGGTCCTACAATGATGTATACACTGATGGAAAAGCCACTCAAGGGGGATTTTCTGAGGCTATGGTGGTTGATCAAAAGTAAGTGTGGTTGCAACTAATTTGGTCTTCTTGATTTTATCAAGTAGTATTTGATAGTGTGACTGCGTGCATCATCAAATTTGTAAACGTACAAGTTCACTAAAAGTCCAACGAGTTGCTAATTTTTACTCGCGACTTCTTTGAATGGTGTCGAATCACGGTCCCTTAAATATAGAGGGCAGACTTTGGTTTTTGTTTTCACTTGGAACCTTAAATCCGAAATGTTGATAACATGTGCTCAAGAAACATAAACTTGATCCTTTTCAAAGGAGATTGGATTTCAGTCTCAATTTGGCTCCATTATTTATCTTTATATGAATGCTCCCCCTTTTTTTTTCTTTTGATAGGTTTGTGGTTAAAATTCCTGATGGTATGGAACCAGAACAGGCAGCACCACTACTATGTGCAGGGGTGACAATTTACAGTCCCCTCAACCATTTCGGGCTCAAACAGAGTGGCCTAAGAGGTGGTATCTTGGGACTTGGAGGTGTTGGGCACATGGGCGTGAAGATTGCGAAAGCCATGGGGCACCACATTACCGTGATAAGCTCTTCCGACAAGAAGAGACAAGAGGCGTTGGAACACCTAGGCGCGGATGATTACTTGGTTAGCTCTGATGCAGCTCGAATGCAAGAGGTTGTCGATTCCCTCGACTACATAATTGACACCATACCGGTGTTCCACCCGTTGGAGCCTTATCTCTCTTTGTTGAAAGTCGATGGAAAGTTAATCTTGATGGGGGTCATCAATACTCCCTTGCAGTTCATCACCCCAGTGGTCATGCTTGGTGAGTTCCTAAATCCTCACATATCTTTAGGGGCATTCTAGTAATTAAAACTTAAAAGTATTAAATTTGTGTGCAATGCCATTCAGAATTGTATGCCATGGCATTATCCAGTTAAGATAGGACTTTCTAAAATGATTTTATTTTTGTCTATGTGCATGAACTCAAAAGAATTTGATGCAATATCATGAATGCAGAGACATTTTTGTTAGTCGTTTTATAATATATACGACTTGTTCTAACGCGACACAGGGAGAAAAACTATCACGGGAAGTTTCATCGGTAGCATGAAGGAGACGGAGGAAATGCTCGAATTCTGCAAAGAGAGGGGTCTTGCTTCCATCATTGAGGTTGTTAAACTCGACTATCTCAACACCGCCTTCGAGAGGCTGGAGAAGAATGACGTGCGATACAGATTTGTCGTTGATGTTGCCGGGAGTCCCAAACTCGATCACTGAAAATAATGGCCGGGATAAAGTTTGATGCTTTCTTGTTATTCATACATATATTTTGATTGTCATTTTCTTTTTGAGCATTGTAATTAGAAACGATGTTTTTATTTCCATGTTTCTTTTATTATAAAACGAAAACGAAACGTGGGTTGTCTTGACTTTCTTTGTTGAATATAATAAAATAAATAATATATGTCTTTGATATCTAAACTTCACTCCACACTTCTCAACATGCACGTGGAGTATTTTAGGTCATCTTCAACTCATTACGTTATTTTGGTGTAACACTATCTTCAATACGACGTAATTTTTATACCAAATACAAACTCATGTTCAACTCATCAACTCTAAATTCTACACTAAAAGTAATATTCTCGAAATGTTCTCTGTTATTTTATTTACAACAATTAACTTATTACACAAAATATTTATAAACACAATAATTTATATATTTATTTTTATTAATTAATTATATATAATATTATAAAAGAATAATTAATTGATGTAATTATCTATAAACAATTATTTCAAAAACATTTACAAATTTATTAAAATAATATAGTACAACACTGTAGCTTTCCTCCATTAACATAGCGCTGAAAATAGCGCTTGGTTGGAGGAGAAAATCAGACACTATCTTGGTGTTGAACGCTAAGATAGTATCTAATTGGAGATGATCTTAGCCCTTAAGGTTTAAATTTTGTTGTTACTGTATGTTCTTTTTAGCGGCATAAAATTATCTT
This sequence comes from Henckelia pumila, assembly GCF_033568475.1. Taxonomy (NCBI): domain Eukaryota; kingdom Viridiplantae; phylum Streptophyta; class Magnoliopsida; order Lamiales; family Gesneriaceae; genus Henckelia; species Henckelia pumila. The sequence goes on along the minus strand of NC_133123.1, from coordinate 199,642,719 downwards.
AATTATGATCAAAAAAATTAAAATTATCTTAATTTACAATTATGTACGTATAACATTTAAAATGACAAATAACTCTACCACTATAAATTTATTAAATTAAAAATGCCGAATTATCTCAATTTTGATACTCCAAAATTAACAATATGATAGGTTAAAATCTTTAGTGACTACTATAAAATATCACAAATCTGAAAATAGCTAAAATTACTATATTTATATAATTATTTTGAGAAAATTGTTATATAAACAATGAAAGTTATATATTGGACTACGAGTTGTTGTTGAAATTTAAAAATTATGTCAAGTGTATTTTCAAATAAAACGTAGGGATAATTTAGCCGATGTGTAATCCCCGTTGTATATGTGGTATAACTCTCTTTTTTCAAAATCAATAAATAAAAATATATTTTTTTTGAATTTTTAGTTTGAATATATAAAAGTTTCGTTTTCACATGCATGTATATATTTTAAAAACTTTTTTAATGTTTTATAAATAAAAAAAATAATATATGTGTTTAAATAAAATTTTTGTAAAATATTTTTTAAAAAGTGTTATCTAAGTATAGTTTTTAAAAAATAATTGAAAGGTGTTTTTAGATGTTTTTAGAACGAAACTATGGAAGACAAAGATGAACAATATTACTTTTGTGATGTTAAAATATTTTTATAGAATAATTGTTCAAACATATATTTATTCTTAAAACAACATTAATTTTTTTTATAAAAACATTTTATATATAAATACATATTTAAACGAAACTTAAGATTTTAATTGTTGTGCAAATTGCTCAAAAATATCCAATGCAAACATGTTTTGCTCTGCACTCCCTAGCCAATTTTTTGTACCACATTTTTTGTTAATTTGTACCACATCTTGTATGGTTTTGTACCACATCCTTTATTGTTTTGTACCACATTTTATTACTAGGGACCCCAAAGCAAAACATGTTTGCATTTGGGGATTTCTGAGCAAATTTTCCTTAATTGTTTTATTTTTTAAATATTTAACGTTCACGAATGGTGGTGTGGGTGGAAGAAGTTGGTGATTTGGTTAAGAAAGATGGCATAAGCGAGTAGCGACTTTAAGATTTTTTTTTTAAAAAAAATCATATATATATTTTATTTTTTAATATATTTCGTGTAAAATTTTTGGTTGTGGTTAGTGTGACTATGATGTTGGGGTTGGTGAGATTTCGACAGGCTTGGCCTACTCAATGGATGAGAATATGCCGTCGGAAGCGTGCAATGGCGTGGCTCCACTTCGTATAATTTTTTAGATTAAAAACGTTTTAAGAGAAAACTATACTTATATAAAACTTTTTTTAAAAAAAAAATGCAAAACCGTTTTACACAAATCTTATCCAAATAAATATTTTAATTTTTTTTCACTCTCAACATTAAAACTGCTTTAAAGTATTTTCCTAATAGAACCCTACTCTATCAAATTTAATGAGCGTGAATATACCCAAGTCTATTAGGAATTTAGGATGCAAAGAAGAAGATTCTGAGATATTTGAGTTTCAGGAATTGATGTATCTCTTGTGTCATTACCATCTTCGAGGAACGTGAAATGTTACTCCCAAGAGAAGAGAAAATTTGTTGAATTTTTTAAAGAGTGCATAGTGGCGATCCTAGCAAATAATAATAATAAATACACTTCGGTCGATACAGGAGATTTTATTGCGGCCCGAACTGTTGTTCTTCCAGGTATACAAATTGTCAAGAAAGCCGAAGCCATAGGTTTCTTGGAAGCCTTGTCATGGTCTCATGGATACACCAATTGGGTTTGAATATGGTGCACTTTGAGATGGATGCATACAAAAATAGTAGTGGATGCAGTGCACAAAAGAAATCAGGACATATCAGAGTTTGGATCAATTGTGGAACACTGCAGACTTTTGTTACATTGACAATCTGGTTTTTGTTTAAAGTGGGCGAGTCGACATTCTAACATTATTGTCATAATTTGGCTAAAGGAGCTTGTTTATTTTATAGTCCTACGGTATGGACCAAACCTCCTAGTCTTACTTCTTATCTTTTGAACAGTTTTTGTAATAATCTCTCATTAATGTTATGTTGGTTTACTTTAAAATATATATATAAATACACTTTGGTTTTTAATTGTTAGCTAGTTCGCAAATGATGCTCGAGTCTAGGGATGTAATGTGGTGGGCTTGGTAAAACCTGGGACTCATCTTGCCCCGTCCTGCGAACCCGATGGGTCATAGTTTATATAAATTTAAATTTATTAAATAAAAATTTAACAAATTTAAAAATTAACAAAAATCATTAAATTTAATTTTCAAATTTATATTAATAATATTTTAGACAAAAAATCTCCTAAGTTAAAATTTATTAATTTGTATTTAATTAATAATTATTAACAAAAAAATTATAATTATATATTTCCATATTAAACATATCATAATAAAATAAATTCGTTTCAATCCAAAAATATTATAAAATCAAATTATAGGTAAACTATTAATTTTTTAATATAAAAATATAATTATATATTATTAACATTACATATATATTTTTTGATGGGGCGGGTCCGGAGCGGATTTGGTCAAACTCGAGACCCACCCTGAACCCTCTTGTGGATCAGCCTCCCCGGGACGGTTTAATATGGGGTTCAGACTAGACCAGACCCATTGTCATCCCTACTCGAGCCATAAATATTTATCTAAGTTTCAAATCCAACTTGGTTCGTATGTCCACCAACAATGGACAACATACACCAAGCTCGTGTCGTGCCGGTATTATAATCAATGATTTGGAGGGACTTGTACTTCCATCTTGCAGCGTTGGACCACATAAATAGGTATTGTGTAATAACCCACACTCTGGTTTACGATATTAAATGGTAAAACACGACTAAGAGATCATTATTTTATTTAACCAAGTGTTTAATTGAATATGAAATAAGAAAAAAAGGCTTCGGAACCACCGAAAAGTTCAGATGGTCCGAACATTAGTTCGGAAGCACCGAAGTAGCCTTTGTAAAGTTCGGAAGCAGAGGGAGGTTTGGATGGTCCGAACTCAAGACCGGAAGGCTCGATCAATGTTAGACCATGCAGTGTGTGAGGTGTCAACCACACACGGACACGTAGGAATTCAGAAGATCCGAACTAAGGCTATCCCTTAGGTGTCAAGACGCACAAGACATGTCAATGCCAGCAGGAGATCGAAAAATCCGAAGAGTAGTTCGGTGCTTCCGATCAGAGCAGTTTGGAGATTCTGATTAGAGCAATTCGAAGCTTTCGATCAGAGCAGTTCGGAATGAGGCATGCATGTGCATTTCGGAGCATTTGAAGTGGGGTTCGGAAGGTCAGATCTCCGACTCTAAAAAGGTTATTAGAGGCTCACTTTCAACTTTCCAAATCACAAATTCCTTTCCTATTTTAGTCTATATTATGGGTTTTAGCCATTTCTAGAGAGGACCGGGCAATAGAGAGGAGCTTCGGGGTAACAGCGAGGCCGTGCCCAGGAGTTGGAGCCTTCGACAACAAAGGGTTTATGATAGACGTAGGTATAGTACGAGATCCCTATTATAATTTGAGGTATTTATTATCTTAGTTAAGACTTCTAAATCAGTTTTAGTGATATGGTAACTATTGGCTTGTAGGATTGGACCCTAGACTTGTATAATAGGATTGTCCTAGAAAGGTACGTAAGTATTGAGTGAGATTGCCAGCGTGTTGTGTCCGTAAATGCAAACAATATTAATTTTGATGATAACAAAACTTGTTATTATGTTTCTAACATATTTACTCAAGTGTGTAGTTCATAGATAAAAATTTGGAAGTTTTGAGAAGTTAGAACTCAAATTTAGTCAACTGAATTTCTGGCGAGCTGGAGTTTTTCAAGCATATCTCACCGCTTGGTGATCCAAATGACTATCCACTAAAACCTTTGAATAGAAAACTCAGAAATATACAAGTCATATTTCTGACTAGTTGGACCAGTTTGGATGTTATCTAGGTCAAACTGACATTTCAAAATAGAGTTGGACGAACTTATAGTAGCAAACCGTTTGACAGATTAGTTTTGGTTTAATGGTCATATCTCTTAGCTCAATTTTCCAAATGAAATGATTCAGCATGAGTTTCAAATCTAAGATCATGATCTACAAATTATCATCACAAGTCAAAGTCTGAATCGGAATTTAAGAAGCTGATAAATAGCATTTGAAGTTTCTAGTTCTGCACTAAAATTTAGTTGAGTTGAATTTATGGAACAACTGAGTTTTCGAGAACATCACTCTAATAAGAACTTGTAATCGAATGATTCTTGATGTTATGGAAAGCCAAGACAAAGAGCTAAAACTTTCATGTTTATCTTTGTTCACATATCAAATAATTATGCTCTACTGATCCAGTTGAGTTTCTCAACTAAACCAATGCTCAGCTGAACTCATGTTCAAATGAACCGATGCGCAACTGAAATTATCCTCAAATGATCCAGTTGAATTTGTCAACTGATCCAGATCAACTGATTTGCTCGACTAATCCATTTTTTTCAACTGATCATTTTCGCTCCAGCAGTAAATAACTTTTCCAACGATCATATTTTTGTGTCTAACGTCTATATCATTGTTGGAGGCAATAAATACAATATTTGAAATATCAAACAACAGATTTTGATGGGAATTAATAGCATGGGCATATTATTGAATAAAAACGATCTAGAATGAGAGAAAGCCCAAGAAAGTGAAGTGTAAGGAAAACTTCAAGAGATGGGTTTTGAGAGATAAATTATCCACACCAAAATGAGTTTATATAAACTCTTCCTTGTCAAGAGTTGAATAAAACATAATTTGAAGAGATCTCAATCAAACAAAAGAAAGATGTATTTCATAGAATAGTTGAGTAAGAGTCGTTGCACAAGACATAAAGAATGTGTAATCTTTGTATTTGGTTATTGTTGTCCCAACCATAGTTGAGAGTTGCTAGGAGTTTTGATTAGGTGAGGGATAAGTCCTAAGTCGAAATGGGTTTGTACAAATGACTAGTATAAATCAAAGTTTTCTAGTGGAATCTTTTTGGAAACGGAAGAATGGGAGATGTAGAAGGATTTGACCTTCGAACTTCCATAAACAAATTTGTGTCTCGTTATTTTATTTAATTACCTATTGCTGCTATTTTGAGATGCATTGTTGAAGTATTTTATGTGTTTGATAAAATATCAAAATATTGCATACAAAGTGTTTGATAAAATATTTCAATCAAACTGTTTTATGATTTCAACTTGCATTATATTCAAATAATTTCTAAATGATTAAATCAGTTTTAGAGGGATTATTTTGAGTGTCTTTCGCTCGGTTTGAAAACCAAACTTGATATAATTTCTCGGTGCTCGGTTCATCTTTCAACATTTCAAGAACAAAATATTGTAGCTCAAAAGATTTAAAAGTATGTATTCACCACCCTCTACACACATTTTCGATCCTAACACTTCGAGTATGCATGCTTAATTGTTGTATTTTATGTGTCATGATCCATGTTCCACTGCTTTATTATGCCGCATGCACATATTTATGTTGAGCCGTACCTCCTTCGAGTAGGGTCGTTCAACCCTACACCCTTATTTTATGGTCGAACATCAAGAGACGCTGTGACGGTGGGGACTGACGCTACGGTGATCTTGACGAGTGTGGGGACTTAACCAATGGATTAGACCCTAAGATAGTACTATACACTCATTGATGTCTAGACTGGACATGACTTTTTAGTTGATCAGTACCCAGTCTTTTGCATGCATAATATTGGTTTGTATACCCGTAATTTATGTTCTAATAGTTATTCGCGTCACAACCTTGTTGTTATTCTTGGACTCCCCATTCGATGGGATAGGTCTCAGGTTGGATGAGGTCGGAGGATTGAGACAGGGTTGAGAGCAGGACCAGTGTTGCATTTTGTTTTTGTTTTGTTCAGGTTGTTAGTTTCAGTTGTATTCTGTCGGTTTTCTTTTTAAACTCAATTTCAATTTATGCTGATTTATTGTTTGATTAAGTTTTAATTGTATGCCTAGTAATCTAAGTAAGTAGGTGATCAGGGTCGGGTCACTACATTTATGATATCAAAGTATGCATGATATTTTGGAACTTAGTATCGGATTTTGGGTCTTGTTGTGTGTTACTTCTTTCATATGGACGGTATAGAAGATGAGAGCCACGACGGTGTGGGCCGTTGGGGGGATGAGGATGCCCACAGGTGTTTGTGGACACTGCCATCATCGCGAGGGTCGCCTCGTTTCGAGATGCACAGGTTCTTGCAGATAAGACCGAAGCCTTTGCTGGGAGGCGAGACTTCGGAGGCTGCTAAGGATTAGGTTAAGTGCATGGAAAGTTGTTTTCGCGTCTTTGATTGCTCCGAGGAGCAGAAGATGGAGGCTAATACTTTTTTATTAGAGGGTCGTGCCCGCAAGTGATGGAGATCTGCGTCCTCCCAGTTGCTCCATGAGCAGGGTCAGGTTTTGTGGGCTGATTTTCGTAGGGATTTTATGACGTTGCACTCTCCTCCAGCTCTCTGCCAGGAGAAGTCGATTGAGTTTCTTAATTTGAAGCAAGGGTCCACGTCCAGCAATGAATATCAGTAGAAATTCATCGATCTGTTACCGTTGTGCCCGCATATTGATGCCAGTTCAGAGGCCAAGTATGACCACTTCTTTCAGGGATTGAATCACGAGATCTTTGATTGGGTCACCGTTTGTGATGAACCTACTTATTATGAGGGATTACTGAACCATTTTTTATAGATGAAGATCATTGTGAAACGTGTGAAGTTGTTGAAGTACTCTTGCCCTATTAGTTCCCTTGTTCTGTGTGCACAGTCCTTTAATAAATAGGGCTTTACGTCTTATTTTTCTAGATCTAGGGGAATTTTTTGTTTTCGTAAGAAGAATAATAGGGCTTTACGTCCTCGAAATTGGAGTAAGTACCGATAAGCTCTGGACAATACGTCCGCATAACAACCTTGGCCTCCGAGAGAGCCTTCTCCTCTGTCTGATTCTAACACCGGAACTTTACCAATGGAAAAACTCGTGTTCTAAGTCTCTGCTCCTCCCGTGCTAAGATCTGCAATATTCATTCCTCAGACGACAAGTCTGACGCTAATTGCAGAGGCTCATATCCATAACACATCACGCCCTTCATGGGCGCAATCATCACAAACACAAGGTCTCCAAAAGAAAACTCGAGGTCTCGTAGTCGTCGATCAGCATAACTCTTCTGACGACTCTGTGTGGCCCTCATCTTGTCCCAAAGTCGAACCACGATATCTGCAGTCTGCTCAACTAACTCGGAACCTAAGAGAATCCTCTCGCGAACAACGTCCCAATGCACGGGAGATCTACACCTTGTTTCGAAAAAGTCTCGTATGGAGCATACCTATAGACGCCTGACAACTGATGTTATAGGTGAACTCCACTAACGGTAGTCTCGACTCCTAAGAGCCCTGAAATTCAATCACAACAGGATCTCAACAAAACCTCGATATCAACTGTCCCACGATTCTATATGGTGCCCACCAAATACTAAATTCTAATGGTGCTAACAATCACTATCAGTTACGAGCCAAAACAATATCAAGACGACGTTCAGTATAACTCAGCTCAATAAATAACTTGATGGGTCATAATAAAATCGAAATCGAAGAGACATGGTTCAGAACAATATCAAAATAAAATAATCTTGAAAACAAATCTGCAAAAAGGAAACAACTCGTTTGCAGTCTAATACAAGGGGTGAGCGAATCAATTCAAGGCTCTATGAACAATGGATACGAGCCAATCAATAAATATCAAATCAGATGATCAACTGTCAACAAGTATGACGTCATGTCCACCATCAATACAAATCAAAATCAAGGTTGTCAGTGTGACTTACTCACGAGGAAATCCGCACGCACTCAACAAAAATGAAATAAAATCTCAAGGTGTAATCCGATGCCAACAAAATAAAATCGAGATCCCAATGGAATATAATAACAATACTCACCCAAATCAATATCCATGTCCAGATTTAGAATTCAAGTTCTCAAGAAATATGAATTTCCAAAATTCATAACCAAAATATCCTTCGAAGCCAAATTGACTGAATCTTCAATGAACAATGTCATGCAAATCAAGGAATGCATGAACTATAAGAAGGATTCCAATATTTTCAGAAAGAATCGGTAAAATGGCTCGCGTAACTGATTTTTGTCTATCCCAAAAGCACCTTCCCAATCCCTCACAAAATCAACTAAACGTCAATCAATGCTTAATTACTCAGTTAGAACTATCACCAAATTCCCAAATTTTATATCTGCAACAAACTAATTCATCTCTCAATAGTACCCTTCACCCGAATCATTTGGCTCAACGGTTCCTGAGAAAAATGAAATCTAAATTCCTCAATAGAAATCAATCAAATCTCTAAGAGAATTCTCAAAACATTCTCTCCGACACAACATTCGCATCTAACATATAGCAAAAAATTACTAAAATCCTCAAAAACTACTAAGAGATAAAAGAATGCATAGCTCCATAATCTAGCAACACAAACGTAGCAATACTTCTAATGCTAACTTTTCCTGCACGCAAAATATTTCCCAACAAATATAGACCGTTCTTCAAAGCAACCAATTAACAGCTAAAGTTCAATCCTAAGCATGCTAATTTCCCCAATTCAGAATTCTCATCCTACACATGCATTTCTAAAACACAAGTACAATAGTCAAGCAATTTCCAATACAAATCTTAACTAAGCATCCCATTAACTGAAATTTAAGAACGCAGATTAAGATTATCCGAGAGAAGAGAAGTATCATGATCTGCATTCTCAGCCTGCACCACAAACAAGCGCCCTGTGGTCTGCTTTGCCCTGTGACAGTTCCTCGAAATCGTTTCGGATCCTCGCAATGGTAGCACCTGCCTGAACCAACCAAACACTTTCAAGCATGAGGCCTCTGACACTGTTTGTAGAAAGGTACCCCTCCAGTGCTAGGAGCAACTGTCCCATGATGCTGCTGGCCCTGCGGTCTCTGATGCTGCTGCTGCCAAAAATTTCCTCTAGATGACTGCTAGAACTACCTCTGCTTCTGAAAATCAGCTTGCATCTCCGTCCTCCCCTTCTTGGACTGGTACGCTCGACTAACCGCTACCTTATGCTTCGTCACATCTGCCATGGAAACATAAGATCGATGTCGGACATCAAGTCATCAGTGAAATGTCGCAGCCTCTCGCTCTTCACTGTAGCAATTGCGGGCACGAAGTGACATCCCCGCTCGAACTGCCTCACAAACTCAGCCACAACCCTGTCTTCCTGTCGAAGACTCATGCATTCATGAATCAGCTGGCCTCGCACATCTTCCGTGAAGTACTACTCAAAGAAAGCCATCTTGATATTCTTTCAAATCATCCTAGCCAGATCAAGACCAGTCACTACGCCTTCCCACCAGAGAGCTGCATCATCCTTCAACATGTAGATTGCGCATTTGACCCAATCGGCATCCTGGGTCCCCATGTAGGCCAAGATCATCTCCAACGCTAGAATCTACTCCTCATCCACAAGTGGATCACGGGTCCATGCAAACTCCTTCGGTCCCTGCTTGCAGAACCTCTAAGTTATGTCCTCCTCGTGCGCTATCCTAAGCTGTCCAGCCTGATGCTTAATTAAACTCGTGATACCAGATAACATGTCCATGTTGGCACTCTCAAAATCTGTGAGTGGTAAAGATGCAGGTGAACGTAGAGGCAAAGGTGGATCCTGATTACTCGTATCGCAAACTACACGACTCAGAGGCATACTGTAATTCCCAACAATCCCTCACGCAACCGCATTAACTAAGTATTTTAATTTAAAATCATTATAAAAAAAATTCAGTGAAAATTATAACTCATGGGTCCAATTCTTATAATATAATTAAAACCATTTAAAACTCACAAGCTGACAGTGCGACTTCTGAGCTCCACGTAGCAGGCTAGCCAACCCTCCAAGGACCTTGCTCTGATACCAAATGAAACGAACCAAACTCCAAGGACCTTGTTTTTTATATATTACATATATGCCCATACATATATGTATCTATACTTAAAAATAGATTTTTATAAAATTTAATACATAATAAAAAGCGATTTCATGTCAAAACTTAAATACTCGAACATATTATAAATGCGTAAATATTCAATAACGTAAGATGCGGAAAATAGTTTGATACAATCTCATAATAATTGAAACATAAAAGCGCGAAGGTCACGGGTGTGCTAGCTTGCCACGAAATCACAGAGGTCTTCACCACCAGTCGGGACCACAATCTCCTGAATAACATAAATCTCACGTGCACACCATTTAGATATAGTGAGCCTAAAAGCCCAGCATGCTCTACCTTTAATATCGAGTACTACTAAATAAAACCACATGCAAGCACATAACGTATATAAAAATAACCTGAGGATTCTAATGCATGCATGATCGTAAAATCGTATGCATAAACTGCGTCGTAATCTAAATCATAACATAATACGTAACATAATACATAACATAAGCATTGGCATGTCATGAACATAAAAATCATTTTCCGTGGGTCATATCAGTGAAGTGTGACCATAAACATAAACGATTGATCAATCTATAAACCAGCGTACATGGCGACGAGGTTCACCCAACCTTAACACGGGGATTCCCTGCGCCTCTTATGCCACTTCACCCAACCTTAAAACGGAGATCCGTAGGCTCCTGAACATAATTGCCACAATTCACATCAACTTTCCAAAAAATTCCTTTACATGCCCTTAATATTAACATAAAATACATGCATGAATCATGAACTTAAAAATATCATATTCCTTAAAATTATGCCCGTAAATATATATTTAATTCATTTTCCATAAAAATCATATTTGTATCAAAATATAAATATACATCTATTAAATATATATTTACGGACTATTTTGTTTGTCACTAGCTAGTTCGAGTTGCTGCCCCTTAACTAAAGCCATTAAACTCATATTCGTCCGATAACACTTAGATGACTCAATAACACTTAAACTGACTCAATAATACTTAGACTATCCCAATTACACATAAATTGATCCAATTAGACTAAGATTCCCAATAGTACTTAGTCCAACTTAGAACTTAGTCCAACCAAATAAATTAAACAATTTAGGTCCATTAACAAATTTAGCTCAATTATTAAATTAAACCTCTAATAAATATCTTAAGCCCAATAAGTTTGGCTCAATAACTAAACCAATTCCTTCAAGCCCAAATAACACTTTATCTCAAATAAACAACTAAGTCCAATAAATAAATTAAACCCAATAAATATTTTACACCCAATAACTAAATTAAGCCCAATGAACATCTTAGGCCCAATAACAAAATTTACTCAATGAATAAACTAAACACTTAGACTATTAAATAAATTACCTAGCCCAAAATAAAATAATTCGAAAACCAAACCATAACATATGACCCTAATACACTTTACCCGACCCGGACAACCCACTCGTCCGAGTCCTGCCTGAGCTGCCCGCTAGATAGACCACCCTTACAACCATCCAGCTGTTCACCTAGCCGACACTACTTCAAGATATCTTAAACCAAGTCCCAAAGGGGCCTAACCCAGCCATCGACCAGTGAACAGCAACTAAGACCCAGCCATGACAGAAAAATCATTCACATTACATAAAAACAGGAATGATGCATGAGTTAAAATTTGAGCTACCATATCCACATACAAATGCAACAACACTATTTAATCATCAAAACAATGAATATATTGATCTAAATGGTGTGAGAAAGGAAGGGTATAACATGCATTTGCGTTTAAAACGCACGAAAAAATTATACAGTTACGGTTGCGCATATCGGGACTCGAAAATCTTATAATTATCCAATTCTGGAAGATCAAATCCCTAATCTGCTGATTTCAGCCTCTAATTATCCTCAACAGGCTTTCGATCTGCGAAAAATCATATGATGGTCAAAAGTCAACCCTGATCAACTCTGGTCAAACTTTGACCAAAAATTACCGAACTTTATTGCGCTCTCACCGCTCAAAGATTTTGAATCTCGACTCGAAACTTGGATATTAGGATCCATCACGTCGAACCGGTCAAAAATGGTTAACACGTCGGAGGTCGGTGGCTCGCCGGAGAAGACGGCGGCGATCGCGGCGGCGCGGCGGCGGTTTTTGGAAAATCGCATAACAATTCCAAAAATTCTGAAATTTGGCAGGGTTGTAGAGCTCGACGAGAAAATTCTAACACACTAGGCCATGACCGGAATGGACCATCGTGGCGGCCGAAAATCGCAAATTATAGAGGCAAAGGCGACGACTTTCGAAGCTTCGATCTACCCAATTTTTCCACGAAAAATGCTGGAATAAGCTTGGGAAAAGATCTAAACACATCCTAATACCGTTTATCAGCCCAAAAACGAGCTCAATCGAGCTAAAATCCGACTACTACACGCGAAGAAGACGATGAATAGTGTCGCCCTTTTCTCGACTTCATGCTCACCAAATCGGACACCAAAACTCACGATTCTTGGTATGGTTGTGACCGCCTCAACAAGATCTACATGATGGCATGCTCAATCGATGGCAAAGGGCGGCAGACGGCGGTCGGCGACGGCGGGACGTGAAATGGGGGGGTTAGGGTTTAGTGTGTGTTCTGGGTGTTTAGTGCGTGAGAGAGAGTGTACCACTTAATATTATAAAAATTGATCCTAAAATGACCCGGTCTGATCCATTCCAATACTCTTGTGTTATTTTACTCCAACATGTAATTTAACACAGTTTACCATAATCTGGAATAGCAAACTTTGACCTATCAACTACGCCAGTAAATTTCCCAATAAATAAATTGAGTCAATTTTAGGCTTTGACCAGTGACCCAAACTGATTATTTTCTCCAAATTAAATTATCTGGCATAAATAATTATTTTAATTCCAATATCTCAATAATTATCTCAAAAATACCAATATTACCAGATATCCAGAAATAGTCAAACTCGTTGACTAATTGGCACGTGTATTTTGTAAATACACTCTATAACTCATTTGGCAGAAATAATTATTTTTCCAACTAAATAATTATTTTAAATTGCCAATTAAATAGGTAATAAATTTTTGGGGCGTTACATTATTTACCCATGAATTCAATCGATGGCATCCTTCTGATAGCTATACATACTCGCAATCACTGTACACACACCAAGACTAAGGCAAGCTTCAACCAATATGCTCGACTGGGACATTCCACAGTGCACAGACATATAGAAACGCTTCCTATTCCGTCTCGAAACTCGACAGTCACTTGCGCCTGGTATAACTCATCACGGAGTCTCGGATGATACTATCATTGATCGTCCCAACCTCCAAAGGTAGAACATAAAGATCCTGGAAACTGAATCCCAACGAATTCTCCAGAGTCGAATCACTCTTTTGCTGAACGCATCAGCCTTAGCACTGAAAAGACTAATTCATCAATTCCCTAGTCACTCCGGGGAAACACTTACGTTCGAAGTAACTTGTCACACAAAACGCTTCTGATTGTCGTTCCTTGCTAAAATGCAATATCTTTGACAAACATTTTGCATAGATGTGACTCGTTGATTGAGAAGAACGAATTCGATCCGTCCCGATCTTGCGAAATCTAAAATTCCCAAAGGCAAACCTGGTTGACTACTAAGTCGATCATCGACTACCTCAGTCATCTTAATGACATCAAGCACTACGGGTCACTACACATTCTCTACCGGAAGCTCCGATCTCCTATCGGAAGTTCCGATTGCTTAAACATCCATTTAAGCCTTGATTAATGTAATTACTTAAATCGGGGTACGTGTTACTACATTCTCCCCACCTTTAGATATTTCGTCCGCGAAATAAAATCTAAAGAATAATTAACATAACAATATGAAACATCAAACCATGTTTATTACAACAATTGTAATTACATCATTACATGTTAATCAAAAGTACAAAGCAAACAACTCAGGATATTCTGCTCGCATACAACTCTCGGTTTCCCAAGTTGCTTCTTCAATGCCTCGGCGCTGCCACTGTACCATCACAAGTGGTATAGTATTGTTCCGAAAAACTTTCTCCTCCTTGTCTAGGATACGGAGTGGTCGTTCAACATATGACAGATCTGGCTCTAACTGAACATCAGTAGGCTGGATAATGTGAGATTCATCAGCTATGTATTGTCTAAGTAACGACAGATGGAAAACATCATGTATACTGGAAAGATATGACGGTAACGCCAAACGATAAGCTACATCTCCAATCTTCTCCAGTATCTGGAAAGACCCAATGAAACGGGGTGCCAACTTGCCTTTTACATCGAATCTCATCACCTTCCTGAAAGGTGATACTCGCAAAAACACATATTCACAGGATCGAACTGAAGTGGCCTGCGATGAATATTAGCATAACTAGTTTGTCTATCTTGAGCATCTTTGATCCTCCGCTTGATCAGATCTACCTTATCTACAATCTGCTGCACCAACTCAGGACCCTCGACTTTTCATTCTCCTATCTCATCCTAGAATAACGGAGTATGACATCATCGACCATACAATGCCTCGAAAGGTGTCATATCTATACTACGATGATAACTGTTATTGTAGGCAAATTCAATCAAAGGTAATTGATCCTGCCAAGATAAGACAAAGTCCATGACAGAAGAACGTAGCATATCCTCCAACCTACGAATCGTGCGCTCTGACTGCCCATTAGTCTCCGGATGATATGCAGTGCTCAAACTCAGAGTGGTACCCAATGTCTGCTGAAAACTACCCCAAAAACGTGAGGTAAATCGTGAGTCTCTATCACTGACTATGCTCACTGGAATTCAATGTAATCGCACTATCTCCTGGATGTATAGGCGTGCCATGCGATCATAAGAATATTCCCGGTTGTAAGGAATAAAGTGTGCTGATTTTGTCAAACGGTCAACAACGACCCAGATAGCATGACACTGACGTGAATTCATAGGCAAGTGGGTGACAAAATCCATAGTCACGTGCTCCCACTTCCATTCGGAAATCTCAAGATTCTGCAGTAATCCACCTGGTCGTCGGTGTTCAGCCTTGACCTGTTGACAAACCAAACATCTCAAAACAAACTGATATACACTCCGCTTCATCCCTTTCCACCAGAATCTAGTTCGCAAGTCCTTATACATTTTCATACTTCCAGGATGAACTGACAATCGACTCCTGTGAGCTTGAGAAATAATATCATTCCTGAGCTCCGCAACATCAGGTACAACCAATCGATTCGATAATCACAATAAACCATCTGTCTGATAATGGAATCCATATGTATTAACTCCATTTCCTAGACGTGCCAAACGCTAAGTCTTAACATCAGATATCTGAGCTTCTCTGATTCGAGAGTACAATGCTGGCTCAGACAAAATAGTACACAACCGAATCCCATTTCTTCCTTTCTTGTTCTTGAGCGTAAAACTCAGTGAACAACACTCCTGAACCATATGAGATATTTCACTAGTCTAAAGTGCATAAAGTATCACCTGCCGACTCAAGGCATCAACAGTAAGATTAGCAGAACCTGGATGATATTTGATTTCACAATCATAATCCTTCAAGAGATCCATCCAGCGTCTCTGTCGCATATTCAACTCCGCTTGAGTGAATAAATACTTCAAACTCTTGTGATCCGTGAATATCTCAAATTTCTCGCCATAAAGATAATGCCTCCAGATCTTGAGCGCAAATACAATGGCGGCTAAATCGAGATCATGCACTGGATAATTCACCTCATGCGTCTTCAACTGTCAAGAAGCATAGGAAATGACATGTCCATGCTGTGTCAGAACACATCCTAACCCCTGACCAGAGGCATCAGTATAGACAACATAACCTCCCGATCCAGAAGGTAGAGCTAGCACAGGTGCAGTAGTAAGACGTCTACGCAGCTCATGAAATGATTTCTCACAATCCGAGGACCATATGAAGGCAACATCTTTCCGTGTAATTTGAGTCAAAGGCCTGGCCAACTGTGAAAAATTCTCGATGAACCGACGGTAATAACCAGCTAGACCCAAGAAACTTCGAATCTCAGCAATCGTTGTCGGACGAGACCAGTTCAGCACTACCTCTATCTTACTAGGATCAACAAATATTCCTTCACTAGAAATCATATGACCGAGAAACACTACCCGATCAAGACAGAATTCACACTTGCTCAATTTTGCATACAACTGCTTCTCTTGTAACGTCTGCAACACAATTCTCAGATTTTGTGCATGCTCATCCTTGCCATGAGAGTAGACAAGAATATCATCAATGAAAACGATGACAAATCTATCCAGATATTCTCGAAATACCTGATTCATCAGATTCATAAAGACTGCCGGTGCATTCATCAAACCGAATGGCATTACCAGAAATTCATAATTCCCGTATCTGGTCCTAAAAGCAGTCGTAGAAATATCTGAGTCTCGTACCCGCATCTGGTGGTATCAAGATCTCATATCTATCTTGGAGTAGACAGAAGTACCCTGTAGTTGATCAAACAGATCATCAATTCGTGGCAAAGGATACTTATTCTTGATGGTGACACGATTAAACTGCATGTAATCAATACACAATCGCATCGATCCATACTTCTTCTTGACGAACAAAACAGGTGCTCCCCACGGAGAAACACTCGGACGAATATATCCCTTATCAAGCAGATCCTGCAGCTGCTGTTTCAATTCCCTCATCTCTGACGGTGCCAGACGATAAGGTGCTAGGGATATAGGCATAGTTCCTGGTACTAGATCAATACCAAATTCAATCTCTCGAACCAGAGGAAAACCAGGAATCTCATCAGGGAATACATCAGGAAACTCACTGACAACCGGTAAGTGATCGATTCTCGGAATACTCGTGGACATATCAATTGCATAAATGAGGTAACCCTCCACACCTGACTCTAAGACATGACATTCCTTCAGAGCCGATACAAGTGGCATCGGAGGTCGTGCACCCTCACTATAAAAGTACCAGCTATCACCCTCAACCGGATGAAACTGTAGCAGACGCTGATAACAATCCACAGTAGCGTGATACAAAGTCAGCATATCTATTCCCAAAATACAATCAAAATATCTCATCGCTAAGATCATCAAATTAGCCGATAACACATGACCCTCAAACTCTAGAAGGCAACCCATCACTAGATGCT
Organism: Henckelia pumila; assembly: GCF_033568475.1. Taxonomy (NCBI): domain Eukaryota; kingdom Viridiplantae; phylum Streptophyta; class Magnoliopsida; order Lamiales; family Gesneriaceae; genus Henckelia; species Henckelia pumila. Next base: position 199,625,524 of record NC_133123.1, on the reverse strand, counting down.
TAGTTACTACCTCCTGCTCCAGCTGAGTAGATACAACTAAATCCATATCTAATTATAGACAAGTTAATCTATGTCTCTTAACAAAGCGACTAGAAATAAAGAAATGTGATGCTCCAGTATCAATTAAAACAAGTGCAGGAATACCACATAACAGAAAGGTACCTGCCAACATGCGATCGCTTCACTCAGTAGCTATAGTGACCCGTATCCAGAATTAACGATTAATGAATAATTAATCATGTAATCATTTTTAGATTAAGTAAAACATGATTAAGGAAATTCCAAATGGGTTAACGGAGTCCAGAAATGGATCCAGGACACTCAAAATAGTCGGGAAGGTCTCGAGGGTCCGGAGGGTTCGGAAGCTCCGAACCAAGTAAGGAGGTTCCGAACAGAATCGGAGGATCCGAAGTCAGGATCGGAGGCTCTGATCGAGATCGAAAGCTCCGTCGGTGAGATCGGACGTTCCGATCGGGACCAGGGTATAGCTATGGTCTCCTTAAAATATTTAGGAGTATGCAATAGCTTAATTAAGGCTTTTAGAGCTTAAATAATGATGCATGGGTATTTGCATTGTAGAGTTGATGATAGGCTTGGAACCTAGAGTGGGACTACTAGGAACTGCCTGTAGTAAGGTACGTAAGTATAGACTGAGATAGCCAGCGGATTTTGCATGCTTATATGTTGCATTTATGTGTCATATTATTATGTAGCATGTGCATATCATATTGTGTCTGTCCATCTTGTGAGATGAGCCATGTAGGGCCGCTCAACCCTGTCTGGACGGTTGATGTCTAGGGCCCAGTGACTGACGGGTCATGGGTGGCTAGCATCGGGGGACACGGTCCACGTCCTATAGGAATGAGCAGTGTCGACAGGGTTTGCTCCCCGGGCTGTACCACTCATGTCCTAGGCGCCATTACTGAGCAGTTATATACAGTTATCCCAGATATGGATACCCTATCATTTGCATGCATCATATTTGTATGTTTTACCCAGTGATTTCGTATTGAGCTTAGAGCTCACGTCCAGTATTTTCTGTGTATCTGGACACCCCATTCGACGGGGCAGGTGTAGGTGCAGGATTGAGCACCAGGAGCTTGGAGTAGCTAGTAACCAGTGAATACAGCAGGATTAGCTGTAGGTTTTGCCTTTAGGGTTATTCATTCGATTGGGTTGTATAATCGAATTTATTTAACCGGTTGTATTCTGCCGATCTGTTTTTATTTAAGTCTTCTGCAGCGATTTATTTAATGCATGTTTAATTATGCTCTTAACTCTGATTAGGTAGCGGATCTGGGTAGGGTCGCTACATTTATTGGTATCAGAGCATATACATGCAAGAGAATTGAGATATAGTACTGAGAATTTGGGTTATCCTTATAGGATTGATGAGACCTTGGAAGAGGTGATGATGCGGCGATTAGTTTGCCCGAAGACTATCATCATCGGCAGGATTTCTGAAGATTTGGCTTATAGGATTCCAGCAAGTGCGGACAGGAGTGATGGATCGTGTCCGAGTTTTCAAGATTTTTACTCAGGTGGATCCTAGTTTTGGATCGAGTACCGGATGCCAGAGGCAGTAGCAGAGGATTGGTGGGGACTTACTTGATGCTTGAATCTGTACAGTCATTACCATGATGACACTACTATGAAGATTCTCCAGTCATAGTTGGAGAGATTTTCATGCGGAACATAGTTTTGCCGGGATGCTTGTATCGATGCGTTCGGTAGGCACACGGGAAACTTCATGTTCAAAAGCATGATTTGGTTACAAGAAGAACGCTGATGGTAGATCGTGAGCAGAAGGGGTCGACTGACATGCACTGATGCAGGGCATAGCTGGTTAGCTATCACGTGCCATTTCTCCGGAGTTCTTCGTAGGAGGACATGTAGAGAGACTTGGTCGGGAGTATGCTTGTATTGATGCGTGTGTCGATTAGAAGCTTCATGCTCAAGAAACGAAGACTAGTACGATGATTTAAATACTGTATCGTTGTAGTTGTAAACAGTATTTCAGTTGTAATGAATCATCATACTATGGTTGTATCATTTCAAGTTTGGTTGTACATTTCATTGTATTTTGAATACTGTATGTATTACATGGGATTGTAATTGAGAAATTGTACATAAATGGAAGCAATGATACATGTTTTATTTATCCAGCAATTCGTGAATGATTGCGAGTGATTTTGCTAGGATTGACATTGTTTTAGTTGATTAGTGTTCAACTGTGGTAACTCATGGGATTTGAGTGGGCCGATTGTGACAGTTTGACTTGTGGTTAGTCTAGGCGTTTTCCTAGGATTGACCTAGTTAGTCAGTGGACTATGTTAGTGCCAGCGATGAGTGAACTCATCTAGAGACATTAAGGGTATTGTTCGGTTTAGAACGTTGAACTTTATTCTAGGTTGTTTCCTTATAACAGGTTGTCTGACCTTTGTTAGGTTGAGGCTTGTGATGATAGGTTTTCATCAGGGATACCAGGTCCAGTATATGCCAAGAGTAGTGGAATATGACCATGACTAGACGTGATGGGGCGCGACCCTATGCTAGTGTTACTCTGGGAGTCCTTGTACTTCAGAGGTTATCTGGGAGCCTTGGTGCTTCAGGATTGGCGGTGGGAAGGCTGTTTAGTCTAGGGATTTGGTAACAGTCACGACGAGGTATGACCTTGGATTAGATATCAGGTTTGATATCGATGGTTTGATATCATCTGGTGTGCCAGAGATATAGTTTGAGTGTTCTGCTATGGGAACCAGTCATGGAGGGATTTCCTTGACAAGTGTATACTCTGAGCAGATAGGTTTTAAACTTCGGGTTACTACTAAACATGTGAATATAGTAGGTAGACGGATTTCTACCAGCGATGACTAGGGGTTGTCATCAGAGTTGTGGTTGGAATTTCCTTGTGATAGGAGTCATCTGAGATACTAGATGGGATACCGATTCAAGACTTAGACTCGAATAGGAGAATTACTTCATGATGATGGACTTCATCTGTGATGGTTTATACCGTATGCTAAGGATTGTATAAGCATTAATTGAGATGTGAGGGAAGCGTGGCCTATACCCATGAAACCTTGGTGATTGTCTAGGTGGGTTATCGTGGTAAGCTACCTCAGTCTTAATTTGTAGCACAATCCTAGCGTGGGATATAATCAGGAGCATGTCCGGGAATGTTGGGAATCTTTGGAATTCCTTAGGTATAACTTTGGACTTGACGAATCGCAATGTTCATCCTGAATGAACGAGGCAAGGATAGTGAGTCCGGTGATTGCACTAAGTACTACCTGACATTTTCAGAGGTTGAGCGTAGGATTTTCCATGGGATGGAAATGGGCTTAGTTCATCTTGGTTTTTGCCTTGGGTGAACCAGACAACGATAAGTAGTGCTAAGGTGGCACGGGATCTGTGCTAGTGACTACTAGTGGTTATTGGGTAACTCTGTCAGAGTTAGGATGATTAAGTTCAGAATACGAAGCAGCGGTTAGTAGTGCTGAAAAGGTGCAGTACTTGTGCCATGTAAACTACTTATGTACCGTGATCTGACACCATTTGGAAATGGTTCTTTGTGGCAGTTGAGTCATGGTTATTGACCGAGCCATATAGGTTGGATGATCAGTGGTGGTCTGATATGATAAGTGCGAGCTTAAGTAGATCGACGAGTTCGATTGGTTGAGCCAATCAGGGTTGATTAGGATGTAGCAATTAAGAAATACTCGAAGTAGTATTTTTCAAGTAGTGCTTATGGGATGAGTACTGGATACCATCTCAGAGCATTTGACAATTTGGATGAATTAGAATCTCTAGGTTGCCAGAGATGAATCTATCGAAAGATTGCAATTGACTTGTATGGTCAAGTTAGGTGATAACTTGACAGTGGAGACAAGCAAGGGAGTTGGTAGTTTCCAGTATAGTGCATTCTTGTTAAGAAGAAAATTGATATCGATCCAATCAATTGCTTAGTGATAGCAATAGGTCAGGAAAGGATCATGTTGTTGTTTCATGTGAGAGTTTTCCATTGAACAACAATAGTGAAGATTGTTGACCGGACATTTCGGTTAAGTGAGGGCATCTATGTGTACCGTTGTGGTTGGATCCGACGAGTAGTTGGAAATGCTAATGGACATTAGCAAGGAAACATCAGTTGTCTGATCTATGTGACATTAGCTAGGATCTGATCCTCGAGATCTAGCAGGTTGTGTCACTAGTCTTCTAGCGTGTGATGAACGATATCTCTAAAATGACAGAGATAGTCAAGGGTCGATTTAGTAGCCAACGAGGTTTGCCTTTGGGATAGAAGATTTCGCAAGATCGTGACGGATCGAAATTGTTCTTTCGAGTCAGTGAGCCACATCTATGCGGATTGTTTTGTCAAGAATATTGCGCGTTAGCAATAATCAATATTCGGATGTGCGTCGGTTGGCAAGTTACTTTGAGCACAAGTATTTCCCAGGATTGACTAGGGAATCGACAAATTAGATCGTTCAGTGCTGAGGCTGATGCATTCGGCAAGGGAGCAATTTGACTATTGAGAATCCGTTGGGAATTAGTTCCTGGATCAGTGTGTTCAACCTTGGGAGGTTGGTATGAGCTGATGGTATTATCAGAGACTCCGAGTTGAGTTATACCAGGTGCAATGACTATCGAGTTTCGAGACGGAAGAGGAAGTGTTTCCATATGTCTGTGCACTGTGGAATGTCCCAGTCGAGCATATTGGTGGAAGCTTGCCTTAGTCTTGATGAGCGTACAGTGATTGCGAGTATGTATAACTATCAGGAGGACGTTTATCGATTGAATTCATGAGGTGAATAACCTACGATCGAGATGGTGTAGATCATCAGAGGCGTGATGACTTCTATTGCAATGTATGCGTGGCTTCGCAGGCCAATGTCTAGGAGATGACGTAGCGTCATGAATTGCAAGTGATGATAGTTATCATCAGGGCATAGTGTTGAGGTCATACTAAGAAACGTGGACAGCAGAATGTACTAGACATGATGGTTTAAGTTCCCAGTATTTCTTGGGAAGCCGGTTGTGCTTCAGGGAGAGTGGGGAGGGTAACCAGTCTAGGGAACATTGTGAGCAGTTACGTTAAAGTATAGACTTGAGCAACTAGATTCTCTTGAGGAGAATTTGATCTTTGTTGTGTTGGCACAGTGTTGGGAAAATGTTTCTTGATTAGAGGTGTTGAACACCGAGAACTTTTGGAACCATTAGATGGTTAATTTGATTAGTGATTCGACGATCGTCGTAAGCCAATCAGGTTATGATTTGGTCTTCGTCAGTCTAAGACTTTTCTTGAGACGATGATCTCGGTCAAGCGGATGTTTGTATCTTTCGTGACCAGAGAGATCGGGGTCAGTTTGGAAGACGTATCAATGTTGTGATATGCGAGTACTAGAGGAGTTCGATTGTCGACCAATAGCGCAGTAATTTTCAGCTGGGAAAATGTTAATGCGGTTCAACATTAATGAAGCTTGCAGAGAATTCGACGGGAGTCTGAGTGTGTCGGAGGATATTTCGACCAGACACTCAAGTAGTGGTCTATCTTACGTTCTCGAGGTTTTACCCTAGATTTCGAGGACGAAATCTTTTAAGGGGGGGATAATGTAGTGACCCGTATCTAGAATTAACGATTAATGAATAATTAATCATGTAATGATGTTTAGATTAAGTAAAACATGATTAAAGAAATTCCAAATGGGTTAACGGAGTCCAGAAATGGATCCAGGACACTCAAAATAGCCGGGAAGGTCCCGAGGGTCCGGAGGGTTCGGAAGCTCCGAACCAAGTCAGGAGGTTTCGAACAGGATCGGAGGATCCAAAGTCAGGATCGGAAGCTCCGTCGGTGAGATCGGACGTTCCGATCGGGACCAGGGCACGTGTCATCGCTGACGTCAGCAAGGTGACATCATGGCTGACGTAATATTGGGCGATCGGATGCTCCGAAGTTGGGATCGGAGGTTCCGATCGTGTTCGGACGTTACGAACCGGGATCGGAGGCTCCGAACTTTGCCTATAAATAGGGGGCCGAGATTTCATTTTCAAGTGCACCTTTCCCTCTCTTCTCTCTGATTCCTAGGCCTTCTAACTCAGATCTAAGGAGTTCTAGGCATCCTATTGGAAATCCGGAAGTGGCATAGCGATCCCGGCGTCGAGGCGAAGATATGCCTAAGTTTTGAGGCAATTGTCATCAGCGGGCTGACGACGGACGCAGATATAGCTATGGTCTCCTTAAAATATTTAGGAGTATGCAATAGCTTAATTAAGGCTTTTAGAGCTTAAATAATGATGCATGGGTATTTGCATTGTAGAGTTGATGATAGGCTTGAAACCTAGAGTGGGACTGCTAGGAACTGCCTGTAGTAAGGTACATAAGTACAGACTGAGATAGCCAGCGGGTTTTGCATGCTTATATGTTGCATTTATGTGTCATATTATTATGCAGCATGTGCATATCATATTGTGCCTGTCCATCTTGTGAGATGAGCCATGTAGGGCCGCTCAGCCCTGTCTGGACGGTTGATGTCTAGGGCCCAGTGACTGATGGGTCATGGGTGGCTAGCATCAGGGGATACGGTCCACGTCCTATAGGAATGAGCAGTGTCGACAGGGTTTGCTCCCCGGGTTGTACCACTCATGTCCTAGGCGCCATTACTGAGCAGTTATATACAGTTATCCCAGATATGGATACCCTATCATTTGCATGCATCATATTTGTATGTTTTACCCAGTGCTTTCGTATTGAGCTTAGAGCTCACGTCCAGTCTTTTCTGTGTATCTGGACACCCCATTCGACGGGGCAGGTGTAGGTGCAGGATTGAGCACCAGGAGCTTGGAGTAGCCAGTGACCAGTGAAGACAGCAGGATTAGCTGTAGGTTTTGCCTTTAGGGTTATTCATTCGATTGGGTTGTATAATCGAATTTATTTAACCGGTTGTATTCTGCCGGTCTGTTTTTATTTAAGTCTTCCGTAGCGATTTATTTAATGCATGTTTAATTATGCTCTTAACTCTGATTAGGTAGCGGATCTGGGTAGAGTCGCTATAGTAGCCTGCTCCTGAGACATAGCAAATACCTGCCCTTGAGTCTGTGGACGGTAACCAGAAGAACTCTGTGGTACTGGCTGCTGACGTGGAAAAGTAGAAGCCTGATATCCAACTTGTGATCCCGATCCACTAGCAGAACCCATACGCTGAGGACAATCTCTCCGCAGATGTCCCTGCTCACCACAAATATAACAAGCACCATTAGCCTTCCAGCACGAAGCTTCAGGATGCTTTTCACCACAGTGACTGCAAAAATCCTCATCCTTCTTCTTCTTCCCAAAATGGAACGTACCTCGTGAACCACGAGAACCAAAAAAAGTAGTAGTAGAATAAGACATAGGTCCAGATTGCACAACAAATTGAGCCCTAGGCCCAAGAGATCCACTAGGTTGTTCTAGCATCATCAACTGTGCCCGCCTGTTGCTGTTCTCCACTTGACGGCAACGGTTCACCAAAGTCTCATAAGATGTCAAATCATCACAGCTGACAACTTGTGAATAGATATCTTGATTCAAGTCTTGCAGAAAGATATCATACTTGGATGCATCACTGTCATTGATATGAGGAATGAAAGATAGCAGATCAAGAAATCGTTGCTGATATTGATAAATAGTCATTGATCCTTTCCTCAGAGTCAGCAACTACATAAATTGTGTCTGTCGAACTGCTGGAGGAAAATATAGTTTCTGAAACTGCTGACATAAATCCCCCCAAGTCACCTGCCCTCTCTCCGTACGTTCCTGAGTAGCCTTGCCATCCCACCATAAGCGTGCTCGATCTTCTAGAACAAATTCTAGAACGTCCAGTTTCTTCTCTTCAGTGCAATCAAAAGCTTGAAAAGCACTCTTGAGTTTGGACATCCATCCTCTCGCTTGTTCAGGATTTTCGCCATCCAATAAAAGCTTCGGTCTTACTTGCATAAACTTATTGATAGAGTAGCCACGTCTACCCTTATGAGGACGATGTCGATCCTCATGATGATGGTGATGGTGACAATGATGATGACCACCTTCCTGGCCAACACTATCATGGCTCTCATCACATTTCCTGGCCATATCCTGAAAAGAATTGCACATTAAAATCCCAAATGCGCAATAATTACTCAAGACTAGACTAAATCCCAAGTACTAATCCCAAAATCTAAGCATGCTCTGATACCAAAAATGTAGTGACCCTGCATGGAATCACCTACTAACTGACAACTAATAGCATGCATTAAACTTAATACAGCAAAATTCTTAACAGAGTAAAACGTGCGGAAACATAATCCATAATTTACATATCATCTTAGTAAAACAAGTCCAGGCTTAATACTTTAGTGATACAATCAAATCGTAAAGCTTAAAATAAAACTGTTTAAAACATTTATACAGCTAAACAAATCCTGCTGTATAAAATCCCCTGATAAGTTCTGACTCCCTAGTCCTGCCTCGAACTACCGGATCCATCCATCCTGCGACCTGCCCCGTGGAATAGGGTGTCCAAGATAACAACTAGGATGTGAGCGCTAACTCCCTGTACATAAACATGAGTAAACATATGTATATAATGCATGCAACATGATGACTGATAAATGGTCATCTGAAAAGTCATGCTCAGTACCGGCGCCACATGAGTGCTGCCACCGCACGGATCAACCTCTAGGTTCAAACACACTCGTCTAGTACACCAGAGTAGTCAGACATACATGTCCCCGCCGTCGCGGTACTCTCAGTGACAGACTATCGAGTATAGAGCTGAGCGGCACTATAATCAGGTATATCAAGGTATAGGCTCAACGTGTATGTGCACATGATATATGAGTATATAAAGCGGTAAAACATGCATCATGCCACATAATAATGCCAAATAAATTCAACATATAAACATGTATACTCGCTGGCAATCTCAGTCAATGTGTACGTACCTCTAGGCTAGTTCAAGTCTAGTAGGATCCTAGATTCCAAGCCTATATTCAAAAGTTCATCGTATCACTACACAAGTTCTATAAGCCTTAACTAAGCTAATAAGTACTCCCAAAACTTAAATAGATTCCCGGACCATACCTTCGTCCGTAGTAAGCCCTTTGGATTCGCTAGTCTCGGATGACTATAACCACTCCTTGGTTATTCCATAACCTTACTATAGATCAATAGGGCCCTCAGTGTATCGCTTACTATATATTGGACACTCAGAATACTTGATTTTATTCCAATTCTTCAACCGAATGGCCCTATTTATAGGCAAAATCTGGTGCAGATCGGAAGATCCGTTGTGCAAAATGGAAGCTCCATTCTCCGCATGCACGACACTTATCAATATCTGAAGCTTAGTCATAGGTGCACGTCATCGAAAGCTCCATTCTACATCGGAAGCTCCGATCCTGCATCAAAAGTTCCGTTCTCTACCGGAAGCTCCGATCTCCTACCGAAAGTTCCGATTGCTTAAACATCCATTTAAGCCTTGATTAATTATGTAATTACTTAAATCGGGGTACGGGTTACTTTAGATAATTCATTTAAGGTATCTTCCTCTGGTTAAGTCCCGAAGCACGACAGGCTTACATAAATAATACAATTACCTCAAGGTCTAAATTCTCCTATTACCGAACTACAAGTCGATACTTACCAGATTTAACGGTATCATCTATTAGTATCAATTCACTGTGGCTCGTGCTTAGCCTGGAAAGATTAATCCATTTTAAGCAACCCTTTTCTGTTCATGATTACTGCTGAAATCCTAAATCACTGATCAACATAATCTTATCTTAGTGTTTCAACATCTTAACATCACGGTCTGCAAGAAGTCACCTAATACAAGAATATTGGAAATCAAGGAAATCTCATGCAGAGTTTTCATCTTACTTATCCTTGACGTTGTCAGACGATAAGTACAAGTAATTATCGGCACTATTCCAACATCAACTAGATTTATTCAAATGAATTTATCCACTCTAATACCAATACCGTCTGGGTACCATATTTGTTCAAAATTTTCACTTGTGAAGGAATATCCTTTCCCAGACTACTCTGACAAATAAAATCTCAATTTGTATCTCTAACAGAGTCAAACAATAATGATACTAAATTCATTTGGTACTAAATCTGATACCAAACTAAATTCCTTTTAAAAGCGTTCTGCTATCACTGAAGCATTATATAACTATACCCTTCTGTGAATGTTGTAAATTCGCAAGACTGAGGTAACCTTCCCTGTCAACCCTTTCAACCACAAAAGGCTTCCAGAGCATCATTTGGCATAAGGTCGCGCATCCTATACGTCTAGTCATAAATTCTCACAGTCCACAACACTTGGTAAAAACATCATTGTGCCCCTGGTGTAACTATTCATCCCTGGTACTAACCAATAAGGTCTTAGTCAAATACAACTAGTCTAGGAAAACTGCCAAGGATTAATCATTTAGCAAATAGGTAAAATTCTATAACGATTATACAAATCTTCTCAGAGTCACTGTAGTTGAATACCAATTAACCAAAAATTGAGATTATGCTTAGGTAATCCCAAAACTCAAAATAATCTAACCACACATCCAGGTTCTGTACAAATCTTGTTATAACTCAAAGTAACAGAACAAAATAAACTAAATCCAAACAGAGTTTACCTATATAAAATTACACCGAAGGATGTATAATGATATTATTAACTGATACAACAAGTTTCTGGAATCATTAATACATATAATTCAAATACTTACAATCTGACTAATGCGAAAATATTACATTCCGTCTAAGATACCCTTAGGCCCGGACCTGTAGTTCTAAATTTGAGGCAATTGACTCAGGCCCCAAAATTTTGGGGGCACAAAAATTTTAAAAAATTATTAGTATAGTATATAATTAATTTATGACCTCATCCCATGAATAATAATTAATATATAATAGCATGTGATGAAGACTTGAGGTATCACTGTCCATTTATCTTTTCATCTCTCGTAAACATTCAACAAGAATTGATAATCAATGCGAAATATCTATCTACCAAGTTCCCGCTAAAAATCAAATTTCCCACTATTCTATGATAATCAAGATCTCTATCACTCGATCTATATTTATCGATTCTTTTCAGTATATTTTCCAAAACTTGACTGAATAATTTTTGTGATCCATCAGAAGTTGTATTTACCGAAAGAGAGGTTTTCAAGTTGAAGTTGTGCGAAACGCATCTCCGATCAAATATGTTATAAGAAAGATAAATGACTTGGTTATACATCAATAAAAAAATGTGTTTGATAACACTTATTCTGCAAAATTAATCAATATTTCGCTTCCAAAACTAAGAGACGATCAATATTCAAGTGAATATTTACTGGTTCAAAACATGAATTTTATATTTTGTTTGGATGATCTTGGTTTTATTAGTATTTGTTTATGACATATTTTTATCTTTTTTTAATTTTATTTTTAGAAGTCATGTTATTTATATTATCATATTTATCGATAAAAAATATATGAATGTTAAGCTTTAAGGGCACCAATTTTTTTATGCTCGCCTTAGGCCTCACAAAAACTCAGGTCCGGCACTGGATACCCTATACAACTCAAATATCTTAATCATCTTGGTATCTTCTGATCTTGAACGTGAGGTTGTTGACTGCCTCCTATTATGCTTCAGTGCAAACTTCTGGCAGAACCTCTTCCTGCCAAGATCTACAACACCTTACCAATCTACCGGATCCTTGTAATATTGTGGGGTCCATTATCTGGTATATGAGGCAAGATTTTCGTGACAATCTCTTCAACTGCTTGTGTAGAATATTCAGAGTTGGCTTCCCAGGTAAAATCATGGTGGACAACAGTGTCCCATACATCTCGCCCAATCCTCTACTACGCTTGGAGTTTCATGCTCGATTATCATCTCTGGTCCAAACTGTCGGAACCTAAATCTTCGACGATCATCTTGGTGACGATGATAGTGACTACGGGGATATCTCAGGGTATTCTCATTCCAACGCTCATTTCTGCCACAACTATTACCATCGTCTAAATTGTTCATCTACAAGAAACCAAAATTGTTAATCCTAACACTAATCTCAACTATGTCTGATCCCAAAAATACAAATGCATGCTCTGATGCCATTAATGTAGTGATCCTACCAGGATCACCTAATGACCAGAGTCTTAATCATGCAAATTTAAATAAATATAAGTTTAATCAGAGATACTGTGGAAATTAAACAAAATTCTAAACAGAGGAATACAACTGGTAAGTAAAACCCAAAGAGAAATAATAATACAACCCAATCGAAATACCATCTTAAATAAATTAACAGCAACTTAGCAGCTAACTCTATAGTCTATCCTGGGTCACCAACTAAGCCTAGGTCCAAGTCAAAACACCTGCAACTACCTCGCCGAATGGAGTGTCCAAGAAACACAATAAAATGGACATGAGACCTTGAGTTGGCAGCAGTTGTGTTTGCCTTTAAGCTGTGGAGACATTATCTGTATGGAGAAAAGTGGGCACCCACATTTGGCCTTCGTGATGCACAATCCCATCTTTAACTGTATACAAGTTACCATCCTTGGCCTCATCTCTTTGCTTCCATGCTATCAACTACTGGTCAGAGGCTTGACCTACTCGAATTCTATCGAGTAGACGAGATACCACTGTCAAAGCTGACAACATACACACTTCTTTCGGTTCTACCACTTCCAACTTCAACCGCTAAAAATCTGCAATCAACTCATGTTGAGTTGTCAGCTGGTTCAAAGGCGCAGACTTGCGACTCAATGCATCAGCTACTACATTAGCCTTACCCGTATGGTAGCTAATGTCACAGTCGTAATCTTTCACCAATTTCAACCATCGCCTCTGCCTCATATTCAACTCCTTCTGAGTGAAGAAGTACTTTAGGCTCTTATGGTCCGTAAAAATCATACTGGTTTATCGAGAAGTTAGTCCTAACTGGTAGGAAATAAGCTAACTTTGTCATTCTGTCAAATATAACCCAAATAAAGTTCATCCTCTGTGGTGTAACTGGAAATCCTACCACGAAGTCCATAGTGACGTCTTCCCACTTCCATGTGGGAATAGGAGACAATTTCAGAAGTCCTGCTGACCTGTGATGCTCAAATTTCACCTGTTGGAATGACAAACACTCGTTAAGAAACTTAACGATGTCCTTTTTCATTTCTGGCCACCAATACCATAACTGTAGGTCCTTAAAAAATTTTTTACTCCCGGATGAATGGAATATGGTACAATGTGTGCTTCTGTCATCACATATACTCTCAGTGAGTCCACTGCTAAAGCTGTAAATTCGGGAGATAGTCAGATTGCATGGAGTCTCAGCAAGGATAGTGTCCGACAGGGACCCTAGATTTACCTTGAAGTTTTGGGAAAGTTTACACCATGGATCGAGTATGAAATTAGATTTCAGTACAACATTTCACCAACAGACAGATGGAAAATCCGAGCGAGTAATTCAGATACTCGAGGATATGCTCAGGGCTTGCATGATAGACTTTGGAGGTAATTGGGAGTCGAAGTTGCCTTTAGTGGAGTTCACTTACAATAATAGTTATCAAGTAACTATTGGTATGGCTCCTTATGAAGCGTTATATGGGAGGAGATGTAGGACTACCTTACATTGGGATGAAGTTGGAAAGAGAGCTGTGTTGGGACCAGAGATAGTGACTCAGACAGTGGATTTGGTAGACAAGATTAGAGACAGAATGTTGACAACTCAGAGTCGACAGAAAAGTTATGCCAACCAGCGGTGTAGAGACTTGGAGTTCGAGGTGGGTGACCATGTGTTCTTAAAGGTGTCACCATGGAAGAGAGTTATGAGATTTGGAAAGAGGGGAAAATTGAGTCCAAGATACATAGGACCTTTTGAGATCTTAGAGAGAGTTGGGGCTCGATCTTATCGAGTAGTGTTGCCTCCAAACTTGGACTTTGTACACAATGTCTTTCATATCTCTATGTTGAGGAAGTACGTTGCGAATCCTTCCCATGTGATTCGCCATGAGCTAGTGAAATGGACACTAGATTGTCCTATGAGGAGATACCTGTTAAAATCCTAGACAGTCAAGTCCGAAGGTTGAGAAATAGGGAGATAAAGATGGTTAAAGTTTTGTGGCGTAACAAGCTAGTAGAGGAAGCTATGTGGGAGACCAAACAGGATATGCGTGGATATTATCCTGAACTTTTTGGTAAGTCAAATTTCGAGGACGAAATTTTTTTAAGGAGAGTATAGTTGTAAGGTCCAAAAGTCCACTAGCTCGATCACAATAATTTAGAATAATTATATATGATTTTATGCATGCTATTCATGATGTTTATGTAGGTGATCGGTTAACTCATGCCCGAAAACGTAGCGGAAATATTAAAATTTTTAACAAAAGAGATCCGAGCACTTGTGTAGCATTAAATATCAAACAACCATAGGGTGTTTAGAAGTTTTACCTATCAATATCAAAGATTGATTTATGGCTTCAACCAAGTTGATAAACAACTAGACTCTTGAAGTGGTTGACACTATCTACAAGCTTCCAAGAGCACACCTTGCTCAAAATTGATTCAACTCTTCAAGCCTTCGAATTAGATCCACGACTAGACGATCTAGATCCACTCTAAATATTCACTAGAATATTTAGAGTATTTTGCATTGAGATTTCCTTTTCTTTCTTCCTCAAAATTTTGAAAAGAAAACTTGGAGAATTTGGAGAAAAGTGTTCGGCCACTTCCTCTTAATTGGAATTGGAATTGTATATGTCTAAGGCCCAAAAATATGAAATTATTAATTATGGGATTTGAGAATTAAATTATATATTATGGGCTAATATTTATTTGAGAAGTTATGAAAATTATAGATTTAATTTCCGACCCGAAAATATTTAATGTGAGAATTTACGGATTTTGAGAATTAAATTCCAAAAATTCTTAAATTAAAAGAATAAATATTCGATTTGAATATTTATGGAATTCAAGATTAAATTCCATGTTTCGGGAATTAAAGAAGATTATTTTTGAAGATACAACCCGAGCAGGGACTGATTTGCAAATATCGAAGTTGAAGGGCTAAAATGCAAAAGGTCGGGATTATTTGATTAATCCGAATTTATTTAATTTTAATCCGAGTATATTTAATTTGAGAATATTTAGAGTTTCGATTTAAATTCTAATATTCTTAAATTATTTTGGATTGAAATTGAATTAAAACGAAGGCCGAGGACTGAATTGCAATTAATGAAGACTTGAGGGACTAAATTGCAATTATGCAATACATATCCGATTTTAACATAGATTATCAGAATATGCACGTGTATAAATCAGATTTCCTTCAGAAAATTTGAAGTTAGAACAGAGAGCCGAGACATCTTCAATTTCTTTGAAATTTTGATTTTCAAAAAGCCGTATCTTTTGATCCGGTCGTCCGATTTTGATTCCGAAAAGTGTTTTGGAATCCTTGAAACGAGGCCTTCGATTTGATGTAAGTATTTAATCATCTCGGCATGTTTTGAAGAACGAAATTTGGTAGAGATCAGTACTTTGGTATATGATCATGTTCTTGACGTGTTGTATCGTTTATTTTCGAAACCGGATCGAATATGGATTAAGGAATGAACTTGTTATGATGTCCAGCTTGTATTTGATATACTTAGCTGCTATTATGAGGATTAGAATGATGTATTAATGATTTGGAATGGATGTATGAATTGGATTGAAGTTAAATAAGTTAGATTCGAATTCGATATTTCGTCAGTTACTGATTTTCAGTCGCTACGCCGTCGATTCGTGTTTTTGAATCGTTTTGATAGCCTATGACTGATATAAGACATTGTTTGAAATGTTATCGATGATATAGCATTTTTATTTCTCATTTTTAGATGAGTTTCGAAGGCTAACAACTCACGACTCCGAGTTGTACCGAATAAGAAGAAGTTGAAGTTTGAAATAATTTTGAATGAAGTTAGATTGATGATTTTGAACTGAATTTGGAATGATTGAATAGAATGAAGATTGATATGAATGTTTTGATGCTATGTTTCAAATTTGGAGTATTCAAAACAGAAGAAATACGAAGGTATAATGACGACATCGAGAGTCAGGAAGTTTGAAACTCAAGATCGATTCTTCTTGAGTTCTTTCGCCAAAATCACATACGTATTTATTGCTTTGTTTTGATTTTGATGTTGTCGATCCATCCCAGGTAGTGGATCTTTGATTTTGAGTCGATATGAATTTGATACGATGATGATATGAATTGATTCTATGCCAAGGTCGGAGGGTAACCTTATTTTCTAGCCCGAGAATGGCTACGATAGATGGATATCCATGTCAAGATCGGATACGAATCTTGATGGCAACGAAGAAGTATGAATCAATTCCTGATCTATCGATTGAAGCGTTAATTACTCTATTTGTTGAGTCGAGTGAAATAGAGTCGATATGATTTATTTAATGCTTTTGATATGTTGCTTATACTGAGAATGATTTCTCACCGGAGTTTATTAGGCTGTTGTTTTGTTTTGTATATGTGCATGACAACAGGTGGGGCAGGAGCTAGTCTGAGACGACATTGATAGCTCGGGAGAGAGATGTAGCAAGTGTGGACTCGGGTTTAGCGGAATTTGTGGTCCTAAGATGTTGTCAAGCATGTTAGAAACTATACTAATTGATCATGTTTGAAGAATACTAGTTGAATCTCTTGTCTTGTATAGTTCTTTCATGTTTTAATTTATGAGATGAATGTATTAACTTTGGACTCATGTATGCTAGTTCATAGATGTATTTCCATGTTCTAAACTTTATTGAAGTGTTTAGAATTAATTTTGACAGTACCAGATCAAGAGCAGATTTTTATTTTTCGAACAAAGTTGCGCAGGATCGATCCTGTGAATTGGTAGGATCAATCCTGGCACAATGGGATTCTGGACAGAAACTTGGATTAAGGTCCAGGATCGATCCTGGGAGTTCTCAGGATCGATCCTGACCAAAATTTAAAAAAAAAAAAATTCTTCTCTTGGTTTATTACTTTTAATTGTTTGATTAATTGTTTAATTAATCATTAGTTGCCCTAAGACAAGATTAGCAACCCGAGGTCCCCACAACAGGTGGTATCAGAGCGTAAGTTTCTTGGACTGAGATAGAAGCTGAGCGGGGTAGATTGAGTCACATGCATCTATAGTATTGCATGATTATGCATTACTCGATTTGATGATTCGATGATTTGATGAATTGCATGTGAGCATGATCTACTTTTGAAATGAAACTACTTGATTTACTGATTTGTAAGTAATTTCTGAATTTCTTACTGATGTTGTTATAAGATTTTCCCCGGGTGATGTAAGCACCAAGAATCGAAGAGAACAGTGTTCTTTGGGTGATGTAAGCACCCCAGACTAAACAGAATGGTATGGTCAGACTGAACAAAAACTGTATGGCTCAGTTGAACGAAGTATTTCCAATTGAACAGATCAGAATATCAGCGAATGAATAGATATTATTGTAGGTAGAAGTTGGCCTGAAGAACTTGACCAGTCGTTAAAATACCTGAAAGATACAGATGAATGACGTATTAGATTGACTGTCTACCAACTTCAAGACCTAGCAACCAGTTGATAGATTTTGATGAAGAAATTCTGACAGAATTGAGGTATATTTATTTGTTGGTAAGTGCTCAGAACAGATTGTGATTAACAATTCTTTGCCACAACAAATAGAAATGATGAGAAAAAGAAGAATATACCAATTAGAATTAGAACAATTTGCAGACTGAAGAATATATTCCTAGATTATCAAGCCTACTACTACGATTCTATGAATTGTAGATGATAATAATGAAGCTCAAGATTGAGTGTTTATTAATGGCTTGAATTCGAAGAGTGTGTCTGACTAATGTTGACGACTGAAACATTTTATGCAAGACATTGATAGAGCGAAGAAAACTGAAATTGAATGATGCAGCAGAAGGAATGAAATTGTAAAGATGCTACAGTGTGTGAGATAAACACAACTTTAGTTACAATTTCTATTCCAGAGCAGATACGAAATAAACGATACAAAAGTAATTCTCTAACTCTAGCGAACCGAGACAGATTAGTCTAGTTCTGAATACAGAAGAGGTTAGAGATTATTGCACTCATTGTGGAGGAAGATATTCTAGCAATCAGTGTAAAGATATTTGAGGCAGATGTGCTAGAATCTGTTCGAAGGAAACATAGATTCTAAGAAGATTCAAAATGAAAAATAGTTCCAGAAGTATATAGAGGATCAAAATGAAATTGCATCTGAGAATTAAATTTCAGGTAACAAATTTATTTTGTTTTGACCTGTTTATTATTGGTGCAATAGATACATGTTAGCTGAAAGCTTATTATATGATTACCTCTGTATCAGAAAAGAGACTTTGTGAATGAACTGAAGAATGGAACTATTGCTTCGATGAACTGAAACTGGACATGATTTTGTTCATATTGAAACATCTGTTTATGTTGCATGATAGATGATGATGAAATAATCGAATACAGATTAGCAGAAGAATTGATGATAAGAAGCGATAAAATTAGATCAGCAAGAACATAATGTGCATATGAATATGATGATATGATATAGAATCTCGAAGTAAGATTATGTGATTTCGGTTTCATATATGATGTTTGATTACAGAACTATTCCAAAATCAGTATATTCGATGCCCTAGATATGTTCAAGATCTAAATCAGCATTGATAGATATGCCAATGAATAGAGATTACAGATATGTTCCAGTAAGATTTTGACTTTGGTATAAGTTGTGAACTGAAATTCAATAGCGAATTGATGAATTGATGAATTTATGAATTACCGACGTGATGAGATTATGAACTGAATATTGATCTTGAGGTGTATATAAGATAGTTGATGATATGAAAATCAGTTACAGGTGAGTCTTTTCTTTGATTATGCTGAATCGAATACATCAATTGGACATATAATTCTTGAAATGTTTGATTTCGAGTGGCTCTCCTTTTTTTGTTCATAGAGCCTGAGTGATTCACTCATTCTGAGTTATGTGATGCAAGTGAGTTGTTTTCACTTTGCAGAGTTTGTTATCCAGAACATTTGATTTTGGATGACCTTGATTGAGGGATTTTCTCAATCTTGATTTATTTCTTTTGATTTTGAGAAGTATTGATCCTTTGATGATATTTCAGCGTATTTTAAGATTTTTGGCTCGTAACTGATAGAAGACTTTGGAATATGATCCATGATTCTTGGGTTAGATGATATGAATTGTCGGTATTTGGAGATAAAAATGAGGAATGAAATAGACATCTGATGAATTGATTCCAGATTTTTGTGTATTCTGGTTTAAATATTTAGACGAAAATATCACCAATCAGAATGATTTTCGATTAGAAGTAAGCCAGAACTATTCAGAAGATGAAAGACACACAGAAAGTAAACTGAAGCGATGAGAATTCAGTACAGAATGCCAGATTGAGATATGAATTGAAGCCTCAGATCAGAATAAATGAATTCTATTATGATAGATTATCTGATTGTGCTTGATAGTTCCGAAAAGAAATATCAGATTTTGAAGAAAAGGCACAACAATTACTTTAAGATTCATCCAATAATTGTTTTATCAGAAGATAAAGCAAATGGAGGTAACAGAATAAGTACATTTTCGAAGTTAAACGTACAGAGAGTTTCTGATAAAGTTGAAAATCATTGACTAGATTAGTTCAGTGATAGTTGGAAACTCCAGAAAGTGAAACGAGATTATGATTTGAAAGAATATTTTACAAAAATACCATGATGAAACAGTATAGATGAGGTAAACAGGTGGTAGTTATGAATAGATTGATTGAAATTACTGTATACGATGGTCTGTCTGTATGATCAAATCACTGAATTGTGATTAGATTCGTTGCAAGATGAACAGTAAGCCCAGAAATAAGGTTTCAGGTTGAAACATTGAGTTTACTATTAAATTATAATACAGATGATCAGAAGACTTTGAGTACTATTTGAGGTAAAGGTACAACATATTATCCTTAAACTTGAAAAATAGTCAGAGAAGATGAATCGAATTTCGAGAATGAACTTTACCTGACATGATACCGATTATCAACAGCTCTGAATATTTTGAAATCTATGAATACAGCATCTTATTCTATGATTCATGAATAGTCCGAATAGACTAATCAGATTTTGCAGAATACACTATATGAGATGTGAATAACAACTATCTATTCAGATCTGTAAAGAAGATAGAGATATGATGAAATTACAGGAATGATTAAAATCTATTGTCAGGATTAAGACTTTAGATTTATTCGATAGAATGTGGCATCGATTAATTGACTGATGTTCTGAGAGTTGGTTATATGTGATTGCATTATACCATTCTTCGATTGATGGATTATCTGAGTTGATTTTCCAGATTTTGAGAATATTCTCAGAACTTTAATACCTGATTCGGTATTACTTGACTTGATGAGTTGCCACTTGATGATTATAATTCCTGTCACAGTTATTGATTTAATTTTGAGATAATGCTATGATGATATGATGAAAAAAAATCTGATTTCTTTGTGTTGAAATGATACTACCGAGGTATATGACATCAGATCAAATATGATTTGTGGATATCATATCAGATTTGATTTGAGACACACAAAGATTTTGAAGATGAATCTGTACGAAATGAAAACAGAGAAGAAGTAACAGAATTAGTAATTGAATGATAGATATAACTTTTGAAGCTGAAACTGATTCGTTAAGCGAAAGATTTATTTTTGAAACATCATTCAATTCAGAATTGAGACAGAGCAAAGTTGTTTTACAGATTCAGAATATGAATGAGAATACTGATTTTGAAGCGATGAACAGAATAACAGTGTAGATTTGATATATGTTCTATGCAGAGCATGGAATAATATGGAGAAAGAAACAAGTTGTCACTGGAACTGAATTTCACTGACTGAGATGTCAGATGGAATTGATGATTTGATTGAACGATATAATCTTTTCAGCTTGATATGATGGATCTGATTTGTTCCACGTATCTATGTGAAGGAAGTATCAGTAGATTCTTCCTATGTGCTTTAATTAGATGAAATAGATATCGAAAAGATTCTGAGTTAAGTCGATTAGTCGACAAATCTTTAATTGAAGAAAGAAACAGCTTAGAAGAATTCATTTCAATGACTTAAAGTACAACTGAATAGATACCGAATACACGAGAATAGAAGCAGATTCGAAGAAAGAATATGTTAAGAGATGAAGAGATGCGATACGAAGATCAGAGTTGAATGATTGAAGTGAGAATTACTTCAGATAATCATTCAGTTTATCAGATTGAATAGTTTGATTGACTACGATTTCGAGGACGAAATCATTCCTTAGAGGGGAGGAATTGTAAGGCTCGAAATGAAATTATTAATTATGAGATTTGAGAATTAAATTCCATATTATGGGCTAATATTTATTTGAGAAGTTATGGAAATTATAGATTTAATTTTCGACCCAAAAATATTTAATGTGAGAATTTACGGATTTTAAGAATTAAATTCCGAGAATTCTTAAATTAAAAGAATAAATATTTGATTTGAATATTTATGAAATTCAAGATTAAATTCCAAGTTTTGGGAATTAAAGAAGATTAGTTTTGAAGATACAACCCGAGCAGGGACTGATTTGCAAATATCAAAGTTGAAGGGCTAAAATGCAAAAGGCCGGAATTATTTGATTAATTCGAATTTATTTAATTTTAATCCGAGTATATTTTATTTGAGAATATTTAGAGTTTCGATTTAAATCTTAATATTCTTAAATTATTTTGGATTGAAATTGAATTAAAACGAAGGCCGAGGACTATATTGCAATTAATGAATACTTGAGGGACTAAATTGTAATTATGCAATAAATATCCGATTTTAAATTAGATTATCAGAATATGCACGTGTATAAATCAGATTTCCTTCAGAAAAGTTGAAGTTAGAACAGATAGCCGAGATATCTTCAATTTCTTTGAAATTTTGATTTTCAAAACGCCGTATCTTTTGATCCGATTGTCTGCTTTTGATTTTGAAAAGTGTTCTGGAATCCTTGCAACAATGCCTTTGATTTGATGTAATTATTTAATCATCTCGGCATGTTTTGAAGAACGAAATTTGGTAGAGATCAGTACTTTGGTATATGATCATGTTCTTGACGTGTTGTATCGTTTATTTTCGAAACCGGATCAAATATGGATTAAGGAATGAACTTGTTATGATGTCCAGCTTGTATTTGATATATTTAGCTTCTGTTATGAGGATTAGAAAGATGTATTAATGATTTGCAATGGACGTATGAAATGGATTGAAGTTAAATAAGTTAGATTCGAATTCGATATTTCGTTGGTTACCGATTTTTAGTCGCTATGCCGTCGATTCGTGTTTTTGGATCGTTTTGATAGCCTATGACTGAGTTAAGACATTGTTTGAAATAATTTTGAATGAAGTTAGATTGATGATTTTGAACTGAATTTGGAATGATTGAATAGAATGAAGATTGATATTGTAGTAGCCCGTAAACAAAATCAGTAATTAAGGAATTAATCATAATTACTTGAATAGAGTTCGGAAGCTCCGAAGATAGGTTCGGAAGTTCCGAACAGGATCGGAAGCTCCGATGCAGGATCGGAAGCTCCGATCATATTATGTCAGGCATGAAGATTGGCTAGATCGGAAGCTTCGATCAGGATCGGAAGCTCCGATCACCCCTATCCGAATTCAACAAGTGATATTTTGACACGTGGCAGATCAGGATCTTCGGAAACTCTGATGGCAGGATCGGACGTTCCGATCGAGGATCGGAAGTTCCGATCGTTGTCTATAAATAGAGGGTCGGGGCTTCATTTCCAATTGCCAATTTCGAGTATTTCCCTCTCCTTTCTAGTCTATTCGAGTTGTTCTAGACTTTCTAGGCTTGACCCGGCGGTCGGCGAGGCGTTCGGAAGTCGTAGCAGAGTTGTGCCCAAGTTCTGGAGGCATCGGCATCAAAGGGCTAACGACGGACGAAGGTATAGCTTTTGCTTTCTATAAATATTTAGGAGTATGCAATAGCTTAGTTAAGGCTTTTAGAGCACTTTAATGATAGTAGTATCATTTGGCAGTGTAGAGCAGACTATAGGCGTGGAACTAGAGTTGGTAGAGCTTGCACTGTTTTGAGGTACGAAAGTACTGTTCGATATATCCTGACTGAGTATGCATGTATTATGTGACTGCATTATTTATATGTCATTGATTTATGCTGCATTCATTTGCATTGTAGTGACCCTTACCTGGGTCACCTACTAAACAGAACTTAGACATGCAATTAACTTAATTAAACAGATATCAGAATAAAACTGCGGAAACCATAAATATTATACAATCCCAAGTAAAGGAATCTGTAATTTATCCAAAAAAATATACAACCAAATCGAATAGCTGTATAAACCCAAACAACAGTAATAAAACCTAAGCGAAGCTCCAGCTGGCCAACCACTGACTAGCCCCTCCTGGATCCACCCTCCTCGTCCAATCGCAAACCTGCCCCATGGAATAGGGTGTCCAGAAACACAGAGTACGAGACGTGAGCATAAAACGCTCAGTACGAGAGTATGAGTATACATGCATGCAAAGTGAACTCCCTATAGACTCGAGGTCAAGGATTAGATAACAGAGATAGACCGGGCCCTGGTATGTAGCATACTATGTCGTCGCTTCAGGAGGTGGCTCCCATACCGAGATAACCGTGGATACACCGGACCCAAATCGATGGAAGTCCATCCACTAACAGGATAGGGTACAACCCTACTAACAGACATCTCGAAAGAGATACAGCAAGATGCAAATGAATGCAGCATAATATCATGGCATATAAATCATGCAGTCACATAATACATGCATACTCAGTCAGGATATCTCGAACAGTACTTTCGTACCTCAAAACAGTGCAAGCTCTACCAACTCTAGGTCCACGCCTATAGTCTGCTCTACACTGCCAAATGATACTACTATCATTAAAGTGCTCTAAAAGCCTTAACTAAACTATTGCATACTCCTAAATATTTATAGAAAGCAAAAGCTATACCTTCGTCCGTCGCTAGCCTTTTGATGTCGATGCCTCCAGAACTTGGGCACAACTCCGCTACGAATACCGAACGTCTCGCCGACCTCCGGACCAAGCCTAAGAAGACTAGAACAGCTCCAAAAGGACTAGAATGGAAAGGAGAACTCGGAATTGACAAATGAAAGTGAAGCCTCGGCCTTCTATTTATAGACAACGATCGGAACTTCCGATCCTTGATCGGAACGTCCAAACCTCGATCGGAACGTCCGATCCTGCCATCGGAGCTTCCGAAGATCCTGATCTGCCACGTGTCAAAATATCACTTGATGACTTCGGATAGGGGTGATCGGAGCTTCCGATCCTGATCGGAGCTTCCGATCTAGCCAATCGTCATGGATGACGTAATATCATCGGTGCCTCCGATCGCTCATCGAAGCTTCCGATCCTGTTCGGAGCTTCCGATCGTGCCTTCGGAGCTTCCGATCCGTGCGATACCCAATTTAATTAATTATCATTAATCCTTTAATTACTCAATTAGGGTACGGGCTACTAAATTCTCCCCCACTTAAGATATTTCGTCCTCGAAATCAGATCTTAAGTACCGAATGCAAATACAGAAATCAGAAACATTCTTTATTTCAAATCAAACGTTTACAGAGTTTGCAACTGAATACAACTTAAAGAATGAAATCAAAACAACTCAGGATGGTCTTTACGCATCCTGTCCTCAAGCTCCCAAGTAGCTTCCTCAGTGCCTCGGCGCTGCCACTGAGCTAAAACCAAAGGAATGACTTTGTTCCGTAAAACCTTATCCTTATAATCCAGGATATGAAGAGGTTTCTCAACATAAGTCAAATCCTTGTCTACCTGAACCTCAGACCGCTGCAGAATATGAGATTCATCCACCACATACCATCGCAACAGAGATACGTGGAACACGTCGTGAATACTGGATAGATGCAGTGGTAAAGCTAGTCGATAAGCCAAATTGCCAATGCTCTCCAAGATCTCAAACGGACCGATAAACCTGGGAGACAACTTGCCCTTAAGGCCAAATCTGAGAATCTTGCGGAAAGGTGACACTCTCAGAAACACATTTTCCCCGACATCGAACTGCAAAGGTCTACGCTTGATATTAGCATAGCTGGCCTGACGATCCTGTGCAGTCTTAATCCGTTTCTTGATCTGATCAACAATGTCTATCGCCTACTGGATAAACTTCGGTCCCTCAGCCTGTCTCTCCCCCACTTCTTCCCAGAAGAGTGGAGTACGACAACGTCGCCCGTACAATGCCTCAAAAGGTGCCATCCCAATACTAGTATGTTAGCTGTTGTTGTAAGCGAACTCGATCAACAGCAAATGATCCTGCCAGGCTGAACCAAAATCCATGACGCACGCTCTAAGCATATCCTCCAAAGTACGGATAGTGCGCTCCGACTGACCATCAGTCTCCGGATGATAGGCAGTACTCAAACTGAGAGTAGTACTCATCGCACGTTGAACACTCCCCCAGAATCTAGAAGTAAACCTGGGGTCCCGATCGCTGACAATGCTCACAGGCACTCCATGAAGTCGAATGATCTCCTGAATGTACATCCGTGCCATGCGATCCACAGAGTACTCTCGGCTATAGGCAATGAAATGCGCTGACTTGGTGAGTCGGTCCAACACAATCCAGACAGCATCACAGTTCCTCGGGGATACCGGCAAATGGGTCACAAAGTCCATTGTGATAAACTCCCATTTCCATTCAGGAATAGGCAGACTGTGAAGCAATCCTCCAGGTCGTCGGTGCTATGCCTTGACCTGTTGACACACCAAACATCTCGAAACAAACTGATAAACACTGCGTTTCATTCCCTTCCACCAAAAACGAGTACGTAGATCCTTGTACATCTTGTTGCTCCCAGGATGAATACTCAACTTAGTGCGATGTGCCTGAGACAAAATCTCCTCTCGCAACATTTCATCCTGCGGAATCACAAGCCTACCAGACAAACACAGAAAGCCATCTATCTGATAATGAAATCCAGACGAGCTACCCTTGTTAGCTAGACGAGCTAAACGCTGGGTCTTCGAATCAGACATCTGAGCATCTCGGATCCGCGAATACAAGGCTGGCTCAGATAATATCGCAAACATCTGGATACTCTGCATACCTTTCTTATGCTTGAAGGTATAACCTGAAGTACAACAGTCACTGATCGCACTAGACATCGAACATATCTGAAGTGCGGATAGTCGCACCTTGCGACTCAAGGCATCAGCGGTGAGATTAGCAGCTCCCGGATGGTACTTAATCTTGCAATCATAGTCCTTAAGCAAGTCCATCCAACGTCTCTGCCTCATGTTCAACTCCGCCTTAGTGAACAAATACTTGAGACTCTTATGGTCGGTGAAGATCTCAAATTTCTCGCCATACAGATAATGACGCCAGATCTTCAAAGCGAACACAATGGCTGCTAATTCCAAATCATGGACTGGATAGTTGTCCTCTTGAAGCTTCAGCTGTCTAGAAGCGTATGCGATCACATTCCCATTCTGAGTCAGGACACAACCTAACCACTGAAGAGAAGCATCCATGTAAACTACATACCCTCCAGATCCTGACGGTAATGCCAACACCGGCGCAGAAGTCAACCGCCGTCGAAGCTCACAGAAATTCTCCTCACACTCGGAGGACCACTCAAAATCCACACCCTTGCGGGTAAGCTGCGTCAACGGTCGAGCTAACTGAGAGAAGTTCAGAATGAAGCGACGATAATACCCTGCTAGACCCAGAAAACTACGGATCTCAGCAACTGTCATCGGACGCGACCAATTAAGTACCGCTTCAATCTTGTTTGGATCAACAGAAATCCCCTCCCTGGATATGATATGGCCAAGAAAGACCACTCTATCCATCCAGAACTCACACTTGCTCAGCTTGGCGTACAACTGCTCATCTCGAAGAGTCTGTAGTACCAACCGCAAGTGAGAAACATGCTCTTTCGTATTACGCGAATACACCAAGATGTCGTCAATGAAGACACCGACAAACTTGTCCAAATACTCCCTGAAGACACGGTTCATCAGATCCATGAATATAGCCGGCACATTAGTCAAACCAAATGGCATCACTAGGAACTCGTAATGCCCATAACGAGTACGGAATGCAGTCTTGGCTACGTCCTGATCACGGACTCTCACTGATGATACCCAGATCTCAAGTCAATCTTGGAGTAAACTGATGTGCCCTGCAGCTGGTCAAACAAGTCATCAATGTGAGGCAACGGATACTTGTTCTTCACAGTGACTCGATTCAGCTGCCGATAGTCAATGCACAGCCGCATCGACCCATCCTTCTTCTTCACGAAGAGAACAGGAGCTCCCCAAGGAGATACACTAGGACGAATGTACCCCTTGTCCAAACGATCATGTAGCTGATTCTTCAACTCACGCATCTCTGACGGAGCCAGACGATACGGTGCTCTAGAAATAGGCGAAGTACCCGGCATCAACTCTATGCCAAACTCGACTTCCCTAGCAGGAGGAAAACCCGAAATCTCATCAGGAAATACATCTGGAAATTCATCCACAACAGGAATGCTCTCTATCCTAATGCTCTCAGCGGACAAATCAACTGCATAGATAAGGTATCCTTCCCCGCCAGACTCTAGAGCTCGACAGGCTCTCAAAGCTGATACCAAAGGCATCGGGGGTCGCGCTCCCTCACCATAGAAAACCCAGCTCTCACTCCCCTCCGGATGAAAGCGTACTAATCTCTGATAGCAGTCCACTGAAGCTCGATAGGTAGTCAACATATCTATTCCTAGAATGCAATCAAAGTCGTCCATCGCCAGGACCATGAGATTCGCTAACAGAATGTTCCCTTTGAACTCTAAAGGGCAACCCATCACTAGATGCTTAGCCAAAGCTGATTGGCCCGTCGGATTAGAAATAGACATCACTACGTCTAGTGCAATGCATGGTAACTTATGCCTCTTAACAAAACGTGCAGAAATGAAGGAGTGAGATGCACCAGTGTCCATAAGTACAAGAGCAGGTATACCAAAAAGCAGAAATGTACCTTCGATGACTTTCTCATTCTCCTCCACTGCCTGATCATGTCTCAGGGCAAACACCTGGCCAGAAGCTCGTGGCCTAAAATGAGAACTCCCAGCAGACTGTCCCTGCGACCTCTACTGTACGGTGGCCTGAGAACCCGATCCTGAACCAGAACCAGAACCGCCTCCCCCAGACAGTGGACAATCCCTCCGGATATGACCAGTCTCTCCACAACGGAAACAAGCTCCAAAAGCTCTACGGCACTTGTCGGATGGATGGTTCTTCCCACAGTGATCACACTTGTCCTTCTTACCGTAACGGACAACACCTCCAGAACCAGAGGAAGAAGAAGATCCAGACTTCTTGAAAGTTTGGGCACGGGGACCCAAAGAACTAGTAGGCCTCGACTGAGGGAAAGACCTGTTCCGTCGAATGCTGTCCTCCGCCTGGTGACAACAGCTCACCAAACCCTCGTAGGACATGTCGTCGCCAACCGCCACACGATCATGGATCTCAGGGTTAAGGCCCTGAAGGAACAGATTATACTTCATCTCTGAGCTATCAGCAATCTCGGGGCAATAGGATAGCAGATCAAAGAACCTCTGCTGATACTCATCGATAGACATGGCTCCCTGTCGCAGACTCAGTAGCTCGCCTGCCTTCGACTGACGGAGTGCTGGAGGAAAATACCGCTTTTGGAAAGCTGTGCGGAACTCGGCCCAGGTGGCCACTCCTCTCGCCGCGACAAAAGGTGCAGAAGTAAACCTCCACCACCTGCGCGCACGCCCATCCAGAAGATAGCCAAGGGTCTCCACCTTCTGCTCCTCGGTGCATTGGAAAGTCTGAAAAGTCGTCTCCATGCGGTCTAACCATTTCTCCGCATCCTCCGGAGACTCACCTCCAACTAAGGGCTTAGGACCCATAGCTAAGAATCGACGCACAGTGAAACGTTCGTCGTCATGATGAAGATGATGCCGTTCTCGACGAGGCTCCCGGTCGGTATCACCCCAACGCCCACCTACACTGCCATGAGAACTCCGGTCGTCACGATTTTCCATCTACAAAAATACCTCAAGATGAGACTAAATCCCAAGAATTCTTTTGCATGCTCTGATACCATAAATGTAGTGACCCTTACCTGGGTCACCTACTAAACAAAACTTAGGCATGCAATTAACTTAATTAAATAGATATCAGAATAAAACTGCGGAAACCATAAATATTATACAATCCCAAGTAAAAGAATCTGTAATTTATCCAAAAAAATATACAACCAAATCGAATAGCTGTATAAACCCAAACAACAGTAATAAAACCTAAGCGAAGCTCCAGCTGGCCAACCACTGACTAGCCCCTCCTGGATCCACCCTCATCGTCCAATCGCAAACCTGCCCCATGGAATAGGGTGTCCAGTAACACAGAGTACGAGACGTGAGCATAAAACGCTCAGTACGAGAGTATGAGTATACATGCATGCAAAGTGAACTCCCTATAGACTCGAGGTCAAGGATCAGATAACAGAGAAAGACCGGGCCCTGGTATGTAGCACGCTGTGCCATCGCTTCAGGAGGTGGCTCCCATACCGCGATAACCGTGGATACACCGGACCCAAATCGATGGAAGTCCATCCACTAACAGGATAGGGTACAACCCTACTAACAGACATCTCGAAAGAGATACAGCAAGATGCAAATGAATGCAGCATAATATCATGGCATATAAATCATGCAGTCACATAATACATGCATACTCAGTCAGGATATCTCGAACAGTACTTTCGTACCTCAAAACAGTGCAAGCTCTACCAACTCTAGGTCCATGCCTATAGTCTGCTCTACACTGCCAAATGATACTACTATCATTAAAGTGCTCTAAAATCCTTAACTAAGCTATTGCATACTCATAAATATTTATAGGAAGCAAAAGCTATACCTTCGTCCGTCGTTAGCCCTTTGATGTCGATGCCTCCAGAACTTGGGCACAACTCCGCTACGAGTACCGAACGTCTCGCCGACCTCCGGACCAAGCCTAAGAAGACTAGAACAGCTCCAAAAGGACTAGAATGGAAAGGAGAACTCGGAATTGGCAAATGAAAGTGAAGCCTCGGCCTTCTATTTATAGACAACGATCGGAACTTCCGATCCTTGATCGGAACGTCCGAACCTCGATCGGAACGTCCGATCCTGCCATCGAAGCTTCCGAAGATCCTGATCTGCCATGTGTCAAAATATCACTTGATGACTTCGGATAGGGGTGATCAGAGCTTCCGATCCTGATCGGAGCTTCCGATCTAGCCAATCGTCATGGATGACGTAATATCATCGGTGCCTTTGATCGCTCATCGGAGCTTTCGATCCTGTTCGGAGCTTTCGATCGTGCCTTCGGAGCTTCCGATCCGTCCGATACCCAATTTAATTAATTAGCATTAATCCTTTAATTACTCAATTAGGGTACGGGCTACTACATGCATACTGAGCTATCTCCTTCGAGATGTCTGTTAGTAGGGTTTTTTCCTATCCTGTTAGTGGTTGGACTTCCATCGATTTGGGTCTGGCATATCCACTAGTATTATGGTATGGGAGCCACCTCCTGAAGCGACGGCACAGCGTGCTACATACCAGGGCCCGGTCTGTCTCTGTTATCTGATCCTTGACCTCGAGTTTATAGGAAGTTCACTTTGCATGCATGTATACTCATACTCTCGTACTGAGCGTTTTATGCTCACGTCTCGTACTCTGTGTTTCTGGACACCCTATTCCATGGGGCAGGTTTGCGATTGGACGAGGCGGGTGGATCCAAGAGGGGCTAGTCAGTGGTTGACCAGCTGGAGCTTCGTCTAGGTTTTATTTCTGTTGTTTTGAGGTTGATACAACTATTCGATTTGGTTGTATATTATTTGGATAAATTACAGATTCCTTTAATTCGAATTGTATAACGTTTATGGTTTCCGCAGTTTTATTCTCATATCTGTTTAATTAAGTTAATTGCATGCCTAAGTTCTGTTAGTAGGTGATCCGGGTAAGGGTCACTACATTTATGGTATCAGAGCATGCATAGTATTCTTGGAATTTAGACTCTGCGTAAGGTAACTGTGAGGTACTTTTGTAGATGGCATATCGTGACGACTGGAGTTCTCATGGCAGTATTGGTGGGCATTGGGGTGATGCCGACCGGGAGCCTCGTCGAGAACGGCGTCATCATCATCATGACGATGAGCATTTTACTGTGCGTCGATTCTTAACTATGGGTCCTAAGCCCTTAGTTGGAGGTGAGTCTCCGGAGGATGCGGAGAATTGGTTAGACCGCATGGAGACGACTTTTCAGACTTTCCAATGCACTGAGGAGCAGAAGATGGAGACCCTGGGTTATCTTTTGGATGGACGTGCGCGCAGGTGGTGGAGGTTTACTTCTGCACCTTTTGTGGCGGAGAGAGGAGTGGCCACCTGGACCGAGCTCCACACAGCTTTTCAGAAGCTGTATTTTCCTCCTGCACTCCGTCAGTCGAAGGCAGGCGAGCTTCTGAGTCTGCGACAGGAAGCCATGTCTATCGATGAGTATCAGCAGAAGTTCTTTGATCTGCTATCCTATTGCCCCGAGATTGCTGACAGCTCTGGGATGAAGTATAATCTATTCCTTCAGGGCCTTAACCCTGAGATCCATGACCGTGTAGCGGTTGGTGACGACATGTCCTACGAGGGTTTGGTGAGCCGTTGTCACCAGGTAGAGGACAGCATTCGGCGGAACAGGTCTTTCCCTCAGTCGAGGCCTGCTAGTTCTTTGGGTCCCCGTGCCCAATCTTCCAAGAAGTCTGGATCTACTTCTTCCTCTGGTTCTGGAGGTGTTGTCCATTTTGGTAAGAAGGACAAGTGTGATCACTGTGGGAAGAACCATCCATCCGACAAGTGTCGTAGAGCTTCTGGAGCTTGTTTCCGTTGCGGAGAGACTGGTCATATCCGGAGAGATTTTCCACTATCTGGGGGAGGCGGTTCTGGATCTGGTTCAGGATCTGGTTCTCAGGCCACCGTACAGCAGAGGTCGCAGGGACAGCCTGCTGGGAGTTCTCATTTGAGGCCACAAACTTCTGGCCAGGTGTTTGCCCTGAGACATGATCAGGCAGTGGAGTAGAATGAGAAAGTCATCGCAGGTACATTTCTGCTTTATGGTATACCTGCTCTTGTACTTATTGACACTGGTGCATCTCATTCCTTCATTTCTGCACGTTTTGTTAAGAGGCATAAGTTACCATGCATTGCACTAGACTTAGTGATGTCTGTTTCTACTCCGACGGGCCAATCTGCTTTGGCTAAGCGTCTAGTGATGGGTTTCCCTTTAGAGTTCAAAGGGAACATTCTGTTAGTGAATCTCATGGTCCTGGCGATGGACGACTTTGATTGCATTCTGGGAATAGATATGTTGACTACCTATCGAGCTTCAATGGACTGCTATCAGAGATTAGTACACTTTCATCCGGAGGGGAGTGAGAGATGGTTTTTCTATGGTGAGGGAGCGCGACCTCGATCCTTTGGTATCAGCTTTGAGAGCCTGTCGAGCTCTAGAGTCTGGCGGGGAAGGCTACCTTATCTATTTAGTTGATTTGTCCGCTGAGAGTTTTGGGATAGAGAGCATTCCTGTTGTGGATGAATTTCCAGATGTATTTCCTGATGAGATTCCGGGTTTTCCTCCTGCTAGGGAAGTCGAGTTTGGCATAGAGTTGATGCCGGGTACTTCACCTATTTCTCGAGCACCGTATCGTCTGGCTCCGTCAGAGATGCGTAAATTGAAGAATCAGCTACAGGATCTTTTGGAAAAGGGGTACATTCGTCCTAGTGTATCTCCTTGGGGAGCTCCTGTTCTTTTTGTAAAGAAAAAGGATGGGTCGATGCGGCTGTGAATTGACTATCGGCAGCTGAATCGAGTCACTGTGAAGAACAAGTATCCATTGCCTCGTATTGATGACTTGTTTGATCAGCTGCAGGGCACGTCAGTTTACTCCAAGATTGACTTGAGATCTGGGTATCATCAGTTGAGAGTCCGTGATCAGGACGTAGCCAAGACTGCATTCCGTACTCGCTATGGGCATTACGAGTTTCTAGTAATGCCATTTGGTTTGACTAATGCGCCGGCTGTATTCATGGATCTGATGAACCGTGTCTTCAGGGAGTATTTGGACAAGTTTTTCGTGGTCTTCATTGACGACATCTTGGTGTATTCGCGTAATACGGAAGAGCATGTTTCTCACTTGCGGTTGGTACTGCAGACTCTTCGAGATGAGCAGTTGTACGCCAAGCTGAGCAAGTGCGAGTTCTGGATGGATAGAGTGGTCTTTCTTGGCCATATCATATCCAGGGAGGGGATTTCTATTGATCCAAGCAAGATTGAAGCAGTACTTAATTGGTCGCGTCCGACGACAGTTGCTGAGATCCGTAGTTTTCTGGGTCTAGCAGGGTATTATCGTCGCTTCATTCTGAACTTCTCTTAGTTAGCTCGACCGTTGACGTAGCTTACCTGCAAGGGTGTGGATTTCGAGTGGTCCTTCGAGTATGAGAAGAATTTCTGTGAGCTTCGATGGCAGTTGACTTCTATGCCGGTGTTGGCATTACCGTCAGGTTCTCGAGGGTATGTGGTATACACTGATGCTTCTCTTCAGGGGTTAGGTTGTGTTCTGACTCAGAATGGGCATGTGATCGCATACGCTTCTAGACAGCTGAAGCTTCACGTGGACAACTATCCAGTCCACGATTTGGAGTTAGTAGCCATTGTGTTCGCTTTGAAGATCTGACATTATTATCTGTATGGCGAGAAATTTGAGATCTTCACCGACCATAAGAGTCTCAAATATTTGTTCACTCAGGCGGAGTTGAACATGAGGCAGAGACATTGGATGGACTTGCTTAAGGACTATGATTGCGAAATTAAGTACCATCCGGGAGCTGCTAATCTCACCGCTGATGCTTTGAGTCGCAAGGTGCGACTATCCGCACTTCATACTTGTTCGATGTCTAGTGCGATCAGTGACTGTTGTACTTCAGGTTATACCTTCAAGCATAAGAAAGGTATGCAGAGTATCCAGATGTTTGCGATATTATCTGAGCCAGCCTTGTATTCGCGGATCCGAGATGCTCAGATGTCTGATTCGAAGACCCAGCATTTAGCTCGTCTAGCTAACGAGGGTAGCTCGTCTAGATTTCATTATCAGTCAGATGGCTTTCTGTGTTTGTCTGGTAGGCTTGTGATTCTGCAGGATGAAGAGTTGCGATAGGAGATTTTGTCTCAGGCACATCGCACTAAGTTGAGTATTCATCCTGAGAGCAACAAGATGTACAAGGATCTACGTACTCGTTTCTGGTGGAAGGGAATGAAATGCAGTGTTTATCAGTTTGTTTCGAGATGTTTGGTGTGTCAACAGGTCAAGGCAGAGCACCGACGACCTGGAGGATTGCTTCACAGTCTGCCTATTCCTGAATGGAAATGGGAGTTTATCACAATGGACTTTGTGACCCATTTGTCGGTATCCCCGAGGAACTGTGATGCTATCTGGGTTGTGGTGGACCGACTCACCAAGTCAGCGCATTTCATTGCCTATAGCCGAGAGTACTCTGTGGATCGCATGGCACGGATGTACATTCAGGAGATCGTTCGACTTCATGGAGTGCCTGTGAGCATTGTCAGCGATCGGGACCCCAGGTTCACTTCTAGATTCTGGGGGAGTGTTCAGCGTGCGATGGGTACTACTCTCAGTTTGAGTACTGCCTATCATCCGAAGACTGATGGTCAGTCAGAGCGCACTATCTGTACTTTGGAGGATATGCTTAGAGCGTGCGTCATGGATTTTGGTTCAGCCTGGCAAGATCATTTGCCATTGATCGAGTTCGCGTACAACAACAGCTATCATATTAGTATTGGGATGGTACCTTTTGAGGCGTTGTACGGGCGACGTTGTCGTACTTCACTCTTCTGGGAAGAAGTGGGGGAGAGACAGACTGAGGGACCGGAGCTTATCCAGCAGGCGGTAGACATTGTCGATCAGTTCAAGAAACGGATTAAGACTGCACAGGATCGTCAGGTCAGCTATGCTAATATCAAGCGTAGGCCTTTGCAGTTCGATGTCGGGGAGAAAGTGCTTCTGAGAGTGTCACCTTTCCGCAAGATTCTCATATTTGGCCTTAAGGGCAAGTTGTCTCCCAGGTTTATCGGTCCGTTAGAGATCTTGGAGAGCATTGGCGATTTGGCTTATTGACTAGCTTTGCCACCACATCTATCCAGTATTCACAACGTGTTTCACGTATCTCTGTTGCGACGGTATATGGCGGATGAATCTCATATTCTGCAGCGGTCTGAGGTTCAGGTGGACAAGGATTTGACTTATGTTGAGAAACCTATTCGTATCCTGGATATAAGGATAAGGTTTTGCGGAACAAAGTCATCCCTCTGGTTTTAGTTCAGTGGCAGTGCCAAGGCACTGAGGAAGCTACTTGGGAGCTTGAGGACAGGATGCGTGAAGATCATCCAGAGTTGTTTTGATTTCATTATTAAGTTGTATTCAGTTGCAAACCTTGTAAACGTTTGATTTGAATAAAGAATGTTTCTGATTTCTGTATTACATTCAGTACTTAAGATCTGATTTCGAGGACGAAATATCTTAAGTGGGGGAGAATGTAGTAGCCCGTAACCAAAATCTGTAATTAAGGAATTAATCATAATTACTTGAATAGAGTTCGGAAGCTCCGAAGGTAGGTTAGGAAGTTTCGAACAGGATCGGAAGCTCCGATGCAGGATCGAAAGCTCCGATCATATTACGTCAGGCATGAAGATTGACTAGATCGGAAGCTCCGATCACCCCTATCCGAAGTCAACAAGTGATATTTTGACACGTGGCAGATCAGGATCTTCGGAAGCTCCGATGGCAGGATCGAACGTTTCGATCGAGGTTCGGACGTTCCGATCGAGGATCGGAAGTTCCGATCGTTATCTATAAATAGAGGGCCGGGGCTTCATTTCCAATTGCCAATTCCGAGTATTTCCCTCTCCTTTCTAGTCTATTCGAGTTGTTCTAGCCTTCCTAGGCTTGACCCGGCGGTCGGCAAGGCGTTCGGAAGTCGTAGCAGAGTTGTGCCCAAGTTCTAGAGGCATCGACATCAAAGGGCTAACGACGGACGAAGGTATAGCTTTTGCTTCCTATAAATATTTAGGAGTATGCAATAGCTTAGTTAAGGCTCTTAGAGCACTTTAATGATAGTAGTATCATTTGGCAGTGTAGAGCAGACTATAGGCGTGGAACTAGAGTTGGTAGAGCTTGCACTGTTTTGAGGTACGGAAGTACTGTTCAAGATATCCTGACTGAGTATGCATGTATTATGTGACTGCATGATTTATATGTCATTGATATATGCTGCATTCATTTGCATACTGAGCTATCTCCTTCGAGATGTCTGTTAGTAGGGTTTTTCCCTATCCTGTTAGTGGTTGGACTTCCATCGATTTGGGTCTGGCATATCCACTGGTATTATGGTATGGGAGCCACCTCCTGAAGCGATGGCACAGCGTGCTACATACCAGGGCCTGGTCTGTCTCTGTTATCTGATCCTTGACCTCGAGTTTATAGGGAGTTCATTTTGCATGCATGTATACTCATACTCTCGTACTGAGCGTTTTATGCTCACGTCTCGTACTCTGTGTTTTTGGACACCCTATTCCATGGGGCAGGTTTGCGATTGGACGAGGCGGGTGGATCCAAGAGAGGCTAGTCAAAGGTTGACCAGCTGGAGCTTCGTCTAGGTTTTATTTCTGTTGTTTTGAGGTTGATACAGCTATTCGATTTGGTTGTATATTATTTGGATAAATTAGAGATTCCTTTACTTGGGATTGTATAACGTTTATGGTTTCCGCAGTTTTATTTTGATATCTATTTAATTAAGTTAATTGCAAGCCTAAGTTCTTTTAGTAGGTGATCCGGGTAAGGGTCACTACAGATATGAATGTTTTGATGCTATGTTTCAGATTTGGAGCGTTCAAAACAGAAGAAATACGAAGGTATAATGACGACATCGAGAGTCAGGAAGTTTGAAACTCAAGATCGATTCTTCTTGAGTTTTTCCGCCAAAATCACATACGTATTTATTGCTTTGTTTTGATTTTGATGTTGTCGATCCATCCCAGGTAGTGGATCTTTGATTTTGAGTCGATATGAATTTGATACGATGATGATATGAATTGATTCTATGCCAAGGTCGGAGGGTGACCTTATTTTCTAGCCCGAGAATGGCTATGATAGATGGATATCCATGTCAAGTTCGGATACGAATCTTGATGGCAACAAAGAAGTATGAATCAATTCCTGATCGATCGATTGAAGCGTTAATTACTCTATTTGTTGAGTCGAGTGAAATAGAGTCGATATGATTTATTTAACGCTTTTGATATGTTGCTTATACTGAGAATGATTTCTCACCGAGTTTATCCGGCTGTCGTTTTGTTTTGTATGTGTGCATGGCAACAGGTGGGGCAGGAGCTAGTCAAAGATGACATTGATAGCTCGGGAGATAGATGTAGCAAGTGTGGACTCGGGTTTAGCGGAATTTGTGGTGTTAAGATGTTGTCAAGCATGTTAGAAACTATACTAATTGATCATGTTTGAAGAATACTAGTTGAATCTCTTGTCTTGTATAGTTCTTTCATGTTTTAATTTATGAGATGAATGTATTAACTTTGGACTCATGTATGCTAGTTCATAGATGTATTTCCATGTTCTAAACTTTATTGAAGTGTTTAGAATTAATTTTGACAGTACCAGATCAATAGCAGATTTTTATTTTTCGAACAGAGTTGCGCAGGATCGATCCTGTGAATTGGTAGGATCGATCCTGGCACAATGGGATTCTGGACAGAAACTTGCATTAAGGTCCAGGATCGATCCTGGGAGTTCACAGGATCGATCCTGACCAAGATTTTTTTAAAAAAATAATAATAATTTTTTCTATTGGTTTATTACTTTTAATTGTTTGATTAATTGTTTAATTAATCATTAGTTGCCCTAAGACGAGATTAGCAACCCGAGGTCCCCACAATATGTGTGTATATATTATTCATAATAATATATTAAAG
The DNA here is from genome assembly GCF_033568475.1 of Henckelia pumila. Classification (NCBI taxonomy): domain Eukaryota; kingdom Viridiplantae; phylum Streptophyta; class Magnoliopsida; order Lamiales; family Gesneriaceae; genus Henckelia; species Henckelia pumila. The sequence goes on along the minus strand of NC_133123.1, from coordinate 199,587,288 downwards.
GTCAAAGATTAAATGGATACAATTAAACCATGCATGGAAAAGTGCAAGACTTGCATGGAAAATTGCATCCAATCTTACAACCCTACAAATTCCATCACACATATATATAACATGAATATATATATATATATATATATATATATATATATATATATATATATTTCGAAAATATATAATATATATACATATTTTTGAACTTATTTAATTAAACATTAAACTTAATCCCAATTAAGTTTAAATAATTAATTAAATCTAACTTGAACTCATTCAAGTCCACTAGTATATAATTATCCAACACTATATTAATTTGAGCTCTACAAGACTCAATAATATTTAATTAATTCAACACTTGAATTAATTAATTAAGTTCAAAATAATAGTTCAGAAAATCAACATTTTCACAAACTAATTATTTTAATCCAACTTTTAATCTTGGAACACATTCACAAATTAAAAGTTACTTTTTCATTTATTCTCCAATTTAGAAGTCAAACTTATAATTTATTTGACTTATAAACTTCTTTATAAGTTGTTCAACACATTGAACTAATTTTAATCTCAACGGGATCTAGAAATCTAGTACTTGTGTGACCCTCAATGGTTCACTGATACAACTATCAGTGGGTTCACATCTCCATAAGATTCGAGATCAACAAGTTCCTTATATGAGCATACCCCATATAGCTCCATTCTTATTGATCAACTCCTTGATAATAAGAACGTTAGAAAACTCAAGTCTGATAGTACCCAACCAGTCATGTTAAACGTCTAGCAGCTCGCTTACATGACTCCCTAGGTATCAATGATAGTGCCTGCAAGAACCAATCAATTATGATTAGCGTACAGTACGGTCCCTTCAACTCATATATCCCGACCGATTCAACAACCATTGGTTTATAGAGAGTTGTCATTGAATCGATAACTATGTTTCATGTCGTAGTTGCATCGAAGGTGTAATTCAAGAAATCCATTTCTTAATTACCACCTACTCTGATCAGAGATTTCAAGCTACGTATGCATGAGATTACATAGGATATCCATACCCGTAGGTAAGTGGTGAATCCCCGACTACAATGCATTGACTCCTATATGTTTCGTCACAACACCCAACATTGCCACCTGATAACCCCAGATGAGTCGGTAAACAAGTCAAAGTGAAGCAATAGCATATAGAGTCTCCATGTTGTCCCGGGTCATAAGGACTAATGGTGTACAACCATAAACTAGGACTTCTCCACTCGATAAGTGAGAACCACTTGGAAAATCCTTTAGGGAGGGTTGTTCAGTGCACTCTACAAGGAGCACCTATTTGCATTCTTGGACATCTCCATGTCCCCTACCAATGAAACATGGTACTCACATCGCAAATACTAGTCTCAAGCTCGAGCGGCCTTTATCCTTCTTTATGGCGGCTGAATCGACTTGGAACAATTTAGAATATACAGTATTCCAAATATGAGTTTCATGATAGTCATCACATGACCATCTCATATTCTTTCTACTATTTGTATATTCAAGGGTTTTATCTATGCAGCTTGCATGGGTATACAGATAAAGATTTGACAAATTAAATAATGTCAAATATTATTAAAATAAAAATTATCATACAAGAGTTCTCTCAAGGACCATCGGCCAACACATTGGCTCGACGGGCACCTATTCTAACAATCTTCCACTTGCACTAGAGCCAAATACCCATATTCTTTAGACCCATTGATTCGCGATGCTTTTCGAACAATGGTCCTGGTAAAGGCTTAGTTAGTGGATCAGCTGCATTATCTGCGGAGGCGACTCTGTCTAACAAGACATCTCCAGGTTCCACAATTTTCCGGATGATGTTGTATTTTCTCAGTACATGTTTGGATTTCTGATGAGACCTTGGTTCTTTTGCCTGAGCAACGGCACTGGTGTTGTCGCAGTACACCAGGATTGGATCAACTCCATTAGGAATAATGCCCAACTCTTGGACGAAATTCCTAATCCAAACAGCTTCCTTTGCAGCATCGGATGCAGCAATATATTCTGCCTCAGTGGTTGAATCCGCAGTGCTGTTTTGCTTGGAACTCTTCCAACAAACAGCAGCAACATTGAGCATGAATACAAAACCGGAAGTTGACTTCGAATCATCAGCATCGCTTTTGGAAGCTAGAGTCGGTATAGCCTTCCAATTTTAGTTCTACACCCCCATAAACCAAGAACATATTCTTAGTCCTTCTCAAATACTTGAGAATGTCTTTCACAGCTTTCCGGTGTGGAAGACCAGGGTTCGATTGATATCTACTTGTAACACTTAGTGCAAAGGCCACGTCAGGACGTGTAGATATCATCGCATACATGATACTACCAATTGAAGATACATATGGAATGCGTGTCATCGCCTCTATCTCTGCATCATTCTTGGGAGACATGGACTTGGATAGAGACACGCCATGACACATTGGTAGATGTCCTCTCTTAGACTCATCCATCGAGAACCTCTTCACGATAGTATCAATGTATGTGGACTGGGTGAGACCAAACAATCTTTTCGATCTATCCCGATAGATTTGTATTCCCAATACAAAAGATGCTTCACCTAAGTCCTTCATCGAGAACTTACTCGATAACCATACTTTAGTTGATTGCAACATTCCTACATCATTCCCAATGAGTAGAATGTCTTCAACATAAAGTACCAGGAATGTCACTGCACTCTCACTGACCTTCTTATACACACAGGGTTCCTCATGATTCTTAGTAAACCCAAACTCTTTGATTGTACCATCAAATCTGAGGTTCCAGCTCCTAGATGCCTGTTTGAGACCATAAATAGATCTCTGAAGTTTGCATACTTTATGCTCACTTTCGATATATGTGAACCCTTCAGGTTGAGACATGTAAATTTCTTCCTTAATATCCCCATTAAGAAAAGTTGTCTTCACATCCATCTGCCATATTTCATAGTCATACCATGTGGCAATGGCTAGCATTATCCTAATAGACTTGAACATTGCGACTGGAGAAAAAGTTTCTTCAAAGTCAACTCCTTGCCTTTGAGTATAACCTTTTGCTACCAATCGAGCTTTGAAGGTCACCACCTTCCCATCCGTCCCAAGTTTCCTCTTGTAAATCCATTTACACCCTATAGGAATAATTCCTTCAGGTGGATCTACAAGATTCCACACTTGGTTCGAATACATGGAATTCATCTCAGATTCCATAGCTTCAAGCCACTTGGATGAATCGGCATCAGATAACGCTTCCTTGAAGTTCCTTGGATCACATCTATGGTCAGGCTCATCTTGGCCCTCTTCAAGAAGTAGACCATACCTCATAGGTGGTCTTGAGACCCTCTCGTATCTCCTGGGAGCTTGTATCTCCTCTCTTGGCTGTTCGGGTATGGGTTCCACAATCGTGGGTGTTTCTCGAACTTCTTCGAGTTCTATCATCTTCCATTTTCTATCCAATAGAAATTCCTTCTCCAAGAAGGTTGCATTCCTAGAAACAAACACATTTGTTTCTTTGGGATAATAGAAATAATATCCAACCGAATTCCTTGGATATCCCATGAAGTAGCATAAAATGGATCGAGCATCCAATTTATCTCTTACTGTCTGCTTCACATAAGCAGGGCACCCCCATATTCTAAGATAATAATACTTTGGAGGCTTTTCCATCCATATCTCATATGGTATCTTATCAACTGCCTTTGAATGGACATTGTTCAACAACAGTGTCATTGTTTCAAGCGCATATCCCCAAAAGGATGATGGCAACTCCGTGAACCTCATCATAGATTGAACCATGTCCATCAAAGTTCGGTTACGACGTTCTGAAACACCATTCAACTGAGGTGTACCAGGAGGAGTCCACTGCGAGAGAATCCCATTCTCCCTAAGATACTCTTGGAATTCAGCACTCAAGTATTCACCACCTCAATCAGATCGAAATGCCTTGATGTTTCGTCCCAATTATTTTTCTACTTCATTTCTGAATTCTTTGAACCTTTCAAAAGCTTCAGATTTGTATTTCATTAAATACACATATCCATACCTAGAGAAGTCATCGGCAAAGGTGATGAAGTAAGAATGTTCATGCTTAGTGGTGATGCTAAGTGGACCACACACATCTATATGGATCAAATCTTACAGTCCTTTGGCCCGCTCCACATGGCCCTTAAAGGGAATTTTGGTCATCTTTCCTTTTAAACAGGGTTCAAAAGTAGTAAGAGAATTAATATCAGACATATCAAACATGCTTTCTCCCACTAGCTTGTTCATCCTTATTAAAGATATATGACCTAATCGAGCATGCCATAAGTGCACCGGATTTAGAGTATCTTGTTTTCTTTTGGATGTTGTTGATATCTCTTGGACATTATACATAGGAATATCTTTCAATTTTAAATTATGGAGATCGTTTTCCAATTGTCATGTACCAATTAAACATTCATTCTTGTAAATATTGCAAACACCTTTGCCAAATAAACAAGAATATCCATCTTTATCAAGCATAGAAATGGAAACAATGTTTTTCACCAAATCTGGTACAAACAAAATATCTCTCAAAATTAACTTAAAATCATTGTCCAACAATAAGTAAACATCTCCAATAGCTTTGGCAGCAACTCTTGCCCCATTGCCCACCCTTAAGAAGGTCTCACCATCCCCGAGTCTCCTACTTCTTGCCATCAACTGTAAATCATTACAAAGATGTGAGCCACAGCCGATATCCAATACCCAAGAAGAAGAGTTAAGTGAAATGTTCTCTTCAATGTAGAACGTATCATTTCCAGAACCATTTTGGTCAAGATATTCCTTGCAGCTATGCATATAATGTCCATGCCGAAGCAGGCGTTCTTGCTCAACAAAGAGCTCTTTGAGATGCAAATGAATGTCAGCAGCATTCTTAGCATCCTCAAAACGCCTCTGCAGTTTATCAGACATAGAACCCAGCAAATAACACTTAGCTTTCAAGTCATGGTCACACCAATCCTTGTAAATCTGTAGCTCAGCAGGGCTACATCCAGTCGGAGCCTCAGCAGGGGGAGACTTTTCTAGTGCATATGAAATCTTTTCCGAGTTGAAGACTATTTTTGGATTTCTTAGCCAATCGAGGTAATTTGGACCAGTAAGTATATGTTTGTCGAGTATTGCAGATAACGGATTGCGAATTGATGACATTGTCAAAAACTTTGTACTGAAAAATAATAACAGATAAATGTCAATGACTATTTTAAAATATTTAATAAGATATAAAGTATTGACTTTAATTTTATAAATTTTTACTCCCACTGTTTTTGACATTTTCACTACCCTCTAGTGATAACGGGATACTCATTTCCTCAGTAGGTACATAAGGTCCAATTAGCCAATCGTGATCCCGAATAATATCAGCCAATCATAATTTTTAAAAGGTAGTTTCCAATTGCATCTCCATGCAACCCTTACGTAAACTTTTGTCTCACGCTTGATTAGGACCCAATAATATGACGTCATTCATCTTTACGTGTCAAGCCTTACCCATCGATATCGAACCTTAATGGACGGTCGCCATGAGTTCCCCTAATAATATGAGCCGAAGTCATGGGAGTTCCACGTAGTTCACATCACCATGTCAATGGATGTCACAGATTTCCGGCATCCAAGCCCCCCCAATAATATGAACCGAGCATTGAATACGGGTAGCGTTCATCATGCATCCATTGTTGATGGAAGACATGGAAATTATAAACAAATTTATAATTCCCCTTTTCGGGCTTGATATAAATTTTGAATCTAATTCAAAATGAGGGTTTTTAATTTTGAAATGGTCTCATCGTTAATTTTAAAAACTTGCCATGTTTGATCGTATGTTTGCCGGATTCATGCAACTTTGTAATTATAAAATAATAACGCACATACTCATTATTTATAATATATCATGCATATATTATAAACAGTAAATTAACAAGGATGATCAATCGCCCCAAAACTATTCGGCTCGTGTGAGCCAAACAAGGGCCTAGGTCCAATTCCTAGGAAATGCATAGGATGCAAATGCAAAAATTACATAAGCTTCCAATATTTACATGTTTTGGATCTTCATAATTCATCATGGTCCACCATCTTCTAATCTTGAACTTCCACTATCAAATATTTTACATTAAAATATTCATGACAAATAGGGATACATCTCATGGGGTGGGAACGGACCATAAACTAAGCCCACTTTATAATTTGATAATTATTACAACCATTCAACACAAAATATCCTAGCATGCACCTAGCAAATTGGTCTTGGGCTTTTGATCATCCTTCATGCATAATATCACATATCATACATCATCAATTAATTATCTCAATAATCAATTGATCAAATATTATATATCTTGGTCCAATCACTAACCACCACAATTATAAATTAAATTAACAAAATAAACAAACACTTTTGTTTACTTTTTAATTAATTTATTTATAATCAAATTTTTTGTAAATCACCATTTACTATAAATAATCAAAGTTCCACTTTAATTATTTATTTTATGAGAAAATACAAAATTTTAAAATTTCAATTTTTCATAAAAATATCAACTTTTACAATCTCAACAACTTAGGGCTTATGATACTTGCATATCACAAAACACCTTTTGGAAACCAAAGTCGCCATAGTCGTTGCCGGATCACCGTCGTCGGATTCCAGCCAACCCAAAAAAATTTTTTTTTTATTAAAAGTGGGCTGCCCCTGCTGCCCGAAATGGGCAGCAACATTTTATAAAAATATTTTTCCAAAAACTGCCCCAAATTGATAGATCTTGATTTTCTCATGCGGTTAAAAATTGACCTCAACATAATATCAAACAAATGCTACACAAAAGAGTAACCTAGACTCTGATACCACTGAAGGTGATCGGTTAACTCGTGCCCGGAAACGCAGCGGAAATATTAAAATTTTTAACAAAAGAGATCCGAGCACTTGTGTAGCATTCAAAATCAAACAACCATAGGGTGTTTAGAAGTTTTACCTATCAATCTCAAAGATTGATTTATGGCTCCAACCAAGTTGATAAACAACTAGGCTTTTGAAGTGGTAGACACTATCTACAAGCTTCCAAGAGCACACCTTGCTCAAAATGGATTCAACTCTTCAAGCCTTCGAATTAGATCCATGACTAGACGATCTAGATCCACTCTAAATATGCACTAGAATATTTAGAGTATTTTGCATTGAGATTTCCTTTTCTTTCTTCCTCAAAATTTTGAAAAGAAAACCTGGAGAATTTGGAGAAAAGTGTTCGGCCAATTCCTCCTAATTGGAATTGGAATTGTATATGTGTGTATATATTATTCATAATAATATATTAAAGGTCAAGGATTAAATGAATACAATTAAACCACGCATGAAAAAGTACAAGACTTGCATGGAAAATTGCATCCAATCTTACAACCCTTCAAATTCCATCACACATATATATAACATGAATATATATATATATATATATATATATCAAAAATATATATATATAAAAAATATATAATATATATACATATTTTTGAAATTATTTAATTAAACATTAAACTTAATCCCAATTAAGTTTAAATAATTAATTAAATCTAACTTGAACTCATTCAAGTCCACTAGTATATAATTATTCAACACTATATTAATTTGAGCTCTACAAGACTCAATAATGTATAATTAATTCAACACTTGAATTAATTTAATTATATGTACATTACAAAGACTACTAGTGTAAAATTAATTCAACACTTGAATTAATTAATTAAGTTCAAAATAATAGTTTAAAAAATCAACATTTTCACAAACTAATTATTTTAAGCCAACTTTTAATCTTGGAACACATTCACAAATTAAAAGTTACTTTTCCATTTATTCTCCAATTTAGAAGTCAAACTTCTAATTTATTTTACTTATAAACTCCTTTATAAGTTGTTCAACATATTGAACTAATTTTAATCTCAACGGGATCTAGAAAGCTAGTACTTGTGTGACCCTCAATGGTTCACTGATACAACTAGCAGTGGGTTCACATTTCCATGTGATTCGTGATCAACAAGTCCCTTATATGAGCATATCCCATATAGCTCCATTCTTATTGATAAACTCCTTGATAATAAGAATGTCAGAAAACTCAAGTCTGATAGTACCCAACCAGTCATGTTAAACGTCTAGCAGCATTGCTTACATGACTCCCTAGGTATCAATGATAGTGCCTGCAAGAACCAATCAATTATGGTTAGCGTACAGTACGGTCTCTTCAACTCATATATCCCGACCGATTCGACAACCATTGGTTTATCGAGAGTTGTCATTGAATCGATAACTATGTTTCATGTCGTAGTTGCATCGAAGGTGTAATTCAAGAAATCCCTTTCTTAATTACCACCTACTCTGTAACGCCCCGTTTTTATCTTAAATGAGTTTATTTGAGTTAATCGGAGATTGCAGAGTTCACGAGCCGACTCGATTTTGATCAGGGTCTATTTTGCAAATTTTGGATTTTTCAGGGACTAAAACGCAAATATCTGTTTTATTAGATATTTATAAGGGAAATGACTTGTATTATTCATTCATCACCTTCCCTTAGCCGCCTCCCCTCCATTGACGCTTTAAACGTTTCTCCAAGCTCCCAGATTTCAGTCCGAGCTCGATCCGGCTGTTGGAAATTATTTCTGAAGGCAGATTATTGATCACTACAGCGAGAGCTCCGTAATATTGTAAGTTCTTGGATGTTGTTAGAATTGTTTGAGATTCTAGTATGTTGTTCTCTACAGAGTTCTGATCGTTTATTATCTGTCGATTTTGAATTAGAGCGACGTTCGGATTTGTTATGATTTTTGGAAGCCATTTTCGAAAATGTGGATTTTGTGATTGATGGGTTTGCTTTGTTTTGGTTGTCTTAGCATTGTTATGAGGTTATATCGCTATTGAACTGCTGTCTGCATTGTCGGGTTGTTCAGTTATAGCCGTTATGCCGTCGGTTTGAGTTTTGGAGATTTGAACCATTTTTGAAGTTGTTGAACTTGTATTGTAAGTTGATCTTGGTTATTGATCTTGTATTTCATCTGGACAGATTCGTTTCGAGTTAGTCAAGCCAGAGTTAACAACATTTTGATCGTCAAGAGTTGGACGAATATCGGTAAAGAGTTTTACCTTGAACCGTTGTTGTTGTTTAGGTTGTATAGTTGTTGATACAATCTTTTGTTGTAGCTTTTCCGGAGTTGGATCTATGACATTGAAAGGTAAAAGCAGTCATCGTAGCGGGATAGCATACTCGGGACAGTTGGTTCTCAATTTTCCCTTTCAAATCACATATTGCATCAATACTTGTTCTAGCATGTGGAACATGTATTTTGGGTTGTTATTTGAGTTGTTTATGTGGCTTATGTTTATGTTTCTGTTCTGCATTCATCTTGAGCCTACGTTGATTCAGCGGGCAGAACCGCCCTTTTTGTGTGGACGTTTGGGAACTATGATTGAGTGGCCTAGGTCGTAGTCGTATCGCCTAGTGCTAGCATACTCATTATGGTTGCTCAAAGTCTAGAGGAGCGAGATATGTGGCACCACCTCGATTGGGAGAGTCGGTGAGTCATCACATGATCTCATCCTCGGGATCCCAAAAGCACAGCAGCAATCCTTTATTTATCAGACTTGATATCCCGGTTTAAAGACATGCATTTCATTACGTTGTTATTGATTGTGTTGTTGTCTTGAAAGCATGGTTATTGTTGTATTACTTGATATGTTGCTTTTTCTGGGATTATCATTCTCACCGGTTATCCGGCTGTTGCTTTGTTTTTTTTTATGTGTACTTGGCAACAGGAAGGGCAGGATCAAGTCAGCATAGACCTGGTTAGCGTCCAGAGCAAGATATAGAAGTGAGACTCGTTTAGAATTCGAATCAGCATGTCAACCTAGTTATGTTTTGCGAACATGTTTAGTTATTCGAACTTCTCGTAATTGTTTTGTAAGCAAGAATCGATGTAGGTACTACCGTATTGAATGTTTCTCTTCCCTAAACCTTTCTTGTATTGTTTTGGCATGTCAAATACTCTTAATGCAAGTGTTTAGGTTTTGATTGGGTAAATTTCAGTGCTTTTAATTTTTTGGGCAAGGGGACTTCGCGGGCACGCGTTTGTTGGCGCGGGCGTGCGGCCTCCTTGCGAGGTTTGGGCGCGGGCGCTCTTATTTAGAGCGCGGGCGCGCTAGTCTTTGAGCAGCATAAGCGCGGGCGCGCTGGTTATTGCGGGGCTTAGGCGCGGGCGTGCTGATGTCAGCGCGGGCACGCGAGCCTCCTTTTAAAAAAAAATAATAAATTATTGGTTTCTTGTTTACATATCGCTTGCTTCTCTGATTTTAGTGGATTAGAAACGAGGTCTCACATACTCTGATCAGAGATTTCAAGCTACGTATGCATGAGATTACATAGGATATCCATACCCATAGGTAAGCGGTGAATCCCCGACTACAATGCATTGACTCCTATATGTTTCGTCACAACACCCAACATTGCCACTTGATGACCCAGATGAGTCAGTAAACAAGTCAAAGTGAAGAACTAGTATATAGAGTCTCCATGTTGTCCCGGGTCATAAGGACTAATGGTGTACAACCATAAACTAAGACTTCTCCACTCGATAAGTGAGAACCACTTGGAAAATACTTTAGAGAGGGTTGTTCAGTGCACTCTACGAGGGGCACCTATTTACATGCTTGGATATCTCCATGTCCCCTACCAATGAAACATGGTACTCACATCGCAAATACTAGTCTCAAGCTCGAGCGGCCTTTATCCTTCTTTATGGCGGCTGAATCGACTAGGAACAGTTTAGAATATACAGTATTCCAAATATGAGTTTCATGATAGTCATCACATGACCATCTCATATTCTTTCTACTATTTGTATATTCAAGGGCTTTATCTATGCAGCTTGCATGGGTATACGGATAAAGATTTGTCAAATTAAATAATGTCAAATATTATTAAAATAAAAATTGTCATACAAGAGTTCTCTCAAAGACCATCGGCCAACACATTGGCTCGACGGGCACCTAATCTAACAATTTAAACTGTTATGTTTAATTGTCATATGATTTTATGAATTTTAAATTATTATTTTAAATGTTATGTGATATTATGGTGTATATTTGGGCCTGATATTTAATTTGTTGCTATTTGTTTAAAGTTTTTCCTGTTTGGATTTAGACTGGACCGAAGGAACGAGACTAGCCCTCGAACGAGTTAAGAAAATATTTCATGTTTAAATTTTAATTTAAAGTTATGCATATTTAAAAGTTAATGTTTTTGAGACTAACGGGCTGACTTTTAAGCCCATTATTCAAAAACTAATCAGGCGCCCAAAAATATTCACTCTTTTCTTCCCTTAAGCGCCGCCTGTTTCCCCTTCTCCCTTTCATGTTACACGTTCAAAAACTATTTCCAAGTAGAGGGAAAAATTCTTCAAATTTTCAAGGCTAGATCGTTCTCTAGTCCAGGTTAAATCCAAACGTTAGAATAAAGACAAGTTTTTTAATACTTTTGAAACCACCGTTCAAGATATATGTAATTTTCGATAGGTAGAGAAGCATGATAATGTGTTTTGTAATCCTTTGCTTTGATTTTCAAGAGCATGATGTAAAAGTCGTAAATCGTGATTCGTTCATGATGTTTCGGTGAAAAGTTTTTGAAGTTTATGAATTTATGGGTAAGAAGAATGATATTTTCTTGTGTGAGTGTTCTAGATCTAGGTTTTTGAACCACGTGGGTTGATGTTTATTGTGTTCGGGCAAAGCTTTCCGAGTTTTGAAGTTTTTACATGTCCAAAATTATTATTTTTCAAGTATATAACATTTTTGAGTGAAGATAAGTTGAAAAGGACCGAAAAGCACCAAAATAAGCTAAGGGAGCGCCTATGCGCCGCTACCTGGTATCCCAGGCAGCGGGGTTGCGTGCTCATGTGGCCACTTTGGGCGCTCGAGCGTGCCAGGGCGTGCATAAAGGCGCGCCCCAAAGCACCCTTACCCTGTCCCAAAAATCATTTTCATGATTTTTATGTTCTTTTAAGCCATTTAAGTGTTTTCAAGTTGTTCTATTGGAAAAATTTTTGAATTAGAATGTCCGGGATGGACGGAACGACTCACGTGGATCGGTTAAACTTTGAAATTCACCCTCATGTTATATCGCTTTATGAAAGCCATGTTTATTATCAATTCATGAAATATTATGAAGCATTACATGCTTGAATGAGTTTTTGCATCATTATTAGCAAGCATGACATTTATTACGAAATTTATGAGCATGAGATGATGAAATTATGATAAATTCTATGATGAGTTATGATATATCAAGGCATGAAAATATTTTGATGGTGTATGTGACTTTGTGGTGGCAATACGAGATGGAAATCACAGAATTTGGACTTTCGGGATGAGCTCCGGAATGGCTTATCCAAAACACGTTCTCAAGAGAATGTGGAACTGGCACCCTGGGATGAGCTCCGAGGATGACCATTCCAAAATACGTGCTCAAAAGAATGTGGAAATGGCACTGTGTGAAGAGCTCTGGGGATGACCTTTCTAAAATATGTGCTCATACGACGGTTGCCACAAATGTATGTATTTCATCACATTCACATGACAGTTTTATGATATGTCCAGTTATGCTTTCGTTGAAGTCATTTTAAGTTTCAAGTTGAGCATGTTTTTCGTATTTATTTTCTTGCTGAGTCTTTAGACTCACTATACTTGGATGGTGCAAGTAATGAGGGTTGTATTGATGATTATATCAATGAGTATGGAACCAAACATGAGAAGGAACACATGGTCGGGTCGGCGGGTGATGCATGAGCGCCATTTTATGAAAACAATCTATTTTTAGTCTTTTGAAAGGATAAACAAGTTTCTACTTATTTTAAGGTTGTTCATGTTGACAATACTGCAAATCTTTATTTCTTTTAGTTGATGGTGAGCTATTAACCAATTCAAAGTAAAGATTTTTATTTTTCGCAAATTATTTTCCCTAGAATATTTAAGTATGTACGTTTAGTAACGTTCCCGAGTTTTGGGATGTTACAGGTGATTTTAGGACGGGTCACTGCAGTTAGGTCATGTAGTGTGTAAGGTGTCAAACACGGATACATGGCAGATTGGAAGGTCCTAACTCAGCCTCTCCATTACGTGTCAAGACGCATAAGACACGCCAATGCATGCAGGAGATCGGAACGTCGAAGAGCAGTTCGTAACATGGCATTCTTGAACAGTTCAGAACGTGGAATGCATGGGCAGTTCGTAATGTCCAAAGTAGGGTTCAGAAGGTTCAATCTGTCACGCCCCGGACCCAGGCCCGCGCCAGCGCGACTGCACACAATGGGCTCCTATAGCAACTACTTCGTATTTGTCATCGCTTTACGAAAATGTCAGAACGCGACGTCCTCTTTGCGACCTAACCTTTGATCCACCAGCACCGAGAATCTAGAGGTGGCTCTTACGGGTTCAAGAGGTGGCTCCCGTCATGTAGAACTTTTCCCCGCAGGTTCAAGAGGTGGCTCCCACGCACGTAGCACTTTTCCCCGCATAGCACTTATTTCCCGGGGTCTGCTGGCTGGTGACCGTCTCTGATACCATTATGTCATGCCCCGGGCCCAGGCCCGCGCCTACGCGACTGCACACAATGAGCTCCTATAGCAACTACTTCGTATTCGTCCTCGCTTTATGAAAATGATTAACCCAAGTTGCTATAGAAGTACATTGTAGCCCATTTTAAACTCATTTTAAACATTTCATTTTTTTCATGTGGGACAGGGGTATCACAAAAACTCCGCCAATAAATAGGCCATTTGAGGCTCACTTTCAACTTTCCAATTCACAAGTTCCTCTCCTCTTTCAATCTATATTTTGGGTTTTAGCCATTTCTAGCGAAGGTCGGGCAAAAGAGAGATGCTTCTGGAGTAGCAGCAGAGTCAAGCCTAAGAGTTGGACCTTAGACAACACGAAGTTGACGACGGACGCAAGTATAGTCCGAGATCCCTATTAGAATTTAGGAGTATTTATTAGCTTAGTTAAGGATTTTAGACTAGTTTTAGTGATATGATGATTATTGGCTTGTAATATTGGACCCTAGACTTGTAATCCTAGGACTGTCTAGAAAGGTACGTAAGTTTTGAATGAGTTGTCAGCGAGTAAGCATTCTTATATTTTTCATTTTATGTTTCATGATTTATGGTTTATTGTTTTATTATTTTATATGTGCATATTCATGTTGAGTTGTATCTCCTTTGAGATAGCCCTTAGAGTAGGGTAGCTCAGCCTTACACCATTGTTTTATGGTCGGACACTGGGTGATGCTGTGATGATCGGGACTAACCCTATGGTGATCTTGACGAGTGTGCGGATATATTTGCCCAGGAGAGTTGATCTCAAATGATACTATATACTCATGGACGCCTAAACTGAGGAATATGTGTTAGTTGACCAGTACCTAGTCATTTGCTAGCATTATATTGATTTGTATACTCGTAATTTACGTTCTGAGCGTTAGTCTCCACGTACTTGTTGTTATTCTTGGACACCCTAATCGACGGGACATGTCTCAAGTTGGATATGAGGTCGGAAGATCGAGACAGGGTTAAGAGTAGGACCGATGTTGCAGTGAGCTGTTGTTTTGTTCAGGATTAATTTTAGTGTCGATTTTATTCTGTCGATTTTCTTTCTAAACTAGATTTCAGTTTTTGTTGTTATTGTTTGATTAAGTTTTAATTGCATGCCTAGTAATCTAAGTAAGTAGGTGATTCAAATTGGGTAACTACACATAGAGGTGTCAAAACGGGCCAGCGGGGCGGGCCGACCCACAACCCGTCGTAACCCACCATTAGGCGGAGCGGGGCGGGCCAACCAAGCGGGCCTACGTATAATTTGACGGGTTTTGGCGGGCCATCCCGCAACCACCACAACCCACCATTTGGCGGGGCGGGGCGTCCGGCCCAACTTTAGGCGGTTTGGGAAATAGCCAACCCAACCCACCTATTTTGTATGGCGGAACGGGTCAACCCGACCGGCCTAGCCCATTTTGACACTCTAACTACACATTGATTGGATGAAACTAAGATTTTAAGACTCAAGTAATGTTTAAGATTACATAAAAAAAAAAAAAAAAGTTCTTGAGTTTTTCGTTAAGTGTTTTTTAGACGCAATCCTAAACAATACTTTAATTAATTAAGGCTCATTCGTCAACAAATTAAAGGGGGTTCCCTTTGTTTTTGGGTGGGGGGGTGGGTGGGTGGATGCCATCATATATATGTCATTCTTCTGTCATGTGGCTTGCTTCTATATATAATTTTAATGCCTAATTTGTACTATTTATTGTTTTTACTCTTCAATCATGCAAAATACCACATTGTAGGCTTGTAGCCTTGTATCCACTTAGTGGTATTTAAGATCAGCTAGTGATAGGAGCAACCACCACAATGAGGATAATATTTTAAATTGGTCAACCAATTTATCTAATTAACAAACGAAAGCAAATAAGTGAATAACAAATTGATTCTCGAATGTCATGTACCATCACTATATTTCTATTAACATCATAACACTACTCATATTCACACATATGGCCCTACGTAGTACGTACTTTCGGTCTATAATATCTTTTTTGTTTTTTTTTTGTAGTACAATGTTCACATCGTAAAATATCATGTGTTCGTAGGCGAAATAAAGGAAGGTGTAAGAATATTTATCTTAATGAAAGTAAGACTAACAATACATTTTATAATTCTACAAGAGAAGGTATAGTAAATAATTAAAATCATACTATATATATATATATAGAGTTTTTTTATCCTGCCCACCCACCGTGTCCACCTAATGTGCCCATCATGAGGTGGCACTCAACTATTGGACGCACAATTCATCACATCCAATAGTTGAGTGCCACCTCATGGTGGGCACATTACGTAGGCACAGTGAGTGGGCAGGATAGCAAAATTGTATATATATATATATATATATATTAATTATGTGTTGCATGCGTATAATATATTTTTTATATTTTTATAGTACTTGATTACTTTTGATCTTTAATGAAATCTGATGATGTCAAAATTTTACCTCGGGTTCGGTCTGGTAGAATGGATCCTCCAACTTCTTTATAAAACAGGTCGGGTCGAGCACCACCAAAATCTGCACACGCAACAACTAGGTCAAGGGCTTTTAAGATAACCACGAGTTGCATGATGCCGAGCTTGGTTGGGCTTTGGAGAATACCACTGACGTGGATTTATGATGCCACTTATGTGAACTTTTTGATGTCACTGATGTGGGCCACTCACGTGGACTTTGAGTGTCAGACTTGTCTGGGCTTTGTATACTACTAATGTGGGCCACTGAAGTGGGCTTTGAGTGACAGACCTGTCTGGGATTTGTATATCACTGATGTGGGCCACTGACGTGGGTTTTGAGTGTCAGACCTGCCTGGGCTTTGAATACCACTGATGTGGGCCACTGAAGTGGGCTTTGAGTGCCAGACTTGTCTGGGCTTTGTATACCACTGATGTGGGCCACTGATGTGGGCTTTGAGTATCAGACCTTCCTGGGCTTTGTATACCACTGACGTGGGATTTGAGTGCCAGACCTGCCTGGGCTTTGAATACCACTGAAGTGGGCTTTGAGTGCCAGACCTGCCTGGGCTTTGTAAAAAACATAAGAATTAATTGAACCGTCGGATCAGGTTAAAATTTTGCAGACATAATTATTGATATGTTTTCTAAGCTCTGAATGGTGTAGATCGTGAATAGAGTCTTTCAGGATGGGATTTAGACATCCGAACAGCAGCTGCTCACTCGCACAGTTTCTATATATTTTTGCATGGCTTGCGCATCAGATCCTTGAAAAATTCATTGGAATTAATTGAACCGTCGGATCGAGTTCAAATTTGGTATGAGTATTAATAATGGTGTTATCTAGTATCTGCACGGTCAAGATCATGATTGGAATTTTGGGACTTGGGGAAAGGTTGCTCAGACCGCCGAGCTGCAACACAATCTACTTGCATAATTTTTGAGCAGTGTTCTTGAAAAAGTCATTCTAAAAAAATCTAACCGTTGAAATTATTTGAAATTTTTATCATGAGCTCAGAACATCTTGACGCACATTTTGGATGATTGAGATCGATTTTATATTGCTACATCAAGTCGGTTCTTTGATCAAAGTATAGAAGATATTATCTTGCTATACATCCAAAGTCATGTCATCGACAACGCATGAACGAGATAAGTATTTCAATCATCTTTATGTTTGAATTAAATTATTAAATTTTTATTTATTATCATTATTAATAATATTCTGAGGCATCTTCTACTATCAAAATTACATGTTTGTTTTCCTGTGATCAAATTTGTTGGACTTCTCTTTCCATGTATTTTTGTTTGGGTTATTTTAAGTCATTGGACATGCAATCTTACAGTAAGGCCCAATTATATCAGATCGGGCATGCAATCTCGCTGTAAGGCCCAATTATATCACATCGGGCATGCGATCTCGCTGTAAGGCCACCTTTTACGCCATCGGGCATGCAATCTAGCAATAAGGCCCAATTTATGGTTCAATACTTTATAAAGTCCAGACAGGTCTGACACTCAAAGCCCACTTCAGTGGCCCACATCGATGGTTTAGATATGATTCTACATGAAACCAATCACGATCTTCACCGTTCAGATCCTAGAAAACATACTAATAAATATGTCTGCAAAACTGGAACCCGATCCGACGGTTCAATTTATTTTTGTGATTTTTGAAAGTTTCTGATGCGCAAGCCATGCGAAAGACACATAGAAGTTGTGCGAGCAAGCAGCGTCTGTTTGGCGGTCCAGATCTGATTCTAAAAGATACCAATCACAATCTCCACCATTCAGATCCTAGAAAACATATGCATGAATATGCATACAAAATTTGAACCCGATCCGACGGTTCAATTAATTTCAATATTTTTCGCAAGTTTGTGATGTGCAAGCCATGCGAGAATCTGAAATTTGTTTCTTTTCTTGTACTCAACATCTTAACCCTTTGTTTTCAAATTCCCACAGACGGCGCCAATTGATGATGTCAAAATTTTATCTCAGGTTCGGTCTGGTAGAATGGATCCTCCAACTTCTTTATAAAATAGGTCGGGTCAGGCACCACCAAAATCTGCACACGCAACAACTAGGTCAAGGGGCGCCGAAGGTATTTTCGGCGTGACCCCTCCGATGCCTACGTCAGGGTCTCGAAGGCAGAGGGTATGATTAATTCGAAAACTGAGAGATATGAGTGCATGAATGTAAAAGTGAGAATGAGTGTTGATAAATAATGAATAGTGAGTAATGAATAAACACAACCATAACAGTAAGTTACCTAGTCAAATTATAACATGTCATGTACTAGGACTCTTCATCCATTGGATCCTTCTTAAGTTTATCTCTATCTTGTGAATATTTGAAAAGATCCAAGCTTATCTCATATATATCAGATTCATACTTGAACTAAAAAAGGATATCTGTGGCCCATTAAAAACAGCACAGGTCGGCCCATAATGATAAGCCTTGATCAAAGTCCAACATAGCCCAAACAGGGCTGGACCTTGACATGTTGGGCCATATCGGATAGACCTATTATAAACGAGTTCGGGTTAAAATATTTTTTCGGGGTAACAAAATCCATCATATATAAAAACATAGAACCGCTTACTTGATTGTGAGAAGATATATGTTAGAAGTTAATTAATACGAATAAAAGCTATAGGTTTCGATACAATTATACATACGAAGAGCCAATTATGCAAGTGAAGTAGCAACTCCAATCTAGTAAGGCACTGCTTGGTGCAGATGATAAGATATTGATGCATTAATCATATTTACTTTGTCTAATGCTTGACTTAAATATTATAAAGTATTAACATGATGCATCATTATATTATATTATCCAAGTATGTTGATTTATCATTCTTAAATTATGCATCATACATCATCCTTGACATGAGAAATGATTTTAGAGATGAAGTGCAACTGTTTGTGAGTTTTTAGTTTCAATATTGTTTATTTTAAATTTTATATTAATTCGTTATTTGATAAAAAAATTTGATAAATGTACTTTAAATCCCTAAACCCAATTCAAGTTTGTGATTCGTCCCTGTCAGAAACAAAAGGTGTTTACACTACCTGATCCACAAAAAAAAAAAAAAAATTATGCACTCCCTGAGCTCACTTGTTTTTTTTCGTATGAAAGTCGATACAAAACATTGAAAATATGTTACATATACGTGATATTTGAGTATCAACTGTTTCAAATCTAGTACTAATATATGATTTTTGAGTACTAAAACATGTAAACAAATATTGATATTAAGGACACGGTTATCTTCTTTAGATGAAAATCGATACAAAAAATTGAATATATAGCACTAATATATGATATATGAGTACAAAATGTATTATATCTGGTACAAATATATGATTTTTGAGTACTTAAACATATGTTACAAGTATTGATATTAATAAAGATGTTCAGACTTTATACTTAAAATCTTATCTTTTGTACCAGATCTAAATCATTTAGTACTCGAATATCATATATTAGTATCATATATTCAATGTTTTGTACCTGATTTCACTCGTGAAAAGACATGAGGGCTCAGAGAGTGCAGAAATATTATTATGTAGATTAGAGAGTTTAAATTCATATTTGATTTGACAGGGACTGAAAACAAATTTGAGTATAGATTTAAGGATTTAAAGTAAATTTACCAAAAAAAATTATTTTCTTTTTTGATTAATTTTAAGAAAACCCCATAGTTTATTTTTATTGTTTTTAATTTTTTGCACAATTAAATTCACACCTCGCGCGAACGTTATCTCTACTCACATGATTACTATATTTTAATTAATTCTGTTGAGCGAAGCTAATATAGGCGTAAGACGACTAGCTAATGGCTACCATTATATTACAAAATGGTGATGCCTACGGATTGGGGAAACTACATGCAAGAGAATAAAAATGAATTAATTTAAGGTTATGGTACTTTCCAAGAGGCCTTTTGTTACCTATAGTTTCTTGATCCTAACTATTCCCAAGTAACGGATGATTCACAAATTCTTGTTTTTATATCATTGGGCATGGATGGGCATGGATAAGCCTGAACGGTCTAATTTCAAGTAATCAAGAGAAGGATAGCATCATAACCTAAATAATTCGTTAAATATGGACGAAACCATGGTTCGTTGGTGAAAGGTATAGACCCTACATAACACAAAAACTTATATAATTAAAGTGTAACATCTTTATAATTAATTTTCAAAAAAAAATCTTTATAATTAAAGAGTAACATTATTGTGAGATGGTCTATCCAACCCAACACATGACATTTGTCACGCCCCTAGATCAGAACGCAGCATCGGCGTTGTTAACAATTTTAAATCGTAAAACAACAAGCCATGTAGTGTAAAATAGCCTTCAACCAGTTTTTTACAAATCCAGAAATGTCTTTACAATATCAAAACATGACAATAGCGGAAGCAAAATATAAAAGATAATAAAACTAGTAAGACTGCTAGCATTTCCATAATTTTAGACTTGATCACCAACCCCAGAATACGTGTTGCTCATAATCATCCAACTACTCTTCGGTATATGGGAAGGAAAGTAAGGGGAATGAGTGTTTTGGGAAATACTCAGCAAGAGGGGGCCAATCGTACATGCAAATGTCGAATATACATATATATAGGAGTTCAAAGGTAGCATGTTCCAACACATGTCGCAACATAAATCAAGACAAGGCAAAACTCGAAACTAAGCATCAACACATATCATGACTGAAACATAAACTTAGACATAGCACTGTTATTCATCTCGTTAATCATGGCTACTGATCAGTCCCTAATTTTTACTCCTCTAAGGGGGAGAGGCCTTAAACGGTTATTATAACCCACCACATTAGGGTCATATCATATCTTATCATGTTTTCAAAATTCCTTATCCACTTCTTAAGTCGAATTCTAACAGTGCATAACAAGGAGTTTCATGGAATAAACATGTACGAAATTCAAAGAAATATAAACCAGGCGATGTACGATTGAATTTTCACAAACAAGATCATGAACATTTTTAAAAACATATATAAATATAAGCCCTCTTACCTTAAGTGATTTGTAAGAAAATCGTGCAGAAACTGATGTTGATGGTAAGCCTCAAACGTGAGCAGAAATAGAACAGAAAGCTTGCTTTGAACTGACGTCGTATTCCAAGATTTCTTGCAGACCTTGTACTCAAAAATCCAAGCTTCAAAGTGTTGCTGCTGGCTTCGAATTTCTGCTGAAATCTCCCAACTTCAGCAGCCCTTGGTTCACTCAAAAAATGACTAGAAATTGATGCACGAAAATGAACAGATCAGCAGAGTTGCACTCAGTTTTGTTGCTCGAAAATGGTGTGGTTTCCCTTCTGAATTTGAAACTATTTATAGGTGTAAGAAGCAGCTGAAGGACCTCTTATTCATGGCCAATAACTCATATTAACAGCCATCATTCTCCATTATTGTGGCTGTTACATTTCTGGTTGTTACAAGCAGCATGAATTTCGAATTTGACAGCATAATCCATCAGTTTCAACAGCCACTACTCTCCATCATTGTGACTGTTACTCTTCCTTATGTTCAGTTGGTTCTTGCCCCTTTTTATTTCGAAATTCAATATCATTATACCATCAGTTACATTTGCTTGTATATGACTGATAGAGTTACAGCTTTTGCCTTCAAGTACATGCATATAACCGTGGCTTCACATTCCTCCCACCTTGGGAGAATTTTCGTCCTCGAAACTTGGATTGGCTTGTTCTGCAAAGAGAAATGGATATAGGTTGCGCATCTTCTCTTCCAATTCCCAAGTGGCCTCCCTTTCCGTGTGATTAGACCATTGGACCTTTACATATGGAATGGTCCTTTGCCTCAAAATTTGATCCTTAGTATCAACTATTCGAATTGGAACCTCTTCATACTTGAGCTCCTTATTCAGATTTCCTTCAATTATAAGAGGTTCAATTTCAAGGACATGACTGGGATCTGGGATGTACTTTCTTAATTGAGAAACATGGAAAACATTGTGAATCCTTGACATATCTGGTGGTAAGGCCAATCTATACGCCAAGGTTCCTACTATGTCCAGAATCTCGAATGGTCCGACAAATCTAGGATTCAATTTTCCAGTTTTACCAAATCGAACTACTCCTTTCGTGGGTGAGATTTTTACATACGCCTTTTCACCTACTTCAAATTCCAACGGTCGCCTCTTCATATCAGCCCAACTCTTTTGTCGATCTTGAGCCGCTTTGAGTCTTTCCTTGATGATGGTTACTTTTTCTACCATTTCTTGAACCAGTTCAGGTCCAGTGATGGTTTTCTCTCCTACTTCATCCCAGTATAAAGGTGAGTGACACTTTCTCCCATATAAGGCTTCGTATGGTGTCATTCCAATACTGCTGTGGTAACTATTGTTGTAAGCAAACTCGATTAAATGCAAGTGTTCACTCCAGTTACCACTAAAGTCTAGAGCACAAGCCCTCAGCATGTCCTCCAATGTTTGGATCGTTCTCTCTGTTTGGCCATCAGTTTGAGGGTGATAGGCCGTACTGAGAGTGACCTTGGTTCCCATGACGTCCTAAAAACTTTTCCAAAATCGGGACACAAACCTCGGGTCCCTATCTGACAAAATACTAGCAGGTACACCATGTAATCTTATGATATTGTCCATGTACAGGGTGTCTAGCTTATCCAGGTTGTAGTTCATGCGGACCGACAGGAAATGCGTTGTCTTTGTAAGTCTGTCTACAATTACCCATATTACTTCATGACTCTGCCTTGACATGGGTAAGCCGACAACAAAATCCATAGAAATATGTTCCCACTTACATTCTGGAATTTCCAAAGGTTGAAGTAATCCTCCAGGTCGGTGATGTTCAGCTTTGACTTTCTAACAGACATGACATCGAGACACAAACTCAACAACATCCTTCTTCATTCCATTCCACCAAAAATTTCCTTTTAAATCTCGATACATCTTGGTGCTGCTTGGATGAACTGAAAATTTTGATTTTTTTGTGATCATTTCGGAGGGAACTACATTGGCCTTTTGACCTAATATGAGAAACTTCCAAAAATTTTCTAAGGAATTCCCACCCGGATTATGAACCTGGAGGCTCTGATACCACAAAAATGTCACGCCCCGAGATCGAAACGCAGCATCGGAGTTGTTAACAATTTTAAATCGTAAAACAACAAGCCATGTAGTGTAAAATAGCCTTCAACCAGTTTTTTACAAATCCAGAAATGTCTTTACAATATCAAAACATGACAATAGCGGAAGCAAAATATAAAAGATAATAAAACTAGTAAGACAGCTAGCATTTCCATAATTTTAGGCTTGATCACCAACCCCAGAATGCGTGTTGCTCATCATCATCCAACTGTTCTTCGGTATCTGGGAAGGAAAGTAAGGGGGATGAGTGTTTTGGGAAATACTCAGCAAGAGGGGGTACAATCGTACATGCAAATGTCGAATATACATATATATAGGAGTTCAAAGGTAGCATGTTCCAACACATGTCGCAACATAAATCAAGACAAGGAAAAACTCGAAACTGAGCATCAACACATATCATGACTGAAACATAAACTTAGACATAGCACTGTTATTCATCTCGTTAATCATGGCTACTGACCAGTCCCTAATTTTTACTCCTCTAAGGGTGTGAGGCCTTAAACGGTTATTATAACCCACCGCATCAGGGCCATATCATATCTTATCATGTTTTCGGAATTCCTTATCCACTTCTTAAGTCGAATTCTAATAGTGCATAACAAGGAGTTTCATGGAATAAACATGTACGAAATTAAAAAAAATATGAACCAGACGATGTACGATTGAATTATCACAAACAAGATCATGAACGTTTTTAAAAACATATATAAATATAAGCCCTCTTACCTTAAGTGATTTGTAAGAAAATCGTGCAGAAACTGATGTTGATGGTAAGCCTCAAACGTGAGCAGAAATAGAACATAAAGCTTGCTTTGAACTGACGCCGTATTCCAAGATTTCTGGCAGACCTTGTACTCGAAAATTCAAGCTTCAAAGTGTTGCTGCTGGCTTCGAATTTCTGCTGCAATCTCCCAACTTCAGCTGCCCTTGGTTCACTTGAAAAATGACAAAAAATTGATGCACGAAAATGAACAGATCTGCAGAGTTGCACTCAGTTTTGTTGCTCGAAAATGGTGTGGTTTCCCTTCTGAATCTGCCACTATTTATAGGTGTAAGAAGCAGCTGAAGGGCCTCCCATTTATGGCCAATAACTCATATTAACAGCCATCATTCTCCATTATTATGGCTGTTACATTTCTGGCTGTTACAAGCAGCATGAATTTCGAATTTGACAGCATAATCCATCAGTTTCAACAGCCACTACTCTCCATCATTGTGACTGTTACCCTTCCTTAAGTTCAGTTGGTTCTTGTCCCTTTGTATTTCGAAATTCAATATCATTATACCATCACTTACATTTGCTTGTATATGATTGATAGAGTTACAGCTTTTGCCTTCAAGTACATGCATATAACCGTGGCTTCACAACATTACCGGGTATAATTAACCCATATTCTAAGGATCTGGATCTTCTGCTGTGGAGAGAGAAACAACACGAAATACTGTGCAATATATAGACTTTTGTAATTCATATCACATGATTAAATAATTAAATATTTAATCAATTATGTTTGCCGGGACGGATTGAGAAACAGAGGATGGAAATCGATGGGTTCATATGTTTACGGGTGAGAAAAATGGGAGCATGTAATTAAATCTTTTGTTTTTTTTCTTAGAAAGGATCGTGTTTTTCGGATTGTAAGTTGTTTTTCGAATCTATGTTGCTCCAGAAACATTAGATTTGCGATGTGTTTTGATTGGTTTCGTTTTCTTTACCTTGAAAATCGACAGAACGAGAGACTCAGGTGGCATTGCAAGAAAGAGAAAGCCTCACAACGTGCTGTTCTTGAAGAAATATATACGAATCAAAAACAATACTTTTCCTCAAACAAAGAGAAGAACAAATCTCGAAAACCAAGAACACATCAATTGAGTTCCAAAATTTTAATTATTTTTTGGTCTGATATTTTGCTAATAATGAGAGATTAAGGGTCGATTCCATTAAGATGGATCATCTTGGCGATCTAGCTGAGTAAGCTTTATTTTTTCTTCTATTTTTTGGATTTTTTTCCAGTTTTTTGGTGGTTTTTAGCTGTATGTAGTATTCATAGCTTGCTTTGGGAGCTCCTTTTTTTTCGTTTGGCTCATATTTTTGTTTGGTTTGGAAATATCTGTGTAGTGCGAGTATTTTTCTGTGTTTGAGTAGGATGAGAAGTATGAGTGCTAATTAGGATTTTGTGGTGTGTTGGGATGAGAAATGCGCAAATATGGCAGACCAATTCTATCCATCTTGTAACCGAAGTTATACATATTGACTTATCATCTTGTTAATGATCAATGAATATATAAATATACTAGCATTTCACTCATATGTTTAAATTATTATTTTATGTAATTAATATTTAAAATTAGTAAGTATAATCCTTTAAATAATTATTTAAAATATTGATATACTGTAATGAATATATTTAAAATTTAAATAATTATAATATAAAAAATATTCATGGCATTTGAGAAAATGTTTAAATGAGGACAATGCTATTAGCAATCACAAGTAGCAGCAAAAAATGTAAAATGTAATAAATGGATTTGCAACCTGCCACTTAAGTGAATGAGATTAGCATTGACAGATAAATTCAACTCCACTTGAAATTATGTATTTCGGCTCAACTCCATTTTCGATTGGCCGAGATGCAATTAAGGCAAGAAATATGACCTTTAATTTGTCAAGATGGAAAGCAGGTGACGATTTTTCTGTGTTCTGCGTTCAAGAACAAGCCATACGGCTGGAACAACATCATAAACATTAACAGATTGAAAATCTCAGGGATATTTCACGAAGAGAAGAATATATTTTAGTACAAAAATTTGAGCGTCGAATCGCATTCAATAGGTTCACAAGAATTCAAATACCGAACAAAATACGAATGAGAATAACTAAATAAATCAAACTTTAACGAATAAACAAAGAATTTTTGCTCAGAACTATAGACTCACACTCTACAGAGAAGAATTCAAACAAAAAAAAAACATGAGAAATTACCTCGAAACCGGTACAGAAGCTGCCAAATGCACGAGGATACAATCAAGATTGTCTTCGAACGAGAACGACGGATTTGGGGCGAAAAGCTAAGAGGAGTCGAGGCTTCTAGATCTGCATTAAGATTGATTAAGATCCGAAAGACTATTACAGGGTATTTGTTTTTTTAATGAGTTAATACGTGTGTTGAGTTTGGAAAATATATAAATAACTACAGCGTGTTTGAGTTTTAGCGTTTCTTTGTACATATAAATAGGACAGGAGCTTTGCATTGTACAGAACAATTTATTTTTCCTTCCAACAGAAAATGATGAATATTTTTATCGCCAATTACTTGTTCCTCTTTCTTCAGTTTTAACATGGTATCAAAGCAAGGTTGATCGATCATAGCTGATCAATTATTTTTTCAGATCTGCATCTGCATTCTTCTGTTCTTATTTCATTCAATTTCTTCCAACAAATTCATCAATACAATGATCACAGGAGGTTTTGATGTTGCGGATCCGCTCTACATAAATCCATCTGATACATCAGGACTCAATTTGATCACTGAACACTTGATCGGGACTGAGAATTACGGAATCTGGAGTCGTGCAATGTTAATTGCGCTTCGAGCTAAAAATAAGATCGCATTCATTAATGGAAGTTGTAAGAAGCCAGATCCTGAATCGGACACCTTATTGTAGTGGGAAAGGTGTAATGCGATCGTTCTATCATGGATTATGAACTCTATTTCTAAGGAGATATTTGCTGGAATTGTGTATTCAACAGAGGCGCTGATAGTATGGGAAGATCTACGGGAAAGATTTGACAAAGTACACGGATCGAGGATCTTCACACTTCATCGAGATATTGGACGTCTGGTTCAAGGTAATAGTACGATTTCAGTCTATTTCTCGAAACTTAGACAACTGTGGGATGAGTATTCTTCTATGGTGACATTGCCGTCGTGTAAGTGTGAATCTGCAATGAAATTTGTTGAGTATGAGCAGCAACACAAGTTACTTCAATTCCTTATGGGACTGAATGAGAGTTATGCTTTGATTCGTAGTCATGTTTTGATGATGACTCCACTTCCAACTGTCAGTCATGCATTTGCTATTATCTCACAAGAAGAGTCGCATCGCAATCTATCTAGTGTATCTCCTGACCTCCCGACATCTGTCTTTTACTCTGCTCAAGATAAAAGAAAGAGCAATGTTTGCTGTGAACATTGCAATTGGCCTGGACATAATAAGGAGAATTGCTACAGATTGATAGGATATCCTCCTGGACTGTAGTGACCCTTACCTGGATCACCTACTAAACAGAACTTAGGCATGCAATTAACTTAATTAAACAGATATCAGAATAAAACTGCGGAAACCATAAATATTATAAAATCTCAAGTAAAGGAATCTGTAATTTATCCAAATAATATACAACCAAATCGAATAGCTGTATAAACCCAAACAACAGTAATAAAACCTAGAAGAAGCTCCAGCTGGCCAACCACTGACTAGCCCCTCCTGGATCCACCCTCCTCGTCCAATCGCAAACCTGCCCCATGGAATAGGGTGTCCAGAAACACAGAGTATGAGACGTGAGTATAAAACGCTCAGTACGAGAGTATGAGTATACATGCATGCAAAGTGAACTCCCTATAAACTCGAGGTCAAGGATCAGATAACAGAGACAGACCGGGCCCTGGTATGTAGCACGCTGTGCCGTCGCTTCAGGAGGTGGCTCCCATACCGAGATAACCGTGGATACGCCGGACCCAAATCGATGGAAGTCCATCCACTAACAGGATAGGGTACAACCCTACTAACAGACATCTCGAAAGAGATACAGCAAGATGCAAATGAATGCAGCATAATATCATGGCATATAAATCATGCAGTCACATAATACATGCATACTCAGTCAGGATATCTCGAACAGTACTTCCGTACCTCAATACAGTGCAAGCTCTACCAACTCTAGGTCCACGCCTATAGTCTGCTCTACACTGCCAAATGATACTACTATCATTAAAGTGATTTAAAAGTCTTAACTAAGCTATTGCATACTTCTAAATATTTATAGGAAGCAAAAGCTATACCTTCGTCCGTCGTTAGCCCTTTGATGTCGATGCCTCCAGAACTTGGGCACAACTCCGCTACGACTATCGAACGCCTTGCCGACCTCTGGGCCAAGCCTAAGAAGACTAGAATAGCTCCAAAAGGACTAGAATAGAAAGGAAAACTCGGAATTGGCAAATGAAAGTGAAGCCTCGGCCTTCTATTTATAGACAACGATCGGAACTTCCGATCCCCGATCGGAACGTCCGATCCTGCCATCGGAGCTTCTGAAGATCCTGATCTGCCACGTGTCAAAATATCACTTGTTGAATCCGGATAGGGGTGCTCGGAGCTTCCGGTCCTGATCGGAGCTTTCGATCTAACCACACGTCATGAATGACGTAATATCATCGGTGCCTCCGATCGCTCATCGGAGCTTCCGATCCTGTTCGGAGCTTCCGATCGTGCCTTCGAAACTTCTGATCCGTCCGATACCCAATTTATTTAATTAGCATTAATCCTTTGATTACTCAATTAGGGTACGGGCTACTACATTCTCCACCACTTAAGATATTTCGTCCTCGAAATCAGATCTTAAGTACCGAATGAAATACAGAAATAAGAAATATTCTTTATTCAAATCCAACGTTTACAGAGTTTGCAACTGAATACAACTAAAGAATAAAATCAAAACAACTCAGGATGGTCTTCACGCATCCTGTCCTCAAGCTCCCAAGTAGCTTCCTCAGTGCCTCGGCGCTGCCACTGAACTAAAATCAAAGGAATGACTTTGTTCCGCAAAACCTTATCCTTATAATCCAGGATACGAAGAGGTTTCTCAACATAAGTCAAATCCTTGTTCACCTGAACCTCAGACCGCTGCAGAATATGAGATTCATCCGCCACATACCGTCGCAACAGAGATACGTGGAACACGTCGTGAATACTGGATAGATGCGGTGGCAAAGCTAGTCGATAAGCCAAATCGCCAATGCTCTCCAAGATCTCAAACGGACCGATAAACCTGGGAGACAACTTGCCCTTAAGGCCAAATCTGAGAATCTTGCGGAAAGGTGACACTCTCATAAACACTTTCTCCCCGACGTCGAACTGCAAAGGCCTACGCTTGATATTAGCATAGCTGGCCTGACGATCCTGTGCAGTCTTAATCCGTTTCTTGATTTGATCAACAATGTCTATCGCCTGCTGGATAAACTCCGGTCCCTCAGCCTATCTCTCCCCCACCTCTTCCCAGAAGAGTGGGGTACGACAACGTCGTCCGTACAACGCCTCAAAAGGTGACATCCCAATACTAGTATGATAGCTATTGTTGTACGCGAAATCGATCAACGGCAAATGATCCTGCCAGGCTGAACCAAAATTCATGACGCACGCTCTAAGCATATCCTCTAAAGTACGGATAGTGCGCTCTGACTGACCATCAGTCTCCGGATGATAGGCAGTACTCAAACTGAGAGTAGTACCCATCGCACGCTGAACACTCCCCCAAAATCTAGAAGTGAACCTGGGGTCCCGATCGCTGACAATGCTTACAGGCACTCCATGAAGTCGAATGATCTCCTGAATGTACATCCGTGCCATACGATCCACAGAGTACTCTCGGCTATAGGCAATGAAATGCGCTGACTTGGTGAGTCGGTCCACCAAAACCCAGATAGCATCACAGTTCCTCGGGGATACCGGCAAATGGGTCACAAAGTCCATTGTGATAAACTCCCATTTCCATTCAGGAATAGGCAGACTATGAAGCAATCCTCCAGGTCGTCGGTGCTCTGCCTTAACCTGTTGACATACCAAACATCTCGAAACAAACTGATAAACATTGCGTTTCATTCCCTTCCACCAAAAACGAGTACGTAGATCCTTGTACATCTTGTTGCTCCCAGGATGAATAGTCAACTTAGTGCGATGTGCCTGAGACAAAATCTCCTCTCGCAACTCTTCATCCTGTGGAATCATAAGCCTACCAGACAAACACAGAAAACCATCTGACTGATAATGAAATCCAGACGAGCTACCCTCGTTAGCTAGACGAGCTAAACACTGGGTCTTCGAATCAGTCATCTGAGCATCTCGGATCCGCGAATACAAGGCTGGCTCAGATAATATTGCAAACATCTGGATACTCTGCATACCTTTCTTACGCTTGAAGGTATAACCTGAAGTACAACAATCACTGATCGCACTAGACATCGAACAAGTCTGAAGTGCGGATAGTCGCACCTTGCGACTCAAGGCGTCAGCGGTGATATTAGCAGCTCCCGGATGGTACTTAATCTCGAAATCATAGTCCTTAAGCAAGTCCATCCAACGTCTCTGCCTCATGTTCAACTCCGCCTGAGTGAACAAATACTTGAGACTCTTATGGTCGGTGAAGATCTCAAATTTCTCGCCATACAGATAATGACGCCAGATCTTCAAAGGGAACACAATGGCTGCTAACTCCAAATCGTGGACTGGATAGTTGTCCTCGTGAAGCTTCAACTGTCTAGAAGCGTATGCGATCACATGCCCATTCTGAGTCAGAACACAACCTAACCCCTGAAGAGAAGCATCAGTGTATACCACATACCCTCTAGATCCTGACGGTAATGCCAACACTGGCGCAGAAGTCAACCGCCGTCGAAGCTCACAGAAATTCTCCTCATACTCGGAGGACCACTCGAAATCCACACCCTTGAGGGTAAGCTGCGTCAACGGTCGAGCTAACTGAGAGAAGTTCAGAATGAAGCGACGATAATACCCTGCTAGACCCAGAAAACTACGGATCTCAGCAACTGTCGTCGGACGCGACCAATTAAGTACCGCTTCAATCTTGCTTGGATCAACAGAAATCCCCTCCTTGGATATGATATGGCCAAGAAAGACCACTCTATCCATCCAGAACTCACACTTACTCAGCTTAGCGTACAACTGCTCATCTCGAAGAGTCTGCAGTACCAACCGCAAGTGAGAAACATGCTCTTCCGTATTACGCGAATACACCAAGAAACTTGTCCAAATACTCCCTGAAGACACGGTTCATCAGATCCATGAATATAGCCAGCGCATTAGTCAAACCAAATGGCATCACTAGGAACTCGTAATGCCCATAGCGAGTACGGAATACAGTCTTGGCTACGTCCTGATCATGGATTCTCAACTGATGATACCCAGATCTAAAGTCAATCTTGGAGTAAACTGACGTGCCCTGCAGCTGACCAAACAAGTCATCAATACGAGGCAACGGATACTTGTTCTTCACAATGACTCGATTCAGCTGCCGATAGTCAATGCACAGCCGCATCAACCCATACTTCTTCTTCACGAAGAGAACAGGAGCTCCCCAAGGAGATACACTAGGACGAATGTACCCCTTGTCCAAAAGATCCTGTAGCTAATTCTTCAACTCACGCATCTCTGACGGAGCCAGACGATACGGTGCTCTAGAAATAAGCGAAGTACCCGGCATCAACTCTATGCCGAACTCGACTTCCCTAGCAGGAGGAAAACCCGGAATCTCATCAGGAAATACATCTAGAAATTCATCCACAACAGGAATGCTCTCTATCCCAATACTCTCAGCGGACAAATCAACTGCATAGATAAGGTAGCCTTCCCCGCCAGACTCTAGAGCTCGACAGGCTCTCAAAGTTGATACCAAAGGCATCAGAGGTCGCGCTCCCTCACCATAGAAAAACCAACTCTCACTCCCCTTCGGATGAAAGCGTACTAATCTCTGATAGCAGTCCACTGAAGCTCGATAGGTAGTCAACATATCTATTCCCAGAATGCAATAAAAGTCGTCCATCGCCAGGACCATGAGATTCGCAATCAAAATGTTACCCTCAAACTCTAAAGGGCAACCCATCACTAGACGCTTAGCCAAAGCAGATTGGCCCGTCGGAGTAGAAATAGACATCACTACGTCTAGTGCAATGCATGGTAACTTATGCCTCTTAACAAAACGTGCAGAAATGAAGGAATGAGATGCACCAGTGTCAATAAGTACAACAGCAGGTATACCATAAAGCAGAAATGTACCTGCGATGACTTTCTCATTCTACTCCACTTCCTGATCATGTCTCAGGGCAAACACCTGGCCAGAAGCTCGTGGCCTCAAATGAAAACTCCCAGCAGACTGTCCCTGCGACCTCTGCTGTACGGTGGCCTGAGAACCAGATCCTGAACCAGATCCAGAACCGCCTCCCCCAGATAGTGGACAATCTCTCCGGATATGACCAGTCTCTCCACAAAGGAAACAAGCTCCAGAAGCTCTACGACACTTATCGGATGGATGGTTCTTCCCACAGTGATCACACTTGTCCTTCTTACCGTAACGGACAACACCTCCATAACCAGAGGAAGAAGAAGATCCAGACTTCTTAAAATATTGGGCACGGGGACCCAAAGAACTAGCAGGCCTCGACTGAGGGAAAGACCTGTTTCGCCGAATGCTGTCCTCCGCCTGGTGACAACGGCTCACCAAACCTTCGTAGGACATGTCGTCGCCAACCGCCACACGGTCATGGATCTCAGGGTTAAGGCCCTGAAGGAACAGATTATACTTCATCTCTGAGCTATCAGCAATCTTGGGGCAATAGGATAGCAGATCAAAGAACCTCTGCTGATACTCATCAATAGACATGGCTCCTTGTCGCAGACTCAGTAGCTCGCCTGCCTTCGACTGTCGGAGTGAAGGAGGAAAATACCGCTTTTGGAAATCTGTGCAGAACTCGGCCCAGGTGGCCACTCCTCTTGCCGCAACAAAAGGTGCAGAAGTAAACCTCCACCACCTGCGCGCACGCCCATCCAGAAGATAGCCAAGGGTCCCACCTTCTGCTCCTCGGTGCATTGGAAAGTCTAAAAAGTCGTCTCCATGCGGTCTAACCAGTTCTCCGCATCCTCCGGAGACTCACCTCCAACTAAGGGCTTAGGAACCATAGCTAAGAATCGACGCACAGTGAAACGCTCATCGTCATGATGACGATGACGCCGTTCTCGACGAGGCTCCCGGTCGGCATCACCCCAACGCCCACCAACACTTCCATGAGAACTCCGGTCGTCACGATTTGCCATCTACAAAAATACCTCATGATGAGACTAAATCCCAAGAATTCTTTTGCAGGCTCTGATACCATAAATGTAGTGACCCTTACCTGGATCACCTACTAAACAGAACTTAGGCATGCAATTAACTTAATTAAACAGATATCAGAATAAAACTGCGGAAACTATAAATATTATACAATCCCAAGTAAAGGAATCTGTAATTTATCCAAATAATATACAACCAAATCGAATAGTTGTATAAACCCAAACAACAGTAATAAAACCTAGACGAAGCTCCAGCTGGCCAACCACTGACTAGCCCCTCCTGGATCCACCCTCCTCGTCCAATCGCAAACCTGCCCCATGGAATAGGGTGTCCAGAAACACAGAGTACGAGACGTGAGCATAAAATGCTCAGTACGAGAGTATGAGTATACATGCATGCAAAGTGAACTCCCTATAGACTCGAGGTCAAGGATCAGATAACAGAGACAGACCGAGCCCTGGTATGTAGCACGCTGTGCCGTCGCTTCAGGAGGTGGCTCCCATACCGAGATAACCGTGGATACGCCGTACCCAAATTGATGGAAGTCCATCCACTAACAGGATAGGGTACAACCCTACTAACAGACATCTCGAAAGAGATACAGCAAGATGCAAATGAATGCAGCATAATATCATGGCATATAAATCATGCAGTCACATAATACATGCATACTCAGTCAGGATATCTCGAACAGTACTTCCGTACCTCAATACAGTGCAAGCTCTACCAACTCTAGGTCCACGCCTATAGTCTGCTCTACACTGCCAAATGATACTACTATCATTAAAGTGCTCTAAAAGCCTTAACTAAGCTATTGCATACTCCTAAATATTTATAGGATGCAAAAGCTATACCTTCGTCCGTCGTTAGCCCTTTGATGTCGATGCCTCCAGAACTTGGGCACAACTCCGCTACGACTATCGAACGCCTTGCCGACCTCCGGGCCAAGCCTAAGAAGACTAGAATAGCTCCAAAAGGACTAGAATAGAAAGGAAAACTCGGAATTGGCAAATGAAAGTGAAGCCTCGGCCTTCTATTTATAGACAACGATCGGAACTTCCGATCCCCGATCGGAACGTCCGAACCTCGATCGGAACGTCCGATCCTGCCATCGGAGCTTCCGAAGATCCTGATCTGCCACGTGTCAAAATATCACTTGTTGAATCCGGATAGGGGTGATCGGAGCTTCCGGTCCTGATCGGAGCTTCCGATCTAACCACACGTCATGAATGACGTAATATCATCGGTGCCTCCGATCGCTCATCGGAGCTTCCGATCGTGCCTTCGGAGCTTCCGATCCGTCCGATACCCAATTTATTTAATTAGCATTAATCCTTTGATTACTCAATTAGGGTACGGGCTACTACATGGACACAGATTGCATAAAGGATCAGGTAAAGGACATAATTCAAGACCTGGTAAGGATGGAATGGAACGTGGTAGGCAGTTTGGGAAAGCTAATGTTTCTGTGGCTAAATCTGAGGAAGAAGAACCACCTAGATCCTCCCAATTGGCAGGCACATTTTTTACTGCTGATCAATATGCTGCTATATTGAAGCTTCTGGAAAAGGATCATATGGAGAATCATGAGAACATTGTCTCTGCAAATATGGCAGGTAATCATTCCTCTTGTGCCAACAGTTTAGATTCTCAATGTATTATTGACACAGGTGCAAATGATCATATGGTTGGCCAACAAAGTTTGCTATGCAACTCTAGATCCTATACTGATACAACAGGGTCAATTCAATTGCCAAATGATAGTTCCACCAAGGTCACTCGTATAGGCACTGTTGTTTTAAATGAATCCATATCCCTATCCAATGTCCTGTTTGTCCCTGAGTTTCAATATAATCTACTTTCTGTTTCTAAGTTTACTAAAGCTCATCACTGCTTTGTCACATTCTATCCCTATTTGTGTGTATTTCAGGCCCTATCAAGTGGGAGGATCCTGGGGATTGGTAGAGAGAAAAATGGTCTATACTTCCTCAATTGTTCGAGTTTCCAACCTTCTGCTGGAAATATTAGTTATTCATCAAAATACTTAGTTCTTCCACCTTGTACTTCTTTACTATCTGCAGTAAATAATACAACTTGTAATGATGTCAATAAAGGCACTCTTTGGCATCAAAGACTTGGCCATATATTTGTAACTCGAATGCGTTTATTGCATTTATGTCATCTCATTTTGATTTACAACATTGTTCTGTTTGTCCTATTTCCAAACAAACTCGTGTTTCATTTCCTTCCAAACGATCCAGTGATTCTAGTCATATTTTCCAGCTAGTTCACATGGATGTATGGGGTCCTTTTAATAATCCAACATATAATGGGGAGAGATATTTTCTTACTATAGTGGATGATTACACGAGAAGCACTTGGGTGTACCTCATGCATTCCAAGTTAGATGTGCTTTCTAAAATAAAAGGTTTTCTGGCTCTCATTCGTAATCAATTTTCTACCACTATCAACACTATTCGAACTGATAATGCCAACGAATTTTTTCAAAGAGAATGTAAAGAGCTATTCTTGTCCTTGGGGATAATTCACCAAAGTTCTTGCCCATATACACCTCAACAAAATGGGCTTGTTGAACGCAAACATCGTCATATTCTCAATATTGCTCGTTCTTTGAAGTTTCAAGCTTCTCTTCCACATAAATATTGGGGAGATTGTGTTCTCACTTCTGTCTATCTTATCAATCGTACTCCAACACCTCTTTTATCGAATAAGACTCCATTTGAAGTCTTAACTGGTCATTCACCTTCTTATTCTCAACTTCGGGTCTTCGGTCTACTCGAGCTGCTGCTTGTGTCTTTCTTGGGTATTCTCCCACTCAAAAGGGATATAAGCTACAGAATCTTAGCACACACAAATTCTTTGTTTCCAGAGATGTTCATTTTTTTGAGACTATTTTTCCTTTTGCACAGTCTGCTCCTTCTTCTCCCATATTTCCTGAGGATGCTCCTATTTTTCTTGACCATGTCCAGCCCTCTGCATCCCTACCTATTCCTTCTGTTCCTCCCTCTACTTTGCCTCCACTTTCCCCTCGCCGTTCCACCCGAGTTCCTAAGTCGCCTCTTTGGACTCAGGATTTCATTTGTTCTACTTTGCCCCATTCCATTTCCAATTATCTTTCTTACTCACATATTTCTCCTTCTTATAAAGCTTTTCTCACGTCCATTTCTGCTAACAAAGAACCTTCCACCTACCAAGAAGCATTGCTTGATCCTCGTTGGAAACAAGCTATGGATCATGAGTTGCTCGCTTTGGCTAATAATCATACTTGGGAGATAGTTGATTTGCCACCTGGTAAGATCCCTATTGGAAATAAATGGGTTTACAAAATTAAGTATCATGCTGATGGTCGTGTGGATAGATTTAAAGCCCGGCTTGTGGCTAAGGGTTATACGCAGCTTTTTGGTGTTGATTTTCATGATACTTTTTCCCCGGTTGCTAAGCTTACCACTGTCCATTGCTTGCTTAGTGTGGCTACAATATTTTGTTGGCCTTTATATCAAATGGATGTCACCAATGCCTTTCTTCAAGGTGATCTTGATGAGGAGATATATATGGTCTTACCTCCTGGTCTTCGAATTCAGGGGGAGTCTCATCAGGGAATTTGAAGTGAGGGGGAGTTTGGGAAGCCCAAAGTGTGTAAGTTGGTGAAATCCTTATATGGTCTTAGGCAAGCATCACGACAGTGGAATATCAAATTTGCATCTATTGTGACAGAAGCTGGTTTTCAGCAGTCTTCTCATGATCATTCCTTGTTTGTTAAGAAAAATGGCACATTCATCACACTGTTGTTGGTCTATGTTGATGACATAGTCATAACAGGAAATCATGAGGATTCAATCATTACTCTGAAGAAGCATTTACATTCCAATATCAAGATTAAGGATTTGGGAACTTTGAAATATTTTCTAGGTATCGAAGTGGCTAGATCAAAGCATGGAATCTGTTTGAACCAACGAAAATATGCCTTAGAACTTATAACAGATGCAAGGCTATTGGGT
This sequence comes from Henckelia pumila, assembly GCF_033568475.1. NCBI lineage: Eukaryota > Viridiplantae > Streptophyta > Magnoliopsida > Lamiales > Gesneriaceae > Henckelia > Henckelia pumila. The sequence continues at coordinate 199,549,900 of NC_133123.1, read as the reverse complement.
TCAAAGGTTAGTGATACTCCCATGGAGTAAAATGTCAGATTTACATCTAAGGAGTTTGATGATAGCTCTGGACAAGAAGATACGGTTGATCCTTTGTTGGATGATCCAAGTTCTTATAGAAGATTGGTTGGTCGTCTTATATATCTCACAGTTACTAGACCAGATATTTGTTTTGCGGTGCAAACCTTGAGTCAATTTATGAAGAGCCCAAAGGCTTCTCATATGGATGCAGCAACAAAGGTGTTGAGATACTTAAAATCAACACCAGGCCAAGGGATTTTATTATCAGCAGCCAGTAAACTTGAATTATCGGCATTTTGTGATTCTGATTGGGGAACATGTCCTATGACTAGAAGATCAATTACAGGTTATTGCATTAAACTTGGAGAGTCTTTGGTATCCTGGAAAACAAAGAAGCAAACGACAGTCTCAAGATCGTCTGCGGAGGCAGAATACAGGGCGATGGCCAATGTAACATGTGAAGTAGTGTGGATAGTTGGAGTTCTACGTGACATGGGAATTCAGTTAGCACAACCTGAAGGGGATCAGTTAACTCGTGCCCGGAAACGCAGCGGAAATATAAAAATTTTAATACAAGAAATCCGAACACTTGTGTAGTATTCAAAAACTCAAACAACCATAGGGTGTTTTGAATTTTACCTATCAATCTCAAAGATTGATTTATGGCTCCAACCAAGTTGATAAACAACTAGGCTCTTGAAAATGGTAGACTTAATCTACAAGCTTCCAAGAGCACTCCTTGCTCAATATGGATTCAACTATTCGAGCCTCCGAATTAGGTCCACGACTAGACGATCTAAATCCACTCTAAATATGCACTAGAATATTTAGAGAATTTTTCATTGAGATTTTCTTTTCCTTCTCCCACAAAAATGAAAGAAAATTTTGGAGGAAAACTTGGAGAAGGTTTCGGCCACTTCAACCCTTGGAATGGAATGAATTGTATGTGTGTATATATTATTCCAAATAATATATTAAAGAAGAGGGATTAATGAGTACAATTAAGCCATGCATGGAAAATTGCAAGGCATGCATGGAAAATTGCAAACCATCTTACAACCCTTCAAATTCCATACACACACATATATATATCATATATATATATATATATATATATACACGCCTATATATATATACATATATAAATATATATATTTAAATGTAATTTGAACTTATTTTTAATTAATTATTAAACCTAAACCCATTTAAGTTTAATCAATTAATTAAATTTAACTTGAACTCATTCAAGTCCACTAGTATCAATAATTATACAACACTATATTAATTTGAGCTCTACTAGACTCAATAGTGTTTAATTAATTCAACACTTGAATTAATTTAATTATTTGTACATTAAAATGTCTACTAGTGTTAAATTAATTAAACACTTGAATTAATTAACTAAGTTCAAAATAATAGTTTAAAAAATCACCATTTTCATAAACTAATTATTTTAAGTCAACTTTTAATCTTGGAACACATTCACAAATTAAAAGTTACTTATTCCATTCATTCTCCAATTTAGAAGTCAAACTTCTAATTTATTTTACTTATAAACTCCTTTATAAGTTGTTCAACACATTGAACTTATTTTAATCTCAACGGGATCTAGAAAGCTAGTACTTGTGTGACCCTCAATGGTTCACTGATACAACTAGCAGTGGGTTCACATCTCCATGTGATTCAGGATCAACAAGTCCCTTATATAAGCATACCCTAGATAGCTCCATTCTTATTAATCAACACATTGATAATAAGAACGTCAGAAAACTCAAGTCTGATAGTACCCAACCAGTCATGTAAACATCTAGCAGCATTGTTTACATGACTCCCTAGGTATCAAATGATAGTGCCTGCAAGAACCAATCAATTATGGTTAGCGTACAGTACGGTCCCTTCAACTCATATATCCCGACCGATTCGACAACCATTGGTTTATCGAGAGTTGTCATTGAATCGATAACTATGTGTCATGTCGTAGTTGCATCAAAAGTGTAATTCAAGAAACTCCTTTCTTAATTACCACTTACTCTGATCAGAGATTTCAGCTACGTATGCATGATATAACATAGGATATCCATACCCGTAGGTAAGCGGTGAATCCCCGACTACAATGCATTGACTCCTATATGTTTCGTCACAACACCCAACATTGCCACCAGATGACTCCAGATGAGTCGGTAAACAAGTCAAAGTGAAGCACTAGCATATAGAGTCTCCATGTTGTCCCGGGTTATAGGACTAATGGTGTACAACCATAAACTAGGACTTCTCCACTCGATAAGTGAGAACCACTTGGAAAATCCTTTAGGGAGGGTTGTTCAGTGCACTCTACAAGGAGCACCTATTTGCATGCTTGGACATCTCCATGTCCTCTACCAATGAAACATGGTACTCACATCGCAAATACTAGTCTCAAGCTCGAGCGGCTTTTATCCTTCTTAATGGCGGCTGAATCGACTAGGAACAGTTTAGAATATACAGTATTCCAAATATGAGTTTCATGATAGTCATCACATGACCATCTCATATTCTTTCTACTATTTGTATATTCAAGGGCTTTATCTATGCAGCTAGCATGGGTATAAAGATAAAGATGTGCCAAATTAAATAATGTCAAATATTATTAAAATAAAGATTGTCATACAAGAGTTCTCTCAAGGACCATCGGCCAACACATTGGCTCGATGGGCACCTACTCTAACAATCTCCCACTTGCACTAGAGCCAACTACCCATATTCTTCAAACCCATTGATTCGCGATGCTTTTCAAACAATGGTCCTGGTAAAGGCTTAGTTAGCGGATCAGCAACATTATCTGCGGAGGCGACTCTGTCTAACAAGACATCTCCTCGTTCCACAATTTCTCGGATGATGTGGTATTTTCTCAGTACATGTTTGGATTTCTGATGAGACCTTGGTTCTTTTGCTTGAGCAACTGCACCAGTGTTGTCGCAGTACACCGGGACTGGATCAACTTCATTAGGAATAACGCCCAACTCTTGGACGAAATTCCTAATCCAAACAGCTTCCTTTTCAGCATCGGATGCAGCAATATATTCTGCCTCAGTGGTTGAATCCGCAGTGCTATTTTGCTTGGAACTCTTCCAACAAACAGCAGAACCATTGAGCATGAATATAAAACCGGAAGTTGACTTCGAATCATCAACATCGCTTTGGAAGCTAGAGTCGGTATAGCCTTCCAATTTTAGTTCTCCACCCCCATAAACCAAGAACATATTCTTAGTCTTTCTCAAATACTTGAGAATGTCTTTCACAGCTTTCCAGTGTGGAAGACCAGGGCTCGATTGATATCTACTTGTAATACTAAGCGCAAAGGCCACATCAGGACGTGTAGATATCATCGCATACATGATACTACCAATTGCAGATGCATATGGAATGCGTGTCATCGTCTCTATCTCTGCATCATTTTTGGGAGACATGGACTTGGATAGAGACACGCCATGACACATTGGTAGATGTCCTCTTTTAGACTCATCCATCGAGAACCTCTTCACGATGGTATCAATGTATGTGGACTGGGTGAGACCAAGCAATCTTTTCGATCTATCCCGATAGATTTGTATTTCCAATACAAAAGATGCTTCACCCAAGTCCTTCATCGAGAACTTACTCGATAACCATACTTTAGTTGATTGCAACATTCCTACATCATTCCCAATGAGTAGAATGTCATCAACATAAAGTATCAGGAATGTCACAGCACTCCCACTGACCTTCTTATACACACATGGTTCCTCAGGATTCTTAGTAAACCCAAACTCTTTGATTGTACCATCAAATCTGAGGTTCCAGCTCCTAGATGCCTGTTTGAGACCATAGATAGATCTCTGAAGTTTGCATACTTTATGCTCACTTCCGATAGATGTGAACCCTTCAGGTTGAGTCATGTAAATTTCTTCCTTAATATCCCCATTAAGAAAAGCTGTCTTCACATCCATCTGCCATATTTCATAGTCATACCATGCGGCAATGGCAAGCAATATCCTTATGGACTTGAACATTGCGACTGGAGAAAAAGTTTCTTCAAAGTCAACTCCTTGCCTTTGAGTATAACCTTTTGCCACCAATCGAGCCTTGAAGGTCAGAACCTTCCCATCCGTCCCAAGCTTCCTCTTGTAAATCCATTTACACCCTATAGGAACAATTCCTTCAGGTGGATCCACAAGATTCCACACTTGGTTCGAATACATGGAATTCATCTCAGATTCCATAGCTTCAAGCCACTTGGATGAATCGGCATCAGACAATGCTTCCTTGAAGGTCCTTGGATCACATCCATGGTCAGACTCATCTTGGCCCTCTTCAAGAAGCAGACCATACCTCATAGGTGGTCTTGAGATCCTCTCGGATCTTCTAGGAGCTTGTATCTCCTCTTTTGGCTGTTCGGGTGTGGGTTCCATAATCGTGGGTGTTTCTCGAACTTCTTCGAGTTCTATCATCTCCCATTTTCTATCCAATAGAAATTCCTTCTCCAAGAAGGTTGCATTCCTAGAAACAAACACCTTTGTTTCTTTGGGATGATAGAAATAATATCCAACCGAATTCCTTGGATATCCCACGAAGTAGCATAAAATGGATCGAGCATCCAATTTATCTCCCACTATCTGCTTCACATAGGCAGGGCATCCCCATATTCTTAGATAAGAATACTTTGGAGATTTTCCCATCCATATCTCATATGGTGTCTTATCAACTGCCTTTGAATGGACATTGTTCAACAACAGTGCCGCTGTCTCAAGAGCGTATCCCCAAAAGGATGGCGGCAACTCCGTGAACCCCATCATAGACCGAACCATGTCCATCAAAGTTCGATTACGACGTTCTGAAACACCATTCAACTGAGGTGTACCAGGAGGAGTCCACTGTGAGAGAATCCCATTCTCCCTAAGATACTCTTGGAATTCAGTACTCAAGTACTCACCACCTCGATCCGATCGAAGTGCCTTGATGCTTTGTCCCAATTGTTTTTCTACTTCATTTTTGAATTCTTTGAATTTTTCAAAAGCTTCAGATTTGTATTTCATCAAATACACATACCCATACCTAGAGAAGTCATCGGTAAAGGTAATGAAGTAAGAATGTCCGTGCTTAGTGGTGATGCTAAGTGGACCACACACATCTGTATGGATCAAATCCAACAGTCCCTTGGCTCGCTCCACATGGCCCTTAAAGGGAATTTTGGTCATCTTTCCTTTTAGACAGGGTTCACAAGTAGTAAGAGAATTAATATCAGACATATCAAACATGCCTTCTCCCACTAGCTTGTTCATCCTTTTAAAAGATATATGACCTAATCGAGCATGCCATAAGTGTGCTGGATTTAGAGTATCTTGTTTTCTTTTGGATGTTGTTGATATCTCTTGGACATTATACATAGGAATATCTTTTAATTTTAAATTATAGAGATCATTTTCCAATTGTCCTGTACCAATTAAACATTCATTCTTGTAAATATTGCAAACACCTTTGCCAAATAAATAAGAATATCCATCTTTATCAAGCATAGAAATGGAAACAATGTTTTTCACCAAATCTGGTACAAACAAAACATCTCTCAAACATAATTTAAAATCATTGTCCAACAATAAGTAAACATCTCCAATAGCTTTGGCTGCAACTCTTGCCCCATTGCCCATCCTCAAGAAGGTCTCACCATCTCTGAGTCTCCTACTTCTTGCCATCACCTGCAAATCATTACAGAGATGTGAGCCACAGCCGGTATCCAATACCCAAGAAGAAGAGTTAAGTGAAATGTTTACTTCAATGTAGAACATACCTTTTCCAGAACCATTCTGGTCAAGATATTCCTTGCAATTATGCTTCCAATGTCCAGGTTTCTTACAGTGATGACAGACGTCATTAGTCTTGTTAGCCTTAACTGGTGTGGCTACCACATTGTGACTCGGAGCTTGCCTCTTCAAGGGCACGTTCTTTTTGGGAGCTTGGAAGGAACGCTTCTTTCCTTTCCCATGTGGTCTATTCTTTGAACCAGATGAAGATCCCACATAAAGAACCGGCTTCTCTTTCTTGATTGTGGATTCAAACGTAACAAGCATGTTAACCAACTCCTCAAGGGTTGGATCTAACCTGTTCATGTTGAAATTCACCACAAAAGGATCAAATGAGCTAGGCAGTGACAAGAGCAACACGTCTGTGGTCAACTCAGTTGGTAGCACAAGATCCATGCTAACGAGTTTCTCCACGAGCCCAATCAACTTCAGGCCATGCTCATGGACCGAAGCCCCATCTCGCATGCGCAAAGTGATTAGCTCCTTGACAATCGCATGTCGAAGTGGGCGTGTTTGTTCACCAAAGAGTTCTTTGAGATGCAAATGAATGTTAGCTGCATGCTTTGCACTCTCAAAACGTCGCTGAAGCTCATCATTCATAGAAGCCTGCATATAACACTTGGCTTTCAAGTCATGGTCACACCAATCCTTGTAAGTTTGTAGCTCCTCAGGGCTACAATCAGTCGGAGCCGTATCAGGGGGCGACTCATCAAGTGTGTATGCAATCTTTTCCGAGTTCAAGACGATTTTCAAATTTCTTAGCCAATCGAGGTAATTTGGACCGGTCAGTAAATGTTTGTCGAGTATTGCAGACAACGGATTGCGAATTGATGACATTGTCAAAACTTTGTACTGAAAAATAATAACAGATAAATGTCAATGACTATTTTAAAATATTTAATAAGATATAAAGTATGGACTTTAACTTTATAAATATTTACTCCCACTGTTTTGACATTTTTACTACCCTCTAGTAAAAATGGGAAACTCCTTTCCTCAGTAGGTACATAAGGTCCAATTAGCCAATTACGATCCCGAATAATATCAGCCAATCATAATTTCTAAAAGGTAGTTTCCAATTGCATCTCCATGCAACCCTTACGTAAACTTTTGTCTCACGCTTGATTAGGACCCAATAATATGACGTCGTTCATCTTTACGTGTCAAGTCTTACCCATCGATATCGAACCTTAATGGACGGTCGCCATGAGTTCCCCCAATAATATGAGCCGAAGTCATGGGAGTTCCACGTAGTTCACATCACCATGTCAATGGATGTCACAGCTTTTCGGCATCAAAGCCCCCCAATAATATGAGCCGAGCATTGAATACGGGTAGCGTTCGTCATGCATCCATTGTCGATGGAAGACATGGAAATTATAAACAAATTTATAATTCCCCTTTTCGGGCTTGATATAAATTTTGAATCTAATTAAAAATGAGGGTTTTTAATTTTGAAAAGGTCTCATCATTAATTTTAAAGATCCCCATGTTTGATCGTATGTTTGCCGGATTCATGCAACTTTGTTATTATAAAATAATAACGCACATACTAATTAATAAGGATGATTAATCGCCCCAAAAACTATTTGGCCCGTGTGAGCCAAACACGGGCCTAGGTCCAATTTCTAGGGAATGCATGGGATGCAAATGCAACAATTACATAAGCTTCCAATATTTACATGTCTTGGATCTTCATAATTCATCATGGCCCACCATCTTCCAATCTTGAACTTCCGCTATTAAATATTTTACATGAAAATATCAATGGCAAATAGGGATACATCTTATGGGGTGGGAACGGGCCATAAACCAAGCCCACTTTGTAATTTGATAATTATTACAACCATTCAACACAAAATATCCTAGCATACACCTAGCAAATTGGTCTTGGGCTTTTAATCATCCTTCATGCACAATATCACATATCATACACCATCAATTAATTATCTCAATAATTAATTGATCAAATATTATATATCCTGGTCCAATCACTAACCACCACAATTATAAAATAAATTAACAAAATAAACAAACACCTTTGTTTACTTTCAAATTAATTTATTTATAATTGAATTTCTTGTAAATCACAATTTACTATAAATAATCAAAGTCACACTTTAACTATTTATTTTATGAGAAAAATCACATATTATAAAGTTTAATTTTTCATAAAAATCAACTATAATATATTTAACAATTTAGGGCCTATGACACATGATATTCCAAAACACCTTTTGAAAAATTCAAGTCGTCATAGTCGTCACCGAAACTCCGTCGCCGGATTCCGGCCAAAAAAATATTTGTTTTTTTATTAAAAATATGGGGCAGCCCACGGCTGCCCCTAGGAAACCTTCGGGCAGCCCAAGGGCTGCTTGAAAATAAAAAATAATAATTTTTATAAAATTTGCCCTAAAAGTTAAAATATTGATTTTCTCATGCGGTTAGAAATTGACCTCAACATAATATCCAACAAATACTACACAAAAGAGTAACCTAGGCTTTGATACCACTGAAGGGGATCGGTTAACTCGTGCCCGGAAACGCAGAGAAAATATAAAAATTTTAATAAAAGAAATCCGAGCACTTGTGTAGTATTCAAAAACTCAAACAACCATAGGGTGTTTTGAATTTTACCTATCAATCTCAAAGATTGATTTATGGCTCCAACCAAGTTGATAAACAACTAGGCTCTTGAAAATGGTAGACTCAATCTACAAGCTTCCAAGAGCACTCCTTGCTCAATATGGATTCAACTATTCGAGCCTCCGAATTAGGTCCACGACTAGACGATCTAAATCCACTCTAAATATGCACTAGAATATTTAGAGGATTTTTCATTGAGATTTTCTTTTCCTTCTCCCACAAAAATGAAAGAAAATTTTGGAGGAAAACTTGGAGAAGGTTTCGGCCACTTCAACCCTTGGAATGGAATGAATTGTATGTGTGTGTATATTATTCCAAATAATATATTAAAGGAGAGGGATTAATGAGTACAATTAAGCCATGCATGGAAAATTGCAAGGCATGCATGGAAAATTGCAAACCATCTTACAACCCTTCAAATTCCATACACACACCATATATATATATATACACGCCTATATATATATACATATATAAATATATATATTTAAATGTAATTTGAACTTATTTTTAATTAATTATTAAACCTAAACCCATTTAAGTTTAATCAATTAATTAAATTTAACTTGAACCCATTCAAGTCCACTAGTATCAATAATTATACAACACTATATTAATTTGAGCTCTACTAGACTCAATAGTGTTTAATTAATTCAACACTTGAATTAATTTAATTATTTGTACATTAAAATGTCTACTAGTGTTAAATTAATTCAACACTTGAATTAATTAACTAAGTTCAAAATAATAGTTTAAAAAATCACCATTTTCATAAACTAATTATTTTAAGTCAACTTTTAATCTTGGAACACATTCACAAATTAAAAGTTACTTATTCCATTCATTCTCCAATTTAGAAGTCAAACTTCTAATTTATTTTACTTATAAACTCCTTATAAGTTGTTCAACACATTGGACTTATTTTAATCTCAACGGGATCTAGAAAGCTAGTACTTGTGTGACCCTCAATGGTTCACTGATACAACTAGCAGTGGGTTCACATCTCCATGTGATTCAGGATCAACAAGTCCCTTATATAAGCATACCCTAGATAGCTCCATTCTTATTAATCAACACATTGATAATAAGAACGTCAGAAAACTCAAGTCTGATAGTACCCAACCAGTCATGTAAACATCTAGCAACATTTTTTACATGACTCCCTAGGTATCAAATGATAGTGCCTGCAAGAACCAATCAATTATGGTTAGCGTACAGTACGGTCCCTTCAACTCATATATCCCGACCGATTCGACAACCATTGGTTTATCGAGAGTTGTCATTGAATCGATAACTATGTGTCATGCCGTAGTTGCATCGAAAGTGTAATTCAAGAAACTCCTTTCTTAATTACCACTTACTCTGATCAGAGATTTCAGCTACGTATGCATGATATAACATAGGATATCCATACCCGTAGGTAAGCGGTGAATCCCGACTACAATGCATTGACTCCTATATGTTTCGTCACAACACCCAACATTGCCACCAGATGACTCCAGATGAGTCGGTAAACAATTCAAAGTGAAGCACTAGCATATAGAGTCTCCATGTTGTCCCGGGTTATAGGACTAATGGTGTACAACCATAAACTAGGACTTCTCCACTCGAAAAGTGAGAACCACTTGGAAAATCCTTTAGGGAGGGTTGTTCAGTGCACTCTACAAGGAGCATCTATTTGCATGCTTGGACATCTCCATGTCCCCTACCAATGAAACATGGTACTCACATCGCAAATACTAGTCTCAAGTTCGAGCGGCCTTTATCCTTCTTTATGGCGGCTGAATCGACTAGGATCAGTTTAGAATATACAGTATTCCAAATATGAGTTTCATGATAGTCATCACATGACCATCTCATATTCTTTCTACTATTTGTATATTCAAGGGCTTTATCTATGCAGCTAGCATGGGTATAAAGATAAAGATGTGCCAAATTAAATAATGTCAAATATTATTAAAATAAAGATTGTCATACAAGAGTTCTCTCAAGGACCATCGGCCAACACATTGGCTCGATGGGCACCTACTCTAACAATCTCCCACTTGCACTAGAGCCAACTACCCATATTCTTCAAACCCATTGATTCGCGATGCTTTTCAAACAATGGTCCTGGTAAAGGCTTAGTTAGCGGATCAGCAACATTATCTGCGGAGGCGACTCTGTCTAACAAGACATCTCCTCGTTCCACAATTTCTCGGATGATGTGGTATTTTCTCAGTACATGTTTGGATTTCTGATGAGACCTTGGTTCTTTTGCTTGAGCAACTGCACCAGTGTTGTCGCAGTACACCGGGACTGGATCAACTTCATTAGGAATAACGCCCAACTCTTGGACGAAATTCCTAATCCAAACAGCTTCCTTTTCAGCATCGGATGCAGCAATATATTCTGCCTCAGTGGTTGAATCCGCAGTGCTATTTTGCTTGGAACTCTTCCAACAAACAGCAGAACCATTGAGCATGAATATAAAACCGGAAGTTGACTTCGAATCATCAACATCGCTTTGGAAGCTAGAGTCGGTATAGCCTTCCAATTTTAGTTCTCCACCCCCATAAACCAAGAACATATTCTTAGTCTTTCTCAAATACTTGAGAATGTCTTTCACAGCTTTCCAGTGTGGAAGACCAGGGCTCGATTGATATCTACTTGTAATACTAAGCGCAAAGGCCACATCAGGACGTGTAGATATCATCGCATACATGATACTACCAATTGCAGATGCATATGGAATGCGTGTCATCGTCTCTATCTCTGCATCATTTTTGGGAGACATGGACTTGGATAGAGACACGCCATGACACATTGGTAGATGTCCTCTTTTAGACTCATCCATCGAGAACCTCTTCACGATGGTATCAATGTATGTGGACTGGGTGAGACCAAGCAATCTTTTCGATCTATCCCGATAGATTTGTATTTCCAATACAAAAGATGCTTCACCCAAGTCCTTCATCGAGAACTTACTCGATAACCATACTTTAGTTGATTGCAACATTCCTACATCATTCCCAATGAGTAGAATGTCATCAACATAAAGTATCAGGAATGTCACAGCACTCCCACTGACCTTCTTATACACACATGGTTCCTCAGGATTCTTAGTAAACCCAAACTCTTTGATTGTACCATCAAATCTGAGGTTCCAGCTCCTAGATGCCTGTTTGAGACCATAGATAGATCTCTGAAGTTTGCATACTTTATGCTCACTTCCGATAGATGTGAACCCTTCAGGTTGAGTCATGTAAATTTCTTCCTTAATATCCCCATTAAGAAAAGCTGTCTTCACATCCATCTGCCATATTTCATAGTCATACCATGCGGCAATGGCAAGCAATATCCTTATGGACTTGAACATTGCGACTGGAGAAAAAGTTTCTTCAAAGTCAACTCCTTGCCTTTGAGTATAACCTTTTGCCACCAATCGAGCCTTGAAGGTCAGAACCTTCCCATCCGTCCCAAGCTTCCTCTTGTAAATCCATTTACACCCTATAGGAACAATTCCTTCAGGTGGATCCACAAGATTCCACACTTGGTTCGAATACATGGAATTCATCTCAGATTCCATAGCTTCAAGCCACTTGGATGAATCGGCATCAGACAATGCTTCCTTGAAGGTCCTTGGATCACATCCATGGTCAGACTCATCTTGGCCCTCTTCAAGAAGCAGACCATACCTCATAGGTGGTCTTGAGATCCTCTCGGATCTTCTAGGAGCTTGTATCTCCTCTTTTGGCTGTTCGGGTGTGGGTTCCATAATCGTGGGTGTTTCTCGAACTTCTTCGAGTTCTATCATCTCCCATTTTCTATCCAATAGAAATTCCTTCTCCAAGAAGGTTGCATTCCTAGAAACAAACACCTTTGTTTCTTTGGGATGATAGAAATAATATCCAACCGAATTCCTTGGATATCCCACGAAGTAGCATAAAATGGATCGAGCATCCAATTTATCTCCCACTATCTGCTTCACATAGGCAGGGCATCCCCATATTCTTAGATAAGAATACTTTGGAGATTTTCCCATCCATATCTCATATGGTGTCTTATCAACTGCCTTTGAATGGACATTGTTCAACAACAGTGCCGCTGTCTCAAGAGCGTATCCCCAAAAGGATGGCGGCAACTCCGTGAACCCCATCATAGACCGAACCATGTCCATCAAAGTTCGATTACGACGTTCTGAAACACCATTCAACTGAGGTGTACCAGGAGGAGTCCACTGTGAGAGAATCCCATTCTCCCTAAGATACTCTTGGAATTCAGTACTCAAGTACTCACCACCTCGATCCGATCGAAGTGCCTTGATGCTTTGTCCCAATTGTTTTTCTACTTCATTTTTGAATTCTTTGAATTTTTCAAAAGCTTCAGATTTGTATTTCATCAAATACACATACCCATACCTAGAGAAGTCATCGGTAAAGGTAATGAAGTAAGAATGTCCGTGCTTAGTGGTGATGCTAAGTGGACCACACACATCTGTATGGATCAAATCCAACAGTCCCTTGGCTCGCTCCACATGGCCCTTAAAGGGAATTTTGGTCATCTTTCCTTTTAGACAGGGTTCACAAGTAGTAAGAGAATTAATATCAGACATATCAAACATGCCTTCTCCCACTAGCTTGTTCATCCTTTTAAAAGATATATGACCTAATCGAGCATGCCATAAGTGTGCTGGATTTAGAGTATCTTGTTTTCTTTTGGATGTTGTTGATATCTCTTGGACATTATACATAGGAATATCTTTTAATTTTAAATTATAGAGATCATTTTCCAATTGTCCTGTACCAATTAAACATTCATTCTTGTAAATATTGCAAACACCTTTGCCAAATAAATAAGAATATCCATCTTTATCAAGCATAGAAATGGAAACAATGTTTTTCACCAAATCTGGTACAAACAAAACATCTCTCAAACATAATTTAAAATCATTGTCCAACAATAAGTAAACATCTCCAATAGCTTTGGCTGCAACTCTTGCCCCATTGCCCATCCTCAAGAAGGTCTCACCATCTCTGAGTCTCCTACTTCTTGCCATCACCTGCAAATCATTACAGAGATGTGAGCCACAGCCGGTATCCAATACCCAAGAAGAAGAGTTAAGTGAAATGTTTACTTCAATGTAGAACATACCTTTTCCAGAACCATTCTGGTCAAGATATTCCTTGCAATTATGCTTCCAATGTCCAGGTTTCTTACAGTGATGACAGACGTCATTAGTCTTGTTAGCCTTAACTGGTGTGGCTACCACATTGTGACTCGGAGCTTGCCTCTTCAAGGGCACGTTCTTTTTGGGAGCTTGGAAGGAACGCTTCTTTCCTTTCCCATGTGGTCTATTCTTTGAACCAGATGAAGATCCCACATAAAGAACCGGCTTCTCTTTCTTGATTGTGGATTCAAACGTAACAAGCATGTTAACCAACTCCTCAAGGGTTGGATCTAACCTGTTCATGTTGAAATTCACCACAAAAGGATCAAATGAGCTAGGCAGTGACAAGAGCAACACGTCTGTGGTCAACTCAGTTGGTAGCACAAGATCCATGCTAACGAGTTTCTCCACGAGCCCAATCAACTTCAGGCCATGCTCATGGACCGAAGCCCCATCTCGCATGCGCAAAGTGATTAGCTCCTTGACAATCGCATGTCGAAGTGGGCGTGTTTGTTCACCAAAGAGTTCTTTGAGATGCAAATGAATGTTAGCTGCATGCTTTGCACTCTCAAAACGTCGCTGAAGCTCATTCATAGAAGCCTGCATATAACACTTGGCTTTCAAGTCATGGTCACACCAATCCTTGTAAGTTTGTAGCTCCTCAGGGCTACAATCAGTCGGAGCCGTATCAGGGGGCGACTCATCAAGTGTGTATGCAATCTTTTCCGAGTTCAAGACGATTTTCAAATTTCTTAGCCAATCGAGGTAATTTGGACCGGTCAGTAAATGTTTGTCGAGTATTGCAGACAACGGATTGCGAATTGATGACATTGTCAAAACTTTGTACTGAAAAATAATAACAGATAAATGTCAATGACTATTTTAAAATATTTAATAAGATATAAAGTATGGACTTTAACTTTATAAATATTTACTCCCACTGTTTTGACATTTTTACTACCCTCTAGTAAAAATGGGAAACTCCTTTCCTCAGTAGGTACATAAGGTCCAATTAGCCAATTACGATCCCGAATAATATCAGCCAATCATAATTTCTAAAAGGTAGTTTCCAATTGCATCTCCATGCAACCCTTACGTAAACTTTTGTCTCACGCTTGATTAGGACCCAATAATATGACGTCGTTCATCTTTACGTGTCAAGTCTTACCCATCGATATCGAACCTTAATGGACGGTCGCCATGAGTTCCCCCAATAATATGAGCCGAAGTCATGGGAGTTCCACGTAGTTCACATCACCATGTCAATGGATGTCACAGCTTTTCGGCATCAAAGCCCCCCAATAATATGAGCCGAGCATTGAATACGGGTAGCGTTCGTCATGCATCCATTGTCGATGGAAGACATGGAAATTATAAACAAATTTATAATTCCCCTTTTCGGGCTTGATATAAATTTTGAATCTAATTAAAAATGAGGGTTTTTAATTTTGAAAAGGTCTCATCATTAATTTTAAAGATCCCCATGTTTGATCGTATGTTTGCCGGATTCATGCAACTTTGTTATTATAAAATAATAACGCACATACTAATTAATAAGGATGATTAATCGCCCCAAAAACTATTTGGCCCGTGTGAGCCAAACACGGGCCTAGGTCCAATTTCTAGGGAATGCATGGGATGCAAATGCAACAATTACATAAGCTTCCAATATTTACATGTCTTGGATCTTCATAATTCATCATGGCCCACCATCTTCCAATCTTGAACTTCCGCTATTAAATATTTTACATGAAAATATCAATGGCAAATAGGGATACATCTTATGGGGTGGGAACGGGCCATAAACCAAGCCCACTTTGTAATTTGATAATTATTACAACCATTCAACACAAAATATCCTAGCATACACCTAGCAAATTGGTCTTGGGCTTTTAATCATCCTTCATGCACAATATCACATATCATACACCATCAATTAATTATCTCAATAATTAATTGATCAAATATTATATATCCTGGTCCAATCACTAACCACCACAATTATAAAATAAATTAACAAAATAAACAAACACCTTTGTTTACTTTCAAATTAATTTATTTATAATTGAATTTCTTGTAAATCACAATTTACTATAAATAATCAAAGTCACACTTTAACTATTTATTTTATGAGAAAAATCACATATTATAAAGTTTAATTTTTCATAAAAATCAACTATAATATATTTAACAATTTAGGGCCTATGACACATGATATTCCAAAACACCTTTTGAAAAATTCAAGTCGTCATAGTCGTCACCGAAACTCCGTCGCCGGATTCCGGCCAAAAAAATATTTGTTTTTTTATTAAAAATATGGGGCAGCCCACGGCTGCCCCTAGGAAACCTTCGGGCAGCCCAAGGGCTGCTTGAAAATAAAAAATAATAATTTTTATAAAATTTGCCCTAAAAGTTAAAATATTGATTTTCTCATGCGGTTAGAAATTGACCTCAACATAATATCCAACAAATACTACACAAAAGAGTAACCTAGGCTTTGATACCACTGAAGGGGATCGGTTAACTCGTGCCCGGAAACGCAGAGAAAATATAAAAATTTTAATAAAAGAAATCCGAGCACTTGTGTAGTATTCAAAAACTCAAACAACCATAGGGTGTTTTGAATTTTACCTATCAATCTCAAAGATTGATTTATGGCTCCAACCAAGTTGATAAACAACTAGGCTCTTGAAAATGGTAGACTCAATCTACAAGCTTCCAAGAGCACTCCTTGCTCAATATGGATTCAACTATTCGAGCCTCCGAATTAGGTCCACGACTAGACGATCTAAATCCACTCTAAATATGCACTAGAATATTTAGAGGATTTTTCATTGAGATTTTCTTTTCCTTCTCCCACAAAAATGAAAGAAAATTTTGGAGGAAAACTTGGAGAAGGTTTCGGCCACTTCAACCCTTGGAATGGAATGAATTGTATGTGTGTGTATATTATTCCAAATAATATATTAAAGGAGAGGGATTAATGAGTACAATTAAGCCATGCATGGAAAATTGCAAGGCATGCATGGAAAATTGCAAACCATCTTACAACCCTTCAAATTCCATACACACACCATATATATATATATACACGCCTATATATATACATATATAAATATATATTTAAATGTAATTTGAACTTATTTTTAATTAATTATTAAACCTAAACCCATTTAAGTTTAATCAATTAATTAAATTTAACTTGAACCCATTCAAGTCCACTAGTATCAATAATTATACAACACTATATTAATTTGAGCTCTACTAGACTCAATAGTGTTTAATTAATTCAACACTTGAATTAATTTAATTATTTGTACATTAAAATGTCTACTAGTGTTAAATTAATTCAACACTTGAATTAATTAACTAAGTTCAAAATAATAGTTTAAAAAATCACCATTTTCATAAACTAATTATTTTAAGTCAACTTTTAATCTTGGAACACATTCACAAATTAAAAGTTACTTATTCCATTCATTCTCCAATTTAGAAGTCAAACTTCTAATTTATTTTACTTATAAACTCCTTATAAGTTGTTCAACACATTGGACTTATTTTAATCTCAACGGGATCTAGAAAGCTAGTACTTGTGTGACCCTCAATGGTTCACTGATACAACTAGCAGTGGGTTCACATCTCCATGTGATTCAGGATCAACAAGTCCCTTATATAAGCATACCCTAGATAGCTCCATTCTTATTAATCAACACATTGATAATAAGAACGTCAGAAAACTCAAGTCTGATAGTACCCAACCAGTCATGTAAACATCTAGCAACATTTTTTACATGACTCCCTAGGTATCAAATGATAGTGCCTGCAAGAACCAATCAATTATGGTTAGCGTACAGTACGGTCCCTTCAACTCATATATCCCGACCGATTCGACAACCATTGGTTTATCGAGAGTTGTCATTGAATCGATAACTATGTGTCATGCCGTAGTTGCATCGAAAGTGTAATTCAAGAAACTCCTTTCTTAATTACCACTTACTCTGATCAGAGATTTCAGCTACGTATGCATGATATAACATAGGATATCCATACCCGTAGGTAAGCGGTGAATCCCGACTACAATGCATTGACTCCTATATGTTTCGTCACAACACCCAACATTGCCACCAGATGACTCCAGATGAGTCGGTAAACAATTCAAAGTGAAGCACTAGCATATAGAGTCTCCATGTTGTCCCGGGTTATAGGACTAATGGTGTACAACCATAAACTAGGACTTCTCCACTCGAAAAGTGAGAACCACTTGGAAAATCCTTTAGGGAGGGTTGTTCAGTGCACTCTACAAGGAGCATCTATTTGCATGCTTGGACATCTCCATGTCCCCTACCAATGAAACATGGTACTCACATCGCAAATACTAGTCTCAAGTTCGAGCGGCCTTTATCCTTCTTTATGGCGGCTGAATCGACTAGGATCAGTTTAGAATATACAGTATTCCAAATATGAGTTTCATGATAGTCATCACATGACCATCTCATATTCTTTCTACTATTTGTATATTCAAGGGCTTTATCTATGCAGCTAGCATGGGTATAAAGATAAAGATGTGCCAAATTAAATAATGTCAAATATTATTAAAATAAAGATTGTCATACAAGAGTTCTCTCAAGGACCATCGGCCAACACATTGGCTCGACGGGCACCTAATCTAACACAACCTGTGGATTTGTATTGTGATAGTACAGCTGCGATGCACATTGCTGCAAATCCGATGTTTCACGAAAGAACGAAACATATAGAAATTGATTGTCACTTGGTTCGAGAGAAGATTCGTGAAAAGTTAATCAAAACTTCGCACATTACTACGAAGGAGCAACCAGCTGATCTGTTTACTAAAGCCTTGGGCAAGCAGCAGCATTTATATTTATTGTCCAAGCTTGGGATATGTCACTTATTCCAAGCTTGAGGGGGAGTGTTGAGTTTGGAAAATATATAAATAACTAAAGCGTGTTTGAGTTTTAGCGTTTCTTTGTACATATAAATAGGACAGGAGCTTTGCATTGTACAGAACAATTTATTTTTCCTTCCAACAGAAAATGATGAATATTTTCATCGCCAATTACTTGTTCCTCTTTCTTCAGTTTTAACAACGTCTCACACAAGGTTTGTGATAATTCTATAGTAGTTGGTATTATCATGAGAAAAGAATCAACATAGGAGCGAAAATCCAACTCGCAAAAGTTACCCACGAAAATCCTTAAGATGAACATTATCCTGCTTTTTTAATAGTATTGAGACAATTAATGGCTTCTTCAGCTTCAATTCTGCTAAAACTTCCTCAGAAAGGAAGCAATATTTCTACATAAGACATGATTCCAGCTTTTTCTTCTCTTTTTTATCTTCCTTTTCTTATCATTCTTTGTAGGGCACTGGTTTTCAAAGTGATCAGAATGTTGGAGAATCAGACGATCCAAAGTCTTGCCAAGATCAGTTCCCTGCAAGATTATATTTTGTTTATTTCGATTGTAACTAAGAAATAACGATCGAATATGACTTGAGCATTGTTATTTGTACCCTTGTGTATTCCTTAGAGGATTGGACAACAGAATAGCCATATGGATTGTGTACGACTCTGCAGAAATCAGGGCTCCTAAATATCTCATCGATGATCATATGTTGGTCTGTTGCTTTGGATACCTCAATCAATTTCTTTACAACATTGCTTGAATATTCTCCAATCGACATGAAATCGAAACACCCTCTCATGCAATATATCATACATCCTATCTTACCTTGCAACCCCAATCCTATAACATGCAGCACTACTTCACTCCTGAAACCGAAAAAATGTTGGATCATTGGATTTTACAAGCAAATTTGCTCGTGGGATATTATATATGTATACATACCCGAATCGATGCATAGACATATAACGTAAATTTAGCATTATTCTCGAGACAATACGCATTTGGCCCGTGAAGACATTTGATATGAGCGCTTGCACAAGGCGAGATCCGGTTTCGCTGTATACAATTTTGACCAAATGTTGGGCTATCAGTCCAAGTATCGGCTGCACAAGTAGCGTTAGTTATATATACCCCAAATTCAAAAAAAAACCAGGATGAAATTCATTAACAAATTAATACCTCGGCTTCATGAGGGAAGACAATGTAGTAATGGAGAATAACGGTAGAACCAATGGGGTGGTTGGCGAGCGGAACGATGATCTTTTGGAAGGCCGATATCACATAATGTAGTTGGTTCTGTGTTGTGATGCAATCCATAAGTTTCTGCATGGACTGAGATACCAAAGAGTCGAGACAGATATCCGTGAGTAAACCAATATCGACAACGGTGAGCCTAAAAACCATCTTGTTCATCTGTTTATCTTCGCAGACAGCAAAAAGCTTTTGAATGACCTTGCTACCGAACTCATCCACCATCAGCATACCTACGTGATATTTCACCGCTGAATAGATCATTTCGATGTCTTCCGGTATCATTTCTCCGAGTTTCTTAGTCAAGAACACGCAACCGTGTGGATTCATTGCTTCCGAAAGAACCTTGCCCTTAAAATCTTCTAGCCGGTTCATTGCTTCCAAAAGCACCTTGCCCTTAAAATATTCTTCTAGCCTATTATCTCCGGCTGAAACGATGTTTCCGTCCATCGAAAATCTACCAACGCAAAAGGGTTTCCGGCTGGGGAGCTTATGATGGCTTTCTTGGGGAGATTCGGAAGTTTGAACAACCAAGAGATATTCACGTGAGCCAAGTGGGGAAATTTTTATATATCTATCTTATCTTATCTTATCTTATATATAAATATGCAACTTTGATTTGTGAAAAGTCTTATTTGTCCCTATTGAATTTATTGGTGTGTCATCACTATTTGCATTCTCCTTGATTGTTTTCTATCTTGTTTGCCCTTAACCGTTCGTTTGTCTTATAACATGTGTTAGTCTCTTGACCTTCTACATGTCTGCTTTAATGAAGTGTTTTGAATGCTACTTCTATGCTCCTCTATCTTATCTTATATATAAATATGCAACTTTGATTTGTTAAAAGTCTTATTTGTCCCTATTGAATTTATTGATGTGTCATCACTATTTGCATTCTCCTTGATTGTTTTCTATCTTTCTTGCCCTTAACCGTCCGTTTGTCTTATAACATGTGTTAGTCTCTTGACCTTCTACATGTCTGCTTTAATGAAGCATTTTGAATGCTACTTCTATGCTCCTCTATCTTATCTTATATATAAATATGCAGCTTTGATTTGTGAAAAGTCTTATTTGTCCCTATTGAATTTATTGATGTGTCATCACTATTTGCATTCTCCTTGATTGTTTTCTATCTTGCTTGCCCTTAACCATCCGTTTGTCTTATAACATGTGTTAGTCTCTTGACCTTCTACATGTCTGCTTTAATGAAGCGTTTTGAATGCTACTTCTATGCTCCTCTATATAACTTTCTCCAGTTATCTCTCGTTGTCACTGATCATCATCATGGATTGTTTTTCCTTCCATCACAATTGTTCCTGCTCCCTGATTTCTTACATGCGCATCTTCATCGTTTTCATATTTAAGGACGTCTATTGTTTGTGCTATTTTCTGCAGCAATTCCCCTTCAACGGTTTGATTCGAACTTCTATTCGTCCCACAACCAATGGGCTTGGGCATGGCTACTGTGTTTTGTAACGCCGGTTTTTTTGTGCATCCATCTATGTATCTAGCTCTCTCTCCAACTGAAAACGAAGCGTACCCATTCCAATTCAAACGGAATCGGAAATTTTAAATCTCAAGGTCAGACCATTCTAGTAGTTGGGATTTACTTGCCAAAGCCTGTTTTCTCATTTGACCAACTATATATATGTTGCTCTTTCCAGAGGAACTCAATGAAGAATACTCGAGTGCTGATCAAACCAGATCTTTCCAATGGTGGCCCGAACGAAAAACGTTGTTTACAAATATCTGTTTGATACTGTTCTAATCTAGCCACAGTTGTCATATACTGTTTTTACTCATTGTTGAATTTGGCTTATATTTTATCATACTTTTTTGTCTTTCTGTATCTTATTTTTTGGTTTTTATTGGGTCAAGTTGTTATGTCATTTAAGCCTCCATCTATATTCCTATATTGTTGGAAACTTACACGTATACCAATAATCAGAAGTCATCTTATTTAATGGGATACCGAACTTTTCTAGGCTCAGCACTTTTCATGGCTGCCCAAACTGTGGAAAAATCCAATGTATCAGATATAAATCAACGTAACCCGTGTCCAAATTTCTACAAATTTCACTACACCAAGTTGGATACCTTCGAAGTGATGAATAACTCTTCACGCGCCCTGATCAGACCGCTGTTCACGGCTTCAACTACAGCTTCTCCTACTGGCTTCTCTGAATTATACGTGAAGCAGTGGAAAAATGCCTATAACTAAGTTGGATGGTTTCTAAAACAACTCTCTTCGTGGTTTCCGAATCCACGGGAGGATCAAAGGTTTTTCTGAATCCAAGAACATGCATCTTTTCGGTGCCTGAATGCAGATTGATTTCTGGGATAGTGGGATATCTAAGTGTATTCAATTGATGATATCCATTTTTTGGAGACTGTTTGAATGGTGAGCATGTCACTTTAGTTAAATAGTTGACAAGTTTTGTTTTACTTTTTCATTTTTAATTCTGCCTTGTGGTTGTTGGAAAACGGTGTTCAGATCAATCAGAATTGATACCCGGTGCAGCGGAAGTTTTAAAATTTTATATGGAACGATTCCATATCATGGGTATCAAAACTTTACGATTAAATTGTGCGTGTAAAAATTAAATAACAATTAAATTTTTACCTTGAATCTCGAAACGAGATTATGGACACCAACAGATAACTCTGCTCTTGTTGTATATCCCAGGAACTGATGGACGAACAATTCTTCAATCAGGTCCACGAACAGAATTCGAATCCCTCTGATAGATTGCACTAGAAAATCAATCAGAAGTTTCTACAAAGAGAATTAACGAATTTGATCCGTTAAATCAGACTGCAAATTCGAAATTCACAGGCTAGAATTTTCGACAGAGAGAGGAGAGGGGCGGCGGCCACTAGAGAGAAAACCCTAGTCAAATTCGAAAATTATGCCTCTGTTGTGTAATTTCTGTACTGCAATAACTTATTTATAATGTGAGCTGCTAACAGCTTAGGGCCCATTAGTCATAAGTTCAAGCCTGACAAGCAAAGCCCGCATGTTCAGAAATTAATATAAAATTCATCGTGACTCAGATTGATAAACCAATTTCACCAATGTGCACAGAAACCATTTCTGCATCTTTTAGAGTCAAGATAAATTTTCTGAATCCGAATTCAGTGATTTCCAAAAATGCCCATCCCTATGTCATTTTAGGAAATCTTACTCTTCTACTCTGATATAAGAAGTCCTACTTTTTTGTTCATTAAATTTAACTCTTTAAATTTAACTATCTCAACGGGGATTAAAAATCCATTACTTGTGTGACCCTCAATGGTTCAGGGATACAGCTAGCCGTGGGCTCACAACTCCTTATGACTCGGAACAACAATTTCCGACTTGCCCATCGAATCATGGTAAGAGCGCCTAGCAACATCGCCCCATGATTCCCTAGGTATCACTGATAGTGCCTGCAAGAACCAATAGATTTTGGTTAGCGTACAGTACGGTCCCTTCATCCATATATCCCGATCGAATCAACAACCATTGGTAAATCGAGAGTCGTTCGAGATTCGATAACTATGCAATGCATCTTGAAGATCAAATAGTGACATCGCATGTGCTACTAAGAAACCATTTCTTAAAACACATCATGTACTCTGGCCAGAGATTCGTCACACTAATATCTCCTCAAATTGCATAGGATATCCACACTAGCAAGTATGTGGTGAATCCTTGACAACAAAGCATCGACTCCTATATGTGTCGTAACTGTACCCAATCCCGACACCTGATGACCCCAATAGAGTCGGTAAACAAGTCAAAGTACAGTACTAGCATATAGAGTCTCAATGATGTTTCAAGTAGTAAGGACTAATGGTGTACAACCAAAACCGCGGACTTTATCCACTCGATAAGTGATAACCACTTGGAAAGTCCGGATAGGGTAGTTCGATCATTCATCGTATGAATATCCATTTGCATGCTTTGAACATCTCTATGTTCCATACCAATGAAACGTGGTACTCGGCATCGCAAATGCTAGTCTCAATCTTGAGCGATCCTTATCCTTATTAACGGACGGCTCAATCGACTAGGAACTGTTTAGAATATACAGTGACTATAAGATGTGTTTCATGATAGTCATCCCCATGTACTACCACATCTTACATACACTATAGTATATTCAAGGTCTTCATCTAAACATCTTATAGTATGTCACAACATAATAATATGATAAAAGATAAAGTAAACGCCATTATAAAAGTGTAAATTATATTAAACAAAAGATTGTTTATACATAGAGTCATAAAAGCCCTTAGCCACAAGTTGGCTCACCGGGCACCCACTCTTTCAGTGGTTATAAAACACATGCAAATACAATTAACAAGACAAATAATGTTTATACATCGTATCGTAAAAAAATAAAAATAATATATTGAGATTTGCTATTCGCAAATAGCAGAGTCAAGATTATTAATTTACTTGAGTTAATATTTTAAATATATCTTTATATATATAATTAACACATAAGTTGTGTTGCTAAATTTCTTAAATAAACTTCATCATATATTATTTTTTCAAAATATATACACTTTTTATGATACGTAACATCTAACTATTTTTAAGACGGATTGTCCTAAAAAGTTGAAATTTGAATTGTGTTTTTGCCTTCCAAAAAAATATGGTCGTCACGATATTATATTTAAGTACTTCTTTATTAATGATGTGAGAATTCAAATGTTTGTTACAACGTATAAGAATTATCATCTCTTTGAATTAATATTCACTTTCATGTTTGATGTTATGAGTTATGGCAAAAGGAGAGAGCAAACAAACTCACACAGTTAGGTGCGAGACGTCCAAGACAATGCGGCCGGGCGATACAACCTTTTGATTGTGATCTTTTCTGCATGCACTCTAACTTATCGATATCCAGGATATTAGATGCAAATTGTCTAAACTACCTCAAATACTAATATGAACTCTTCTATAACTTTTTCTAATATTTAACATTTTTTATTAAACATCAGTGCATTAACTAATATTTACAATTAAGTCTATTTATACAATAATTACTTTAATTAATTTTGATATTATTTTTAAAAATAAATTATTAAACTTATTACTTACTTTAATAATATAATTTTCTTTTAAATTATATTTCACATATAATGACTAATATCAAGATAAAATAGTCATATATAATTTTCATATGTATTTAATTAACAATATATTATATATATTTAAAAAATTTAATATAGAATTATAAAATGAAATTAATTTAATTATTTATTTAACTAGGGACAATTTCGTGATTTTATTTTTATTTGACTGCTATACAAATTTAGAAACATGGAGGGTTTTTAGGAATGTTCTAAAAAAGGCGAAGCGGGACGAAGCATCACAAAAAACCGTGGATCTTCACAAACTTAGGCAACTTTAAAACAAGTTATTAAAAATATTATAATGAGCTGAGCTGAATGGAACTCATAAATATGAGTATCTCGCTTCGCATAAGTTGTGAACACGTCTTATGTTTTATCTTTGCATAAAATGAATGCTCGTACTATCTTAGGTCACACACAAAATGAAAAGTGATCGTTTTTAATTAAATTAGTATTCGGTTACTGAAATATTTGCAATGGTGCTAGCTAGGATGCCCTGTCGAAGGTTTATAGAAAATGCAAATGGACAACACTTTTAATTGACTATTCAAACTTTCACAAAGAGTTATCAGTAAACCCGATATTTCATAAGAGTAATATATATGAAATTTCTCCAAAAATTTACACACCTCATATACAATTCGACCTTATAAGTGAAATATTTCATACATATATAAAATACAGAAAATTTAAGCACAAATACAACAGAGTAATTTTATTTAAAATTATTTTTAATATTCTATATAAATTCTTGTCAAACTCAACGATTATGGATCCATCATCTACTAAATCAGTAAGCTAAATGACATCTCGGTCAAAAAATCAGTTACCACATATTTTAAAATTTCTAGAGTGGTTTTTGTTTTTATAATTTGTTTTGTTTGATATTTTAAATATTAATTGAATACTGTTATTGGAACTAAAAACATATAAAATTTCCAACAAATATCGCATTAGGATTCAAATGGGGTGGCGAAAAATACCTGTATGGTATCATTCTCGGTATCGATCTTGGCATACGATTTACAAAATTTTGATATTTTATTATATATCGAAATACCGAAAAATAATTATAATAAAATATATTTTAATTTTATATAAGAAAAATTTATAATAAAATATATTTTAATTATAGATTTTTTTAAAAAAAATATCGGTATAGACGGTATCATACCGACATCGTAACGAATTTCGGTATACCGAAATTTTTCGGTAAGAATGGTATGGATTTATGTCATACCAAAATTTCGGTACGGTATCGGTATCGATTTTTTCGGTACCGAAATTTTTGATACGATATACGATATGCCGGTATTCGTTGAAAAAATTGGTATACCGTATCGAACCACACCTAGATTCAATCATTAACTCATGCGGGAAAAAAATGATATCAATTAACATGATACATTAAAAATTTCCTAATTAATTAACAATATTTGTTAAAAATTTTCTATTTAATTAGATAAATTCTTTTACAATAATAATGTGTACTCTTTTGAACAAACAACATTTGTTTCTTAATATATTCATCGCATTTGGTGAAAATTATCAAAATTTAATATTTTAAATAGCCAAATATGTTAACTGCCCCATTGCAAAATTAATAGAGTGAATAAAAAAATGACAAAATAAGTTAATAAAAATATTATAATGGCCTAAGTTGTAGTGACCCGCACCGTGATCACCTACTAATCAGAACTTAAGCATGCAATTAATAAAATAATCTTAATCAAAGTAACTGCAGAATTAAAGTAAGTCAAATACCAGGTAAGCAAAAATCTAGTGGTCAACCCCGCTATCCAGCTTTGTTCACCACCTAACCTCCCTTTCTCCGGGAGAACTACCTACAACTGTCCCATGAAATAGGGCATCCAGCCAACAGAAAATAACCGGAAGTGAGCCTAACATGCTCAGTACGAGAGTATGAGTATACACTATTATATGCGCATGAATGCAAATGTACTGGGTATCAAGACACAAGGTCAAGAATATCTGATAGAGAACAACTTGGGCCTTGGTATGTACCTCGCTGAGTCATCGCTACAGGAGGTGACAGACATACCAAGATACCCTGATGGTGACCTAACACAAGTCCACGTGTCCAACCAAATATTAGTGACCTGACATGAGCTCATGTGTCCAACTAATATTGGTGACCTGACACGAGCCTATGTGTCCAACCATCTACTGACAAGGTAAATATCCCAATACCGGATATCACAAGGATACAAGCTCAATATGCTCATGTATGCAACATACAGTCATGACTGCTGTACATAAAGGCATATAATACATGCAATCACATAATTCATGCAAACACATAATACATGCATACTCAATCTGGATATCTCGAATAATACTTCCGTATCTTTCTAAGGCAGATCCTAGAAGCTTCCATCTAGGTCCAAGCCTACCATGCAACACTACAATATAAATAACCAAGCATTACCTAGCATGCCAAATATCACCTACTAGGCTCTAAAAGCCTTAATTAAACGATAGCCTACTCCCTATTTACTATAGGAAACCAAAGCCATACCTTCGTTCGTCGTCAGCCCGCTGATGTCGCATGCCCTAGAGTCTGGGCATAGCCTAGCTATGACTCCTGGACGCCTTTCCAGAGCTCCGCCGCCTGGCTTCTACTGCGGATACTGTCCGCTATAAAAAATACTATTTTCTACTCCAACTCTTAAAGAAAGAGCCCCGAAGCCCTTAAAATAGAGTCATTACCGGGAGAGGAGAGGAAATTTTGCACTTCAAAATGAGGGATTCGGACCCCTATTTATAGGCCACGATCGGAAGCACCGATCTCCTGATCGGAAGCTCCGATCGGTGCATGTTTGCCACATTTTGGACGGCCGAGATCGGAAGTTCCGATCGCAGGATCGGAAGCTCCGATCTCCTGCATCTGGCCACGTGTTTCAATCTCCTTGACACCTGTTTTTGGTTGAGATCGGAAGCTCCGATCTCGGATCGGAAACTCCGATCTGCCTGGAAGCTCCGAACTGTTTCTCATGCTTCCAAACTAGTTTTGGTCCTCCGGGACCCCCGGGACCTACCCCACCATTTTCGGACGTTTCGGATATGATTTTCCACTTATTTTAACCAAATAAGGACTCCTTAAACATGTTTTGACACTTTTAAAATTATATGTCATTTTCTAACATGTTTAAAAATCACTTAATCTTGTAAAATGGAACCGGGCTACTACATTCTCCCCCTACTTAAGATATTTCGTCCTCGAACAATCTTAAGTACTGAATGCAGTAAAATATTGAATAAGCATCTTTTATTCACAGTGATTCATTTTACAAGTTACAATCTGAAAATACAACAATTCAAAATCGCTCTGGATAATTTGTACGCATACGACTCTCAAGTTCCCAAGTGGCCTCCTTAGTGCCTCGGCGCTGCCACTGAACTAGAACAAGAAGAATGGTCTTGTTGCATAACACCTTATCGTTGTGACCTATGATACGCAAAGGTCTCTCCACATATGTCAAATCCGAGTCCAACTGTACCTCAGACGGCTGTAAGATATGAGACTCATCCGCCACATACCGTCGTAACAGTGAAACATGGAACACGTCGTGGATACTTAGACAAATACGGGGGTAAAGCCAACCTGTAAACCAGATCTCCAACACTTTCCAATATTTCAAATGGACCAATAAACCTAGGAGATAGCTTAACCAAATCTCAAAATCCTGCGAAATGGTGAGACTTTCAGGAATACTTTCTCACCCACCTCAAACTGTAAAGGTCTGCGCTTAACATTCGCATAGCTAGCTTGTCGATCCTGCGCAACCTTAATTCTCTTATTGATCTGTCCAACAATATCAACAGCTTGCTGGACTAACTCTGGTCCCTCAACCTGTCGCTCCCCCACTTCCTCCCAGAACAGTGGAGTACGACATCATCGCCCGTACAACGCCTCAAACGGAGCCATCCCAATACTGCGATGGTAACTGTTGTTGTACGCGAACTCAATCAATGGCAACTGATCATGCCATGCTGGACCAAAATCCATAGAACATGCTCGCAACATGTCTTCAAGAGTATGAATCATGCGCTCTGACTGCCCGTCAGTCTCTGGGTGATATGCTGTACTCAAAACTAAGAGTAGTACCCATAGCGCGCTGAAGACTCCCCCAGAACCTGGAAGTAAACCTGGTATCTCGATCGCTGACTATGCTCACAGGCACTCCATGCAGTCAAACAATATACTGGATGTACAATCGTGCCATCCTATCAAAACTGAAGTCTCGGTTATAAGGAATGAAATGTGTTGACTTGGTGAGTCGGTCCACCACAACACAGATAGCATCACAATTCCTCGAGCTCACCGGTAAATGGGTCACGAAGTCCATCATGATCAACTCCCATTTTCACTCAGGAATGGATAAACTGTGAAGCAATCCTCCAAGTTGTCAGTGTTCTGCCTTGACCTACTGATACACCAAACATATAGAAGCATACTAATACACATTTTTCTTCATTCCTTTCCACCAGAAAGAACCTCATAAGCAAATCTTTCTACACCGAAAGGATTCACATACTTTATAATAACACTTGTCATAACACCTGTGACAACGTCGTTGTCCACAATTCTTGATTTCTGAAAGAGTGGGTGCCCAGTGAGCCAACTTGTGGCTATGGGCTTTGATGACTCTTTGTACAAACAATCTTTTGTTTAATATTATTTACACTTTTATTAATGGCAATGACTTTATCTTTCTTCATATTGTTATATTGTGATATACTATTGTTGTTTTGATAAAGACCTTGAATATACTATAGTGTATGTGAGATTTGGTAGAACATGGGGATGTCTATCATGAAATACATCTTATAGTCACTGTATATTCTAAACTGTTCCTAGTCGATTGAGCCGTCCGATAATAAGGATAAGGATCGCTCGAGTTTGAGACTAGCATTTGCGATGCGGAGTACCACGTTTCATTGGTAGGGAACATGGAGATGTTCGAAGCATGCAAATGGATATTCATAGGATGAATGGAGATTCATAGGATGAATAATCGAACTACCCTATCCGGACTTTCCAAGTGGTTATCACTTATCGAGTGGATAAAGTCCGCGATTTTGGTTGTACACCATTAGTCCTTACGACTTGAAACATCATGGAGACTCTATATGCTAGTACTGTGCTTTGACTCGTTTACCGACTCTATGGGGGTCATCAGGTGTCGGGATTGGGTACAGTTACAAAACATATAGGAGTCGATGCATTGTTGTCAAGGATTCACCACATACTTGCGAGTATGGATATCCTATGCGATCTGAGGAGATATTAGTGTGACGAATCTCTGGCCAGAGTACTTGATGTGATTTAAGAAATGGTTTCTTAGTAGCACATGCGATGTCACTAATTTGATCTTCAAGATGTATTGCATAGTTATCGAATCTTGAGCGACTCTCGATATACCAATGGTTGTTGATTCGATCGGGATATATGGATGAAGGGACCGTACTGTACGCTAACCAAAATCTACTGGTTCTTGTAGGCACTATCAGTGATACCTAGGGAATCATGGGGCGATGTTGCTAGGCGCTTTACCATGATTCGTTGGGCAAGTCGGAAATCGTTGTTCCGAGTCACAAGGAGTTGTGAGCCCACGGCTAGCTGTATCCCTGAACCATTGAGGGTCACACAGTGTAATGGAGTTTTAATCCCCGTTGAGATAGTTAAATTTAAAGAGTTAAATTTAATGAATAAAGAAGTTGGACTTCTTAAATAAGAGTAAGGGAGTAGGATTTCCTAAAATGACATAGGGATGGACATTTTTGGAAACCACTGAATTCGGATTCAGGAAAATTTATCTTGACTATAAAATGTGCAGAAATGGTTTCTGTGCACATTGGTAAAATCGGTTTATCAATCGGAGTCACGATGAATTTTATATTAATTTCTGAACGTGTGGGCTTTGCTTGTCGGGCCTCAACTTATGACTAATGGGCCCTAAGCTGTTAGTGGCCTGCATTATAAATAAGTTATTGTAGTACAGAAATTAGACACAACAGCTCATTATTTTGAGAGACAAAATCGAAAACCCTACCCTCTCAAACATAATCGGCCGCCCCTCCCCTACTCTGTCTGAGATTTTCCGGTCTGTGATTTTTGAATTGCAGTCTGGAATAAGCGAATCAAATTCGTTATTCTCTTCGCAGAAAACTTCTGATAGATTTTCTAGTGCAATCTATCAGAGGGATTAAACCTCTATTCGTGGACCTGATTGAAGGAGTTCATCGGTTCCTGGGAGAGACAACAAGAGCAGAGAAATCTGTTGGTGTCCAATAATCTCGCTTCGAGATTGAAGGTAAAATTTAATTAATTGTTATTTAAATTTTACACACTTATAATTTAATCGTTGAATGGTTGATACCCACACCATGGAATTGTTCCATGATAAAATTTTAAACTTCCGCTGCACCGGGTATCAATCGTGATTGATCTGAGAGCCGCGTTTTCCAACAGTGGTATCAGAGCCAGGTTGCTCAGATCAAACGATTAAATTAATCGATTGTACAAAAAATTTTTGAGTCTCGGTTTTTGAAACAAAATAAATATTTTTAAATAAAAAAAAAAAATTTTTTTTCGGGGCAAAACCCGGGCAGCGATTGGATCGCTGCCCGGTGGGGCAGCAATCGTTGCTGCCCCGGGCGGCGCACGGCGCCGCCCAAAGGGGGCGCACGGCGCCGCCCAGGGGCGACGCTCGGCGCCGCCCAGCGCAGCGCAGCGCTGGGCGCTGCGCAGGGCAGCGCTGGGCGCTGCCCAGGGCGGCGCACGGCGCCGCCCAGGGGCGACGCCAGGCGCCGCCAGGGCAGCGACCGTTGCTGCCCTAAAGGGGCAGCCGGGCTGCCCCGGCCCGCGCCCACGGGTGCGGGCCGGCCCGGAAGTGTCCCGGGCGGCCCGCGGGAAAAATTAAATTTTTTATTATTTATTTAAAATTAATTTTAATATGTTAAAATTTTATTTTTGGTCCGGTCAAAAATTGTTTTTGATTGGTTCACGAGATTTCGGATCGAATTGTTCGAGTCCGTAAACTTTAAAATTGATTTTTGGATAAATTTGAATTTTTGGAAAATTTTAATATTTTATCCTTAAATTGAATTTTGAAATCAATTATTTTTGGTACAATTGATGATAAGATTTGATCTTATGAATATATTAAGTAAAATATGATTTTATCTATAAAATTGGATTTTGTAGATAAAATATGATTTTATTTGATATAGAGATAAAATATGATTTTATATGTAAAATGAGATTTTATATATAAAATATGATTTTATCCTGTTTAAATTTGAAATGCCACTGCATGTTATCCAATAAATTAATTTTGAATTAAATGTTATTGGATAAGGATGATCGATTGCCATGACCAATTTTGTAGGTGTATGTTAGGAATTTACATTTGTTTTATTGTTGTTGGTTTTATTAATGGGCCTGGTTTATGGCCCAGTATGAATGTCATATGTAATAAAAGTGGGCTTGGTTTATGGCCCGTTCCCACCCCCTAAAAATGTATCCCCTACTTGTCATTGTTATTTATTGTAAATACATTAGATTTAGTGGGAGATCAAGATTTGAAGATGGTGGGCCCAGCAGACAATAAAGACTGAAGAAATGTAAATTGGAAGCACATGTAATAGGATTGCATTGCATACTGCATATTACCTAGGATTGGACTAAGACTCGTGATTGGCAACCACGGGTCAATTAGAAATGGAATCGATCATCCTATATAATATATGATATTATGATTGTATGCATGTTTAGACATAATTGCGTGAATCCGGCAAGCATGCAATAAAATGATTATGATGAGACAAATTTTTATAATTAAAATCCCTCATTTTAAATATGATTATTTAAAATTGATATCAAGATAAATAAAGGAAATTTAAATTTGTTTAAATGTTCCTACCTTCCATCAACGGTCAATGTATGTGATGCTACCCTCGGATACGGTCCGGCTCATATTATTGGGGGGGCCCGTCCGTCGGAAAGCTGTACATTGGATCGACAAATGTTGTAAGTTGGGTGGAACTCCCATGGGATCGGCTCATATTATTGGGGGATCCACATGGCGACCGTCCATCACAACTTAATATTGATGGGTCATCTTGACATGTCACTTTAAACGGCGTCATATTATTGGGCCCTTATTGGACATGAGGTAAATACATGGGGGTTGCTTTGGAAGCAATTGGGCTCTACCTTTTGAGAATTATGGTTGGCTGATATTATTCGGGACCATAAGTTTGTCAATTGGACTCCATGTTCTCACTAAGGAAAAAGTTTCCCGTTTTCACTAGAGGGTGGTGAAATCGTTAAAATAGTGGGAGTGAGATTCATAAAATTAAATTCGCCTATTTTATGTCTTAGTAAATTACTTAAACAATCATTGATATATGTCTGTTTTTCTTTTCAGTATTTCATACAATGAATTCGCGAAATCCATTATTCTCGATCCTCGAACAAAACAAGTTGACTGGCGCCAACTATACGGAATGGTTCCGGAAGTTGAAGATTGTCTTGACTTCGGAGAAAATGCTCTACGTGTTAGAGAAAGCACCTCCGAAGGAAGCACCAGCTGATATAAGTCCGGAGGAATTGGCCAAACTTGATGCATGGTGTGACCATGACATCAAGACCAAATGCTATATGCAAGCCTCGATGTCTGATGAACTCCAGAGGCGATTTGAGGACACCATGAATGCTGCTGACATTCACGCTCAACTCAAGGAACTTTTTGGGGCTCAATCGAGGGCTGAAAGGTTCTCTACTGTTAAGGAGCTAATGACGTGTCGCATGCGTGAAGGGACTTCGGTCCGTGATCATGGGGTACGAGTGATTTGGCTCATACAAAAGTTAGTGACCCTTGATTTGGTATTGGAGCATGAACTCAACGTGGATTTACTGCTTCTGTCTCTTCCTTCTTCGTTTGATGGATTTGTGATAAATTTTAATATGAACAAGATAGAGGCCACCCTTGAAGAGATGGTCAATATGCTTGTGACATATGAATCCACACTTAAGAAGGATAAGCCAGCTTTCTTGGTGGGCTCCTCATCTTCTGCTAAGAAGGGGCCAAGTATGAAGGGCAAGAAACGTTCTGCCCCACCCAAGAAAGTCGAGCCCGAGAAGAAGCACAAGACAAAGGCTTCAAACAATGCAAAATCCAAGGATGTTTGCCATTACTGCAAGAAGCCGGGTCATTGGAAGCGCAACTGCAAGGAATATCTAGAGCAGTTTGGAACTGCAAAGGGTATGTTCTATATTGAAATAAACATTTCACTTAATACTACTTCTTGGGTATTGGATACCGGATGTGGATCTCACATTTGCAATGATTTGCAGGTGATGACAAGAAGTCGCAGGCTTAGAATGGGTGAGACCCAGCTGAGGCTCGGAAATGGTTCCAGAGTTGAAGCTACGGCCATTGGAGATGTTTGTTTAACTTTGCAGAACGGTTTTAAGTTATTATTAAGAGATGTTTTATTTGTTCCAGATTTAATTAAAAACATTATTTCTATTTCTATGCTTGATAGAGATGGTTATTCTTGCAATTTTGTGAATGGGATTTGCAATATTTACAAGAATGAATGTTTGATTGGAAATGGACAACTTGAAAACGATCTATACAACTTAAAACTAAAAGACGTTCCAATAAATTATATTGATAAACCGGCGACAACAAACAAAAGGAAAATCGATAGTCAAAACCCAGCAAACCTTTGGCACGCTAGACTAGGTCATATTTCCTCAAGGAGGATGAACAAGCTAGTGGGAGAGGGCATGTTTGATATGTCTGATATTAACTCTCTACCTACTTGTGAATCCTGCCTAAAAGGAAAAATGACTAAATCTCCTTTTAAGGGGAAACCTGAGCGTAGTCAAAATCTGTTGGATTTGATCCATACAGATGTTTGTGGACCATTTAGAGTTGGGACTCAATATGGCCACACCTACTTCATTACCTTTACTGACGATTATTCAAGGTATGGGTATTTATATTTAATGAAATATAAGTCTGAAGCATTTGAAAAGTTCAAAGAATTCAAGGCTGAAGTAGAAAACAAGCTAGGTAAAAGTATTAAAGCACTTCGATCGGATCGAGGTGGAGAATACTTAAGTACCGAGTTTTTGGACTATCTAAAAGAGAATGGGATTCTCTCTCAGTGGACTCCTCCTATGACACCACAGCTTAATGGTGTATCGGAGCGTCGTAATCGAACTTTGTTGGACATGGTTCGATCCATGATGAGCTTCACTGAGCTTCCACCTTCGTTTTGGGGCTATGCGCTTGAAACGGCGGTATTGTTGTTGAACAACGTCCACACTAAAGCAGTGGACAAAACACCATACGAGTTATGGAATGGCAAAGCTCCTAAGTATTCATACTTGAGGATTTGGGGATGTCCTGCTTACGTGAAGCGGACAGTGGGAGATAAGTTGGATAGTCGATCCAGCTTATGTTATTTTGTAGGGTATCCGAAGAATTCAATCGGATATTATTTCTATTATCCTGCTGAAACAAAAGTGTTTGTTTCTAGGAATGCCACCTTCTTGGAGAAGGAGTTCTTATTGGATAAGAAAGGCGAGATGATGGAACTCGAAGAAATTCGAGAAGAACCCGAAATACAAAATAACGATCCTACACCTCAGGAACCATTACAAGACACGCCTGAACCTAGAAGATCCGAGAGGAATTCTAGACCTCCTGTTCGATATGGTCTTCTTCTTGAAGGGGATCAAGATGAACCCGACATTGGATGTGATCCAAGAAACTTCAAGGAAGCAATTTCTGATGCGGATTCAAATTTATGGCTTGAAGCTATGCAGTCTGAATTGGATTCGATGCATACAAACCAAGTTTGGTCTTTAGTAGATCCTCCTGATGGAATTGTTCCAATAGGATGTAAATGGATCTACAAGAGAAAGCTTGGGCCTGATGGTAAGGTATTGACCTACAAGGCGCGATTGGTGGCGAAAGGTTACACTCAAAGACAAGGAGTTGACTATGATGAAACCTTTTCACCAGTTGCAATGTTCAAGTCCATAAGAATCCTTATTGCCATAGCTGCATGGTATGACTATGAGATATGGCAAATGGATGTGAAGACTGCTTTTCTTAATGGAGACATTAAGGAAGAAATCTATATGAAGCAGCCTGAGGGGTTCACATCCATGGGAAGCGAGCATAAGGTATGCAAGCTTCAGAGATCAATTTATGGTCTAAAACAAGCATCAAGAAGTTGGAACCAGAAATTTGATGAAACAATAAAAGATTTTGGTTTCATCAAGAACCCGGAGGAACCGTGCGTGTACAAGAAAGTAGTTAAGGATGCTGTGACATTCTTAGTACTTTATGTTGATGGCATCCTACTCATTGGGAATGATGTAGGGATGTTGCAGTCAACAAAGATATGGTTATCAGGTAGATTCTCGATGAAGGATTTGGGTGAGGCATCCTACATTCTTGGGATACAGATCTATAGGGATAGATCTAAGAGAATGATAGGACTCACACAATCAACCTACATCGATACCATATTGAAACGGTTTTCAATGGATGGGTCCAAGAGAGGACATCTACCCATGTGTCATGGAGTTTCTCTATCCAAGTCTATGTGTCCCAAGACTGATGCAGAGATAGAGAATATGACACATGTACCATATGCGTCAGCTATAGGTAGTATCATGTATGGGATGATATCTACCAGACCGGATGTAGCATTTGCTCTGAGTGTCACGAGCAGATATCAGTCTAATCCTGGTCAAATGCATTGGAAAGCCGTGAAGGACATTCTTAAGTACTTGCGAAGGACTAAGAATATGTTCATGGTATATGGAGGACGAGATCTGAAATTGGAAGGCTATACCGACTCTAGCTTCCAAAGTGACGTGGATGACTCGAAGTCAACCTCTGGATTTGTGTTCATGCTCAATGGCGGTGCTGTCTCTTGGAAGAGTTCCAAGCAGGACACCACAGCGGATTCCACCACTGAGGCTGAATACATTGCAGCATCAGCTGCTGCTAAAGAGGCCGTTTGGATGAGGAAGTTCGTCCAAGAGTTGGGCGTCATTCCTGAATTTGTTGGTCCAGTCCCGGTGTACTGTGACAACACGGGTGCCGTTGCTCAAGCAAAGGAACCAAGGTCTCATCAAAGATCCAAACACGTACTGAGGAAATACCACATCATCCGGGAGATTGTGGAAAGAGGAGACATCACTGTCGAACGAGTGGCCTCTGCAGACAATATCGCTGATCCACTTACTAAGCCCTTGCCAGGACCATTGTTTGACAAACATCGCGAAGCAATGGGTCTACGTAGTATGACTAGTTGGCTATAGGGCAAGTGGGAGATTGAAAGAGTGGGTGCCCAGTGAGCCAACTTGTGGCTATGGGCTTTGATGACTCTTTGTACAAACAATCTTTTGTTTAATATTATTTACACTTTTATTAATGGCAATGACTTTATCTTTCTTCATATTGTTATATTGTGATATACTATTGTTGTTTTGATAAAGACCTTGAATATACTATAGTGTATGTGAGATGTGGTAGAACATGGGGATGTCTATCATGAAATACATCTTATAGTCACTGTATATTCTAAACTGTTCCTAGTCGATTGAGCCGTCCGATAATAAGGATAAGGATCGCTCGAGTTTGAGACTAGCATTTGCGATGCGGAGTACCACGTTTCATTGGTAGGGAACATGGAGATGTTCGAAGCATGCAAATGGATATTCATAGGATGAATGGAGATTCATAGGATGAATAATCGAACTACCCTATCCGGACTTTCCAAGTGGTTATCACTTATCGAGTGGATAAAGTCCGCGATTTTGGTTGTACACCATTAGTCCTTATGACTTGAAACATCATGGAGACTCTATATGCTAGTACTGTGCTTTGACTCGTTTACCGACTCTATGGGGGTCATCAGGTGTCGGGATTGGGTACAGTTACAAAACATATAGGAGTCGATGCATTGTTGTCAAGGATTCACCACATACTTGCGAGTATGGATATCCTATGCGATCTGAGGAGATATTAGTGTGACGAATCTCTGGCCAGAGTACTTGATGTGATTTAAGAAATGGTTTCTTAGTAGCACATGCGATGTCACTAATTTGATCTTCAAGATGTATTGCATAGTTATCGAATCTTGAGCGACTCTCGATATACCAATGGTTGTTGATTCGATCGGGATATATGGATGAAGGGACCGTACTGTACGCTAACCAAAATCTACTGGTTCTTGTAGGCACTATCAGTGATACCTAGGGAATCATGGGGCGATGTTGCTAGGCGCTTTACCATGATTCGTTGGGCAAGTCGGAAATCGTTGTTCCGAGTCACAAGGAGTTGTGAGCCCACGGCTAGCTGTATCCCTGAACCATTGAGGGTCACACAGTGTAATGGAGTTTTAATCCCCGTTGAGATAGTTAAATTTAAAGAGTTAAATTTAATGAATAAAGAAGTTGGACTTCTTAAATAAGAGTAAGGGAGTAGGATTTCCTAAAATGACATAGGGATGGACATTTTTGGAAACCACTGAATTCGGATTCAGGAAAATTTATCTTGACTATAAAATGTGCAGAAATGGTTTCTGTGCACATTGGTAAAATCGGTTTATCAATCGGAGTCACGATGAATTTTATATTAATTTCTGAACGTGTGGGCTTTGCTTGTCGGGCCTCAACTTATGACTAATGGGCCCTAAGCTGTTAGTGGCCTGCATTATAAATAAGTTATTGTAGTACAGAAATTAGACACAACAGCTCATTATTTTGAGAGACAAAATCGAAAACCCTACCCTCTCAAACATAATCGGCCGCCCCTCCCCTACTCTGTCTGAGATTTTCCGGTCTGTGATTTTTGAATTGCAGTCTGGAATAAGCGAATCAAATTCGTTATTCTCTTCGCAGAAAACTTCTGATAGATTTTCTAGTGCAATCTATCAGAGGGATTAAACCTCTATTCGTGGACCTGATTGAAGGAGTTCATCGGTTCCTGGGAGAGACAACAAGAGCAGAGAAATCTGTTGGTGTCCAATAATCTCGCTTCGAGATTGAAGGTAAAATTTAATTAATTGTTATTTAAATTTTACACACTTATAATTTAATCGTTGAATGGTTGATACCCACACCATGGAATTGTTCCATGATAAAATTTTAAACTTCCGCTGCACCGGGTATCAATCGTGATTGATCTGAGAGCCGCGTTTTCCAACAATTTCTTGAATCCCTCAAGTTCTCTTTTTGGAAATATCAATACAATTATTCTGTTGATTAACAAATCGATTAGTGCAGGATGAACAAAACTGTTTCATCCCTCTTAGGCAAAGTCCTAAAACCAATACAACCTAGCAAAAAACCCTGAATCGATCTCATCGAATCAGACTTATCAATGCATCCATTAGACATCCTGAAAAATCAGTGACAACAATCTCGCTGGATGTGATAACCTTAGATCTCAGCTGCTGTCCTTTTTCCATGTCTAAACACTTGATGTTATCCTATTAGTATTCATTAAAATTCAAACGCTTGCTAGATAAATTTCTGACACTGAAGTCCCAGAATTACTGCAAATCATTCCTGAGAACTGAATATCTGAGTACTCTACTCATCTTTTCAGTCTATCAAAAAGTGAATAATTCTAATCATTCTTTATGCAAAAGAATATTTAGCTCCCCCATCACGGGTTATAACATCTGTATCAACCTCAGACAAATAATTGCAAATAGTCACTGGGCACCAAACTTGCACCAGTTTAACTGACCATTTCAAAACATACATGAACACCTAAGTACGTGTTCATCTTTCCACTATCCAAGTGAATTCTTATATTGTCGCATCCACGTTGTGACTTAGCAGGCTCATGACATCTGTCAATAGAATCGAGTATCCTTTCAAAGTTATCAAACTGACACCAAATTATACTTTAACGTAACTGTCGCAATGATCATAGTTCACATCTCCCAGTATAAGTCATACCAGTGTCCTCATCTTTGCTTGATAACCCATTAATAAAATTTCAATTCTTATAGGGAAACTTACCTAAGTAGATTCATCACTTAGAATTTCCTGTTCATCTTGTAATCAAGATCCTGATCACTAATTATACCTCTGATAGAATTAGACAATACTGGTAAAACCTCCTGGTTCTCCCCCAGTATCACATGCGAGGACTATCCGTTCAGAATATTCACTTGTCAAGGAATCTTTTTCAAGACTATTCTATCCACGGAAACCAAAGTTTGTATCTCTGATAAAGTCAGACAATAACTCACCACAATCCCTTTGGCACTAATCCAGCACCAAATGCAATTACAGAAGACTCAAATAAATCCTGAATATTTTCCTGATAGTTATACCCATTTCTATGACTGTACATACAACGAGACTGAGGTAAGCCTTCCTATAATGCCAAACTGGAACAAAAGAATCCTTCCAGAGTATGCCGACATAAGGTCGCACTTACTATACCATCTCGGAACCCGATAGTCAAGAGCATCGTGGCATAACTCATCCCCGAGTCTCTGATATTATGAAATATTCCTATCTGGACCAAAATCACTGGTCAAGGAAAATTATCTGTAGAGGCACAACTCAAATCCCGAGTTTGCAAACATCTGATAATTAAATCCCGTTGAATATCAATTCAACTAATCTTTGAAATCATAAAAATAGATCAAAACTTATCTACTCAGAACAATTACTTGTCAAGGAAAAATCTATTCCAAAACTGTTCTGAAAATGGAACATCTGTATCTCAAACAGAGGATAACTAAACCTTGATACCATACCTGGTATCTGTCCTATCCAAAGTCATACCCTGTTGTGACAGTGCCAAATTTCCAGACTGAGTAGCCTTCCCTATATAGTCTATGGAGCACAAAGGCCTCCAAAACAACCTCTGAAGTAAGAAAACTTCCAGAGTAATACCGAGTTTGCAAGGGTCGCGCTTCCTCACGTCTAGTACTAGTCACAATCCACAACTCTTGGTATTACGTAGTCTGTCATCCTGATGAAAATCCATTACCACTAGGTAACAACCTAAAAAGATCAAAACAGCCAACTGTTCTAAATAAATCCGTCTAGAAAAAAAATTAATGCATCCTGATGAATCACATCATCTCTGAAAACACTTGGTTTACTAGAATATTGTAGGTAAAACGTCTAGAACTAAATAAACAGATAGCATGTAATTCTTAAATCTGGAAATTAGTTCAGATAATAAGCATGCTTCAAGAATAAATAAATCAGAATAGAAGACTCGATCTACCCCACTCATTCACTACAGTTCAATCTAGGTCCAAGAGCAACATCAGCTCTGATACCACCTGTTGTGGGGCCTCGGGTTGCTAATCTCAAACTTAGGGCAATTTGTAATTAAACATCATTAATTAAAAAAGGAAGGAATAAGATCAAACAAAAAAATATTTTTTTTTTCAAAAAGGGGGTGCGCGGGGTCGGTCAAAAAGAGCAGACCGTTCGCCACCCCCTAACCCAACTCTCGGGTTGGGAAAAAATGGGCAGCGCTCGGTCTGCTAAAAAGAGCAAACCGAGCACAACTCTGGGCAGTCTTTTGCTCTGGTTTTTTACAGCAAAAATTGATCCTTTCAACCCTTCCAATTCAACATAATGATGTCCCAAAACAAGTAAACATACATAGAACAAGATCTAAACATGTTTATAACAAGTTGATACATCAAACCAACCATTAGGAATCCAACAAAAGCATGAAACTATACAAGGTGTTCATCAACTACCCAAGAACATCATTCATAAGTGTTTCCAACATGCTTGCTAGTCTTCTAAACTCATCAAATCAGCTACATAACCCGAGTCCACATATCTATCCTTTCTCATGAGCTACCCTCGATGACTTTAGCCAGCTCTTGCCCCATCTGTTGTCATGCACACATACAAAACAAGACAACAGCCGGAAACATCCGGTGAGAATACAATCTCAGTATAATCAACATATATATGCGTTAAATAAAAACATATCGACTCTAAACATTTCATCTCAAGAATAGAGTAAACGCATATATATATATATATATATATATATATATATATATATATATATATATATATATATAAAGAATTGATTCCTATCACACTCTTTGCCATCAAGATTCATATACGATCTTGACATGGATATTCATCTATCGTCGTCTCATCAGACTTGAAAATAAGGTCGCCTCAGACCTTGGCATAAGAATCAATTCATATTTCGTATCGTATCATAATCATATAGAAACAAAGATCCACTACCTGAGATGGATCGACAACATCATAACAAATTCAAAACAACAAACAAGTATGTGATTTTGGCGGGACAACTCAAGAAGCTTCATTCTCGAGTTACAAATCCCTGACTTGAGATGTCGTCTTATACCTTTCATTTTCTTCTCGGTTCTTGAAATACTTCAAATCTGAAATAGAATATCAAGAGCTCATATATAAATTCTAATCAACTTCATAAACCAATCTGCTCAAGTTCCATCCTCAAGAACAACTTCAAACCTCAACAACTCTTCTTTGGTTCGACAGCTACAATCTCGAGCTCGTTAATTCTTAGCAATCTGAAATAAGGTGATTATAAGCTCAACATATCACTAAGAACTCATATCATATTCAGTTTAAACAACACGATACCAAAACGGCTTAAAATCATAAACCGACGGCGTAGTGATTGAAAATCGATAATCGAAACGAAACCGACTTTGAGCCAACAATCAAATACCACAAATATCATCAAAGCATCATCATAATCTTCATACCAACAGCTATATACATCGAATACAAGCTGACAATCATGATTGAGTACAAACAACATGAAATTTTCGTTCTGGTTTCAATATCGCAATGTCTAGAACTTCAAAACGCATACATAACATCGATTTCTGATATCTACCAGATTTTGATCTTAAAAACGTGCCAAAATAATTAGAAACTTACACTAGATCGAAGCCCTTGTTGCAAGGATTCCAGAACACTTTTCGAAATCGAAATCGGACGATCGAATCAAAAGTTACGGCGATTTGAAAATCGGAATTCAAAAGAAAAGGAAGGTCTCGACTTGCTCTGTTCAAATTTCTGAATTGAACCAAGTAATTACATGCATACATGCTGACAAATCAATTATAATCTGATAACTTCAAGCCAAATTGCCTTTTAACCCCTCAATTCTTCAGAAATTACAATTCAGTCATCGGCCCTTATTTTAATTCAATTTCAATCCTAAATAATTTAAGAATATTAGAATTTAAATCAAAACTCTACATATTCCCAAATTAAATATACTCGGATTAAAATTAAATAATCTCGGATTAAA
This sequence comes from Henckelia pumila, assembly GCF_033568475.1. Lineage (NCBI taxonomy): Eukaryota > Viridiplantae > Streptophyta > Magnoliopsida > Lamiales > Gesneriaceae > Henckelia > Henckelia pumila. The sequence goes on along the minus strand of NC_133123.1, from coordinate 199,506,579 downwards.
TTAAATAATCCTGGGCCTTACACTCTTGTAGTTTCTCCTTCAATTCCTTCATTTCAGTTGGTGCTAACCTGAATGGTACTTTGGAAACTGGTTGGGTTCCAGACATTAATTCAATTCCAAATTATACCTCCCTAGCTGGAGGTAATCCTGCAATATCATCAGAAAATACTTCTGGGAAATCTCTCACTACTTCGACGTCTTCAAGTTTCGGTCGAGGTAATTCTTGGTCACAAGTGACACTTGCAAAGAAACCTGCACATCCTTTATTCAATAGTTGCCATGCCTTAACCACTGAAATTAAAAGAGATGAATTATGTTTCGGTGTGGCATGGAATAGAAACGGATCTCCATCCTTAGTTTTCAAGGAAACCATTCTCCGTTTATAGTCTATAGTAGCCTCGTATCGAGACAACCAATCCATCCCAAATATCACGTCAAAGTCAGACATATTCAGGATAATAAGATCAGCAAGTAACTCATGACTCTACATTTGTACACTGCATCCTCTGATAATCAAATCACTACTCAATTCTTCCCCTGAAGGCAAGGATAAACTAAATCCTGATATTGACTTATCCGGTACTAAACCCGATTTATTAACAAATTCAATAGATATGAATGAATGTGTAGCTCCAGTATCAATTAAAACATGAGCGGGATTACTGGAAACATTAATCATACCTGTAATTATAGCTTTATTCGGATCCACTTGATCATGTGCCATTGCAAAAACTCGTCCTCTTACCGGTTCTTTGGATTGAGGGCAATCATTTCGATAGTGCCCTGGCTTTTTTCAAAGGAAACATACTCCAGTCCCTACCAGGCATTGACCTGAGTGGAGTTTTCCACATTTTTGACAAGCTGTTGGTGCACTTGCCGGTTTTGGTGCTGGTAGAGCCAATTGTTTTAGCCCCTGAGGTCGAGGCTGCTGTTGTTGGTACGGTCGGTGTTGGGGTGGGGCTTGGTACGATCTCTTTCTGCTAGAACTTCCTTGCTGGTTCCGACTCTGATAACTAGATCTCTTTGCCTATGACTCTCTGATAATGTCGTTTCTGTCCTTTTCGGACAACATGGCCTGATCCACCGCATCTTTATAATTTTTCGCTCCACTTAGTCTAACATCCTTTCTGATGAAGGAATTCAATCCTTCTGTAAAGTGTTTCAACTCTTCAGTAGGATCACCAGAAATCATCGGTACAAAGTATCTTCCCCTTTCAAACTTCTTCACATACTCTGCAATCGACATGTTTCCTTGACGGATCTCCAAAAACTCTCTGGCCAACCGGGTTCGGGTGCTCACTGTGAAATATTTGCCGTAGAACACATCCTTGAATCCATTCTAAGTAAGGGTGGTTAGGTTCAACGCTGCTTTGGCTCCATTCCACCAAACACGAGCGTCATCGCGGAACATATAGGTAGCACATCTCAATCTATCCGCATCCGTGATCTGAATGAATTCAAAAGCAGTCTCCATAGCTTGGAACTATTGTTCCGCTATCAAAGGATCAGTCTCTCCTTTGAACTCAGGTGGTCCCAACTCTAAGAACCTTTTGTAGATAGGGTTTTGATTAGTTGCAGGATGGTTATTTCCAGCATTAGTTGTCTGGGCTTGAAGCAACTGTTGTATTTGAGCTCCCTGAGCAAGGCTTTGCTCTTGAAGCAGAGTAGTTAATCCCGTCAAAAACTGGTTGTTTTGATTGTTCTCACTATCTGGCCCGCAATCACTATGGTTGTTGTTTGCGGAATTGGCGTTGGTATTGGTGTTGTTTCCCCTACGTGATGCCATAGTCCTAAAGTACAATATTATCAACACCGCTCAGTCATGATTCAAAACGTAAATATACTTAAACATATAACATGCATACATAGATCTGATCATCGCATTATCATTCACATAATCACATTAGACACATAACTTACAGACAAGAAGACGGAGTGTTGGAGTCGTGGCGAGTATGCATGAGTGTTTCAAGAAAACCCAGAGCGAACTGCTCTGATACCAAACTGTAATACCCTCAACCGATGAAGATGTTACAAACTAACATGACGTTAAAACTAGTTCGGAAAAGAAAATTTTTGAAAGATGTATGCATACATCAAACCTTACTTAAAACATTTCAGAATAGTTTACAAACCAAATCATGACAATTAAAAACATAAAGCGTATTTTCTTCAATCAACATAACAACATTTAGTTCATTAACTTGACACAAACACACTCAAAACATAACACACTCATGCATCGCCCTCCGGTCCGACTCCTTGCTCTTCTTCATGCCCGACATTGAACTCGTCGACATATGCATAAATTTCATCCTCATTACCTGCACCATCCAAGTATAGTGAGTCTAAAGACTCAACAAGAGTATGCAGTAAAAATGATGAGATTTCAATTATCATTTAAACGTAACATAACATAAACTTATCATTTGGTGACGAATTATGCAAAATTGTGGCAACCGTCATAATGGGCACATTCATCTTTTCTTGTTGATCAACAATCATATGACATTACGCCTCGTTACATTCGTTAATTCATTTTCGGAGGACCTAACCCATACATGGAGCCGTATTTGGGAGGGCCCCTCCGAATCCCAAACCGGAGTACCGTTCCCGTATTGCCACAACAAAGACACATAAGACATCAAAATATTTTCATGCATCAACATATCATTCATTTCTCATATCATATCATTATCATTTCATCATAACATTCCATCTTTGCATGACCTGTATGCCATAAAACATTCATCATAACATCATGATTCTTTTCATAAACTTTTATGTCGTGAGCTTAAAAAATTACTCGATAACTTCATGCATTCCATAGATGATTAAAATCATACTTGCATATTGAACATAGCTTTCATGAATGAAACTTAGACATGTACATGCAACATATAACATAATCGGTTCACATAAATCATTCTTTTCATTCTTGACGTAAAACTTGAAACTTTTTGCATAAGAACTCTTAAACATACATAAAACACCTTAATACATCATAAACATTCATTTAGAACTTAAAAACATGCATGGAAAGATTTTTAGGACCGAACCATCTTCGCTCGAGCGCAAGTTCTCGCGCTCGAGCGAGCTCTGCACTGGATTTGCATGTTGCAGGCATTACAACTATATTTTTCGTTCGGAATTTGGAAAATTTTTAAACATAAATGTTGTATCCCTTGATCTTGGATTTGTAATTCCGAAAGCCTCACCTCAATTGGATTTCCCAGTAAAACGTTATACTCATTCTCCCGAGATGTGTCACTGCCGGAAATTCAAACCACTCGACACACTTCGGGGCAATTTTGGCCAATCTTCCAAAATGATTTTGAAAAAACAAAAAACACGAAAGTTGTAGATAAATAAGGTATATTTCAAATACAATTGACTTCATCTCATTTGGATTAATACAATAGACTTAATCCACAAAATTGCAACAAGTGTCTCTAATCCAAGACAACCTAGCACATGCAACGTTTCAAAGATTTAACTCAAACTAACTCAACACTTCAAAATTCAACACACACCTTAAAAATCAGTCCTTTTCCAAATCTAAACCATAAGAATCTATCAACACACATTATTTATCAAAAATTTCACAAGAACGACTTACATATCACGATATCATAAACATCATGCTTTTATGTTTCTCAAATCTTTAAAATCATGAATACAACTCATCAACACACATCATTTCTTATCAAAATAGATATATCTTGAATGGTGGTTTAAAAATTCTTTAAAAACTTGCCTTTATTAAGAGGTTGAGATGATCCGAAACTTTGGAGACAAGCTAAACCTTGAATAAACTGGAAACTAGCACCAAGATCTCACTTGGATCTTGAAGAATTTGATGAAGAAGATGATAAATGGTGAGGGGACGTCAAAAATGTGTAGAGGAAAGAAGAATGGCTGAATTATTGGATGGTAAGAGTCAAGGGAAGCATTAAACATGTAGGGAAATTTGTTGTTAAGGGTAGCTTTCAAACTTTAGTACATATCGTGTGTCAACTATATAAAATGCAGTCAATCACACGTCTTGACTCGTCCAATAAAATAATATCCCTCAACTCATACATCAAAAACATATCAATATTATACTTAAAACTTTCGTAAAAATAGGCTCTATCATCTCGTTCGTAGGTTAACCTCGTCCCGTAAGTCCAGAATCAAACTCGACCTGAAACCATTAACTTAATCTAAGGCGTTAAACATAAAATAATTATATCATGAAACCATAATCATTAAATCATAAATTAAACAATTTAGGTCATAAAATCAAAAAGATTTATTTTAAAATCATCGTAAGCGAGTTTAGTGGATTTGGACCTTACATTCACAGTCAAGAAATGATCCTAAAATTCTTGAGGCATCCCATCACTATACGTTTATTGATCACCTCCTGACCCATAGGAGTAGATACAACTAAGTTAAGGTCAAGAGATACATATGTTAACTTATTTCGTGAAAAAGAGGCTAGATATGAATTAATGCTATGTACCAGTTTCAATAAAAATAAGAGCAGGTATGCCACATAACAAAAAGATACCTATTATCATGCGGTCACTCTTGGCGTTATCCTTGTCCTGGTTGAGAGCGTACAACTTCCCTCGGGCTCGAGGTCGCAAGGTAGAAGTTCCTTATATTTCTGGCAGGTGACGTGGCTGGACAGAAGCCTAGGATTTACTAGCAGCTCCAAAACCAATGCCTCCTGTCCAAGTAGGATTGTCCCTCCGCACATGCCCTTTCCCTTCGCGGATGAAACAAGCACCAGATGCCCTCTGGCATTCCTTATTCAGGTGATTTTGGCCACACTGATCACAGTGCCCCTCCTTCTTTCGACCCAATCGGAATACTCCTCAAGAACCAGAAGAAGTAGAAGTAGAGGTAAAACCCTGCTTCTTAAAATATTGAGCATGAGGCCCAAGTCATCCACTAAGTTTAGAAGATAGAAGTACTTTGGAACCGGTAACAATAATCTTTGCCTGACAGTAGCGATTCACCGGAGTCTCGTAAGAATTCGAATCATCACATACAGTGACCCAATCAAAGATCCCCTGGTTGAGGCCTTGCAAGAAGTGATCATATTTGGCCTCAGAACTGGCATTGATGTGGGGGCAGAACGACAATAACTTGATGAACTTTTGCTGATACTCATCCACTTTGATATAGCCTTGTTTCAATTTTAGCAGCTCTATGTATTTTTCCTGTCGAAAAGCTGGAGGAAAATATAGCTTCATAAAAATCTGAGGGAAATCCTCCCATAATACTTGGCCTTTCTCCATAATCAATTGGGTAGATTTGGATTTCCACCATTTTCTAGCATGTCCCTCTAATAAAAAGTTCATGGCCTCCATCTTCTGCTCCTTGGAGTAGTCAAAGGTGCGAAAACTACTCTCCATCCATTCCAGTCAATTTTCAGAAACCTTCGGGGTTTTGTCTCCCACCAGTGGCTTTGGTCCGATCTGCAAGAACTTATGCATCACGAACCGACGTTGCCACTCATGATGGTGATGGTGTCTGTGAGGATGTCCTGGAGCACCCTCAGCTCTTAGATGGCCTATATCTCTATGACTCTCGTCACCTTGTTTGGAAATATCTCTAAAAATATTAACGACAATAATCTCAAAATGTCATAGTATGTCCCATGATTATGCATGCTCTAATACCACAAATGTAGTGACTCATCTCGGATCACTTATTAACTATCAATTTTAAGCATGCAATTAGATTAATAACCCAACTAATTAAAATAACAGAGTTTATTGTGAAAAAAATTAAAAACCTAGTACATGATAAACCAATAAAATACGACCGGTACTAAAAATCCAATGTATTCATACAACCATATTTACATAGATAATTAGTTGTAGGTAGATAAATTTCTCAGCAGCCCTTGGACCTGCAACTACTCATGCCTCGATCCTCTTGCACCATCGAACATGAGATATGCCTCATGGAATGGGGTGTCTAAGATAACACCAAAGATGTGAGTGATAATTTCCCAATACGAAAGTATGATTATACAAAAATAATATGATACATGCAGCATGAGATGACTAGGTGATTGGTCAACTACCAAGTCCTGCACAGACTGGGCGCCAATGAGTATATAAAACCATGTAGGAATCCGACTGTAGGGTGACTCTCACAATCATCTAGATCATCGTAATATTAGTCTCCGCGCATTGTGGTGACTCTCCGTGTCAAACAACATAACAGGTGTAGGGATGAGTGACCTACGAGAAAGGTCATCTCAAATGAGATACGACTCAACGTGTATTTACATATGCAATATGTATGAAAAGCGGTAAAACATGTATAATGACACGTAAATGCAACATTTAAGCATGCATACTCAGCTGAAAATCTCAGTCAGTACTTACGTACCACTAAGTAATAGATAAGTATAATCAGGGCCTAGGTTCCAAGCCTATAGTCAAGTAATTATCATATCACTAAACATTCTTTTAAATCCTTAACTAAGTTAACAGGTACTCCTATTTTCTAATAGAATTCTCTAACCATACCTTTTTTTGTCGTTAGCATTCTGATGGTGATAGCATATTTTCTACTGACAACCTTGATGTTATTCCAGAAGCACCCTCATTGTTAGTTTCGGACCCTCTATATAGACTGAATCAAGAGCAAAACTGTGGAAATTTTGATTTAAAACTACAGCATCGGACTCGGACCCCTATATATAGGCTGAGTTTGGATCTTCCAAACTCTGCATGCATAACACATTTCTGATCACCAGAGCTCGGACGTTTCGATCACCCTTTGGTGGTCACAACTCTTCATGCGACTGATGCATAAGTCACCAATGCATGGACAACTTATTGGTGTGCATCTGGCTTTGAAAACTCCTATCATGAATTCGGACCTTCCGATCATCCACGTGGCCTACATCCGATCCTGAATCCATTGGTTTACTTGTCTAGTAGGGATCGAACGTTCCAATCTCCGTTTTAAATTGATTCTTTGAATCCGATCTCAAAATGTGCTTCCAAAGTGAGGGTTCGGACCTTCCGAAGATCCTTGCTTCCAAACTTTCCAAGGATCCAGTTCAGTGTTTCCGAACTATACTTCGAATCTTTCGAACTCTCTGATGGTTAATCCGAAGCTTAGAATTTATAACTTAATTCCAATCAATCATTTGATTTGTTTGGTTTGTAACACTAATTATGTTTAACATTTTATTAACTGAAAACGGGATATGAGTTACTAGAAAATATAAATATATTAAAGTTTTACTCGCAAAATGTCAAAAAAAAAGAAGATAATATAATACATCATATAATATATTTAAAACTAACTATATTAAAAGTTCAATCTCTTATCAAAATTAAAATTATGGATAGTTTTATACTGTTATATCATATAGCAAGAAAAATCATGGCAATATTTAGCTTTTTAAATTGGACTTCGATTCTTTATCTTTTGTATCATTTGGAACAAACTTATTTTATTCGGGTTTATTTGGTGAAAATTGAATTAATGAAACGAGATCTTTTTGGAAGATGAATCTCAAATTGTTCAAAGACAATTTAAAAAATTATATGAATTGATATAATGTTAATATTGAACAGATGTCCGAGTTGATGCAACCTAATGTGTTTTGCAGGTTATCATGTCAGTTCATATATAGATTTATTCGTATAGTAATATACTTAGATGAAAGGTAGCATTCCATTGTCATAACGAATTTACTTTAGTCCCTTGGGGGACATCCTTGGAACCATAGCGTGGCCTGGTCCAAATTTTTATTACTTGGAACTTATGAGTTTAAAAAAAAAAACAAAAAACAAATATATACATTGGACTATAGATAAAGAATAAACCTTTGAGCACTTAATTTTTTTATTACTTGGAACTTATGAGTTTAAAAAAACAAAAAACAAATATATACATTGGACTATGGATGAAGAATAAACCTTTGAGCACTTAATTTACACAACATCAAGCTCATTCATTGTACTTCTACATTATAATCTTTGACAATCCAAGTCCTCCTAACTTCTAAGTCTCTCCATCCGACCTCTTCCTCTCTGGCATCTGGGATGGAACAACATAGTCGAAGCCGATATTTTTAAAAACAACAGACAGATGAAACTCAAAACATAAAACTTTGAACCCCTAAAGATTATTACCTCAAGCCATGAAATAAGACCACTGCTCTTCCTCGGCAGCAACAGAGTCGCCGTCCGGAGCATACAGCTCATTATTGCAAGAAGAGTAAGTGCCATTATTGGCAGTAATGCTGCAAGAAGATGTAGACGAGAGGTACGGCATGTTATTGAAACAAGAATCAATGTCATTCAAAAGAGCTGAACAGCTGCCATCATCATCAACTGCGAATTCTTCGGCACGTTGCTTGAGGGTCTCGAACATGATCTTGGGCTCATGCTGCATCAGCCGCAGCACGTCTCCGCACGATGGCCCTGGCATGGCACGCGTCACTGCAAAGCTGTGAGGGCTATTGCTCTGCGAGATATGCACTACACTCGGGCCACCGAACAGGTTGTGAACGCCCCCCAATGCCTCCTCATAAGCCCCACCTAAGAACATTCCCAAGTAGTATGCCCCACCATTTCCATTCAAACCTCTGTTGCCTTCTAATTCATGCAGAGGTAGGCTGGACTCGTCTCCGATGAACTTGTCGATCTTTCCATCGCTGTCACAGGTCAAGTCCGACAAAATCCCCCTCACCTTAGGCCTCTCATCGAGCCTGTGGATTGGGATAATCGGAAACAACTGGCCAATTCCCCAAAAATCAGGGAGTGAGGTGAAAACTGATAGGTTCATATTATAAATCTGAACAGGGTCAGACACCCTGATTGCATTGGACACTAATTCACAGAGGCCATCAACTGAAGCTAGCTGTTCCATATCTAAAGAACCTTGCTTGAATTGTTCAACACACTTTTGTTTCAGCTGCTCAGCGTAAAGCAAACAACCATGGTGCTCACCACGAGCTGACGCCTCGAATAAATTCTGGTAATCAACTAGAGCATCATTGCTCAATTTCTCCACTAAAAGCTGAAGTTCTCCAGAAGATATCTGGGAAGAATCTTGAAAACTTGTTGAAACTGATTCGAACACTAAAATCGAGTGGTGAGAAACAATTGCACGGCCGCTTTCACTACAAATAATGGGATGTTTAATGCCCTTGCGATCACAGACAAATCGAACAGCCTTAACAACAGCTGAAGCATATTCTTGAAGGCTGTAACCAACAGAAATATCTGAATCTTGAGACTTTGAGCCATCATAATCGATTCCAAGGCCTCCGCCTATGTCAATGACTTTCATACAAACTCCAAGGCGAACCAGCTCACAGTAAATCTGAGAGGCCTCGCAAACAGCATCAGCAAGCAAAAGAGTCGAAGGAATCTGAGATCCAATATGGAAATGCAGCAGCTGCAAAGAATCCAGCATCTCAAACTGCTGCAACTTCTTAACAACTCGGAGAATTTGGGTTGTTGTAAGCCCGAATTTTCCTGTCTCACCCGAGGTAGAACCAAAATGGCCTGAATGCTTAGTGCGGAGTTTTGCACGAAGTCCAATCACAGGACGAACACCGAGTTTCCTGCTGACATCAATAACGACATCTAGCTCTTCCTCTAGCTCAAGCACAACGACTGTATTCAAATGTAGCTTTCTGGCCGCAAGAGCAAGAGATATGTATTCTACATCCTTGAATCCATTGCACACCAAAAGTGCTTCCGGGCTTCCTTTACAGAGACTGCTCATAGCTAAAAGAAGCTCCGGTTTGGACCCCGCTTCCAGTCCAAAGCGGAAGCCTGACCCGAATTTTACAATGTCATCAACCACAAACTTGTCTTGATTGCATTTCACTGGATAAACACCCTGGTAATGGGCTCCATACTCCTGCGACTTGATAGCCAAATCAAAAGAAGCCTGCAGAGACTCAAGGCGATTCTTCAGCACATCAGGGAAACGAATAACAAGAGGAAGCTGAAGTCCGAGTCCGCCAGATGTTTTCGATTCGGAAACCTTCTTAACGACCTTGAGAAGATCGATTTCTTGGTGCACCAGAGTCTTAACACCATGAGGGTGAACAGAAACATTTCCATTGGTGTTAACGGTGAAGTAAGGTGCGCCCCACCCATCCACACGGTAAAGCAACGCCGAGTGGGCGGATGACCAGGCGGATACGGCATTTTCGGAAGGTGGAGTCGCCGGGAGAGGGCTGTCCCAGCTGGGTACACCGTAGGGAGGCGGAGGAGGAACTGCAGCGTCCACGCAACAAGCAAGGGCAGGCATCTCGTCCCCGATCTAGCTAAGATCTATCTGTTCTTTTCTAGAATTATACACAAGGAAACAAATCAAAAAAATGAAATTACAACCAATCTACGAATCGAAGATGCCGTAAAGGTGGGGGCTTTAACGCCCGCCGAGGCCGGAGCCCCGGCAACCCCCTCAAACGAAGAAATAAGTGATATGGGTCACGACAAAACGGAAGACACACGCACGCTTATAGGAACCCGATATCCCCACGCCTACCCTCCAACCGAACAACGGAATCAGAAACAAACCACGAATCCCACCGTACGGAATCGACAGAAGAGCTGGAGAATTTGGCAGAGAGATCGAATTGCGGAGGAGATACGGCGGAGGCCGAATGGCGACGGAGATATGAAGCGGGAGGCTAGGGTTTCAGCAAACGGAAATATATTGTGAGGTTGAGCGAGAATTGCATGAGAGGAGAAGCTGCGTCTACGTTTCAATAAAAGGATGGGAGGGCTGGGCCATGGAGCCCGAACTTTGGGCCCGATTTAATATCCGATTATTTCCCAAATTTTATCCATCTACCCGGCTTTCTTATTTCCTGTTATAATTTTTTGAATGTCAAAAATATATCTAATATCTATATCTATATCCATATCTTACTTCTTAAATCTTACTATCTAATCAAAATGAATTTACACGAATGCCTTTTTTTCTTTTACCTAAATTAATATTTGGTACTTTAATTCTTTTTTTCTTTTGTCCACTTGACATATTTTTCTATTTTTCAAAAAATATCATTTCTTTTCTAATATTCAATTTATCTTTCTCTATATTTTCAGCCGTATTTTTCATACATATTTTTATATTTTTAGATTAGATATTCTATCACTCCTAATATCTTACAATCTTACTATCACACAAAGAATTTAATTAACTAAGTTTTAATTAATTGGTAAAGTTTATGATGAAATTACGATTATATCTTAATTTAATTTCCAACAAAACTAAAATTATTTGACAAATTAATCATTTTATATGGTTTTCTTTTTTTTAGGCTATTAGATTTTATCTTATTTATCAAAATGACATCTCGTTATCTTTGTTTTTATTTTAAAAATTTTGGATTAGATAGTTATCACACTTAAACTTTTGAATATATAATTAATCATTTAACTTCGAAAAAAACATGAAAATCAATTAACATAAAAAAAATTTATGTATTATTTTTGAAGCTTCAATGCATATATATCTATAATTTTATACTGAATTATATATATATTTTTTAAATTTTTAAATAGATAGATATCACTCATAAATTTTCGAAAAATTCATGTCAATTTTTTTTACGATAATAACTTGTAATATTATTATGACCCAGATAAATCAGTCATTATAAGATTTACAAACCAAATAGAAAAATCTCCACTCTTCCAAACCAACCGCCAGGGGAGGAAATAGCAAAAAAATAATAAAATGTGCAATTTTTTTCGCCGTTCTAACATGCAAAAACTTTGAACCATGAAATTAAACTGTCAAGTAGTTTCCGAACATCCGAAGCAATTGCACCTGTGTAGCTGAAGTTCTCTTCTGGGTAATTGAGTCAGTAGTAAATTCATGAACATTTAAGTTTCGATCCGCGCGCACCAGTATCATTCCTTCATGAATTGCTGTGAGTTCCACATAAACCACCGAGGGTGGTTTTCATGTCCGCCTCCAAAATGCCATAATCAAATTTCCTTCATGCATTATGATCACGAACCACACCCCCAATCGCATAGCTCTTGGATTTTCATTGAATGCAGCATCTACCTCTTGCAGCGTTTTTTCAACAACGTACAGAACTACTAGTCTGTTGTCGGATCCAATCTTAAGCGCATTTCGCACCTCTTGATAAATACAAACGTATACAAAAAATCAATAATATATATTGGAGTTTTAAATATGGGGATTTATCTATAATAATATCTTTGAGTTTTTTTGAAATTAATTGTTTTTTTTTCTTATAATTTTGTGAGGGAAAAAAAGAAGAAGAAAATGGCTTTAATTGGGTTGGGTTAGAGATTCTACAACAGAGTTGAATCAGCGTCAAGTCTCCGCGTGAAGAGAAATTCAAGGTCCCACATTCGCCCAATCTTCATTTTATTTCTTTTGTTTTCTATGTAGTATGTACGTTGAAATTAATTATTATATATTTCCCTTTCCCAAAAAAAAAACTATATTTCACACCTTAATATTTTTAATTAAATGTTATATATTCTTTTACTAATAGTATTATGTTACGAGATGTTTTAGAAGACTACTGAATAATGTATTAATATATAAAATTAAAATGTTATTATAATTTGATTTTAGTGAACTGTCTTTTTGAAAAAAATAATAATTTTTTGGTCTACTAACTTGTTTATTTTTTAGTTTTGGACTATTAACTTTTCAAATTTTGCTTTTGGTAAATTAAATTTTAATTCTCAGTTATTTTGTTCAAATTGCTGATGTAGCAACTTAACATTTCATTATTTTTCGGTGATACGTCATCAGTTGGACCAAATTAATCTAAAACTAAAAGCTAATGTACCAAACCAATTTTGAAACGTTCATGGATAAAAACCAAAAAATAGACAAGTTAATTTTTTAAAAAATATATTTCCCTTTTAAGAAACACAAAAACTTTTGTGTGTAATACAATCTCAAGTTAATTTCGTGAGACATGTCTCTTAATTGATCAGCGAAGTCCTTTTCACTCTATATATGAATCGAGTCGATCTGTCAAACGAATAAAGTGACCTACCCGCTAAGGAAAAGGAAAAAAGAAAGACCTACCCGCTAAGGAAAAGGAAAAAAAGTTTACTATTATTATTATTATTATTATTATTATTATTATTATTATTATTATTATCACTGATTTGTTGTTCGCATAAACTATCACTTTAGGTACTATAAGAATTTAAGGATATGATAATAATATAGAGATAAATAATCAAATATGATAAATAAATAAATAAATAAAAATGATAGCTAGAGAGTGTTTGGTTAAGTTTATTAAGATAATCTTATAAGTTCTAGGAACTTATAAGTTGTCAGGTTTTATTTTTTTGAAAACAACTTATAAGTTGTCAGGTCTTATTTTTTTGAAAACAACTTATAAGTTGTCAAACAGTTTATTTTAACAGTTTATAAGTTGTTTGGAAAATTTTTATCAAACAGATTTGAAGTATGCTCCAATAAGATGTTTTGTAGAGCTTATAAGTCTAAGTAAACACCCTCTTAGCATAGTATTTGGTTTAATTTATAAATATAGTTTGCTTAATTGATTGATTAAATTTTAAATAAGATGATATATTACCATTTTGCCCTTTTAAAAATTAATTTTTTTAATAATATTATATATTAAGGGTAATATAGTAATTTAAATTCAATGATTTGATTGATGTAAAATAAATAATTATTTATTTGATTGATGTAAGATTAATATTTAGTGTAGATAAATAATATGACCAAGTAAACATGAGATTGAATAAGATAAATTATCAATAGATTAATAATATGTCACTTCAAATGGCGTTTCAAGATTTTACTATCTATTTGTAGTTTATATTAAATCAGAGAATCCTATAAGTGAATCCTAAATAAAAATTAGGATTGTCTAACTTTCCATGAAATGTCTGTATCATTGACTAACCTTTTTTTTCCTGCCAGGTACAAACCAATATCAAAGAAGGAGACATATCACATCCTTATAACTCCCCATCTACAATTTCCAAATGAATATCATTTAAACTCGTGTTTAATTTGCAGTTTATGTGTTTTTTATATTAGCATTATTTCTAGAATATTTAAGCAGCGGAATAAAAAATAAAGACAGATTATTTTAATGTAGTTCGGTTGAAACACCAACATATATGAGGCCACGCCCAGATATCAAATGAATCCACTAAAACTAAATATCTTACAATTACAGAAGGATTTATTCAGTAACAAAAAGACTCCATCTTTTTATGACGTCTCTATGACGAACACTTTCAGTAGATTCACTTGGAGAGCATCACTTGTCTTTGACTTCGCTCTCTTCAAACTCTTTCCGAACTCAGAATGAATTTCCGTTATATTTTTCTCAGCTTGTATCACTGGATATCGGGACACTTAGTAGAACACAATGTGTTTTTTTTTTCTCCAGAATTCATCCCACACCCCTTAATGATGTATTACGCTCATAATATAGTTAAACATTCTGCAGATATCTCACCAGTCTGTTTCAAGAGATAGATACAACAAATTTTTTTCTTCATGCTTATCAATATCAAATTTATATCACCTTGATACTTTTGATAACTTGCACCATGTAACTTGACAATTTCTCAGCAATTATGCATACTCATACAGATAATATATTGTTATAAAGATTAGTATAAACATAAGATTATCTAATAATAATATATCACATGTTAATATCATTACTAATCAAAACAAACCAAAACACATAACTAATCTTGATAATATCCACACACCAAAATAATCAAAACAAGCCAATTAAAAGTTACGTCTAACAATCTCTCTCTTTGGCTTGTTTTGAGCACAACCATATACACAACCACAAAATAGCTACTACCCCTTTGTACAGCAACAAACAAAAAGGCATCATCAAAAATTTCTCTCTCAATGTGAGATAACCTTGCTCTTTCATCTTATACATCTCTCCCTCAATGTGTGATTTTTCTGCAATAATCTTTCAATACACAAGTTGAACAAAATCAAGTGAGAATAGAAAAAAAAACAAAAATTATTAGATTCAAACAAGTTTTCATAACAAAAGAACAAAAGTTACACCACATGCAAAACAAAAGTTTATTTTCTCTCGTAGATAAGAAAATATTCTCCAACCTTTCTTCCAAAAAATGCAAGAGTAAGCTTATTTGACTGACAAAATTATATTTGAACAAAAAAACAAATTATGGGGAAAGTTACTTAAAACAAAACTTAAACATATATGTGCCACCAAAATTTCTAGGTGTGCCAAAAGAAACCATTCAAGCTTACATGTTTATACTTCTTAGATCCCAACAATCTCATAAAGAATAGACGTGGGTTTAACATATATATGTGAAAAAATGTGTTGACTCTGATAAGTGTGTTTTAATTCATGTTTTTGTGGTTATGTTTAGGTTGTTTCTACATGCATTCATGTTATTTTAGCATTGATTCAGTATGATTTTATTACTTTTCATGCATTTTCTCTACATCTTACTTTCCTTGGGTCAATTGTAGGATTTATAAAGAATTCAGACTTTTTGGGCAGAAGTTGACTCGCTCGAGCGGGTATTTCTTATTGCTCAAGAGCGTGAAGAAAGAATTTTGAAGAACTGGACAGAAAAATGCGCGCTCGAGCGGGTTCTTCTTGCGCTCGATCGTGCCTGGAGGAATTTTTATTGTTCAAGGCAGAAAATTTGGCACTCGAGCGGGGACTTATTACGCTCGAGCGATCGCGGGAAACAATTTTCCATATTGAACTCTTTTGACAAGGAAACACAATTTATTATATTTAGGGCATCTATATATACAAAAGGGCAACAAATTTCGAGGGGATTTAGCAGCTTATTGACGAGCAAGGCAACTAGGCTTGGAGAAACTCGAAGAACGCTTCACCATTTATTCTAAATTCTTCTTTTGATTTTTGTTTGATGATTAAACTCTATTTTGAATTAGGTTTATGATTATGGAGTAGACTTTCCTTTCGATTAAGGCCATCAGATTGGTCGAGACTGATTTATGTCGAACACGTGGATTATGATTTAGTATTTTTTATTTATTTCAATTATTGATTGTTGGATTTATCATGTTGTTATTGTGAATAATTTGGTCAGTTCTTTGCTTGATTGTTGATTGATTCAATGTTGAAAGATTAGGAATTGATAATGCTTTGTTCCAACAATTAACACGAGGTTAAATCGACTAGAAATAGTAATCGATTTCACTGTACAATTTAAGGTGAGAACTGAATTTTCATGAATATTTAATGCATTTGAATTTGATTAGAATTAATTAAAAATAATTAATCCGTCCAACTTGAATACATTTAACAAGACTAGAAATAGCTTGTTGAATAGAATAGGAAAATTCACCATGATTTGAAGTAATATTGCGTTTTAGATTGTGCCACGTGTAAGCATAAATTAGCTCGGTACCTTCGTGTGCTTTGATCGATTTATTTAATATTGAATTCATCCTTCGAGTGCTATTTTTTTCTTTGTTTATTTTCTGATTATCTATTTATTATTTATATTTTTGTTGAATAAATTCAATCACCTTTTATTATTTAGTCTAGATTAAGTAGAATAAATATATTTTGGTAATCATCAATCAGTCTTTGTGAGATTGATATCTGGACTCGTTGTTCGTATACTAATACTTGACCTAGCACTTGCTAAATTTATTTATAACCAAAATCGACGGTCAATTTTTGAAGCCGTTGTCGGGGAATGTTAGTGATATCAAGATTTTTTATTTACTTGAGACTAGATTTTTATCTTTATTTTAACGATTTTCTGAAATCTGAACCTGCATTCTTATTGTTGATTTCTGGGGCTTATTTTCTTGTATGCGCCGTACTCGTCTCTCCAAATATCTCGTACCGCTTGATTGGAAATCGAGCGCACACTCAGCAGCATATAAAAAGCTCAAAAGAAGATAAACCTGTTGTTAAAATCAGATTCGGAATAAGAGGGTGAAAGTGATAATAAATCAGAAGTTGATATGGAAAATGAGAACGATTATCGTACAGTGTTGGATTTGATCAGACCTCCAGGCGACGGTTATGGATCCAGTATCGTTTGCCCCGCTATTGAGGCGAACTTTGAGCTGAAACTAGCTATTATTCAAATGATAAAACTTCAAGCAAGATTTTTTGAGGCACTGTTGTGGAATATCATCCCTACGCTCATCTGGAGCGATTTTTGTCAATCTGTGACACCTTCAAGTTTAATGGAGTAACACCTGATGCAGTGAGACTGTGGTTATTTTCATTCTCCTTGCAAGGGGATGCAACTGAGTGACTAGAAGACTTACCTGCTGGCTCTATCACTACATGGACGGGCCTAGTCCAAGTGTTCCTAAACAAGTACTTTCCACCCACTAAGATGGCGCAATTATTTTCTGATATTATCTCCTTCAAGCAGAAGGACGGAGAGTCTTTGAATTCAGCATGGACCAGATTCAAAAAGATGTTGAGGATGTGCCCTCAACATAAAAGCCACCAGACTCGAACCTTTTACAATGGTGCCGACCCATCGGTTTGGTCTATGCTGGATGCTGCAGCAAATAGAAGTTTATTCAGAAAAAGTCTAGCAGACGCATGGGAAATAATACGAAATATGGCAGAAAGTAATATGGGGTGGCAAGATTTGAAGAAGACAGAAAGTAATGTGGGGTGGCAAGATTTGAAGAAGAAGAAGAAGAAGAAGAAGAAAAAGAAGAAGAAATAATAATAAGTTTTGGAGGTTGATTCTTTAACAGCACTGGCTGCAAAGATTGACGCTCTACTCATCAAATGTCACAGATATAGTCTGCCCCTGTTATTCAAGTTCAGGAGAATATGCCATAGGAACATCAGATTTTTGAGGCCGAGGAAGCAAATTTTGTGGGAAACCAAGGAAGACAGCAGTATAACCCCTACAAAATCAGTAAACTCAGACCTTTTACAATGGTGCCGACCCGTCGGTTTGGTCTATGTTGGATGCTGAAACAAATGAAATTTTATTCAGAAAAACTCCAGCAGACGCATGGGATATAATATAGAATATGACAGAAAGTAATGTGGGGAGGACATATTTGAAGAAGGAGAAGAAAACAGAAATTTTTGAGGTTGATGCTTTAACAACACTGGTTGCAAAGATTGACGCTCTTACTCATCAAATGTTCCAGATGCAGTCAGCCTCTGTTAATCAAGTTTGGAGGAATATTCCAGAGGAATAACAGATTTTCGAGGCCAAGGCAGCAAATTTTGTGGGAAACCAAGAAAGACAACAATATAACCCCTAAAACAACACATATAATCCTGCCTGGAAAAACCATCATAATTTTTCATGGAAGTCCTTATGATGTCCATTATGATGAAATATGTTGCTGGAACTGAAACAAGGCTGCAAAATTAGGAAGAATGTTGCAAAAGTTAGAAACACAGATGAGTCAGATAGCAACCCGCTTTCGACAAGGGAACCAGGATCGTTGCCTAGAAACACTGAAAAGAACCCAAGAGATATGAATGTTATCATGGTCTTGACAAGATAAAAAATTGAAGGACTTAAAAAGAGTGTTGAGGGGGCGGAGACCATGAGGCCAAACACTGACGAGAAAAAGGAGGATAAGCACACCTCTGCAAATTCCTCACCTACAGGTAAGAAAGATAAGTCCTCTAAATCTGATTTTAATACTAATATAGACTTGAGTAAACTCCCTTTTTTTCCCACCGAGTAAAGCAACTACAATTGGATAATTTTTGAAATTCTTGGAAATTTTCAAAAGGCTTCATATATATATATATCCTATTTGAGATGTTTTGGCTCAAATGCCCAGTTATGCCAAGTTTTTGAAAGAAATATTGTCAAATAAGAGAAAACTCGTTGATTTTGATATTGTGAAGTTACCGGAGGAATGTTCAGCCATTTTAGAAAATAAACTTCCTTCGTAACTTAAGGATCCAGGTAGTTTTTCAATTTCATGCACCGTAGGGAATTCTTTCTTCAGTAAGGCATTGTGTGATCTAGGAGCTAGTATAAACTTGATGTCTTATTCATGTTTTGAGAAACTTGGAATAGGTGAGGTTCGACCCACCACAAATTCCCTACAATTGCCTGATAGATCTATTAAATATCCTAGGGGTATTGTGAAATATGTCTTTGTAAAAGTTGACAAGTTTATTTTTCCAGTGGACTTTGTTGTAAATTATATGGAAGTGGATCATGAGATACCTCTTATTTTAGGGAGACCATTCTTAGCCACTGGAAAAGCTCTTATTGATGTGCAGAAAGGAGAGTTGATTTCAAAAATAAATAATGAGAGTGTGGTGTTTAATGTTTTTCATAGTATTAAATATCTTGTGGACACTTCTGATTGTTTTAGAATAGATGCTACTGACGAATTGGTTGAATGTAATCTGCAGGAACATTTATCTAGAGACCCACTCGAGATCTGCATGACAAGAGCAACTACTGATGAGGTCGATAGTGAAGAAGCGGAGGGGTGTTCACACTACATGGATGGAACCAAGTCATTGTCCAAACTGGTAAATTCGAAAATAGGAGAGCTTGGACACATCCCAAATCCATTGAAACCATATACTGAAGAGCCTCCTATTCTCGAACTTAAACCACTTCCTTCTTATTTGAAGTATTTATATTTGATGGATAATGACAAACTTCCAATAATTTGTTCATCATCTTTGAGAGGCATCGAGGAGGAGAAGCTACTGAGGGTGATTTGCGATAATGTTAGAGCACTAGGATGGAGCATAGCTAACATCAAGGGGATCAGTTCATCTATTTGCATGCACAAAGTTCTCATGGATCCCGACCATAAGACGTCAATTCAGCCACAACGACACCTTAATATTGAAATGCAAGAAGTGGTAAGAAAGAGGTGATTAAATTTCTCGATACATGTATTATCTTCCTTATTTCTGATAGTGAAAGGGTTAGTCCAGTACAAGTGGTACCGAAAAAAGGTAGGACAATTGTGGTAAAAAATAAGAATAATGAACTCATTCCTACTCGGACTGTTACAGGGTGGCGTGTTTGCATTGATTATGGAAAACTTAATGACACCGCCCATAAGGACTATTTCTTCCTCTTTTTTATTGGTCAAAGGGTGGAGAGGTTGGCCGGGCATGCTTTTTATTGTTATCTAGATGGTTACTCATGTTATATGCAAATAACTATAGCACCAAAGGACCAACACAAAACTATGTTTACATGTCCCTATGGTACATTTGCAAATAAATGAATGTCGTTTGGGTTGTGTAATGCGCCGACAACTTTCCAAAGATGCATGATGACAATATTTCATGATATGGTAGAGAAATTTATCGAGGTATTTATGGTTGATTTTTATGTTGTAGGTTCTTCATTTGACGAGTGTCTAAGTAATTTGTCTAAAGTTCCTAAAAAATGTAAAGAATCTAATCTGGTTTTAAACTAGGAGAAGTGTCACTTCATGGTGAGAGAGACGGTAGTTTTGGGGCATCGAGTGTCTGAGAAAGGAGTCGAGGTAGGTCGAGCTAAGATATAAGTTATTGAAAAACTTCCTCCTCCAACGAACTTGAAGGGAATAAAAATCTTTTTAGGGCATGCTGGTTTTTATAGGAGATTCATTAACTTAAGCATACAATTAAATTTAAACAACAATAATGGAGATAACTACAAAAACTTAAATCAAATATTAACCCGGCAGAATACAACCGGTAAATTACTGCAACCCGAAATAATATACAACCAATCAAAAACCCCAAAGCACAAGAGGGTTAATCCTAACTAGCTCTGCTGGCACCAACTGAGACCAAAACCCCTGGTCGCCAACTACACACTGGTCCCCGAACCTGGGAAACATGCAATTGCCCCGCCGAGTGGGGTGTCCAAGAAAAATACATGATCGTGAATGATAACAACGCTCAACAAAAAGGTATAAGTATACACATGCTATGAATTCAAATGAAAATGAACGGGTATCGGAAACCTATCACAATAAAAATCACTGCTTAATCTATAGGCGTCGTGGTATGTATCACGCTGGGTCGTTGCATCGGGAGTTGGATCCATACCATAAACTGTGGAAATAACCGGAATCAAATCTATGGAATCCATCCACACAATAACTAAGGGATGAGCGACCTCTCTACTTGTAATTTCAAGTTATAGGCTCAACATGATAATGCATGTATCAGTAATAACCGCGACATAATAAATGCACATAAGTCATGCTATATAAACCATTCAAACATATAAAATGCATACTCAACCAGGATATATCAGACAGTACGTCCATACCTATAATCAAACAAATCAAGCAACCTAGCCACTCGGATATTCAAGTCCAAGTCTATAAGCATATAATCAACATATCACTTATCTCTTACTAAAGCCTTAACTAGACTAATAGCTACTCATATAAGCTAATCAAAGTCTATAAATATACATGCATTCGTCGTTATCCCGTTGATGGCGATTACCTTAAAACCAAAGCAAAACTCTGCTACAATCCAATAGCGTCTCACTATCGACTGGCCTCCAAAATGATGCCTAAAACCCGCTAGAATCGAGCAGGAAACAAGAAAGAAGAGAGGGAAATAAGCAAATAAATGAGGGCCTAAGTTCCCCTATTTACAAAAGATGATCAGAGCATCCGATCTCTCGTTCGGAGCTTCCAAACGCACTTCACAAATTCCAATCGCCCTTCCGAACTCTCTCAACTGAACGCGTGTCCTTTGATTGGACAACACAGTTGCCGACAACATTCAGATCTTCTGAACTCGAGTTCAGATCTTCCGAACTCTCTCACGTCCAATCATCAAATCGAAACCCATACCCTGACTGACTGCCACAAGATTCGGAGCTTTCGATCTGAATTTTGGATCTTCCGAACTGCTCGGTTTCTTCCAAACTTCAATCTTTCCTCCAAAGGGATCAGAACCACCGAACTGCTCCTAGCTCAAGTTCGGTCATTCCGAACTACTTGAAATCTTGGAACCCTCCAGAATATTTCCGAACGTCTTGAATCTGATTTTCTACTTGATAATCTCATATGAGAATTCCTTAATCAAGTTTTAACCATTCTAAACATGCTTAGACAATTAATTGCTTATTTTGGGAATCGGGCTACTACAAATTTTTTTTTTCTCTCTTCTTCCTAAAGGATCTTCTTTCATCCTTCGACCGTTTCTTCTCGACTGGTTTCATCTCATCGTTTCTAGGCCTGCTACAATCTACAATAAAGTGTCCTTTCTTGCCACAGTTAAGACAGGCAGGACCGTCTTCTATATGATCCTTTTTGTTGTATGTTTTGGTAAATTTTGATATTCTTATGCATAAAATTACCAAAATTTTTAACAAATATTGACATGGCTTCATTGCTCAGTTGTTCTGTAGTCTTCTTGCTTGAGACTTCCCCGACTGACGGATATACGATTGTGGCAAAGAGATCTTTGGTCGCCCTTTCCACTCTCATATGATTTGGGCTTCAGCCAAGTCTTTCCAGTATTAGAGTTCTGAGGTTCCATGTATCCCAGTCCTATATAATTAGCCTTATTCTCATATATAACTTTATGGTTTTCCTGAGTCTTGGCCTTATCGTGTTCATATATCGTACTGGACCTAATGAATTTTATTGTACTAAAAAAATATTTGTCTATATCTGATTGAATATATACTTGTCTCATTAGGAGTGCACTCATGTGAACCAAAACCTAAGCCTTAATTGTCACCTGCTTGCTTCTGGTTCTCATGCATATTTCTTAAGGAGACAGAAAACTGGTTCCAAGTGTTGATTGGTTTAAGCAACTTTTGATTCTCATTCAAAGTAGCTTGGAACATTCTTCGCATATTGTCATTCTTAGTTTCCAGTAAACTGAGTTTCAACTTAAGACTATCAAGTTCTTTTCGCTATAGGCAACTAGCTTCACTAGACTTATCTTTGAGGCTTACTCTTTTTTCCTTTACTTCCTCGAATGACTGGGGGAGCTTCTGGTACTCTTTAGCCATTTCATGCAGTGCAACAACTAACTCATCTCATGTAATTTCAGAAAAGCCAAATTCAATACCTCATCGCTCTCTTCTTTTTCTGGTTCTGAGTTTGCCATCAAACATTGCAATTTCACCTCTTTACTCTCTCTTGAGAAGCTTTCAGAGCTTGTAGATTGTGAGTCTGAGTTTGCCTGCTTTCTCTTTCTATCCTGAACAACCAGTATTTTTTTTATCTCTCTTCTTCTTGAAAGATCTTCTTTCATTTCTCGACCAATTTTTTCTCATCGTTTCTAGGCTTGTTATAATCTACAATATAGTGTCCTTTCTTGCCACAGTTAAAACAAGCATGATCATCATCTTTATGGTCCTTTTTGTGGTATGTTTTGGTAAATTTTGATATTCTTACGCATAAACTTACCAAAATTTTTCACGAATATTGACATGGCCTCATTGCTCAGTTGTTCTGCAGTCTTTCTATTTGAGGCTTCCTCGATCGATGGACATACGACTGTCGTAGAGTGATATTTGGTTGGTTGAGAAGTTGAGGGCCCTTCTTATGTTCTAATTCACAGCTCAAACTCATAAGATTTAAGATCAACAAACATGTCATGAAGCTCAAGTTTTCTCAAGTCCTTGGATTCTCTCATTTCCACTGTCTTGACATCCCATTCTCTGGAAGTGGAAGCATACCTTCAAGGAAATCTCACGATTCGAATAAAATTTACCTAAGGTAATAAGTTCACAAAAGATACTACTAAACCATTCAACAAACTCAGTCATTCCCCTGGCATCATTTTGGCAATGTCAAATTTTTGGATGACCATAGTAAGATTGTTCTCCTTTATCTGGTCATTTCCCTTGCACAACTACGTGAGAATTTACCAAATCTCTTTGGATATAGTGCAGGTCTTGATCTTGCTAAACTTTTAAAGGATGTCCCTGGAAACATTTTCAAGGTTTGATTTTTTTTCCTTGGTATTCCACTCCGACCCGTGCTTCTCTACCATCTGAGATTCACCACTAGAGATAACAACAACAGTTCTAGCTTTAAGAATCTTCATAGGGCCATCAGCGACGTCATACCACATGTCATCATCTTGGAAAAAAAGATGTGTCTACATTCATATTTTCCAACCATCATTTTATTCCTTAGTAAACATAGGAATCTCGTAGAAGAAAGTCATGTTTTGAGTAAAAATATAAGGAGTTGAGAAAAACCCGCTCTGATACCACTTGTTGGGATTGTGTGAGTGTGTAGAAAGAGGGTAAATATACACTCTAAATTTTTTTTATTTAAAATAGCTTAACCGATCGAGTAGGTGTTATCAAAATTTTCAAATTTTGAAAATAATTGAACCACAAATAGTGCGGAAACAGTTCAATTTTTTCAATGAATCTTTTATTTTCAAGTAACTCAACACAAGAATATATCAACAAGATAACGTGCAAAATGACAAATAACACAAGAGATATGAAAGTTCGAATGTGAAATCCTTCTATGTCTCTCCTTCATCCACTAAGGAAAGAATAAAGTAGAAGATATTGGTTTTACAACTCTTTGTAACAATGCACTCCAACTTTAGGACTTATACAATGCCTAAATTGAAACTCCTAGTACACCACAAGGATAAAAAAACAAGCCTTATCAATGCAATACCACAAGAACAATACAAGTGTTTGAATCCTTAGATTCAAACAATAAAAACTCTTATTCGAATTCTATATGTCTAAAGATTTTGAGAAGCTTTGATGAAACCCTTGGTTTATCCTTGAAGATCTGACATATTTCTGATACGCGAGGATTGGTATGAGCAGATAAAGATATGACTTTCTTGAGTGCTCAAATATTTGAGAACAGAGAGATAGAGTTTTTTTTTTTTTTTTTTTTTTTGCAGAATAATTGAATTTTCAAGTTTTCGTCTCTCACAAATGCATCTTCTATTTATAGAAACTTTTGCATGGAACCATTCAACGTTTGATTGTTAACTCATTAATGCAAAAACACTGTTGTCAGTGTCCTTTCCAGTTATGTAGTATGCTTCAATAAATGCAAGATTTTTCTATTTTCAAATGTAGAAAGTAACCATCGCAGACAACCTCTGTGTATAAAATCAACATTGTGCATTTGGGAAAACATTATGATTTTCTGATTGCTCTATTAGTTGTGCATGTCTTGACAACCAACTTTTTTGATAAAGTATATGTCATGCTTTGTACGTTGTGTAGCTTGAATAAAAAGAATCCCTCACGACCATTTTCAAATATTCTTTGAAAAGTGAGCGGTCTAGTATTGTCTATTGCTTGAACGGGCGAGTATATCTTCTTGTAGACTGGAATAGTCGAGAACATTTAAGCTGCTAAAGACCGGTTGAGGTCTTAAATACTCAAGACCGAGTGACTACTCGTAACTGCTTGAGACCGGTTGACAAGTCTTCTTGAGTCTTCAATATGGGCGGTCTAGTACATGTATTACAATGCAAGACAACTTAATTTATTACAATGAAATATTGTTTGTTATTATTAAAACTAAAGTATCTAACATAGTATTTGGGATTGCTTCTAGGAAGCACTTTTGTGTTTTTCTTTCATAAAATTTATTAATTTTGTGATGGAAAATCTCAAAAGTATTTTTTTAGAAGCAATCTCAAACAATACCCGAGTCTCAAACAAACGGTCTTGTTACCTGTTATTACATTCAAAGAAAACTCGATTTAATAACAAGACATTGTTATTACCAAAACTAAGGATATTCAAACAATAAATTGAAATTTAAATAGATTAATGAGATTCAAATAAAGTCAAATGCTAAGAATTCTACAAGATAAGCTCAAAATTACAAATAATTATAAAGTTAATTTCTTTAAATGTAAAGAATCACCAATGAGATTACATGCATTAGTTTTTTTTTTCTCTTCATTAATTACAAATTATTATAAAGTTAATTGCTTTAATTGTAAAGAATCACCAGTGAAGATTACATGTATTATTATTTTTATTTTTTTCTCTTGATTTCCCCGATCCGTAAATTAATAGCATACACATGTTCAAAATTATGAATAGCATCAGATGATTTGTTGGGAACTAAACAATAAAAACTAGAGCCTTCAGTACTGAAAATTAGTAAAATATATAATCATATTACAAAAATAAATTTTATTAACACAAATAAATATTTGAAAGAAGAATTGTAGATAATTGTACACGGCCAATACTGTAGACAATATATGTAGAGTCCTTCTATATAAATGAGAGTCCAATTATATCAATTCCAACTTGCTACAAAGCATCCAGTCACCACTGAACATTCAGTACTGAGAACTTTTTTCTTCTAAAAAAATTTCTTAGTTTTCTTGAGGTGCATTGCATGGCTGAAATATTACATCTTTTAATTTCATTTTTTAACCGATAAAGATTAATTAGATCAGATTTTCATTGATTTTTTTTATTAAATTAATATTTTTTTAGGGTTTTATAACAATGTGCGTGAGCATGCAAGTGTTTTATGAAATTGAAATTCTCGTTGCTTTAAAGCGTTTTTTTTTTTTTTTTTAAATCTCTTTTTGTTTGCTCGGATGTGGTTAATATTGCTTGGGTTAAGAATTAAGGATTAAAGATTTAGATTTTGTTTTAGATCTCTTCTTTTTCCTGGAGTTTTGTGGAATCCTAGATTTGATTCAATCATCGAATGAAGAGATCTCGTTTACTTGGTAAACAGTTTTTCTAAGAGAATATATATTTACAATAATTTACTTTATTAGAAGTCAGATCTTTGTGTGACGAGCTAATTAAAAAGACATAATTGATTTATGATTCGTGGGTCTTTAAACAAAGGTTCGAACTTTAATTTCATAACCAAACAAATAAAAAGAAACAAATTTATTCGATCGTTAATTAACTATTTAAAAAAAATCTATTGCATGTGTGATAATTGATTGTGCGCTTACAATTGTCAATTGCGTCGATTAAATAGCGTTGTTGTACGTACATTTACAGTAGGACGTTATGAGATTCATGGAATCAAGTTTGTGTCACTAGCTTTATAAATGATATTGGATGCATCTGAACGACTTTATTTCTATGAAAATTAATGTGCATATTAAGAAACCATGGACATTATTATTTTTGGTTGATCGTCAGTTGTTATACGCTTTATGTTATTCCTTTTGGCAGTGCTATTGGGAAACTTAATATAATCAATATGTTGCAAATGCCATAAAAAGTGAAATACATTTTTTGAAAGGCCGAAATATTAATTTATTAATTAATGTTGTACTTACTGCAGTTATTTAAGTGGAAAATGTGGACACCAAAGACGTCAAACAAGTCTAATTCAAATCGTGGCCGGAGATATCAATGCAATATTATCTTATATGACTCCCTATGCTACCCCGGCCCATTTGTTTCATCATCTAGTGTCGTTTCAAATGAGTCTGGTGGTATACATCCCAAGTTCCTTGATTTAGTAAAATCTAATCTTTTGATATATCGTAATGTTTGATTTAACAAAATTTTCTTTACCAAATATTGTAGGAAACAATATAGGGCTTCACAACAATATCTGCGGGAATTTTACACCATATTTTCCTAGATCATTTGAATCAAGAAGTTCAAAAAATATTGTCAATCTTCCAATTGGCATTCAACAAACTCAAGGGGGCTTATCGAGTATGAGAAACATAACACATATTTTAACTAGCGAACCTTCCCAGGTACTTAAATTACTACACAACTAATTATCTAAAATTGCAATAGGAAAATCTCTTCAAAAAACTTATTTGTATGTGTGCAAGGAATAATCTTATCAACAAATGATCTTAAATATTTCTGCTATCTAGTTTAATTATCGAGAAATCCTAATTTGTAATTTACCATCCGCTACAGTTACCTCTTGGAAACTCACATGGGCATTTGAACATCACAAAAAGTGGGGGTATAAGTGTTGGATCATAAATCCAACGTTGGGCTTATATATAAATAATTATGTATTGAACACTGTCAAATAAAGTTAGCCCATAAAAGTGATCTAAATAAAGTTTCGGTTTATTTGGGCTTTAATGTATCTAATAGGGTGTGGCCTTTAATGTGTAGATACTAGTGGGCTAGTCTATTTGATTGATGAGCTTAAATAGAATCCCTAAATATAAATAAAGGGTTATGGTCCCCAGATCACACAACGACGTTGACAGTCATTCTGTTCTATTCTATTCACATCGATAGTTAGAGAGCGTGAGAGAATTGAAAGAACTCTAAGGCAAATCGTGTTGATCTGGAAGACCAAACCATGCAGATCTACATCAGTATCAATTGTTATGAATTAAGGTACGCTTCCGATTAAGTTTACAGTTTTAATCTTGATGATTTAACGTGATGATTCTGGATTTAAGTTTATATGGAATTTTCCCCCAACAAGTGGTATTAGAATCACTCATGTTTAAATAATTGAGATACAGTTTATATTCGATTTGGTCTAATCGAAAACAAAAAATCGAAGTCAAATTTCCATTCTAGTTTTTATTTATTTTCGGATTAAAAAAAACTGGAAAAATTCAAAAATTCGAATTAAGGGTTTCAGGCCGTCGGATTAAGGGCCGATCAGCCAACATACGGGCCGTTTTCGGCAAAATTGGATGAGGCGTTTTGTTGCCCACATCAAGGCGCCTCACATAGTACAGGTTTCTTGCCAAAAATCGTTGCAAAAATGGTCTGATTTCGAAGGATACTCGCGACCAAATTTTCTGCGCGAAACAGAGAAAATCGGGCCATTCTTCAGACCTTCCTCTGGACGATCGGGACTGGTGATGGTGCCGTGGTGGTCGCCTTCATGGTGGCTGTCAGGACGTCGTCGATTGACCAGAGTAAGGGCGGCGACGACAGCTAGATGAGGAAGATGATGGGTTAGGGTTTTTTCTATTTTTGCCAATTTTCAAAAATTCGAAATTTTTTTTAAAAAAAAATTAAATTTAAGGAAACGAAAAAATTTCAGATTTTTTTGGGTAAATTTTTCTAACCCATCACATATTTTTGGATCAAGTTTAATTCGGTTATAAACCCATTTTGTTTTGGGTTTTAAGGATAATTTGTCTTAAAGTTTAAATTTTCAATTATTCAAATAATGATAAAGTTATTTTTATATATTTTAAAATGAGATGATTAAAATCAATTTATTTTTGAAATATAAAAAGTTTTGTATATGTAATTTTTATGAGTATTAATCGGCCCAAAGGAAGATAAATATTTAATATGATTACATATATGTTTCTACAAGGGTAAAATGTGATAGTTATTCAGTTTTCATGTGAATAATAATCGGCCCAAAGGATGATTATTATTTGACGTGTTTTTTACTATCAATTTTCGGTATCCCTTATGAGGTTTGTATTATTTGATTAATTTGATTATTTTCTACGGATTAAGTTTATCGGGCCAATATACATGGGTTAGTAAATTTTTTGAATATACAGGAATCCAACCCGAAAAGATCACACCCATGACCAGATAATTTCCTGATTTGCCCACCAGACATCATTGACCGTACAGTCAATGGTTAAATAATTGAATTTGACAAAAATACTTAAAATATTTTTTTAAGAAAAGGGTCAATTTTCTTTGATATTAAATTTGAATAAAGGAGCGTTTGAAGGTATATATATTTTGGGATAAATTGATTGAAGCAACATGTCGTCAAAGTGACCTCTATTGTAGAAATTAATTTGTTTTGGAATATAAAAAGTTTTGTACATGTAACTTATGTGAAATAATTAATCGGCCCGAAAGAAGGTTATTATTTAAATGAATTACATGTGCAGTTATGGTAATAAATATGTGATTATTATTCGGTTTTACATATGAATAATAAATCGGCCCAAAGAGAGATTTATTACTTGATATGTTTTTATTATCAATATTTGATTACTACACCAAGATATCATTTGCAAGTTAATATTTTGTCCAAAGATGAAATATTAATAGAGTGTTCGATATCATGAGATGGGGATTTCCTTTATTTGAATTTAATATTACTTATTGGGCATTTTTGTGAGCATATTTAATTTATTGATAGTTTTCTGTTAAGTTATTATTTGGATATTCTTGCTAGTTTTACTGTCCACATCAGCTTTATTCTTTTCAAAGATGCTCGTTACTTCAAGTTATGAAGAAATTAACATCTCGATAGTTCTTGGAATAATGATCAATTAAATATATTGCAATAAAGATTGATTCAAGTACACCTTTATGGACTAGAGTATCTCTTTTGAAAAGAGAAGATGGAAAGGTATGAGAAATTAAATTGCATATCTCATTATCATTAAGATAAGTCATTCAGAAATCCTTATGGCAATATGTTGAAAAGATATAACTATAGTTAAGAATCGCCTTAAGAATATTTAAAATGAGGTTTGTCAATAATTCAAGTGTAGCGTCCCAAAATTTATTTCCGAATTAATTGGCAATTAAAATAATTATTGAGTTGGAAAAATAATTATTACTGCCAAATGAGTTATAGAGTGTATTTACAAAATACACGTGACAATTAGTCAATGAGTTTGACTATTTTTGAATATCTGATAATATTGGTATTTTGAGATTATTATTGAGATAATGTAAATAAAAATAATTATTTATGCTAGATAATTTAATTTAGAAGAATATTTGACCGAGTTGACTTGTAAAAGTCTTTGTTGACGGGTCATGGTCTAAGTGAGACTCAATAATTAATTTGAGAAATTATAAGTCTAATTGACTGGTCAAAGTCAATAATTTCAGAAAATGGTGTTTATAGAGGTTGGGTGTGTGTACCGGAAAAATATTAAAATGAAGACTAATTTTGCCAGTTGGATACCAGATAAATTAGTCCTGATCAGAAATTATTTATTTTCTATAGATCTCAAAACACACACCGAAGCACACTCAAGAAAACACAGATCAAAGATTTTCTCCCGATTTTTTCCCCCACTATTTCGAGTTTACTGTAGCAGCCCTCACGTTTGCCATTGCCTTCCGTTCACTGGTCCTCCGATTGAATATCCGAACGGTCACTTTGTAGCCAACATCAAGAAGAGTCTATTGGTACCAAGAAATCAAAAATCCAACGGTTGGATCGCCGAAAAATTGGCGATGAACAGACAAATTTTGCAAAGGTACTATTCATCATCTTCTTTGCAAAGATTTTCACGATTTTATCTTGTTTTTGTTGGTTCTAAAGCTAGTAATCGATTCTTTGAGTTGTGGTGAGCATTTCCTTAGCTCATGGGAGCATTTAGGTGCAGAAACGGCGTAGATCGAAGCCCAGAAAGTTTATCGTCGCCGCCTGGTTTTTCTTTGATCGCCGGCGCGTTGGACCTCCGTTCAGGGCGTGGCTTAGATGGTTGGAATCGTCTCGTCAAGCTTTACATATTTGGAAATTTTCATAATTTTTGGAGAAGTTTTGAATCGCCGTCGTCGGACCACCACGTCGCCGCCGTCTTCTTCGATTTTCCGGTGAGTTAACCATTTTTGATCGTCTCAACGTGATAGATCCGAATATCCAAGTTTCGAGTCGTGATTCGAAATTTTTAAGCGGTGAGAGCGCAATAAAGTTCGATAATTTTTTGTCAAAGTTTGACCAGAGTTGACCAAGGTTGATTTTTGACCATCGTATGATTTTTCGCAGATCGGAAGCCCGTTGAGGATAATTAAAGGCAGAAATGGGCAGATTAGGGATTTGATCTTCCAGAATTGGATAATTTTGAGATTTCCGAGTCCCGATATGCGCAACCGCAACTGTATAGGTTTTTCGTGCGTTTTAAACGCAAAGGCATGTTATACTCTTCCTTGCTCACATCGTTTAGATCAGTATATTCACTGTTTGGTTATTAAATTGTGTTGTTTCATTTGTATGTGGATATAATAGCACAAATTTTAACTCATGCATTATTCACGTTTTTATGTATTGTGGATGATTTTTCTGCCATGATTAGGTCTTAGTTGTTGTTCAATGGTTGATGGTTGGATTAGGTCACTTTGGGTGTTGGTTTAAGATGTCTTGAACTAGTGTCGGCTAGGTGAACAATTGGATGGTTGTAAGGGTGGTCTATCTAGCGGGCAGCTCAGGTAGGGCTCGGACGAGTGGGTTGTCCGGGTCGGGTAAAGTGTATTAGGGTCATATGTTATGGTTTGGTTCCGAATTATTTTATTTTGGGCCGGGTAATTTATTTAGGATTTCAAGTGTTTGGTTTATTCATTGGGTCAATTTTGTTATTGGGCCTAAGATGTTTATTGGACTTAATTTATTTATTGGGTCTAAGATGTTTATTGGGCTTGAGTTGTTTATTTGAGCTAAAATGTTATTTGGGATTGCATGAATTGATTTAGTTATTGAGTCAAGATTATTGGGCTTAAGATAGTTGTTGGGGGCTTAATTTATTAATTGAGCTAAATTCGTTAATGAGCCTAAGTTGTTTATTTTATTTGGTTGAACTAAATTCTAAGTCAGGCTCAGTACTATTGGGCCAATCTAAGTTTGATCTGGGTCATTTTAAGTGTGATGGAGCTAATCTAAGTATTTTTGGGCCAGTATAAATGTTAACGAGCCAGTCTAAGTTTATGGGCTTTAGTTAGGGGGCAACAACTCGAACTAGCCAGTGGCAAACAAAATAGTCCGTAAATATATATTTAATAGATGTATATGTATATTTTGATATAAATATGATTTTTATGGAAAATAAATTAAATATATATTTACGGGCAAAATTTTAAGAAAATGATATTTCTAAGTTCATGATTCATACATGTATTTTATGATGAGATAACGGGCATGTAAAGAAAA
This sequence comes from Henckelia pumila, assembly GCF_033568475.1. Lineage (NCBI taxonomy): Eukaryota > Viridiplantae > Streptophyta > Magnoliopsida > Lamiales > Gesneriaceae > Henckelia > Henckelia pumila. The sequence continues at coordinate 199,473,792 of NC_133123.1, read as the reverse complement.
TATTTTTTGGGAAGTTGAAGTGATTTGTGACAAACACGAGACTGGAGGTCGGGATACCGGGCCCGATGACCTTTCCACTTACGATTATGAGCCTATGGATCCACAAAGGTTGGGTGAAGTGGCATAAGGTGTTAGGGGTACACCCCACAGACCGCCACCACGTACGATGGATTTAGATTGATTAATCGAATTAGGTTACACTTCACTTATATGACCCACAGAAAATGATTTTTATGTTTATGACATGACAATGCTTATGTTATGTATTATGTTACGTATTATGTTATGATATAGATTACGATGCAGTTTATGCATACAATTTTACGATCATGCATGCATTAGAATCCTCAGGTTATTTTTATATACGTTATGTGCTTGCATATGGTTTTATTTAATAGTACTCGTTATTAAAGGTAGAGCATGCTGGGTCTTTAGGCTCACTAGATCTAAATGGTGTACAGGTGAGATTTATGTTATTTGTTGTGAAATTTCCTCGCAAGTGTACGAGTGTCAAGTTTTAATATAGTGAATAATTCAGATATCGATCCCACAGGGAGTAAAATGAAAATATTTAGTACTTGTAATTAAAATAGTCTAAACTTTATCTAGAAAATCAAACTTTGAGAATTTTGCAATAAAATAAATAATCAGATGATTTAAAAGCACGCACACAACTTTCAGATTAAAAATCAATCAGAGAAAAATGGTCTAGAGGTATAGACTTCACCTGGTTTCAACAACAATCAATCCTAATTAATTAATCTTCATTAATTTCAGTCAATTAATAGCCAAGAACACTTAAGTTTATTATTTCCCTCTCCCAAGCAACAAATAATGTTTATCAACTACAATTCAATTCCAATATTCCTATTAAGAATTTATCGCAGTGATCTATCACAAAACAATGTTCTTTTTAAAGCTTTGTTAAAATCATACACTCTCCCGAGCTGTATAAGTAATTAACAGTGTAGTTTCTAATGTCCTATTTGAAATCCCCTCTCCCGAGCAATGATTTTAAATAAATATAACAAATCAATTATTGATCAGATAATTGAAAAAAAAATCAATTCTAGAAAAAACAATTAATCTAGAAGAAACTCAATTCAATAAAATCAAAAATTCATGAAAGTGTCTACACCAGGTTCCATCCGACCTCTAGACTATAAAAATTAGTTCATAATAAAATTCTGAAAACAATAAATCATAAATCCAAATATGTTCAGAATTAAATAAAAGATAAGAAACAAATCCGTCGTCGACGCCGTGTCCGGACTATCGAACTCCGTCTTCGTTCTTCAGTTAAGCTCCAGAAAATCTCCAGGAAAATCTCTCGATCAAACCTTCTGATATTCTAATGTGTGTGTAAAATATTGTGGCGGCTCTCCCCTCTCCTCTGATAAGAATTCCTTTTTATATTTCTCAGCAAAAGCCCTTCAAAAAGCCCATAAAATTAATTGCCCGAAATAATTAAAATTTCCAAATCAGCAACGGGGCGGACGCTCAATAGATGTCGCGGGCGCGCCTTGATCTCGAAATCTCAATTCTTTCGTCTTCAATAGCATTGCGCGTTAGCTCTTGAAGAAGCGCTAACAAGGAGCGCTGATAAGAATTCTTTCTTGGCCCAATAACAAAAAGCCCATTAACCTCTCTTTACTGTACGTTTCTTTTCTTTTCTTCAATTTTCTCTTCTTTTCTTTTTCCTTTATTTTATTCTTCTTTTCTTCTTTTTCCTCTCATTTTCACATAAAATCAATAATTTCCTACACTCACAAAAACAACAAAACACCCACATAAATCTTCTCGAAACAAACAATTAATAATTAAAATCATATATAAATTAAGTGTATAAAATACACTTATCAAATACCCCCAAACTTAGACTTTTGCTAGTCCCGAGCAAAACTATTAAATTCCAAAAACTCATTCTCTCAAAAACCAACAAGAATAGTCAAGAAATATTATGGAACAATGGCCTCATCAATGATTTCAAAAAAATATCAAATCCAATCATATCCAACCTACTAACACTTGAAAGTTTCAGCCAGAACAAAATAACCGCATAACTCACAATCTCCGCAACTCACGTTTCAAAACACCTTCATCCGAATTCAATTCAAGCATTCATAGTTCATGAGGTCTTTTCAAGGTAGCAATAGGATCAAAAATAGGATATAAATCAAAAACACTCACAAATAGATAAATGCAACGAATAAACGTGTAAGTGTTTAGATCAAAATTCATAATCATTAAAAGCATCAATCAACAGTCGAGAGGCTAAATTCTCGCAACTCTTCTCCACTAGTATATTGGGCAACTGAGACTCGGTCAATAGGACTTATTCAGCATATAATGTAAGGCCTGACTCATGGCTATAAATGAAGGATAAGAATTCAAAAATAAGGAGTAATTCATATTTTTATGCTCAATTACGACTCCTTTTTCATTCACAATTCCACTTCTATTTCTCTTCATTTCATTTCTCAACTTTTTCACAACTCTCTCACAAATTTTTTTTCTTTCTTTCACAACTTTTTCAACCATATTTTTCAACTATTTTTTCTACTACCTCTTTTCATCTTTTCAATTCATCCACCACACCAATCCTTTTTCTCACAAATAAAACTAGGAGCATAAACATTTTAGCATTCAAATTACTCCCTTAAAGGTAGGAAATAGTGTATAGGCTATTCAGGTAGTCAATGTAGGACCTTGAAATAATGACGAATGGGGGTTTAATCACACGTTTACACGCATGCCATTCGATTTTCAATAAAGCTCAAACAAGGTACTAGGGATAAAATAGTAATAGGTAGCTTCAAAGGCTCAAACGCATTCAAAAAAATCGCCTAAATCATTCCTAATCTCAGTTTTGCCCGTATTTCACCTCGAAGAGTGCTTGAACTAGTTCTAGACAAGTCTCAATCCACAATTAAATCATACAAATCTCAATCAGTGCAAAAAGAATAATCATCAGCAGTTAACGATGATTTTCACAAAAATTTCAGATTTTCTCGTACCTCAATGTACTAATAAACATGTAGCTCAAATAGGCAACTAAGGATAAATTCAATGAAAAGTAGGCCCAAAAATTTCAAACAATGCCTCAATCATATCTATGTCTGTATGTCTCAAAAATCAGATTCAAGTATTAATCACAGAGTATATAGGAAATTGTTCATCTAATTGGTTCCATTTTTTCAAAAATATTTGTCAGATAGGCAGACAATCATGGATTTCAGTTATAGCACAAAAATATTTTTCATCAGCCATGCATCCAATATTTCTCAACTTCTTTTAAATTCAACTCAACTCAACCAAAAACAACTAAATCAAACATTGATTCACCCCCCAAACTTAATGTAATCATTGTCCCTAATGATTAAAAACAATAAAAAGAACAAGGGACTCATACCTTCGACACCGATCATCAGTACTCGATGTAATCATCATGATCTCCATAGAATGAACTTAATTTGTAACATGTATAGCACCATCAAAAGCCGGCCATCAACGGAGAATGTAGAATAATCACAACATGATCATCCAATGGAACCTAAAAGTAGGACAGGTCCACGGTTAAGCTTGATTCAAGGACTGTTCGGGAAGCTTGTTGCACGAGATAGAGCTATTCATCAGCGCTTGTGTAGCAACTGGTTAACAGGAGGAGAAACATTGTTGGTGATTGTTGGACACGGTGGAGGGCACAATTTGTAGCAGCTAGAGACACAATCAAGCATCATGAGGCTGCGCTATTGGAGAGCTAGTTGGCGCATGGTCTTGCTAATGGAGCGCGCGATTGCGATTTGGGAGGGCATGTAAAGCTGCACTTTTGCACATGGTACATCTTTCTTGGAGTGCATGGTTGCAGCAGCTGGTAGAAGCGCGATTGCATGAGATGTTGCGCGAGGCTGGATGGCGCCTGAAGGAGGCGCGATAGCGCAACAGGATGCGCTATAGAGGGGAGCGCGATAGCGCTTGGACTTGTGCTAATGGTGATGGCGCGATAGCGCTGTATGGAGCGCAGTTGGAGAGCTCGTTAGCGCTAGGATGCAGCGCTGATGAAACCTGTAGGGGCGCGATTGCGCTGGTGGAAGAGCTATCGCGCTTGGTGATCTTGTTGGCGCAAGTTAGGCAGGTGTCATGCGCTGTTCGTGTATCAGTGCAACGAAGGAGAGGCGCGGGCGCGCCTTTAAGTCGCAAAACAACTCCAATTTTGTCCAGGTAAAGCGCGGGCGCTTCGATAAATGGAGCGGGCGCGCAGCTAGCTCGAATTTGAGATTTCTGGAGCCTACAAATTTTTGAAAATTAAGAAAAAAAAAACTCAAAAATTGAAAATAAAAAAAAATTAAAAAAATCTAAATAAAAAAAAATTAAACTGAAAATTAAATGCAAATAAAATAAAATAAAAAAAATTCTTGGGTTGCCTCCCAAGTAGCGCTTGGTTTAAAGTCGTCAGCCCGACTTTCACCGGTGTTAGATCTTCCCCTTCTCTTTCACACGCCAAATAAATTCCACGATCCGCCGTTTAAGTTTTGCTCTCTTTTTCGTGGCCTTCATTGGTGGTAAATTTGTCTTTTTCTTCTTTGACGATTCAACCACAATTTTAGCTCTTTGACAGCCCTCTAATTTTACAACCGGCTCAATTAAGCATACTGTTTCAATAGGGGTGTTAGATGACTTCATGAATATATTAAAAATTACACTCTCACCGTCCACACCCATCGACAATGCACCTCTCTTCACCTCTATCTTGGCATCGGCAGTGGCCAAGAAAGGTCTCCCCAATATCAGGGGCATGTTTGCATCCTCCTCCATATCTAACACAACAAAATCCGCTGGAAAAATAAATTTATCTACTTTTACCAAAACATCTTCAATGATTCCAAGCGGATATGTGATAGATCGATCAGCTAACTGCAACGCGATCATGGTGGGCTTCACCTCACCAAGTCCTAAGCTCCTGAAAACAGACAAAGGCATGAGATTAATGCTAGCTCCTAAATCGCAAAGTGCATTATTAAAATAAGAAGAGCCAATAGTGCAAGGAATAGTAAAACTCCCCGGATCCTTAAGCTTTTGTGGCATCTTCTTTTGGAGCACCGCACTGCACTCTTCTGTTAAATTCACTACCTCGTTCTCTAGCAGCCTCCTCTTTTTGGACATCACCTCCTTGATGAACTTCGCATAATTCGGCATTTGCTCCAAAGCTTCAGCAAAGGGAATGTTGATGTGAATCTTCTTAAAAATCTCCAAGAACTTGGAAAATTGCTCGTCCAATGCTTTCTTCTTGAACCTTTGCGGATATGGAAGTGAAGGCTTGTACATCGGTTTTGGCTCAGATTCAAGCTCCTTCTCTTTCTCCTCAACTTTTTCCTCACGTTTCTTATCTGCAACAGTAGGAATTTGGACTCCAATGTCTTTGGCACTCCGCACTTCGATGGCATTGCACTGCTCCTTGGGATTCACCTTAGTATTACTAGGGAACTGGCTGCGATTGTTGTCCTTCAGTGCGTTCGCCAACTGCCCAATACTAGTCTCCATGGATTGCAACACTACGCCCATGTTGGCCATGTGCATCTCCAAACTGTCCAGTCGAGACTCAGTTCTCGCCATCCTCTTACCTGATTCCTGCACAAAAGTACTAACCACATCCTCCAAAGATGGCTTACCATCACCCTTATTTGTATTGAATCCCGAAGGATTCAGCACATTTTTATTGTTAGCATACGAAAAATTTTCATGATTACGCAAGCTAGGATGATAAGTATTTGGGACAGGGTTACCTCTATAGCCTCCATATCCTCGGTAGCCATTTGGATTTATATAATTGACTTGCTCTATGGCTGGTGATCCTTCAACTCCAGTTGAATCTGCAACATTAATTTTATTCAAAGAAGCTACCTGTGTAGTCAGTGCAGATAATTGAGCAGTGATGGACGTGAGAGGATCCACTGCATACACTCCAGCTGGCTTCTTGACTCCCACACGCTCAGATGGCCATTGAAAGCTGTTGACCATCATCTGCTCTAACATATCATAAGCCTGAACATGATCCTTCGCAAATATAGTACCTCCAGCAACAGAATCGATATTCATCCTTGTAGGCGCATTCAGTCCGTTGTAAAACCACTCGATCTGTTCCCAATCTGCAAAATTGTGGTTAGGACAACGTCTTAATAATTCTTTATACCTTTCCCACGCCTCGTATAACTGTTCAGTGTCCATCTGCCGAAAGGTGCTGATCTCGATCTTCAGTTGGGTGGTTTTGGCAGGAGGAAAATATTTTGCAAGAAATTTTTCTGCCATCCCCTCCCAAGTAGTGATGCTTCCAAGCGGCAGTGATTGCAACCAAATTCTGGCTTGATCCCTAAGAGAAAACGGAAACAAGCGTAAGCGTATAATATCTTCAGGAACACCATTAAATTTTACCGTATCAGTAATTTCTAAGAAGGTCCTGAGATGCAGATGAGGATCAGCTGTGGCACTCCCATTAAATTGGTTCGATTGAACCATGTTGATCAATGCAGGCTTCAGCTCAAAATTGTTTGCATTGATAGTTCCTCGAGCGATTCCAGAATAGTGAGCCTGGATCGTCGGTCTGAAGTGATCTCTAATTGGCACTAGGGGAGCTTGATTTGCTTCTTGTTCAGCCATTCTTTCAATTTCTTCTCTTCTAGCTCGTCTTAAAGCACGTGCAGTGCGCTCGATCTCCGGATCAAACAGTAGAGAATTAGCACTTTGAGATCGTCGCATAAACTGCAATTAAAAGATAAGAAAAAATTAATTAGTAACTTAAAAAATAAAATAAAAAACTCTAAATTAAAATCTAGACTAATTGGTAACAAGACTAAAAAATATTCAAAATTTACTCCCCGGCAACGGCGCCAAAAACTTGTTGTGAAATTTCCTCGCAAGTGTACGAGTGTCAAGTTTTAATATAGTGAATAATTCAGATATCGATCCCACAAGGAATAAAATGAAAATATTTAGTACTTGTAATTAAAATAGTCTAAACTTTATCTAGAAAATCAAACTTTGAGAATTTTGCAATAAAATAAATAATCAGATGATTTAAAAGCACGCACACAACTTTCAGATTAAAAATCAATCAGAGAAAAATGGTCTAGAGGTATAGACTTCACCTGGTTTCAACAACAATCAATCCTAATTAATTAATCTTCATGAATGTCAGTCAATTAATAGCCAAGAACACTTAAGTTTATTATTTTCCTCTCCTGAGCAACAAATAATGTTTATCAACTACAATTCAATTCCAATATTCCTATTAAGAATTTATCGCAGTGATCTATCACAAAACAATGTTCTTTTTAAAGCTCTGTTAAAATCATACACTCTCCCGAGCTCTATAAGTAATTAACAGTGTAGTTTCTAATGTCCTATTCAAAATCCCCTCTCCCGAGCAATGATTTCAAATAAATATAACAAATCAATTATTGATCAGATAATTGAAAAGAAAATCAAAATCTAGAAAAAACAATTAATCTAGAAGAAACTCAATTCAATAAAATCAAAAATTCATGAAAGTGTCTACACCAGGTTCCATCCGACCTCTAGACTATAAAAATTAGTTCATAATAAAATTCTGAAAACAATAAATCATAAATCCAAACATGTTCAGAATTAAATAAAAGATAAGAAACAAATCCGTCGTCGACGCCGTGTCCGGACTATCGAACTCCGTCTTCGTTCTTCAGTTAAGCTCCAGAAAATCTCCAGGAAAATCTCTCGATCAAACCTTCTGATATTCTAATGTGTGTGTAAAATATTGTGGCGGCTCTCCCCTCTCCTCTGATAAGAATTCCTTTTTATATTTCTCAGCAAAAGCCCTTCAAAAAGCCCATAAAATTAATTGCCCGAAATAATTAAAATTTCCAAATCAGCAACGGGGCGGACGCTCAATAGACGGCGCGGGCGCGCCTTGATCTCGAAATCTCAATTCTCTCGTCTTCAATAGCATTGCGCGTTAGCTCTTGAAGAAGCGCTAACAAGGAGCGCTGATAAGAATTCTTTTTTGGCCCAATAACAAAAAGCCCATTAACCTCTCTTTACTGTACGTTTCTTTTCTTTTCTTCAATTTTCTCTTCTTTTCTTTTTCCTTTATTTTATTCTTCTTTTCTCCTTTTTCCTCTCATTTCCACATAAAATCAATAATTTCCTACACTCACAAAAACAACAAAACACCCACATAAATCTGCTCGAAACAAACAATTAATAATTAAAATCATATATAAATTAAGTGTATAAAATACACTTATCATTATTCAGGAGGTTGTGGTCCCGACTGGTGGTGAAAACCTCTGTGCATTCGTGGCAAGCTAGCACACCCTTGACCTTCGCGCTTTTATGTTTCAATGATTATGAGATTGTATCAAAATATTTTCCGCATCTTACGTTATTGAATATTTACGCATGGATTTATAATGTGTTCGAGTATTTAAGTTTTTACATGAAATCGTTTTTTATTATGTATTAAATTTTATAAAAATCTATTTTTAAGTATAGATGCATATATGTATGGGCATATATGTAATATATAAAAAAATTCCTTCGAGTTTGGTTCGTTTCATCAAGGATGAATTTTGTACGTTATTGACAACTTCATTTTCAATGAGGTATAAAGATAAATGATTAAGGATAAAGTAAGTTGCAGATATAGCACCTCAAAAGAAACAACAAAAGAAACCGAGTTAATCGGAAAATAATAGTTGTTTCTTATGTGGAGCTAAAAGGCTCGTGAAAATAAAGTTTCTAAATTTGATTTGTTTTAAGGTTAATTTATCTTTGATGTCTAGACACATGTGTTGGATAGATTTTGGTGCTATCATCAGTGTGTCTATGCGGGGCTATTATTATTGTTAAAGTTCAAATGATGATGAAAGATTCATCGGTGTACAATGGCAAAACAGTTAAATTTGAAATAATTAAAAATTTTATATTATTGTTAAGACTTGAGTTTTATTTGAATCTGAATGAAACATTTATTCAACCGACTTTCATGAGGAATAATTTTTATTTCTATTTTGGGCAAATTCGGTTTCTCTTGCTCATTTGGAAATGGAAATTTAGGTTGTTTCATGATTCAAAACTGGTTGGCTCTAGCTCTTCATCTCGTTACAATAATATTTCTTTGGTTGATACAATTGTTTCGTTTAATGAGTCCCTGCAATTAAATTTAAAAGTCTCAAAGATAAAAGTCCAGTAAATGAGAATTCACTTACGTTTTGACATGAGAGATTCTGTTATATCTTCGGATGGAGAATAAAAAAACTTATGTCTGACGAAATTCTCAATCCTTTATATTTAACATATTTTGATATTTGTTTTAAATGTATAAAGGAAAAACAAACAAATTAAAGGATATTTAAAGTCAACAAGAATTTAGACATCTTTGATCTTATAAATACGGATATTTGGGGTCTTCCATATGGTTTTTTGGAATGATCAACAATAATTTATATGGTTCATAGATGGTTATTTTAGATATGACTTTTTATATCTCATTTATGGCAAAACACTAATTACTGCATCATAAATCCTTAACAAAGTTTGATTAAAGTGATTCTTAAAGATCTAGGGGAGATAAAGTTTTGAAAATTGTCTTTAAGGAAGAATATTTAATATTCTCACAGGTGTTATTGAAATTGATCAAAATTTTATTTTTGATTTTGTTCAAAACAATAAGGTAAGACAATTTAGGAAAATTTCTCATTCAAAAAATATTCTGAAAGAACAAACTCTTACATCTCAATAACCTCGTCATTATGAAATTTCACTCGAGAGAGAATAAGTATAATCTTAGGTAATTTGATTGTACTTCTCCAAGAGAATAAGGTCGATTGAATGATAGAAAATGATTTTATCAATTTTTGTCATATAATGCAAATTTTAATTCTCAAAGTGGATTTATGCCAATAATAAGGAGATAAAATCTATGAAAGACAATGATATTTGGGATGTTGTCTCATTACCTAAAGTATGACAATCATTGGTTCTAAATAGATATTAAAACCGTGAGTATTCAAAAGCTAATGTGAGAGATATAAGACTTGTCTTGTCATTCATAGATTTTACACAGTAAGGACATCAATAGTAAAAGGTCTTTCTCTTTGGTTTCTTTGAAGGATTCTTCAAGATTATATTGGCATAGTATTGAATTTTTTAATCAATAAATGATATTTTTACATTTCATCATGTGATCATCTTGTTTGGTTTTGAGATGAATTTGTTCGATGATTGTATATACCATAAGGTCTGTGGGAGTAAATATATATTTTTTGGTTTTGTATGTAATGATAGCCTACTCGCTTGCAACGATATAGATAATTTGCATGATACACTACAACAAAAATAGACATTAACAACAGTTAAAAGACAACGTTTTTAACAAAAAGCGTTGTAAAAAAACTAAACACAACGCTTTTATTTAAAAACGTTGTGTTTTTTTATTTAATTTATAAAAACACAACGCTTTTTAACAAGGGTTGTAGTTGAGCGTTCTTTTAAAACTACTACAACGCTTTGTCTTAAAGCGGAAAGAGTAGAAATAAAACTCAAATTGCCATCAGCTCTTTTCGCTCATTATCGAGAACCCTAGCTGCGCGATTGAAGATTTCAATGAGCAAGATCCTTCGATTTTTTTGTTCTTCGATTTCTCTTCTGCTCTTTCTCAAAGTTTGCTCAAATTTCTGCTGCTCGGTAGGCACAATACGTTTATTTCATGCCATTTTCTCCAATTTCTCTTTCTCTTCACTCTTTTTATAATACCCGATACCCTTTTCCCAAAACCTTAGCCGGCTACTTCAACCCGCCGTATCGCCGGAAAACTCAAAATAAATTACAGATTCGGATGGAGAACGGGTTGGGCTATCTTTTCTTACTTATATGTAAAGGTATGTAAATCGCGACCTCGAAGCTAGCTCCGTCGGCCCTTTCTTCCCGCGAAGCTTTACGGCCTCTTCTCCATTGTCGAGATTAGTCTGTGGAATTGACTGCCTTAAATCCCCCTAAGCATTTGAAAACCTTTTAATCCCTTTTTTAGGTCAATGGTGGACGAGAGGGTCGAACAATTGAAGCGTACGAGGTTGCCAAAGCTGTTGAAAAATTGTGGGCTGGAGAAATATTCCTGAATTGCATTTACTGTGATGGTATTTCATGATATTTATTGATTCATTTATAATTTATTTCAAAATCATGAGTTTTTTTAAATTCTGATTCGATTGAATTTGATTGTTTTATTTGAATATTTGTGACATGTTTTCAATGGGCATATTCTAATTTGGGAAATTAAGAAAACAAAGTACTTGCTCGCTTACAAATAAATGACAAAGAGCATAATGAATGATTCGATTTAATTTGATTGTTTTATATATGAATGATAAATGATTTTCCAGATTTTTTGTTTGTCGGGGTACTGTGAACTTATTTCCAGTTTGCGCTTTCTAGTTGTTATGCTATAAATGGGGTAGAAACCAGCTTGGTGTGTATATCAAGCCATCATGTAGTCTTTGAATTTTGTTGACATATTCAAATTGGTTTTGTAGTGCATGTTCATGCCTTCCACATATATGATCCCCTGTTTTCTGTATAAATATCTCAAGTGTGTTTTGCAATTATTAAACTCTCTTGTTTTTTTAGTGTTCTTCTGCAGATATGTTCTATAAAAGCCTATTGTATTAGGTAATGTTTTGTTCCACGATACATATACACAACCCCTGGTATATTAGCTTGTTACTAATTCTTTCCTCTCCTTTGCCACAGCTTTTTTGGAACCTTTTTGTTGGCATCTGCTATATGCGAACAATATTTAACATTAAACGATTCACACCACATTAAATCTTTGACGTGGATAATTGATATGAATTTAATATTTTTGGTTACAATTACAATTTTGTGATATTTTCTTGCTCTGTAGGCTAACAGGAGGGAAACATGGTCATTGGGTATTTTGTCCTTCATACACAGCACGGTGTGGAAGGTCTTGTTTAGAAAGGTGAGTGACAATTTATTCTTTTCTAATTAAGCCTGTCAATGTGGCATGCACATTACACTTCATAGAGCATTACGAAAGTGCATGCATAAAAATCCATACGATGATCATTTTGGCTTATGTTTTGTTTTTGTTTTTTTTATGATTTCAAAAGTTTTAACATTAAATCTATTAAAAAAATCTGAAACATGTGCACGATTCCATTTAAAAAATCTGAAACATGTGCACGATTCTATTAAAACAATCTTTTCTAATTAAGCCTGTCAACAACGGTGTTTCTTGCTTGTAATATAGTTAGCATTTTCTGGATTTTTTGGTTTATGGTATTGGTAGCCCTGGTTCACGATTTCCCGTTGTTTTATTCCTTGATTTTCTGTACAATCATTGCTGGAATCTTTCTTTGCTAAAATTTTGCTTTGTGTCTTGGATATTACGAGTTTGATTCCTACCTGCGTGAGCAGTAGTGTAGGCTGCCATCATTGTTATCTTTTATGTGTGATAGAGGTTTTCGATTGTTATGGTGATTGTCTATGTTTTTCTCTCAAAATTGGCCAAGTCGCCCCAACTCCACGTTCTGCTTATGTCCAAGGCAATTGCTGATTTATTGGGTCAATTTCTGTGTTGGCTATAGGAGCTAGCTCTATAAGAAGATATTTTTGTAGATTTGTCATTATAAGAGACTGGTGAATTATGGTGCCTTGGCTTTCTATTTTATTTGTTTTCCGCAGATGAGTAGGAGTAGGTGTAGGTGTTGAAGCCATTGTTATATGTATTTGGTAGTTTGTATGTTTGGAATTTTGTTGCTCCCGCATTTGGAAAGGTTGCTTGCTTGCTTACTATAGATTAGATGTGAACAAGCTTTTTCTGGAAGTTTTGGTTTTAATCTCATAAAGCATGTTTTGTTCTTTTTCTGTATCATCTCGCATAAAAGTACGATAAAATAACCAAATACTATTGATGTAGTACGTGAGAATTTGAGAGCAACAAAGAAGGAATATGCTAAAACAGAGGATGACTTGAAGTCTCTCCAGAGTGTTGGACAGATCATTGGCGAAGTTCTCAGGCCACTGGATAATGAACGCTGTGAGTAAACTTTTGCTTTCATGTAATTGTCAGGATAAAGCCTGTCTATCTTCTTGTTGATGTTTCTTATCCTTTTGATAGGAATGTGAAAAAATAAATTCTTCAATATTACGTTATAAAGATGAAGGAATATTATCCCAGATCTTTGGCCTTGATCCTAATATTATGTACTATCATTGTTGGGATCTTGCCCTTCTGATTCGCTAATTGATTCTAAATTTTATTGTGTAATGTAAGCAACAACATCCTCATCAATTGTTTTCCTGAGGTGAATTCACTGTTCTTACTTCGATTTTCGATTTGTATTTTACCTAACTATTTGCACTCCCATACTGTTAGGGTACTTCAGACATCTGCTTTCATACTCTAATACCCGTTTTCTACGGAATTAAATTTGGAAATAGTGAAATTGGGAGAGCCCCGATTAGGGAAATTCCTGGTTTTGTGAAATTGTGTCTAGATTTATTGAAAAGAGAGAAATTACAATCAGGATTGAGAGAAATTATGGGTTTCAGGTTCACAAGTAAAGGTCCTTTGGACGGTCATTCGTCACCTCCAAATTTAGCAGCTACCACAAACTGCGGAGTGAGCTTGCTCGCATGTTTGCACTCAAAGGCCTATTGGAGGACACTCATAGACCAGGATGGTACGTAGCTTGTAATTTTTGACCTGTGAAGGAGCCTCAACCTCAAGTAAGCTAGAGAGTCGCGTCTTTTTTAATCGATTTCATTAGACTCATTTAAACCTTAAATATGTTGTTTTTCGTGATAGGAATGAATGATTGCAAGGTAGCTTTGGATGTCTTACAAAAGGAGGTGATAGTTTTTGCTCAACCAAATAAAGAATTGTATAGAGAAATGACTCAACTCCTAACATTAAATGCTTTCAGGTACAATGAAAAATACATAGCAGTTGCTTATGACAGAATTAACAAGGAACACCATTCACTCACAACAATGGAAATACTGAATCTGCCAGAAAACGTATTGTAAATGAACTTTGGGGTGTTCTTGACACAAATCCTCTCCTCCAATGGAAAACAAAGTTTCCTCAATATAGCAAGTCGAGGTAGAGACGATTGATTAACCAGAGGTATTTCTATACAAATAAGTGTAACACTCTTTTCTTAGTCTTGTTGATTCTAAATAATGTGATAATATGCAGCATGAACTGTTGTTCTGGATGTTAATATTAACTCAAAAGTGATTCTAAATCGATAATTAGGGATCCTCAGTCGTGAGATGTAGTGTTCGGGATTAGGAGATTTTTGAACCTACCCAACCTTTTTTAGCGATTTTCGGCAATGATTTGAATTTTTCTGCTGTGTATAGCCATCTGCTCTATTTCATATTGTTGTATTTTGAGTTAGGATGTTTAAGAGTTTGATTTAACCTCTAGTGTGAAATTTAGTTCGTTAATGTATGATATATTGATTTGTAACTGATCCGTGTGTGATCCACGAAACTTTCAAATACTGTAGTTTGTTTCTACTGTAGTTGTTTCTAGTTCTTGCAAAATTCAGCAATGTTGGAGGTGACAAGTGGCAGTCCATGGAAAATCACAAGAATTTGCCCAGTGTTCAACTTGAAAAAAATTGAGAGAACTGGGGAGATGATTGGTTAAATGCAGTCAAAAGATTATCATATCATGTTTCGATGCAATGGTTGGATTTGCTTGTTTATAGATGAAAAAGATTTGTTCTTGTGGAACCCATCCACCAGACAATCCAGAAAATTGCCGCCTGCGAATTTCAATATGGGACGAGCTGGTTCCCCCAATGATCATTCCTTTGGTTTTCACGAGTCTGGTGATGACTACAAGGTTGTAAGCATTCTCCTTGGGGTTTTATTTTTTTTAATTATTAATATTATGAGGGAATTATATGCTTTCGGGTTTGTTTGTTAAGGAATAAGGACTCCCAACTAGAGGTTCGTGCTTGTTTCTCATGGCCGGGGTCTTCTTTTGGCCACCATCAGATTATATAGAATCTTGTTTTTTTTTATTTTTAAGTCAATATGTGAACCATGATTTAATTATCTGATTGATTATTATTCTCAAAAGAAAAAAAAAAGAAAAAAAAGAAGATTCTTCATTGGACTAATTCACTAAAGTTAGATGTTCTTCCTTGCCTGGATGCTTACGATCTTTGGTACTCGACATTAATATTATGAAGTTTTTTTTTTTATTATTATTAATATAATGAGGGATTATATACTTTTGGGTTTGTTTGTTAAGAACTCCAACTAGAAGGTTCAAGTTTGTATATAAGATTATCATATCATCCACCTTCCTAGATTATAGATGCCTGAGAAACGAATTAAATAAGGGCTTTGTAGTATGGATGTCTGAGTCATGCCTCGGAAAGTGCAAATCACCTTCCAAATATTATTGGAGTATAATTCACCACTTTAGAATGAGTGGCATAAACTATAATATACTCATATTCATTTATATTTGGAAAGGATTACATTTCATCCTTGACAATTATGGTGCACTGTGCAAGAAGCATTAAAAATATGTGTTATGTTGTGTACCTTGGTTAAGTTAGAGACCGTCTATTGGTTAACGTTTGTTCTAATTACGTCTACAAACTATAAAGTATGATTCTTTAAGAAAATGGGCTTTAGCCAGTACATGTTGGAGCCAATACCGATGTGAGAAAAACTGTAAATTGTACTGCTTTAGCATTATGAACTTATGTTAAGGGTATTTTCTGAGATTACTAAATCAATGAGCAGCTTCGAGTCTAGCTATTGGGATATTTTGTGGTTCCATAGCTGCTTTGATCACTCTGCCCCTTGTTGAGGGGGGAGCTGCGATTTATTCAGCAAAGATGCTGGCACATTATGGGTGGAAAGTTGCTGCAGCTAATGCGACCTTCGCTGCGGTAATACTGTCACTCGAGAAATAACGGAAGAAACAAGACATTATTAATTTGTCAGTTGGTGTTGTATGTTTAAGTTTCGCAGGTGATGCTTTTGTTTTTATTGATTTATCTTAATTAATTAGTTGATGAACAGTACTGAGCTTTTTTAATTGTATATGAATGATTATATATCCTTGCTGGGTGGCTGTGTGAGATTCTTCGACTGTTTAAATAAATATTGTTAATTAATTTACCTCATCTAATTAAGGATTTGTGTACGTGTATATATATGGTGATTCATTCATTCATGTTAACTCTCCTTCTTCATGTCTATTCTCTATTCATGTTAGCATTTGAACTTTGAAAAACAGCAACATGGCTTATGTCAATGCTATACCTTCACAAATTTGATTGACACCACAGATAAGATAATCATGTTCATAGTCTGGCTGCGATTTTGAAATCTGTGCAGGGTGCCATTAGGCAATTGTTTAGTGGGCTATATATGGTAAGTTATTTGATTTAAGTAATTTAGCAACTTCTTTTGCAAAGTTGGCATGCATATTTAATTTTATTATGTTTGCAATGACAGACTTCTTTACAAAAAGATGCTGGAAGACAACAAGCAAGAGAAATTCAGATTTGTGTACCTGTTTCCACATTGATTTAGTTGCATCAAAACTGTATAGGCTGAGTTCAATATCTTTCATATTTTTTTTAAAAATTGGCATAGCTGATGCATGAAAATCCTATCTCACAGGTTTTTGATGCACTTAGTCAGTTGGAGTGTAGCATTGAAGTATGGGAGCATTCTCTTTTTTAGTCGCTGGATCTTTTCCAAGTTTGTTCGATTTTGAAATTCAGTAATAATGTGATAGTGAATGACCGTGATTATGTTATTGAAAATTTGATATTTTGATAAGATCTTGGATGCAAAGTGGGGTGTGGTCGTTGGCTTTGACAATTGTTTAGTAATGACTTTTTACTGGTAATTGGTAAATTGATATATTGACTCTGATTTTGCTGCATCGAGCCTATCTGGATAAATGTCATTTGACAACTTTTCTTCTATGTTTCTTATTTTCTCATAAATACGAAACTTTTCTTGAGAACTATCAGAAGTTAACTAGTTGTACCAACTCGTCTTTGTACTTTTGCAGGTCCTTTATCACACTCTCCTGTAGATACAGTGTGTGAAGCTTAATTCAACTCTTGATGAAGAAATGACTAGTTTTCCCTTGCTTCGAGGATCCTGTTTTTCCCTTGCTAATAGCAAAGAAGTTAGAGGTGAATTTACCTCTTGTCTGGTTTATTTATCTTGTGCTTATTTGGATAAATTTGTTACTGTTTTGGTGATATCTTTGAACATTTTGGTAAAAGGGCACCAAAAGCAGAGTACTTGCATGCAAGAAAGTTTGTGGTTTCTTAGTTTTTGAATATTTTTAGTCAATGCAAGAAAAAATTAGTTTGTGGTATATTTTTAATTTGTATGCAGTTTGTAGAGTTTTGTAGATGTTAGGTTTAAAGACCTTGTTGGATTTTCCTAATCCATTTATCTGGAAATAGATTTTTAGGGATGCAAAACTGTGAGTTATGGCTTAGGGTGCTTGTGTTGTGATTATGCCTTTTCTTTTCATTATATTTTTTAGAGGGGAGATTCTGGTCAAGTAGTAATTAGAAGGGGTTGAACAGGAGGTGCCTTGTTCACCTCATGTGAAATTCCATTTGTAGTGTGCTGTAAAGAGGAGATCTATTTTGCGTCTTTGCTGCTTTTCATTCGGCATGCGAAAATATCCTGCTCTTTTGTTTCAATTTTACTTCGATAATTGTTTTTTGCTTTAATGGGCACAATATGCTTGTGATTTAGACGACATTTAGTTACTAGTCCATTGACATCGTGGAAGTATTGTATAGATATATGTTAGGTTGTGATTGGAAGAATCTTGGTGAAGTTGCTGATCATGCAACTCTTTTCTTTATTGTTAAGCTTGTGATCTTTTGCTGAGGTAGATTTATTTCTAAGAGCTACAAGATTGAACTGATTTTCTTTTTTCTCGTATTATTGTATTAAATTCCAAGAACATATGGATGCTCTTGTTAGCATTTTTTTTCAATAACGCATGCCAAAATCACAATTATGCTTTTTTTTCTTTTTCTTTTCCCATGTAATATTTTCAGTGTTGAGAAGTGGACTTTGAATGAATCTATCTGTTATCATATCTCTAAGGTCTGGTATGTCGTGACTGGTGAAAAACATTATACATTTCAAGGCCATGATGCTCCCTTCAGATGTTGATTTTGTGAACATATTTTTTTTCCCACGAGATGTACCTATTGCATTTTTCACTTACACATCAAATTAAAGTGTTTCGTTATTGCATCATATTTGTTTTATGCGTGTTTGTTCTTAAATATTTAAGTTTATTTATCATTTTGATCTATTCATATTTTTTTATATTTGTTTGTTCTTATTTTTATTAACTTACAGTATGAAGATATAAATTAAAGAAAAAGAGATTGTTGCGGTTTTTATGAAAGTTCGGGACGCTAACATGTGCTGAAGGGAAGGATCAAAGTTTTTTGAGATTAATGAATAGTTTTTTCCTAGAGTTCATTAATTTAGAATTTGTTTATTTTTTATATTTGAATGATTTATAATATTGAAATATTGTATATTAAATTTTATTTTATAAATTTTTGAATTTTGAGTGATTTAAAATACTGAATATTTGTGAATTAATTTTTTTTTTGTTTTTTATTTGAACAAAGCAAAAGCGTTGTCTTTGCCAGAAAAGACAACGCTTTTTTGAAGCGTTGTCTTTTCCAAATACAACGACACTTAAAAAGCGTTGTCTTTTCCAGAAACGACAACGCTTTTTATAAAAGACAACGCTTAAAAAGTGTTGTCATTTTTAGATACGACAACGCTTTTTAAGCGTTGTCGTTTCACTTAAAAGGCGTTGTCTTTTTCAGAAACGACAACGCTTTTTATAAAAGACAACTCTTAAAAAGCGTTGTCGTTTTTAGATACGACAACGCTTTTTAAGCGTTGTCGTTGCTGGAAACGACAACGCTTTTTCCGCGTTGTCTTTGAGCGTGGTCTTTTACAACACTGCCTACGACAACGCTTTTTCGGGGACATTAACAATGCGGAAAAAGCGTTGTCTTTGGCCGTTTTTCTTGTAGTGATACCAAGAGATTTCTAGCTAAGATTTTGAGATGAAAGATCTTGATAATGCATTATTTTATACTGAGTATCCAGATACATCGAAATCGCTCAAGGTGTATTCTTGGATTATCACAGAAAAGCTATATCGAGAAAGTTCTCAAACGATGGTATGCAAGATTGTAAATCAATGATACCCATTATTTAAGGAAGACAATTTAGTTTCAATCAATGCCCTAATAATGATTTAAAGAAAAGAAATACAAAAGATTCTTTATGACTTAGCAGTAAGGAATCAAATGTATTTCTAAGGTATATACAAGTAAAGTTTTTACATACGTGATTGAGATATTGGACTAATATTTAAATAATTCAGGGATAGACCATTGAAAAATAGTCAATTACGTATTATGGAATTCATAGAAAATAAGGAATTATATGCTCACATATCAGAGGTCAGATCGGTTTTAAGATCATTTGGAATACTGACTCTGATTTGAAGGATGTCAAGATAGTTTGATAACTATGTTGGGCTATTTAAATCTACTGACAAAAGGTGTCATCTCACAAAAGAGTACTAAAAAGTATCTTTTTATGGTCTCTTTTGACATGACGGTCGATTTTATAGTGTGTTATAAGACATCCAATCAAGTTTTTTATTATTGAAGTAAGAGTTCAGAGTGAATAATGTCTATAAAGCATATCAGTACAAACTTCATGTTTGTGGATCCACTTGCTAAGGGACTATCACCCAAAAGGTTTTGTGTGCACATTATTTGTATGGGTGCTTTGTCATTTAAGGATATTCAGTTTTAGTGGGAGTTTGTAATTTTAAATGATTTTATAGACATGTTTCAGTTATTCGGTTTTTTGGTTTATGGATACATAAGGAAAGATTATTTCTGCAGAAATAAAGATTTTGATTTATTCACACTCTGACTCTATTATGGTTGATCTCACTAAAGTTTAAGGGTGGACCAGTTGGAAATAGGCATGTTAAGATCACGTTACATGAAATTTCCATGCTACACATCCATATCATAATCCACGTTGTTCAGTTATCTGGCATATGTGACAATTTCTAGGTCGAGTTACGATAAATGTGACAAAGGCCTCTTTGATCCTATGTTAGTATGATTGATGGATCGGATTAGTAGTAGATGCATTTCGGTAATGACAGCAAAGTTGAGCTCATTTGGTTATTTTGCAAAACATAATTATAAAGTTTCACATACAGCCCAGTGGGAGATTGTTGGATCATAAATCCAACGTTGGGCTTATATGTAAATAATTATGTATTGTTGACTGTCAAATAAAGTTAGCCCATAAAAGTGATCTAAATAAAGTTTCGATTTATTTGGGCTTTAATGTATCTAATAGGGTGTGACCTTTAATGTGTAGATACTAGTGAGCTTTTCTATTTGATTTATGGGCTTAAATAGAATCCCTAAATATAAATAAAGGGTTATGGTCCCCAGATCACACAACGACGTTGACAGTCATTCTGTTCTATTCTATTTTCATTGATAGTTAGAGAGCGTTTGAGAATTGAAGGAACTCTCAAGGCAAGCGTGTTGATCTGGAAGGCCAAACCATGCAGATCTACATCAGTATCAATTGTTATGAATTAAGGTACGTGTAGTGACCCTTACCGAGATCACCTACTAAACAAAACTTAGGCATGCAATTAACTTAATCAAACAGTAAACCAGAAATAAACTGCGGAATCAATAACAATAATACAATCCCAAGAAAAGAAATCTGTAAATACCCAAATATTTATACAACCATATCGAAAGCTGTATCAACCCAATACAAAAGAATAAACCTAGACGAAGCTCCAGCTGGCCAACCACTGTCTAGCCCCTCTTGGATCCACCCGCCTCATCCAATCGCAAACCTGCCCCATGAAATAGGGTGTCCAAAAACACAGAGTACAAGACGTGAGCATAAAACGCTCTGCACGAGAGTATGAGTATACATGCATGCAAGTGTACCGTCTACTGACTGGAGGTCAAGAATCAGATAACAAAGACAGACCGGGCCCTGGTATGTAGCACGCTGTGCCGTCGCTTCAGGAGGTGGCTCCCATACCAAAAATACCAGTGGATATTCCGGACCCAAATCGATGGAAGTCCATCCACAAACAGGATAGGGTAAAACCCTACTAATAGACATCTAGAAGGAGATAGCTCAATATGCAAATGTATGCAGCATAAAATCATGACATATAAATCATGCAGTCACATAATACATGCATACTCAGTCAGGATATCTTGAACAGTACATTCGTACTTCAAATACTAGGCGCTCTATCAGCTCTAGGTCTACGCATATAATCCGCTCTACACTGCCAAATGATACTAATATCATTAAAGTGCTCTAAAAGTCTTAACTAAGCTATTGCATACTCCTAAATATTTTTAGGAAGCAAAAGCTATACTTTCGTCCTTCGTCAGCCCTTTGCTGTCGTTGCCTCAAAACTAGACCACAGCTCCGCTGCGACGCCTGGAGCACTATGTCACTTCCGGATTTCCAACGGGGCGCCTAGAATGCCCTAGATCTAAGCCAGAAGACCGAGAAATCGAGAGAGAAGAGGTGAATGGCGTGACTAAAAGTGAATCTCGGCCCTCCTATTTATAGACGGAGTTAGGGCCGTCCGAACACGATCGGACCATCCGAACTGGACTTCGGGTCATCCGAACCCGATAATGCGTCATTGCTTACGTCAGCACAATGACGTCATCCATGACGACTGTCGGCAGCACGATCGGAGCGTCCGAACCCTTCTTCGGACCGTCCGAACTACGACTTCGGAGCCTCCGAACTCGCCAATGGAGCCTCCGAACCCGACAAACCTCTAACCATTATTGAGCGTTCTAAATCCATTTCCGAATCTTGTTAACCCATCTGGGACTTCCTTAATCCTGTTTATTGGATTAATTAACAATTACCCACTAAAACTGGATACGGGCTACTACATTCTCCCCTACTTAAGATATTTCGTCCTCAAAATCAGATCTTAAGTATTGAATGTAAAACAAGATGCAAAAACATTCTTTATTCAAATCAAACATTTACAGAGTTCACAACTGAATACAACTCGAAAAGGAAATAAAACAACTCAGGATGTTCTGTACGCATCCTGCTTTCCAGCTCCCAAGTGGCTTCTTCGGTGCCTCGGCGCTGCCACTAAACTAAAACCAGAGGAATAACTTTATTCCGCAAGACCTTATCCTTATGATCCAGGATACAAATAGGTCTCTCAACATAAGTCAAATTCTTATCCACCTGAACTTCAGACCGTTGCAGAATATGAGACGGATCTGCCACATACCGTCGCAACAGAGATACGTGGAACACGTCGTGAATACTGGACAGATACGGTGGCAAGGCTAGACGATAAGCCAAATCGCCAATGCTCTCAAATATCTCAAACGGACCGATAAACCTGGGAGAAAACTTGCCCTTGAGGCCAAATCTGAGAATTCTGCGGAAATGTGACACTCTCAGAAACACTTTCTCCCCAACATCAAACTGCAGAGGCCTACGCTTAGTGTTAGCATAGCTGGCCTGACGATCCTGTGCAGTCTTAATCCGTTTCTTGATCTGATCAACAACATCTACTGCCTGCTGGATGAACTCCGGTCCCTCAGCCTTTCTCTCCCCCACTTCTTCCCAGAAGAGTGGAGTACGACAACGTCTCCCGTACAACGACTCAAAAGGTGCCATTCCAATGCTAGTATGATAGTTGTTGTTGTACGCAAACTCGATCAATGGAAAATGATCCTGCCAGGCTGTACCAAAGTCCATAGTGCAAGCTCGAAGCATATCCTCCAAAGTACGGATAGTGCGCTCTGACTGACCATCTGTCTTCGGATGATAGGCAGTACTCAAACTGAGAGTAGTGCCCATCGCACGCTGAACACTCCCCCTGAACCTAGAAGTGAACTTGGGGTCTTGATTGCTGACAATGCTCACAGGCACTCCATGAAGTCGAACGATCTCCTGAATATACAAACGAGCCATGCAATCCACAGAGTACTCTCAGCTATAGGCAATGAAATGCGCTGACTTGGGGAGTCGGTCTACCATAACCCAAATAGCATCACAGTTCCTCGAGGGCATCGGCAAATGGGTCACAAAATACATCGTGATAAATTCCCATTTCCACTCAGGAATAGGAAGACTGTGAAGCAAACCTCCAGGTCGTCGGTGCTCTGCCTTAACTTGCTGACACACCAAACATCTCGAAACATACTGATACACATTGCGTTTCATCCCCTTCCACCAAAACCGAGTACGTAGATCCTTGTACATCTTGTTGCTTCCCGGATGAATACTCAACTTAGTGCGATGTGCCTGAGACAAGATCTCCTCTCGCAACTCTTCATCCTGCGGAATCACAAGCCTAACAGACAAACACAGAAAACCATCTGATTGATAGTGAAATCCAGACGTACTACCCTCGTTGGCTAGACGAGCCAAACACTGAGTCTTTGAATCAGACATATGAGCATCTCGAATTCGCGAATACAAAGCTGGCTCAGATAGTATCGCAAACATCTGGATACCCTGCATACCTTTCTTGTGCTTGAAGATATACCCTGAAGAACAACACTCTCCGATCGCACTAGACATAGAACAAGTCTGAAGTGCGGATAGTCGCACCTTGCGACTCAAGGCATCAACAGTGAGATTAGAAGCTCCCGGATGGTACTTAATCTCGAAATCATAGTCCTTAAGCAAATCCATCCAACGCCTCTGCCTCATTTTAAACTCCGCTTGAGTGAACAAATACTTGAGACTCTTGTGGTCGGTGAAGATCTTAAATTTCTCACCATACAGATAATGACGCCAGATCTTCAAAGCGAACACAATGGCTACCAAATTCAAATCATGAACTGGGTAATTGTCTTTGTGCAGCTTCAACTGTCTAGAAGCATACGCGATCACATGCCCATTCTGAGTCGGGACACAACCCAACCCTTGAAGAGAAGCATCTGTGTAAACCACATACCCTCCAGATCCTGACGGTAATGCCAACACTGGCGCAGAAGTCAACCGTTGTCGAAGCTCACAAAAATTCTCCTCACACTCGGAGGACCACTCGAAATCAACACCCTTGCGGGTAAGCTGCGTCAACGGTCGAGCTAGCTGAGAGAAGTTTAGAATGAAGCGACGATAATAACCTGCTAGACCCAGAAAACTACGGATCTCAGCAACCGTCGTCGGACGCAACCAATTAAGCAAATCTTCAATCTTGCTCGGATCAACAAAAATCCCATCCCTGGATATGATATGGCCAAGAAAATCCACTTGATCCATCCAGAACTCACACTTGCTCAGTTTGGCATACAACTGCTCATCCCAAAGAGTCTGCAGTACCACTCGCGAGTGAGAAACATGCTCTTCCGCATTACGCGAATACACCAAGATGTCTTCAATGAAGACCACAAAAAACTTGTCTAAATACTTCCTGAAGACACGATTCATCAGATCCATAAATATAGCCGGCGCATTAGTCAATCCAAATGGCATCACTAGAAACTCGTAATGCCCATAGCGAGTACGGAATGCAGTCTTGGCTATGTCATGATCTCGGACTCTCATCTGATGATATCCAGATCTCAAGTCAATCTTGGAGTAAATTGAAGTACCCTGCAGCTGATCAAACAAGTCATCAATACGAGGCAAAGGATACTTGTTCTTCATGGTAACTTGATTCAGCTGTCGGTAGTCAATGCGCAACCGCATAGACCCATCCTTCTTTTTCACAAAGAGAACAAGAGCTCCCCAAGGAGATACACTAGGACGAATGTATCCATTGTCCAAAAGATCCTGTAACTGATTCTTCAACTCTCTCATCTCTGATGGAGCCATACGATACGGTGCTCGAGAAATACGCGAAGTACCCGGCATCAACTCTATGCCAAACTTGACTTCCCTAGCAGGTGGAAAACCCGGAATCTCATCAGAAAATACATCTGGGAATTCATCCACAACAGGAATACTCTCTATCCCAACGCTATCAGCTGACAAATCAACTGCATAAATAAGGTAGCCTTCCCCGCCAGACTCTAGAGCTCGACAGGCTCTCAAAGCTGATACCAGTGGCATCGGGGGTCGCGCTCCCTCACCATAGAAAAACCAGCTATCACTCTCATTCGGATGAAAGCGTACTAATCTCTGATAGCAGTCCGCTGAAGCTCGATAGGTAGTCAGCATGTCTATCCCCAGAATGCAATAGAAATCGTCCATCGCAAGAACTATGAGATTTGCTACCAGAATGTTACCCTCGAACTCTAAAGGGCAACCCATAACTAGATGCTTAGCCAAAGAAGATTGACCCGTCGGAGTAGAAACAGAAACTACTACGTCTAGTGAAATGCATGGTAACTTTTGCCTCTTAACAAAACGTGCAAAAATGAAGGAATGAGATGCACCAGTGTCAATAAGTACAAGAGCAGGTATACCATATAACATAAATGTACCTGCGATGACCTTCTCATTCTCCTCCACAGCCTGATCGTGCCTCAAGGCAAACACCTGGCCAGAAGCCCGCGGCCTCAAATGAGAACTCCCAGCAGGCTGTCCCTGCGACCTCTGCTGAACGGTGGCCTGAGAACTCGATCCTGAACCAGAGCCAGAACCGCCTCCCCCATATAGTGGACAATCTCTCCGGAGATTACCCACCTCTCCACAATGGAAACAAGCTCCAGAAGCTTTGTGGCATCGGTCGGTCGGATGGTTCTTCCCGCAATGGTCGCACTTGTCATTCTTCCCAAAACGAACAACACCAGCGGAACCAGAGGAAGAAGAAGATCCAGACTTCTTGAAAGACTGAGCACGGGGACCCAAAGAACTCGCAGTCCTAGAATGAGAGAAAGACATGTTTTGCCGGATGCTATCCTTCTCCTGGTGACAACGGCTCACCAAACCCTCGTAGGACATGTCATCGCCAACCGCCACACGGTCATGGATCTCAGGGTTAAGGCCCTGAAGGAACAGATTGTACTACATCTCGGAGCTATCAGCGATCTCGGGGCAATAGGACAACAGATCAAAGAACTTCTGCTGGTACTCGTCAATAGACATGGCTCCCTGTTGCAGACTCAGTAATTCACCCGCCTTTTACTAACGGAGTGCAGGAGAAAAATACAGCTTCTGAAAAGCTGTGCAGAACTCGGCCCAGTTGGCCACTCCCCTCACCGCAACAAAGGGTGCAGAAGTAAAACTCCACCACCTACGGGCTCGCCCATCCAGTAGATAGCCAAGTGTCTCCATATTCTGCTCCTCAGTACATTGGAAAGTCTGAAAAGTCGTCTCCATGCGGTCTAACCAATTCTCTGCATCCTCTGAAGACTCACCTCCAACCAAGGTCTTAGGACCCATCTGCAAGAATTGACGCACACTGAAATGATCCTCATCACGACGACGATGATGGCGTTCTCGATGACGCTCCCAGTCGGCATCGCCCCAACGTCCACCAATACTGCCGTGACTACTCTGATCATCGCGATCCGCCATCTAAAAAAATTACCTCGCGGTTATCTTATGTAGAATCTAAATCCCAAGAATACTATGCATGCTCTGATACCATAAATGTAGTGACCCTTACCGAGATCACCTACTAAACAAAACTTAGGCATGCAATTAACTTAATCCAACAGTAAACCAGAAATAAACTGCGGAAGCAATAACAATAATACAATCCCAAGAAAAGAAATCTGTAAATACCCAAATATTTATACAACCATATCGAAAGCTGTATCAACCCAATACAAAAGAATAAACCTAGACAAAGCTCCAGCTGGCCAACCACTGTCTAGCCCCTCTTGGATCCACCTGCCTCGTCCAATCGCAAACCTGCCCCATGGAATAGGGTGTCCAGAAACACAGAGTACGAGACATGAGCATAAAACACTCAGCACGAGAGTATGAGTATACATTCATGCAAGTGTACCGTCTACTGACTGGAGGTCAAGAATCAGATAACAAAGACAGACCGGGCCCTGGTATGTAGCACGCTGTATCGTCGCTTCAGGAGGTGGCTACCATACCGAAAATACCAGTGGATTTTTCGGACCCAAATCGATGGAAGTCCATCCACAAACAGGATATGGTACAACCCTACTAATAAACATCTCGAAGGAGATAGCTCAATACGCAAATGTATGCAGCATAAAATCATGGCATATAAATCATGCAGTCACATAATACATGCATACTTAGTAAAGATATCTCGAACAGTACTTTCGTACCTCAAATACTAGGCACGCTCTACCAACTCTAGGTCTACGCCTATAATCCGCTCTACACTGCCAAATGATACTAATATCATTAAAGTGCTCTAAAAGCCTTAACTAAGCTATTGCATACTCCTAAATATTTTTAGGAAGCAAAAGCTATACCTTCGTCCGTCGTCAGCCCTTTGCTGTCGTTGCCTCAAAACTAGACCACAGCTCCGCTGCGACGCCTGGAGCGCTACGCCACTTCCGGATTTCCAACGGGGCGCCTAGAATGCCCTAGATCTAAGCTAGAAGACCGAGGAATCGAGAGAGAAGAGGTGAATGGCGTGACTAAAAGTGAATCTCGGCCCTCCTATTTATAGACGGAGTTCGGGCCGTCCGAACCACGCTTCGGAGCATCCGAACACGATCGGACCGTCCGAACTAGACTTCGGGTCGTCCGAACCCGATAATGCGTCATTGCTTACGTCAGCACAATGACGTCATCCATGACGACTGTCGGTAGCACGATCGGAGCGTCCGAACCCTTCTTCGGACCGTCCGAACTACGACTTCGGAGCCTCCAAACTCGCCAACGGAGCCTCCGAACCCGACAACCCTCTAACGATTATTGAGTGTTCTGAATCCATTTTCGAATCTTGTTAACCCATATGAGACTTCTTTAATCCTGTTTATTGGATTAATTAACAATTACCCACTAAAACTGGAAACGGGCTACTACAGTACGCTTCCAATTAAGTTTACAGTTTTAATCTTGATGATTTAACATGATTATTCTAGATTTAAGTTTATATGGAATTTTGCCCAACAATAAGTTCAAACATGTAAATACAATTTGTTTGCAACGCGTTGAATCCAACCTTTTCATCATATTTTATGATTTCAGGGCCACTTTTGATTCCAAATAAGGAACATACAATGCAGATTGCCAATTTTTTTGGTGATTTTGTTAGTACAGATGGTAGCGGTTCAAGTTCTACTAGGTGGGCTAACGTCTCTAGTACTACTTCTGGCTTGAACTTGTCTAGTAAATACTATATATTTGCCATATAAGATTTAAGTGCAACAATGGTGGTAGAATCATGCACATTAAAAACCGAAAAGTTTAGCATTACATGTTCTATGTGCATAACCAAACTTATCCATATGTTAGTTTTTCATGTTTTCTTAGCAATAACAATATTTCAAAATTTTTCATAAGTCGCATTGAAACATTCTTTATTTGCATTTATAGATATACGAATCATGAAACTTGATATTGCAAAATATCATCACCAATTTTAGTATGCTATTCAAGTAACATTTGAATTTCTTAGCATCTTCTATGGTATCCATCCCTCAAAATTCTCATATCGAGGCTCTCATGCCACTTTCACCAAACCAATATCAAGATGAGACCGGTCATTTTAGTTTTATGATATTGTTAATTAGCTGTCCCAAATGGCGATGATGACGTTAGAGCTAGTGTCATTAATGACTTACGCCATCTATCCGAAAATTATTCTTCAGTTGGTGATCCTGAAGGCCAACCAGGTAATTATAATTAAAAGCAACTAAATTTTCTAACTTGCTGCTTTCTATAGTAATGAGTGGTTTTTTTTTTTTTTTTTTTTACAAGTTTAAGCGAATCAATAATTTAGTTTTTTTCAACATAATCAATATTTTGGCATTCCAAACAAAGGTTTTTCCTCTTGGTCTCCATTTCAAGGTGATTTAATTCTCATATATGGTAATAAATTTTAATAAACTTTTAAGGGTATTATTGGTGAAATTTGAAATTTAAGTACCATGTAGTACCGAGATGATATTTCCACAAAACAACATCCCATATGACGTTAAACATCAAGCTTCCAAACTAATTTATATAAGATATTTACAAAGATAAGATTTTAATGATCCATCTAAACCCTAAAACTATTCTACACAAACTTTATAACGAATTAAAATATTCTATATTGCACATGACAAGATACAAAATACTCCGGATATTTTCATTCAGTTCTAGAATGTCATAGATACGGTTCAGTGAGAATATTCTCTTCTTGTTGATTTATTGCCAACAATGGTTTCTCCCATGGCTGCCAGCTAGGGCCTCCCCCATTGGTGGGGGACTCAAAAAAAATCTTTCTATTATTTTTTATTTTTGTGTCCATTTAAAACCTTAGATGTCCTCTTAATAATTTGTTGATAATTTGAAATTATGGTCAACTTTTTTCTTTTTTATCCTCATTTCTTTGGATATAAAAAAAAAACCGGCCCTCTTTCTTCTTAACAAAAAAACTCTATTTCTTCCTTTAATTATTCCATTCAGGTGAGTTAGGTTACTCAAATTGAGTCAACTATCGACTCGTTTTTTTATTGAATGTAGTTTTGTTGTTTATTTGTGTGTCGTGGTTTATGTTTTTATTTTTAATTATTTGGTTAGAACTTTAGTCTGTAGGTTTCTAGAATCTAGTAATTGGTCGTATTGTCTATGGAAAAAAATATGATCGTTAAGTTTGATTATGATGATTTAGTTGATAATTTTACGCAACAAAAATATGAACATTTTGATACTAGATATAGTTTATATATGTCATTTATTATAATTTATTAATAAATTTACGTAGAATATTGGTTTATTAAATTAGATATAGATGATAATTATGATAATTAAACTCACATGTAATATTTTTATATTTAATAAGAAAATATTTATATAAAACTTTCCCCTTAAAATTAGCTAAGGCCTCCAACTTTCTTGAGACGACCCTGTTTATCAATAATTGAGCTTGACACTACGAATCTATTTACCTTTTTTGGAATTATGATAGGTGGTTTTAACTTCGGTGCACTGAAAATTCTTTATTTTCATTTACAGGTATACAAATCATGAAAACTAAATATTGCATAATTTCTTCACCAATTGTATTATGCTATTCATGTAACATTTGAATTTCTTAGCTCCTTGGGTGGTCCCTGTCCCTGGAATTTCTCATATTGAGGATCTCATGCCACTTTGCCCAAACCAAAATAAAGATGAGACGGGTGATCATTTAAGTTTTATGGGATTGCTAGATGACTCAAATGGCGATGATGACGTTAATGCTGGTGTCAATTACTTACGCAACCTATCTGGATACAATTCTTCTGTTGGTGAACTTTAAAGCCAACCAGGTAATTATAACTAGAAGCAAATAAATTTTTAAATTGTTGCTAACTATATTAACAGGTGATTTTCTTTTTTCATTTTTTTACAGGTTTAAAGCGAGTCCCTGCTTGGATGGGTGGATTTGGGCTAATTTGGATTTCAAATCCGTAGCCCAAATCCACTCCATCTATTTGGGTAGCCCATAGATTTGATATTTTAAATCTGTTGTATTTGGCCCATTGATTTATCACTACAAGAAAATTGCAAAACGACAACGGATATTATCCGTTGTCTTAGGGGGGATTAAAACCGTTATAACTGGGGGAGTTGTAAAAAGCGTGCCCTATAACAACGGTTTATATCCGTTGTCGTAGACATCCTACCACAACGGTTTTGCAACAGTTTGTAACCGTTGTCGTAAGTCTCCAAAGACAACGGTTCTGCAATAGTGTAAATCCGTTGTCATTGACTATTTAAGACAACGGTTTTGTACAGTTTATATCCGTTGTTGTTTATGGCTTAGGACAACATATTTGCAACAGTTTATATCTGTTGTCGTTTGTGGATTACAAGAACGGTTTTTCAATAGTGTATATCCGTTGTCGTTTTTGAATGATGACAACGGTTTTTGCAACAGTGTATATCCGTTGTCGTTTGTGATATACGACAAAGGTTTTGGCAATAACATAAATCAGTTGTATTTGGAGTCATTAAAACCGTTGCCTAATTAATCTTCATACGAACTATAAATATTAATAAAGAAATCAATATAAAATAAAATATTTACTACATTGAATCCATGAAAATATTCAAGTTCCAAAATAGTTACACACATAATTTGGAGGATAATACTACGTAGTCGAAACACAGCTCAATCCTTGCATCAAAACCCCTTATGCATTACTCCCGAGTTACCTACAAGAAAACACATTCTCAGTCCAAAATTATCAACAAAATCTTAGACCAATTTAAACATGGAATCCAATCTCAACTATCAAACTAATATCTCGCTTGTCATGGAAAAAAATAAAAGAAAAAAAATCAGCAACTCCAAAAGGGAAGGCAGTGCAGATTTTATTCAACTCATTTTTGCATTTGTATTGAATTCATAAAATATAGTAGGCACAGTTGACAAACCTTGGGCTCCGACCAACCCACAGGCCACAAGCTAAACCATGGATTTGGCACTTTCAAGTTCCACTCCACAACATCCCAATAACTCAAACCACACATCATTTCAAGTTCCACTCCACATCCAAATAAGCTAGCCTCCCAAATTTAATTCATACTAGCATGGATTTGCCTTCTTGTTTGATATCATAAGCAAATTAACATTATTTTAGGTACATGTAAAATAAGCTATGCATATTTAATCTCTCCTATTCTACAGCATATTTCATTTTAACTAAAAGTTGACTAAATATCCTATGCAGCTAGTTAGGCCTTGTTCGTACCTTAGGGAATCCAAGCTCATAGAGCCCAAAAACGACAAGAGCCACCAAAGGAACAACAGAAATTGGAGTCAGAAACCTGTAGTTACACATGCATGAGTAATAGCATAATCACTATAAGAAGTGAACTTGTTCACACTAAAATCTTGTGTGTATGTGTATGTCTCAATAATAGATTTGTCAATTGTCTCATTCAAGGTAGATGCTACAGCACAAAACAAAGTGTCTTATAGACCTAGACATTGACACTACCAAAAAGCATACAAAATTCCAAATCATGATGCATTATCTAACGAAAGCACCTGGCCAAGAACATGTGAGATTTTTCCTCAAAAAATAGTCTTTACTTAGGAGGGCTAAAACATTAATGAAGGATAGTTCCCATTAATTCCAGAGTCCAGACCTCTCCTAGCTAGTGTTTTATTTATGCACCTTCTAATTAATCTTTTACAAAAGAAAAAAAATTTCAATCTTAAGCTTTTTACAGAGTCCAGACCTTGTTAGCTAAATTTTTCGACCTTGTTATCTTTTTTCATCTTTTTGAAGAGAATCGTGCCATTTGAACAGAAAAATGTTACCAGATTAATGAATTTTATACAAAATATATGCTAAACAATTCAAAGAAAAAAGTTAAATTTAATCGAAAACTTACCACATGTAAACAACTATACAATTGGCAGATATTGGCTCCAACAGATAAAAAGGTGTGATATCTTCAAGGTCCACAAGTAGTTCGTACTCATCGTCAAATAAATCATGATCAAGAAACATTGATATATGTTTTCCAGGTATTTCCAGCCCATGCTTAGCATAATAGTACAAAATATGCAATGATCTCGACACATTGGATGGCAAAACAGGATTACTTTTTTTCTCAACAATTTTCTTCCTTTGAGGCTTCTGAAAATCGCACATGTAAATATGTTAGTGGTGAAAAAAGGATGGATACGCCCTTTTTCTTGAGGAACCTTTTTCTTTGTTGTTATCCATTGGAATAGTCATCATCCATCAAACAAAGAAATGCAAGAATCAATTCCACCAAATGAAACTTCTGAACGGACATAACACATATAGTCCATGAAATATTGCCTGCAGCAGCATTATGAATAGAAAACTAATAAAGAAAGATGACTAAAAAACCAATGCACAAATGTATGCTTATGGCATTGATAACACTTGGTGAAGAGTCCAAAAGTATCAATCTGATGCACAAAATTCACTATGCTCGCCCAACCTCAGACCTCCAAATCCAAATCCTATAATAAAAACCCATGCCACCACAAATATGTTCACCTAATACGTGCCAACTCACCCTCCAACAAGTTTTGGAGGTCTCTCCACTGCATTCTGTAATAATAATAATAATAATAATAATAATAATAATAATAATAATAATAATAATAATGATAATAATAATAATAATAATAATAATAATAATAATAATAATAATAATAATAATAATAAAATCAAAGAAGAGGAGATATAACTAAACATATTTTTTTAGAATGAGATTGTTATAATTAGATCTTGAATAAGCATCGTAAAAAAATGGTTCTTGAAAGTGTTTTTAATTAACAAATTAATTTCTTTTTATCTTTTCCTAGACTTTTTTGGGTTTTCATGTTGGGGTGGAGGAAAGTGCATGCATGCGTTGTCTATTTCATTATCTGCCTAACAATATTAATCTCAAACTGGTGATAAAGCTAATTATTAATGAAGAATTTCATGATTCAATTACTAGCTAGGAATTAATTAATTTCATTTATAGAAATAGTAAGTATTTTCTCAAAAGATATATATATATATATATATATATATATATATATATATATATATATAGAGAGAGAGAGAGAGAGAGAGAGATAGATAGATATATACCTCTCTGGCAGAAGCAGAAGCAAAAGTGATCATATGAGCCAAGGCAGGAATTATGTAGACGGTGAAGCTAACAAGCAAAGATCCAACGGTGGAGTTAATTGGTCCGAATAATGGAAATATAATGACCAGAAACCAGTCTAACATCCTAATCAATTATTCTGTCCGAGGCTTGAACCAGTCTAACATCCTAATCAAGAAGTAAAAGTGAAAAAACTTAAGCCTAGATCCGAACTAAATACTACTGATACACCTTCGAACATATAAAAAAAGTTCTGAAATCATCACAAATATTTCATCTATGAAAGAAATAACATGCGAAAACAAGAATCAATTTTTGAATAAACCTAAAAATTACCAGTGCACCATCACCGACAATTACGAGCTTGAAGCACGAGAAATTTCAATAAAATTTGAAATAAATAAAGGAGATAATTTTTCATATCCAAGCAGCCCACTGAACCTCAAGTTAATGAGCTAAAAAATTGAGTTAAAAGCTGAAAATAAACATAAAATTTTCCAACTCGAAGCTAAATTTAGCTGAAATCCGAACAACGCATTACTAGCTCCGTCGAAAACTCGCCAAAAAAGTGAAACAAACTGCAAAATCAGGGCTTGGCTTAGGAAATTTCCAAGATTCGAATCCATCCTATTAACTAACAAAATATCACAGAAGTACCTCTCAATCCTCCTCTTCGGAAACTCCCGATCAAGATCCTTCTTTTGCAACCTCTATCGATCTCTTCACCTCACTGATTCATGCAATTCCATTTCCCTATCCTCTTTTGAAGGAAAAAAAAACATAAATTAAATAACAGAAAATCTCAAAAAATCACTTAACAAAACAATAATTAAAAAACAAAGACTCCAAAAGAATTTTACCCAACAAGTTGAATCTTTCAAAGACGTGACTCTCCGTCGCCTCCTCGACAAACTGTTGGCAACAGAAGTAGTCGTCAAATCTCTGCTCCTCTCCATTACACAACCAATTTCCTCCCAATAATCACATAATATTCTCATTTTCCAACCATCTCTCAAGCAAAAATAAACGCAAACAGGTAACCAACCGATACACAGAAAACACCCTCGGAAACATAGAAACGAAACAGAAGAAAATAAGGATTGGAAGAAATCAAGCAAAACAACTCACGAACATACTTCGGACAGCTCTATTTCTGGCTCAAAATTATCGCTTGAAGGCTTGTAATGAAGCTTAGGGTATGAGCAACAAAACCCCTAAATTTATTTCAGATTAATTGCGGAAATAGCGAAAGTGAAGGGAAAGGGAAATAACAAAAAATAAACAGAGCACATGTGATTCTGTTATCATTAACTTAAGTAAAATAGGGATCATTACAAGAAAATCTCAGAAAATGGTCTAAATACGAACAACATCCCATTCTCGCCGGACCACCATGAAATCTTTGGGTGATGCTTTGGCTAAAGTAGTCGCAGCCGCATCCATTTTCCCATCTATAACGAATGAGGAAGTCCCTCACCCTCTCTCGCTCCACAGCAGCCTTTTCGTCCCTTTCTGGCATGAAAAAACCCTAGCTCAAAAATTATGATTTATGGATTAAATCAAAGCTTAAGATGCAAGGAACAAAACCCCTCAAGAAATTTGGAATTCCGGCAACAGATGGAAAAGTTATGATCGCGGGAAGGCGAGGTGTAGAAAGTGACGAGAATGACGGGAAAACTTTGAAGTGAAGGAGAGTGTAACTATGTGTGCGTATGTATATTGAATATACAACTCAAATAAGTTTATTTTTATATAAAAAAAAAAATTAAACAAAAAAGACAACGGTTTTAAAAAACCGTTGTCTATGAGCGGGTTTTTGAAGATACAACAAAAGATGATTAAAACCGTTGTCGTAGCCCAAAAAAAACTCGCTCATAGACAACGGTTTTGTAAACCCGTTGTTTTTGACATACCTAAGACAACGGTTTTTAAAAAACCGTTGTCTTATTTCAACAAAAAAGAGGCAACAACAACGGTTTTATTAAAAACCGTTGTTAAATGGAAAAACACAACGGTTTTTCGAAAAACCATTGTCTATTGGTTGTTGTTGAATCCCAAATTTCTTGTAGTGTATGCCCTAAAAATTAACGGATTTGAATCCATTATTTCGTCTGTTGATTTGAAATCTTATCAGCTTGTTCTTTTCTTTCCTTTCTTCTTCTGGCGGCCTCGTCTTCTTCACGGCGGTGCCTCTCATCATCTTCACACGGCGCCTCGCACCTCAGATGCAGGCATGGGAGGGGATTTAGGCACTGGTTTTGAGTGAGAACGCGTCCAGAAAAGGAGAAAAGGTGTTGATTCTCAAAAAATTGCGTCCACGTGAGTTTTTGTCTCATGCGATGTCGGGGCAGTGGAAAGGGGATGAGTGTTGAAATTGGTTCCATTTGTTTGCCCATATAAACATTTAGGAATTACATCCGATAATGATGCATGTGTTTAATTTTTTCATGTGACAGAGCCCAAGAAATTATTACACTTCCATAAAAGACAAGCTTTTTTATTTCCTTTGTTTATGAATACTAAAGGGGAAAATTTTGGGGCACTTGGATTGATATGTTGGCCTTTCCAAGGGCTTAAATTGTTTTTTTATTAGTGAAATTTCCAACAAAACACCAGAAAAGCATTTGGGTGATTTTCATTTTAAATCAATTTCATGTATTCAAGTTTAAAATCTGATTGTCTATGGTAGTGTTGTTAGGAGAATCATGTATTCAAGTTTTCTTTGCTTGCTTTCAAAAATGGTAACAATAAAATATTCGAATGACTTGTTAAGAGGCTGTTTCTGTGTTGTAGTTTTCTGTTGCGTAGCTCATTTGTTTGTTATTGAATTTTTTGGTTGGAGAGTTGATACAACATGAACACTCTGCTTTTTCTCATAATTTTTATCCATATCTTATTGTTGTTTGTCGATTTAAGGATCGCATCAAGAAGACAATCCTTGAAGGACTTCGAATGTTTTGCTGTCTGAACTGAAGTCTCTACTGTCTACTCCTGCTTTTAATTTTGGGATATAAGTTGAGGTTCTGGAGGGGTTAATATAAATGATCGGTACTCGGTTTCAAAAAGTATCCCATTAATTTTCACATTATTTATAAATGCTTAACTTGCAAAATTCAGTAATGTTATGGTTTTATCATTTGCTATATAGTTTAAACCATTGAGGCAAAGCACTTGACTGGACAATTGAAGGTAATTGAAGATTATTGAAATATTTCTTAGCAGTTTCAAGATTTCAGTTTGCGACATATTATTGGTTTATATTTTGTTATAATGCATAAATATTTTTTTTATAACTAGCAAGATGAAAAGAGGAATATCAAATATTCAAGGGCTTGATGACTTTTCTATGGAAACTCAACCATCCATTCGTGTTAGTGATACATCGAGAGGAGAAAATTCTTGGTAATTTCTTGGATGGCATGCAGCTGACTTTTCATCTCTCAAGCTATGATTTTTATGTCTGAAGTATATAATCGACTTTGTTGAATGGTCATCCATAGTTGGTTTGAATCAAGAATTGGTAATCTATAAAAGAGAGTCAAGAATTTGTTCATAACAGTTTCTAATTCAGTTTAATTAGTAAAGTCAACTGCAAAGTTTTTCACAAATTATAAGCTGTTTGAGTGTAGATTGGCTGCTGCAAAAATTGTCAATAATTTTTTAGAATCATGGTAGATACATAAACTATGTGACAATGAAGATTATTAGATATTGGTCTCCTTTGAAGGAAGAAACTATGAAAGCTGATCAAGAAAGTAATGACAATTGTTTTTTGCGAAATAAAATTGCTGAGATTTTGTTTTAGCTTTCGTATATTAGCTAACATAAGCATTCTTTTTTGTTCTCTCACGCATGAAGTGTTTAATGTGTGTCCAGCCTCATAAATGTAGTTCTTGTTCCCTTTCATTGGTAGGTGGATATCATAAAAAACAATCCGAATTATCAAGAAACTATATCTCATGGAATAGAGACATGAACAATCATTTGGCTCGAGTTTTAATTGATCAAATGGCTCAAGGAAATAAATGTGATGGAGATACTTGGAAACCCCAAGCTTTGCAAGCAGCGGTTGCGTATTTAAATTCCAATACTTTGTTAGATGTTAATTTATATAGATATTCTTGTCTGTTTACAAAAAAAAAGAAAAAAGATATGAAATCTTTTGAGTTGGATATGGTTATTGTGTTATCAATATTTATCATAGAATTATTTTTAAAAAATTATTTTTTGAATATTGGATGTGTTAATAAATTTTTTTTGATTAATATATGTTATTAAAATTTGATTTTATTATAGAGTTATTGCACGAAAAATATTTTTTTATGTTACTAGTTT
The DNA here is from genome assembly GCF_033568475.1 of Henckelia pumila. Lineage (NCBI taxonomy): Eukaryota > Viridiplantae > Streptophyta > Magnoliopsida > Lamiales > Gesneriaceae > Henckelia > Henckelia pumila. The sequence continues at coordinate 199,435,605 of NC_133123.1, read as the reverse complement.
GATAAAAAAAGAAAATGAAGTTTAATATTATAATAAGTTATATAATTGTTTTTTTAGAAACGCATAAATATTTTGTTTAAAGTTTATTTATGTAAATATAATATTTAACCCAATTAAAATAAATAATTAAATTTATATTATTTTAAATTGAACATGGTTATTTTGTAATCATAATATTATTTTTAATTTCAAAATATATAAAAAAATTAAAAAATAATATATTAGAACTATTATTTGAAATCCTTAAATTTATTTGTCAAACAACTAATCAATGGATTTAAAATTTCACTTTCAAATTCTATGTTATTCCAAGTAAGAGATTTAATAAACAAAAGATTCAAATCAATGGATTTTCAAATTCATTTATTTGAAATCCACTCTCAAATCCAATTACCTCCATCCAAGCACAACCTTAGTTTTTTTTTCAACATAATCAATATTTTGGCATTCCAAATTAAGCTTTTTCCTCTTGGTCACCATTTCAAGGCCCAGTGCTTTAATTCTAGTAGTAATACATTTTAATAAAATTTTAACGGTATTATTATAACGGGTAAAAATTTAAGTACCATGCAACGAAATGATATTTCCACAAAAATCATCTGATATGACGTTAAACACCAAGCTTCCAAACTTTATATAAGATATCTACAAGAAAAGATTTTAATCCATCACAACCTCAAACTACTCAACATAAACTTTATAACCAATTAAAATATTTTATATTCCTCATGATAGATACAAAACATGACTCCATATATTTTCAAACAATTCTAGGATGTCGTAGATACGGTTTAGTGACAATATGTTTAATGCCAACAAGGCTTTCTATACCATGTCCATGTTTTCGTTCCTTAAATATAAACTTGGTGTTCATGATGAAAATTTTAAAATCGTCGCAATTAGAAACAAAATAAATTATTTCTTCTATATATTATGCGATGGAATCTGGAAACAGTCGCTAAATGGCACGTTTTTTTTTTTTGTAGTTCGATACTCTAAACTATATCTGTTTATTTTTTTTCATTATGGGGTATGGGAAAAATTTTAAGCATGAGAAATATCAAGTTAAAAATAGATTCTCGTGACTACTTATCTAGTCCTAATAGATTTTTTTTTTGAATATTTTTTATTTTCCATTATTTTTAATTTTTAAGCTATTATGAAAGGCATATAATTGTAGTGAACTAAAAAAAACTTTATAAAAAAATGGACCAGCCAAGAATACATTAGTAGAATAGAGCATAATAGATTCGTGTGTGTGTGTGTCATTCTCTTGTACTGGCCCCAAATATGTGTAATATTTAGTTTGAAAATCATGTGTGTGGAAAAGTTTGAGTTTTTTCTTGGTTTTCAAGTGTTTTATCAAATAATTAATTGCAGTTATCAATTTCATGTGTTTTGTCACTCTTACGTCGATGGAATATTTATCATTACTTGAGCTTCAAACAATGAATCTATTTACCTTTTTTGGAATTATGATAGGTGGCCTTAACTTCGGTGCATTGAAACATTATTTAACTGTTGAAGACTGGTTCAAAGAATTTAGTGGACTTGGTCTTTGATATTTTTATTAGTTGTTCAGTTTTTTAATGGGTAGAATTAGTGCCAATAAAATCTCAAAGTTGTTGAGATATTTCTATTTTTTCCGTTGAGTTGTAAGCACTAAAACAAAAATGCACAAACACAACACTTAAAAAACATGCACAAACACAACACTTAAAATACAACGCTTTTAGTGAAAAGTGTTGTTTTTTTAAAAACGACAACGCTTTTAAAGCGTTGTCGTTATATATTTTTTATTAATTAAATACAACGCTTTTTTAAAAAGCGTTGTCTATAAGCGTTTTTTTGGGGTCAAAGACAACGCTTTTAAAAGTGTTGTCTATTACCGTTTTTTTCCTATATATTACAACACTTTTTAAAAAAGTGTTGTAGAAGAACTATTATTTTTATTTAAAATTTAAAATAAAACTTAAAATATAATAAAAATAAATAACACTATTTGCTTCTCAGATCCCCAAAATCCCCAAACTCCTCGATTTTCTTCTCCGATCCATTTCTCATTTTTCACTCTTTCAATTCTATAGCCGCATCTCTCAGAACAAAAATCCCCATCAATCGTCACTTCTACCTTCAATACGTCGCCGATGAAATCAGGGGTTGCGCAATCGAACCTGTTTCGAGTATTTCACCCAACTTGAATCTCAAAGAAAACGATTGAACCCTAAGCCCCTTTAATTTCTCTGCATCATTCCACAAAAATCTGCCTCCGCTTCTTCGAGCTTTACCTGCGTCTCCAAACCCTCCTCCTCTGCCTCCGCCTTCCATGGCATTCGGATTTCGCATTTGTGCCCATCCCACATGTCCAGCGCCTCCTATGCTCGGGTTTCTTATTCCCCTACTTTTTCAGTGGTGAAGATGGCTAAAAGAGACGAGGAATTGAAGGAAATACGAAGCAGAAGTCTCCCGGTATGTAGCTTTGGCTGCTTTGAGTATCTACTTCATTTCTCTACTTTGTGCGGTTATGTGTGTGTCTCTTTCGATCGTTATTATTTGGATGGGATTTCTACTGTGTGTAGAGGAAGTGAACCCCTAGTTTTCTGCTATTTAACGTTTCTTGCTTGCTGGTTTTTTTTTTCGTGTTGTGCAGACGTATATCAAGATCTGAATAGGAGACCTGAGCCCTAACTCGGGAGATCCTCGATTCATCAATAAAAAATATAAATACAATGGTATTCTCTTGTATCATTCTTCCATCTTCCGATCGCCTACACTTTTGGAATGCAAATTTTGGTGCAGGTTCGTTTTCATGGACTTTTTTGGTTCTTCTTTTTAACTACACACTTACAATATTCTTCTGTTTACATATTTTGATTAACACATCTGTTTTCCCTTTTCTTCTCATTTGATTTTAATTTTTGTGTCCATAGGTGCTTGCCGTCTCGCGTGATAGGATTCTGATTGGGATTGCAAAGCTCGGTGCAGGTTTATTTCCATCGATTTTTTTTTTCTGATTTTCATTTTGTGTCCACAGGTACGTATCGTTAATCTTCCGTTTCTCACTTTCTCTTCTCTCCTTTTTGTTCGTATACATGATATACAATGTATTTCTGTTTTTACGTGTTTTCCTTTGTCCATAGGTGGTTACTGTGAATTTGGTGTTTCTTTGTTTTTAGATCTGCGTTTTTGTTAGCCTAAAATTTTCTTAGATATGTGTTCTGCCTTGTTCATGAGTGGTTAACGGCTCTGTCGGCTTCTGCTTTTACGAGTGGTCGCCTTCTTTTTTATTGTTTGTTTTCACATGCTCTATCATCTTCCTTCTGTCCATGATCAGTTTTTTTCTTCTTTTTTGTGTTCACTATACCAGGATTTCTCCATGCTGCTAGAATTATAGACCATATGAAACATTCATTCAATCCTTGTTATTGATCTCACACACATCTCATTAATTATACAATAATGGGCTTCGGTTTTGACTCTTACAAACCTTTCAGCATCTCAATGTGTTGCTTTTGTATGCATTGAAACTATATTCTGTGTTAATATTTGTTTTAGTGAGTTTTAACTTTTAATGTATAAGTTTGTTCTGGCAGTTCTTTGCATGGAGTGATTGGCCTACTGATTGAACTTTATTTACATTTCCCAGGGATCAAGACTTGGATCATTATCTGATATGGATGGTTTGGCTACTACATTTGCCAAGGTGAGTTGGTATATAACCGAAATTTGTCTAGCCAAATATAAAACTGAAATTGGGGGAGCTGCATGTGTGTATTGAAGGACACTCCGATCCAATTCACATATGTATGTGGTTACAAGAAAAAGGGGTGAATGGCGCCTGCTATACTATTGTAGATAGATTTACTTATGTACAGACACGACTGTTAAAATAAATTCATCTTTGTTTTTCTTTTTTTTTAAAAAATTCTTGTTAACTCGTCTACAAAGCGCTGCAATATTGGGATATCTTATTATATTCCTCTCTTTGGAGAAATTGTTATCTTCAGAAAACTTTTTAAGTTCAAAACCTGGATTATCTTTGATCTTGTGTGTCACAATTTTATAACTTGCCGATTCCATATGGCAAGCTTTTAAATCCATAGCCTCTGTCGGCTTGCTATAATCTAGTTTACCTTACCGCCCTGCTTATTTTCCTTTTTTTTTTTGCCCCATGACAATACCTCTCTGTGCTCTCATTGGGCTCTTCGAAATTTTAAATACATTGTTTGGATGTCGTTATTATTTACTTCATGCTCATTTTTTTGTTGAATCTAACCACTTCTTCCTAAAATATTATGTGTCATGTCCTTGAGATACTTCATCTTAACTTTAGTTGATGCTTCGTAAATGATAACGGTAGTAACACTTAGTCTCTGGTCTTCCATTGCTTCTCGATTCAACGTTGAACCTTAATTGGTACTCTTATTACTGAATACAGAGAGGCAGCTAACAGTGTCATTCTACTTAATATAATACGCTGTGGCGATTACTTGATTTGATATGAATGTGATGCAATTGAACTGTCATCTGCATATGATAGTATGCAAAAAAAAGGTTTTCAATCACCTTGTGTCTTGTTGATATCTCACCTTCCATTTTCATGAATTAATATAGAAATGTCAAATCAGGAGCTTATCGATGCTGGCACACAGAGAATGGATGAAACTGACCAAGCCATTGAACGCTCCAAACAGGTAGATGAAAGTACATGGAGAATTCTTAAATATGGGTTGAAAGTCCTCTAAACTCTATGATTATTTAGGTTGTTCATCAAACAATCGAAGTGGGAACACAAACTTCTACTACTTTGAAGGGCCAAGTGAGTGAAGTTTTGTGCTTTCTCTATTTTATTGTCCTCAAGTATTTCATTGCCCAATCATATCTATCTTGTTGAATATTTGCAGACTGAACAAAGGGGCCGCATTGTCAATGAACTGGACACCATCCAGTTCTCTATCAAAAAGGCATCCCAGCTTGTTAAGGAGATTGGTAGGTAGGTACAATAGCTGGAATCATCAACCCTTTTTTTCCTTTGATCATGTCACTTTTATACGACGTTATATGGTAACACTTTGGAAAATTTTATACAAAATGAAGCTTCCTGTCGGCATGTGTCCACATGAGAGTCTATGGGTAGCTGCTATATGTGCAAAACTTTCTGTTCAAATCTAAGAAAATTGAAATTACTTTGAGATGCTGATTGGAATTTTTTAAAAGATGGTGGTCTAGTTTTAGTTTTTCTCACGTGCGTACTTCATTAGATTTCTCATTTTTATTGACTTTATTAATATCAAGTTCACTTGCTTTCCAGGTGGCAACTGATAAATGCATCATGCTATTTCTTTTTCTGATTGTATGTGGGGTTATTGCCATAATCGTCGTGAAGGTATTTTAATCTTTTCATTTTAAATTTGACATGAACATGATATTCATTTTTTCACCATCAATACAAGTAGGTCTCCATTTATGCTACCGTGTCACGTGGCCATTTTAAATTAATGTTTTTGCTTCTCTGCACGCTAACAGTTCTTGAATCAGAATGCATCTGTGTAAGCCCTTTTCACCTGAGCTCAAATTGATATATAAATTTCTCTACTCCAATGTTGGGGTAAAATGTCTGAAGAATTGCTTCATATCGTGTTTTGAGCAGCACTTTCAACTGGTCTTTCTCTTTGTCGCAGAAAGGTGATCAGGACACTTATATTTACAGTGGATGGTGGTCTGTTTGGTGGACTGGTACATACAGTATGATTCTCTCAAAGGCTGCCTTCTTACATAAGAAATATATCAACATGTACACTTACGAGATGCCATCTTCCATTCGAGAATATGTGACCAAGAACAGGTACTTATCAAACCATATATTTATTTAAAAACATTTTTCAGCTTCTTGTTTTGCAAATCTGACAGCTTTTAATCAATGAGTATGAATTTATTAGAAATTTTGAAGATATTGCAATGTCTTTCCTCGTTGCAAATGCTACTCGTGCTCTGCCCATCTGGGTAAAAGGTAATCTCTCTCTTTTTGCTCAATCTGCTTTCTTCATGCAAGCTTTCACTCATACCTTTTTAAAATGGTGTGCTGGTTTAGATTTGTTATTTGGGCTTTTAACTGTCATGGACTCATAATTTTGTTATTTGGCCTTTAAGTAATAGCTTTGGATTGAAAAGCTTTTGCGCTAGTTTATATTCCACTTTTTTAAATCGGTTATTTTATGTTCTTGTTGTGGTCATGGAGCTTTTAAGTGTCATATAAGATTATTCCCTTTAACGTTCATTTTTCCTTCTTGCATGAAATGCTACTTAAAGCTACGTTTCCAAAAAATTACAATTACTCCACATGCTTAACCTTCTGTCTAAAAGCAACAAATGCAGCATTCATTTCTTGACACTGAAGAATTACGAAAAATTGAATATTTCCACAATAGATAAGGTAAATATACAGACTTATGTCATCTCGTACACGTTTTTTTGCTTGATTGTTGGTGATTTTTTTTTAGTATGTAGCACGCTAGGCTGTCGCATCAAGAGGTGACTCCCATACTATAAAATCGTGGATATATCCACACCCAAATCCATGGAATCCATCTAATAAAATATGGGGTTGAGCGACCCCTACTACAAATATGCAAATCAAGGTATAAAGCTCAACATGTTTATGCATGTAGCATGATATCAATGCATATACAAATGCCACAGAAAAATGCAAGCATAATACATGTATATTCAACCTGGTATCTCGGATAATACGTCTGTACCTCTATCCAGACAACTCTAACACCCTAGCAATCTAGCAGTCCAGGTACTCGAAACACAAGCCTATAAGCAATAATCACCATGTCACTTATAATACTCTAAAAACCTTAACTAAGCTATTACATACTTCTTAGGGCCAGTTTGTATACAAAAATAGATCCTCGTGACTAGGGATGTAAACGACCCAACAGTTCGTGATCTATTCGGAGTTCCGCTTGGTAAAATGCTCATTCGAGTGAGTTCGTTGATCTTATCGAGCCAAGCCCGAGCTTGATTTCGATCTCAAAAATTTTATCGAGCCGTGTTTGAGCTTAAGAATGTTCAGCTCATGAGCTACGTGTAAGAGTGGGTGCCCAGTGAGCCAACTGTGTGGCTATGGGCTTTGTTGACTCTTTGTATAAACAATCTTTTGTTTAATATTATTTACACTTTTATGGCAATGACTTTATATTACTTCATATTGTTATATTGTGATATACTATTGTTGTTTTGATAAAGACCTTGAATATACTATAGTGTATGTAAGATGTGGTAGAACATGGAGATGTCTATCATGAAATACATCTTATAGTCACTGTATATTCTAAAACCGTTCCTAGTCGATTGAGCCGTCCGATAATAAGGATAAGGATCGCTCGAGTTTGAGACTAGCATTTGCGATGCTGAGTACCACGTTTCATTGGTAGGGAACATGGAGATGTTCGAAGCATGCAAATGGATATTCATAGGATGAATGGAGATTCATAGGATGAATAATCGAACTACCCTATCCGGACTTTCCAAGTGGTTATCACTTATCGAGTGGATAAAGTCCGCGGTTTTGGTTGTACACCATTAGTCCTTACTACTTGAAACATCATGGAGACTCTATATGCTAGTACTGTGCTTTGACTCGTTTACCGACTCTATGGGGGTCATCAGGTGTCGGGATTGGGTACAGTTACAACACATATAGGAGTCAATGCATTGTTGTCAAGGATTCACCACATACTTGCGAGTGTGGATATCCTATGCGATCTAAGGAGATATTAGTGTGACGAATCTCTGGCCAGAGTACTTGATGTGATTTAAGAAATGGTTTCTTAGTAGCACATGCGATGTCACTAATTTGATCTTCAAGATGTATTGCATAGTTATCGAATCTTGAGCGACTCTCGATATACCAATGGTTGTTGATTCGATCGGGATATATGGATGAAGGGACCGTACTGTACGCTAACCAAAATCTACTGGTTCTTGTAGGCACTATCAGTGATACCTAGGGAATCATGGGGCGATGTTGCTAGGCGCTTTACCATGATTCGTTGGGCAAGTCGGAAATCGTTGTTCCGAGTCACAAGGAGTTGTGAGCCCACGGCTAGCTGTATCCCTGAACCATTGAGGGTCACACAGTGTAATGGAGTTTTAATCCCCGTTGAGATAGTTAAATTTAAAGAGTTAAATTTAATGAATAAAGAAGTTGGACTTCTTAAATAAGAGTAAGGGAGTAGGATTTCCTAAAATGACATAGGGATGGACATTTTTTGGAAATCACTGAATTCGGATTCAGGAAAATTTATCTTGACTATAAAATGTGCAGAAATGGTTTCTGTGCACATTGGTAAAATCGGTTTATCAATCGGAGTCACGATGAATTTTATATTAATTTCTGAACGTGTGGGCTTTGCTTGTCGGGCCTCAACTTATGACTAATGGGCCCTAAGCTGTTAGTGGCCTGCATTATAAATAAGTTATTACAGTACAGAAATTACACAGAACAGGTCATAATTTTTGAGACAGGATTTTCGAAACCCTAGCCCCTCTCAAAACGTTTTGGCCGCCCCTCCCTCCCTCTGCCCGAGAAAATTCCGGTCTGTGATTTTGAATCGCAGTAAGGAATAACGAATCAAATTCGTGTATTCTCTTCGCAGAAAACTTCTGATAGATTTTCTAGTGCAATCTATCAGAGGGATTAAACCTCTGTTCGTGGACCTGATTGAAGGCGTTCATCGGTTCCAGGGAGAGACAACAAGAGCAGAATTGTTCTGTTGGTGTCCATTAATCTCGTTGCGAGATTTGAGGTAAAATTTATTTAATTGTTATTTAAATTTTACACACACAATAATTCAATCGTTGTATGGTTGATACCCACACCATGGAATCGTTCCATGAGAAAATTTTAAACTTCCGCTGCACCGGGTATCAATCGTAATTGGTCTGGGAACTCGCCAGTTTTCCAACAGTGGTATCAGAGCCAGGTTGCTCAGATCAATCGATTGAATTAATCAATTGTACAAAATTTTTGAGTCTCGGTTTTTGAAACAAAATAAATATTTTTAATAAAAATTTTTTCGGGGGCGAAACCCGGGCAGCGATTGGATCGCTGCCCGGAGGGGGCAGCGATGGTCGCTGCCCCCAGGGGCGGCGCACGGCGCCGCCCAGGGCGGCGCACGGCGCCGCCCAGGGCGGCGACCGTCGCCGCCCAGGGCGGCGCACGGCGCTGCCCAGGGCAGCGCTGTGCGCTGCCCAGCGCAGCGCTGGGCGCTGCGCAGGGCAGCGCTCGGCGCTGCCCAGGGCGGCGCACAGCGCCGCCCAGGGGCGGCGCTCGGCGCCGCCCAGGGCGACGCACAGCGCCGCCCAGCGGCGGCGCCAGGCGCCGCCAGGGCAGCAAGCGTTGCTGCCCTAAGGGGGCAGCCGGGCTGCCCCGGCCCGCGCCCCGGGTGCGGGCCGACCCGGGAGTGTCCCGGGCGGCCCGCGGGGAAAATTATTTTTTATTAAAAATTAATTTTAATATGTTAAAATTTTATTTTTGGTCCGGTCAAAAATTGTTTTGATTGGTTCACGAGATTTCGGATCGAATTGTTCGAGTCCGTAAATTTTAAAATTGATTTTGGATAAATTTGAATTTTTGGAAAATTTTAATATTTTATCCGTAAATTGAATTTTGAAATCAATTATTTTGGTACAATTGATGATAAGATATGATCTTATGATATATTGAGTAAAATATGATTTTATTTGTAAAATTGGATTTTATAGATAAAATATGATTTTATTTGATATAGAGATAAAATATGATTTTATATGTGAAATGAGATTTTATATATATAAATATGATTTTATCTTGTTTAAATTTGAATTGCCACTGCATGTTATCCAATAAATTAATTTTGAATTAAATGTTATTGGATAAGGATGATCGATTGCCATGACCAATTTTGTAGGTGTATGTTAGGAATTTACATTTTGTTTTTATTGTTGTTGGTTTTATTAATGGGCCTGGTTTATGGCCCGATATGAATGTCATATGTAATAAAAGTGGGCTTGGTTTATAGCCCGTTCCCACCCCCTAAAAATGTATCCCCTACTTGTCATTGTTATTTATTGTAAATGCATTAGATTTAGTGGGAGATCAAGATTTGAAGACGGTGGGCCCAGCAGACAATAAAGACTGAAGAAATGTAAATTGGAAGCATATGTAATAGGATTGCATTGCATACTGCATATTACCTAGGATTGGACTAAGACCCGTGATTGGCAACCACGGGTCAATTAGAAATGGAATCGATCATCCTATATAATATGTGATATTATGATTGTATGCATGTTTAGACATAAATTGCGTGAATCCGGCAAGCATGCAATAAAATGAATATGATGAGACAAATATTTTTATAATTAAAAATCCCTCATTTTAAATATGATTTAAAATTTATATCAAGATAAATAAAGGAAATTTAAATTTGTTTAAATGTTCCCACCTTCCATCAACGGTCAATGTATGTGATGCTACCCGCGGATACGGTCCGGCTCATATTATTGGGGGGGCCCGTCCGTCGGAAAGCTGTACATTGGATCGACAAATGTTGTAAGTTGGGTGGAACTCCCATGGGATCGGCTCATATTATTGGGGGATCCACATGGCGACCGTCCATCACAACTTAATATTGATGGGTCATCTTGACATGTCACTTTAAACGGCGTCATATTATTGGGCCCTTATTGGACATGAGGTAAACACATGGGGGTTGCTTTGGAAGCAATTGGGCTCTACCTTTTGAGAATTATGGTTGGCTGATATTATTCGGGACCATAAGTTTGTCAATTGGACTCCATGTTCTCACTAAGGAAAAAGTTTCCCGTTTTCACTAGAGGGTGGTGAAATCGTTAAAATAGTGGGAGTGAGATTCATAAAATTAAATTCGCCTATTTTATGTCTTAGTAAATTGTTAAACAATCATTGATATATGTCTGTTTTTCTTTTCAGTATTTCATACAATGAATTCGCGAAATCCATTATTCTCGATCCTCGAACAAAACAAGTTGACTGGCGCCAACTATACGGAATGGTTCCGGAAGTTGAAGATTGTCTTAACTTCGGAGAAAATGCTCTACGTGTTAGAGAAAGCACCTCCGAAGGAAGCACCAGCTGACATAAGTCCGGAGGAATTGGCCAAACTTGATGCATGGTGTGACCATGACATCAAGACCAAATGCTATATGCAAGCCTCGATGTCTGATGAACTCCAGAGGCGATTTGAGGACACGGTGAATGCTGCTGACATTCACGCGCAACTCAAGGAACTTTTTGGGGCTCAGTCGAGGGCTGAAAGGTTCGCTACTGTTAAGGAGTTGATGACGTGCCGCATGCGTGAAGGGACTTCGGTCCGTGATCATGGGGTACGAGTGATTTGGCTCATACAGAAGTTGGCGACCCTAGATTTGGTGTTGGAGCATGAACTCAATGCGGATTTATTGCTTCTGTCTCTTCCTTCTTCATTTGATGGATTTGTGATAAATTTTAATATGAACAAGATAGAGGCCACCCTAGAAGAGATGGTCAATATGCTCGTTACATATGAATCCACACTTAAGAAGGATAAGCCAGCTTTCTTGGTGGGCTCCTCATCTTCTGCTAAGAAGGGGCCAAGTATGAAGGGCAAGAAACGTTCTGCCCCACCCAAGAAAGTCGAGCCCGAGAAGAAGAAGCAAAGACAAAGGCTTCAAACAATGGAAAATCCAAGGATGTTTGCCATTACTGCAAGAAGCCGGGTCATTGGAAGCGCAACTGCAAGGAATATCTTGAGCAGTTGGGAACTGCAAAGGGTATGTTCTATATCGAAATAAACATGTCACTTAATACAACTTCTTGGGTATTGGATACCGGATGTGGATCTCACATTTGCAATGATTTGCAGGTGATGACAAGAAGTCGCAGGCTTAGAATGGGTGAGACCCAGCTAAGGCTCGGGAATGGTTCCAGAGTTGAAGCTACGGCCATTGGAGATGTTTGTTTGATTTTGCAGAATGGTTTTAAATTATTGTTGAGAGATGTTTTATTTGTGCCAGATTTAATTAAAAACATTATTTCTATTTCTATGCTTGATAGAGATGGTTATTCTTGTAATTTTGTGAATGGGATTTGCAGTATTTACAAGAATGAATGTTTAATTGGAAATGGACAACTTGAAAACGATCTATATAATTTAAAACTAAAAGACGTTCCAGTGAATTGTATTGACAAACCGGCAACAACAAACAAAAGGAAAATCGATAGTCAAAACCCGGCAAACCTATGGCACGCTAGGCTAGGTCATATTTCTTCAAGGAGGATGAACAAGCTAGTGGGAGAGGGCATGTTTGATATGTCTGATATTAACTCTCTACCTACTTGTGAATCCTGCCTAAAAGGAAAAATGACTAAATCTCCTTTTAAGGGGAAACCTGAGCGTAGTCAGAATCTGTTGGATTTGATCCATACAGATGTTTGTGGTCCATTTAGAGTAGGGACTCAACATGGCCACACCTACTTCATTACCTTTACTGATGATTATTCAAGGTATGGGTATTTATATTTAATGAAATATAAGTCTGAAGCATTTGAAAAGTTCAAAGAATTCAAGGCTGAAGTAGAAAACAAGCTAGGTAAAAGTATTAAAGCACTTCGATCGGATCGAGGTGGAGAATACTTAAGTACCGAGTTTTTGGACTATCTAAAAGAGAATGGGATTCTCTCTCAGTGGACTCCTCCTATGACACCACAGCTTAATGGTGTATCGGAGCGTCGTAATCGAACTTTGTTGGACATGGTTCGATCTATGATGAGCTTCACTGAGCTTCCACCTTCGTTTTGGGGCTATGCGCTTGAAACGACGGTATTGTTGTTGAACAACGTCCACACTAAAGCAGTGGACAAAACACCATACGAGTTATGGAATGGCAAAGCTCCTAAGTATTCGTACTTGAGGATTTGGGGATGTCCTGCTTACGTGAAGCGGACAGTGGGAGATAAGTTGGATAGTAGATCCAGCTTATGTTATTTTGTGGGGTATCCGAAGAATTCAATCGGATATTATTTCTATTATCCTGCTGAAACAAAGGTGTTTGTTTCACGGAATGCCACCTTCTTGGAGAAGGAGTTCTTATTGGATAAGAAAGGCGAGATGATGGAACTCGAAGAAGTTCGAGAAGAACCCCAAATACAAAATAACGATCCTACACCTCAGGAACCATTGCTGGACACGCCTGCACCTAGAAGATCCGAAAGGACTTCTAGACCTCCAGTTCGATATGGTCTTCTTCTTGAAGAGGGTCATGATGAACCCGACATTGGATGTGATCCAAGAAGCTTCAAGGAAGCAATTTCTGATGCGGATTCGAATTTATGGCTTGAAGCTATGCAGTCTGAATTAGATTCGATGCATACAAACCAAGTCTGGTCTTTAGTAGATCCTCCTGATGGAATTGTTCCAATAGGGTGTAAATGGATCTACAAGAGAAAGCTTGGGCCTGATGGTAAGGTATTGACCTACAAGGCGCGATTGGTGGCGAAAGGTTATACTCAAAGGCAAGGAGTTGACTATGATGAAACCTTTTCACCAGTTGCAATGTTCAAGTCCATAAGAATCCTAATTGCCATAGCTGCATGGTATGACTATGAGATATGGCAGATGGATGTGAAGACTGCTTTTCTTAATGGAGACATTAAGGAAGAAATCTATATGAAGCAGCCTGAGGGGTTCACATCCATGGGAAGCGAGCATAAGGTATGCAAGCTTCAGAGATCAATTTATGGTCTAAAACAAGCATCAAGAAGTTGGAACCAGAAATTTGATGAAACAATAAAAGATTTTGGTTTCATCAAGAACCCGGAGGAACCTTGCGTGTACAAGAAAGTAGTTAAGGATGCGGTGACATTCTTAGTACTTTATGTTGATGACATCCTACTCATTGGGAATGATGTAGGGATGTTGCAGTCAACGAAGATATGGTTATCAGGTAGATTTTCGATGAAGGATTTGGGTGAGGCATCCTACATTCTAGGGATTCAGATCTATAGAGATAGATCTAAGAGAATGATAGGACTCACTCAATCAACCTACATCGATACCATATTGAAACGGTTTTCAATGGATGAGTCCAAGAGAGGACATCTACCCATGTGTCATGGAGTTTCTCTATCCAAGTCTATGTGTCCCAAGACTGATGCAGAGATAGAGAATATGACACATGTACCATATGCGTCAGCTATAGGTAGTATCATGTATGGGATGATATCTACCAGACCGGATGTAGCATTTGCTCTGAGTGTCACGAGCAGATATCAGTCTAATCCTGGTCAAATGCATTGGAAAGCCGTGAAGGACATTCTTAAGTACTTGCGAAGGACTAAGAATATGTTCATGGTTTATGGAGGACGAGAACTCAAACTGGAAGGCTATACCGACTCTAGCTTCCAAAGTGATGTGGATGACTCGAAGTCTACCTCTGGATTTGTGTTCATGCTCAATGGCGGTGCTGTCTCTTGGAAGAGTTCCAAGCAGGACACCACAGCGGATTCCACCACTGAGGCTGAATACATTGCAGCATCAGCTGCTGCTAAAGAGGCCGTTTGGATGAGGAATTTCGTCCAAGAGTTGGGCGTTATTCCTGAATTTGTTGGTCCAGTCCCGGTGTACTGTGACAACACGGGTGCCGTTGCTCAAGCAAAGGAACCAAGGTCTCATCAAAGATCCAAACACGTACTGAGGAAATACCACATAATCCGGGAGATTGTGGAAAGAGGAGACATCATTGTCGAACGAGTGGCCTCTGCAGACAATATCGCTGATCCGCTTACTAAGCCCTTGCCAGGACCATTGTTTGACAAACATCGCGAAGCAATGGGTCTACGTAGTATGACTAGTTGGCTATAGGGCAAGTGGGAGATTGTAAGAGTGGGTGCCCAGTGAGCCAACTGTGTGGCTATGGGCTTTGTTGACTCTTTGTATAAACAATCTTTTGTTTAATATTATTTACACTTTTATGGCAATGACTTTATATTACTTCATATTGTTATATTGTGATATACTATTGTTGTTTTGATAAAGACCTTGAATATACTATAGTGTATGTAAGATGTGGTAGAACATGGAGATGTCTATCATGAAATACATCTTATAGTCACTGTATATTCTAAAACCGTTCCTAGTCGATTGAGCCGTCTGATAATAAGGATAAGGATCGCTCGAGTTTGAGACTAGCATTTGCGATGCTGAGTACCACGTTTCATTGGTAGGGAACATGGAGATGTTCGAAGCATGCAAATGGATATTCATAGGATGAATGGAGATTCATAGGATGAATAATCGAACTACCCTATCCGGACTTTCCAAGTGGTTATCACTTATCGAGTGGATAAAGTCCGCGGTTTTGGTTGTACACCATTAGTCCTTACTACTTGAAACATCATGGAGACTCTATATGCTAGTACTGTGCTTTGACTCGTTTACCGACTCTATGGGGGTCATCAGGTGTCGGGATTGGGTACAGTTACAACACATATAGGAGTCAATGCATTGTTGTCAAGGATTCACCACATACTTGCGAGTGTGGATATCCTATGCGATCTGAGGAGATATTAGTGTGACGAATCTCTGGCCAGAGTACTTGATGTGATTTAAGAAATGGTTTCTTAGTAGCACATGCGATGTCACTAATTTGATCTTCAAGATGTATTGCATAGTTATCGAATCTTGAGCGACTCTCGATATACCAATGGTTGTTGATTCGATCGGGATATATGGATGAAGGGACCGTACTGTACGCTAACCAAAATCTACTGGTTCTTGTAGGCACTATCAGTGATACCTAGGGAATCATGGGGCGATGTTGCTAGGCGCTTTACCATGATTCGTTGGGCAAGTCGGAAATCGGTATTCCGAGTCACAAGGAGTTGTGAGCCCACGGCTAGCTGTATCCCTGAACCATTGAGGGTCACACAGTGTAATGGAGTTTTAATCCCCGTTGAGATAGTTAAATTTAAAGAGTTAAATTTAATGAATAAAGAAGTTGGACTTCTTAAATAAGAGTAAGGGAGTAGGATTTCCTAAAATGACATAGGGATGGACATTTTTTGGAAATCACTGAATTCGGATTCAGGAAAATTTATCTTGACTATAAAATGTGCAGAAATGGTTTCTGTGCACATTGGTAAAATCGGTTTATCAATCGGAGTCACGATGAATTTTATATTAATTTCTGAACGTGTGGGCTTTGCTTGTCGGGCCTCAACTTATGACTAATGGGCCCTAAGCTGTTAGTGGCCTGCATTATAAATAAGTTATTACAGTACAGAAATTACACAGAACAGGTCATAATTTTTGAGACAGGATTTTCGAAACCCTAGCCCCTCTCAAAACGTTTTGGCCGCCCCTCCCTCCCTCTGCCCGAGAAAATTCCGGTCTGTGATTTTGAATCGCAGTAAGGAATAACGAATCAAATTCGTGTATTCTCTTCGCAGAAAACTTCTGATAGATTTTCTAGTGCAATCTATCAGAGGGATTAAACCTCTGTTCGTGGACCTGATTGAAGGCGTTCATCGGTTCCAGGGAGAGACAACAAGAGCAGAATTGTTCTGTTGGTGTCCATTAATCTCGTTGCGAGATTTGAGGTAAAATTTATTTAATTGTTATTTAAATTTTACACACACAATAATTCAATCGTTGTATGGTTGATACCCACACCATGGAATCGTTCCATGAGAAAATTTTAAACTTTCGCTGCATCGGGTATCAATCGTAATTGGTCTGGGAACTCGCCAGTTTTCCAACACTACGAACATGTTTTTTAATAGGCTCGTGAGCTTGAGCTTGAGCTCGGCTTGTTTAGGTGGCTCACAAGCTTGCTCGTAGTTGTGTTGGTAATTTATTTTATGATTATGTTATCTGTGTTTGATATTTGAAAGTTGGATGTAGTATTTTGGTATATTCAATGATGTGATGAGTATTTGTTTTTTTTAGTTGTTAAATTAGCCCTTTTTGGTTCTTCATGAAAGAATTTCCTCTTTTCTGTCCTAGTATAGAATTAATTTATAGAGCTACATTCCATTGAATACTCGAACACAATTTTAACTTTAACGAGCTTGAATAAAAGTTAAACTTAATCTTAATTGCATAATTGACGAGCTCTCTCACTACAAGAAAAAGGGTTTTTTGCGGCGTGAAATGTGCGCCGCGGATTGTTATTCGCGACGCACATTTCATGCTGCGGTGCACGTTGCGAAGTTACAAGCTATTGAAAGTAAGACACTATCAACAGCGTGCAATGCACTCCGTCTTTAACTTTATTAATAGCGTGCACCGCGCGCCGTAGAAAGTAAGACACTATCAACGGCGTGTAATGTACGCCGTCTTTAACTTTATTAACAGCATGCAGCTCGCGCTGATAAGTGTATTTTACACTTAATTTAGTTATGAGTTTTATTGTTAAATGTTTGTTTCGAGTAGATTTATGTGTGGGTTTTGTTGTTTTTGTGGTTGCAGGAAATTATTGAAGTGTTGTGAAAAGGAAGAAAAATGAGATTTAAGAAGTGAAATTAGTAGAAGAATAAAAGAAAGAAAAAAGGAAGCAGTAAAGAATAAAATAATGGAGAAGAGAAAAGGAAAGAAACGAGAGAATGTAATGGCCTTTTCTTAATGGGCCTATTGTTAGCGCTTCATATAGCGCTAAAGAAAAAAGTGAGAAGCGCAAACGCGCTATTCCTGGAGAGCTGAGGAAACAAATTCAGCAAGACTAAGGCGCGCCCGCGTCGTTCCATAGAGCACCCGCCCTGTCGCTGTCATCTCAGATTTTAATTATTTCGGGAAATTTTCTTGAGCTTGATTTTTGGGCTTTTGTGATCGTATAAAAAGGAATTAAAGTCTGAGACTTGAGGAGGGGAGCCGACACACATAGTCACACGCATACAGAAGATCAGAGAACGTGATCGTGGAGATTTCTGGGAAAAATCTGGAGCTTTATTTGAAGAACGAAGACGGAGATAGATAGTCCAGACACGACATCGACGGATTTGTTTTCTACTTTTTATTATTGAATATGTTTGGATTTTTTAACATGATTTGTTTTATTCAGAATTTTATTATGAACTATTTTTTTAGAGTCTAGAGGTCGGATGGAACCTGGTGTAGACGCTTTCATGAATTGTTGATTTTATTGAATTGAGTTTCTTCTAGATTAATTGTGTTTCTAGAATTGCATGTCTTTTCAATTACCTGATCATTAATTGAATTATAATATTTATTTGAAATCTGGCACTCGGGAGAGGAGATTTTGATTAGAATCAATAGAAAATACACTGTTAATTATTTATATAGCTCGGGAGAGTGTATAATTTTAACAAAGCTTTTAAAAAGAACATTTTTTTGAATTGATCATTGCAAGCAGATTCTTAATAGGGATATTGGAATTGAATTGTAGTTGATAAAAATTATTTGTTTCTCGGGAGAGGAAAATAATAAATTTAAGTGTTCTTGGCTATTAATTGACTGAAATTCATGAAGCTAAATTAATTAGGATTAATTGTTGTTGAAACCAGGTGAAATCTAAACCTCTAGACCATTTTTTCTCTGATTGATTTTTATCTGAAAGTTGTGTGCGTGCTTATTAAAAACTCATTAATTATTTTATTCTGCAAAATTATGAAATATTGATTTTCTAGATAAAGTTTAGACTATTTTAATTACAAGCACTTAATATTTTAATTTTACTCTCTGTGGGATCGATACTTGATTTATCACTATATTAAAACTTGACACTCGTACGCTTGCGAGCATTTTTCACAACAAGTTTTTGGCGCCGTTGCCGGGGATCGAACCCGGGTCACCCGCGTGACATGCGGGAATACTCACCACTAAATTAAGTGTATAAAATATACTTATCAAATACCCCCAAACTTAGACTTTTGCTAGTCCCGAGCAAAACTAATAAAAACCATATTCCAAAAACTCAAATCACCAAAAACCAACAAGAATAACCAAGAAATATTATGGAGCAATGGCCTCAGAAATAATTTTTAAAAATTCAATTCCAATATCATCCAACCTACTAACACTTGAAAATTTTAATCATAACCAAATAATTGAATTGTAATATTTATTTGAAATCTGGCACTCGGGAGAGGAGACACTACAAGAAAAAAGGGAAACGACAACGGATATAATCCGTTGTCGTAGGTGTCGAAAAACCGTTGTACTTTTATGTGTTGTCGTAAGTATAACATACAACAACGGTTTATATCCGTTGTGGATTCCAACATATGACAATGGATATGCAACAGTAAATATCTGTTGTCGTACACACTTTTCGACCACGGTTTATAACCGTTGTGATAAGTTGTCTGTTACCACAGTTATAAACCGTTGTCGTAAGTATAACATACGACAACGGTTTGTATCCGTTGTGGATTGTAACATATGACAACAAATATGCAACAGTGAATATCCGTTGTCGTAGACACTTTTCGACTACGGTTTATAACCGTTGTGTTAAGTTGTAAACCGTTGTCTATGTAGGTGTACGACAACATATATGCAACTGTATATATCCGTTGTCGTTAGCTTGTTACTCAACCACATTTTAAAACCGTTGTCGTATGTTATTTTTCACAACATTTATTATTCGTTGTCCTCGGCATTTTAAAATGTTGTCATTATTTAATTTTCACTATGAATTCAAAACCATTGTCTAACTTAATTAGTGGTATATACCCATATAAAATAAAATGTTTACTACATGCATAAAATATGTGGAAATAATATATATCTTCAAGTCTCAAAAGCTGTTACATGCATCTAAATACTTTCGAAATTGTAGCGCTAGTAATTTCGAACCCAACCTGTCATGTAAGTTGTACAAAAAATTTAGATCTACTTATCTGACTAAATTTTCTAATATTTTGAATCACGATTTTCAAAAACAACTTCTCCTCAATTGTTAAGAGTTCGATCTTGAAACAAAGCGCTTCTCCTCAATTTCCAAAAACAGCTAGCTAGTTCATTCCACAGCTTCATGCCCATGCCCGACATGACTTTGAAAGAGTGGGTGCCCGGTGAGCCAACTTGTGGCTAAGGGCTTTGATGACTCTTTGTATAAACAATCTTTTGTTTAATATAATTTACACTTTTATTAATGGCAATGACTTTATCTTTCTTCATATTGTTATATTGTGATATACTATTGTTGTTTTGATAAAAACCTTGAATATACTATAGTGTATGTAAGATGTGGTAGTACATGGGGATGTCTATCATGAAACACATCTTATAGTCACTGTATATTCTAAATCGTTCCTAGTCGATTGAGCCGTCCGATAATAAGGATAAGGATCGCTCGAGCTTGAGACTAGCATTTGCGATGCAGAATACCACGTTTCATTGGTAAGGAACATAGAGATATTCGAAGCATGCAAATGGATATTCATACGATGAATGATCAAACTACCCTATTCGGACTTTCCAAGTGGTTATCACTTATCGATGGATAAAGTCCGCGGTTTTGGTTGTACACCATTAGTCCTTACTACTTGAAACATCATTGAGACTCTATATGCTAGTACTGTGCTTTGACTCGTTTACCGACTCTATTGGGGTCATCAGGTGTCGGGATTGGGTACAGTTACAACACATATAGGAGTCGATGCTTTGTTGTCAAGGATTCAACACATACTTGCGAGTGTGGATATCCTATGCGATCTGAGGAGATATTAGTGTGACGAATCTCTGGCCAGAGTACATGATGTGTTTTAAGAAATGGTTTCTTAGTAGCACGTGTGATGTCACTATTTGATCTTCAAGATGTATTGCATAGTTATCGAATCTCGAACGACTCTCGATTTACCAATAGTTGTTGATTCGATCGGGATATATGGATGAAGGGACCGTACTGTACGCTAACCAAAATCTATTGGTTCTTGCAGGCACTATCAGTGATACCTAGGGAATCATGGGGCGATGTTGTTAGGCGCTCTTACCATGATTCGATGGGCAAGTCGGAAATTGTTGTTCCGAGTCACAAGGAGTTGTGAGCCCACGGCTAGCTGTATCCCTGAACCATTGAGGGTCACACAGAGTAATGGATTTTTAATCCCCGTTGAGATAGTTAAATTTAAAGAGTTAAATTTAATGAACAAAGAAGTGAGACTTCTTATTTAAGAGTAGAGGAGTAAGGTTTCCTAAAATGACATAGGGATGGGCATTTTTGGAAATCACTGAATTCGGATTCAGAAAAATTTATCTTGACTTTAAAAGGTGCAGAAATGGTTTCTGTGCACATTGGTAAAATCGGTTTATCAATCTGAGTCACGATGAATTTTGTATTAATTTCTGAACATGCGGGCTTTGCTTGTCAGGCTTGAACTTATGACTAATGGGCCCTAAGCTGTTAGTAGCCCTCATTATAAATAAGTTATTGCAGTACAAAAATTACAGAACAGAGGCTCACAATTTTCGAAAAACCCTAGTTTTCTCTCTAAAAGTGGCCGCCCCCCTCCCCTCTGCTCGGGAAAAATCCAGCCTGTGAATTTTGAATTACAGTCTGGTTTAACGGATCAAATTCGTTAATTCTCTTCGTAGAAACTTCTGATAGATTTTCTAGTGCAATTTATCAGAGGGATTGAATCTCTGTTCATGGACCTGATTGAAGAACAGTTCGTCCATCAGTTCCAGGGATATACAACAAGAGCAGAGTAATCTGTTGGTGTCCATAATCTCGATTCGAGATTGGAGGTAAAAATTTATAATTGTTATTTAATTTTTACACACACAATTTAATCGTAAAGTTTTGATACCCATTATGGAATCGTTCCATATAAAATTTTTAAACTTCCGTTGCACCGGGTATCAATCCTGATTGATCTGATCACCGTTCTCCAACATTGGTATCAGAGCCAGGTTGCTCAGATCAAGCGATTAAATTAATTGATTGTACAAAAAATTTTTTAGCTTCGGTTTTTTGAAACAAAATAAATTTTTTTTTTAAATTAAAAATTTTTCTGGCAAAACACGGGCAGCGCACGGCGCTGCCCGGCTCGAGCCCTTTTGGGGTGCGGGCAGCCCGGGAGCGTCCCGGGCGGCCCGCGAAAAATTAATTTTTAATTTTTAAAATTAAAATTTTAATATGTTAAAATTCTATTTTTTGTCCGATCGAAAATTGTTTTTGATTGGTCCACGAGGCGTCGGATCGAATTGTTCGAGTCCGAAAATTTTAAAATTTATTTTTGGATAAATTTGAATTTTTGGAAAATTTATATATTTTATCCGTTAAATCAGATTTTATGAAATTAATTATTTTTGGTACAATTGATGATAAGATATGATCTTATGGAAATATTGAGTAAAATATGATTTTATGTATAAAATTGGATTTTATATGTAAAATATGATTTTATTTGATAAAAAGATAAAATATGATTTTGTATGTAAAATAAGATTTTATATATGGAATATGATTTTATCCTTTTAATTTAAATTGCCATTGCATGTTATCCAATAAATTAATTTTGAATTAAATATTATTGGATAAGGATGATCGATTGCCATGACCAATTTTTTAGGTGTATGTTAGGAATTTACATTTGTTTTTATTGTTGTTGGATTTATTAATGGGCCTGGTTTATGGCCCAATATGAATTGTCATATGTAATAAAAGTGGGCCTGGTTTATGGCCCGTTCCCACCCCTTGAAATGTATCCCCTACTTGTCATGGTTATTTATTGTAAATACATTAGACTTAGTGGGAGATGAAGATTTGAAGATGGAGGTGGGCCCAACAGACAATAAAGACATAAGAAATGTAAATTGGAAGCTCAATGTAATAGGATTGCATTGCATACTGCATATTACCTAGGATTGGACTAAGACTCGTGATTGGCAACCACGGGTCGATTAGAAATGGAATCGATCATCCTATATAATATATGATATTATAGTTGTATGTATGTTTTAGACAAAATTGTATGAATCCCGCAAGCATACAAATTTTAAAATGATGACACAAATTTTCAAAATTAAAATCCCTCATTTTAAATATGATTTAAAATTGATATCAAGATAAATAAAGGAAATTTAAAATTGTTTAAATGTTCCTACCTTCCATCAACGATCAATGTATGAGATGCTACCCGCGGATACAGTCCGGCTCATATTATTGGGGGGGCCCGTTCGTCGGAAAGCTGTACATTGGATCGACACATGTTGTAAGTTGGGTGGAACTCCCATGGGATCGGCTCATATTATTGGGGGATCCACATGGCGACCGTCCATCACAACTTAATATTGATGGGTCATCTTGACATGTCACAATAAACGTCGTCATATTATTGGGCCCTTATTGGACATGAGGTAAAAACGTGGAGGTTGCTTTGGAAGCAATTGGGCTCTACCTTTTGAAAATTATGGTTGGCTGATATTATTCGGGACCATAGTTTGTCAATTGGACTCCATGTTCTCACTAAGGAAAACAGTTTCCCGTTTTCACTAGAGGGTAGTGAAATCGTTAAAATAGTGGGAGTGAGATTCATAAAATAAATTTCGCCTATTTTATGTCTTAGTAAATTAATTAAACAATCACTGATTATTGTCTATTTCTTTTCAGTATTTCATAAAGATGAATTCGCGTAATCCACTATTCTCTATCCTCGAACAAAATAAACTGACTGGCGCAAACTATACGGAATGGTTCCGTAAGTTGAAGATTGTCTTGACCTCGGAGAAGATGCTCTACGTGTTAGAAAAATCTCCTCCGAAGGAAGCACCAGCTGATGTAAGTCCGGAAGAGTTGGCCAAACTTGATACATGGTGGGACCATGATATCAAGGCCAAATGCTATATGCAAGCCTCGATGTCTGATGAACTCCAGAGGCGATTTGAGGACACCATGAATGCTGCTGACATTCACGTACAACTCAAGGAACTTTTTGGGGCTCAATCGAGAGCTGAAAGGTTCGCTACTGTAAAAGAGCTAATGACGTGTCGCATGCATGAAGGGACTTCGGTCCGTGATCATGGGGTACAAGTGATTTGGCTCATACAGAAGTTGGTAACGCTTGATTTGGTGTTGGAGCATGAACTCAACGTGGACTTATTATTTCTATCTCTTCCTTCTTCGTTTGACGGATTTGTGGTGAATTTCAATATGAACAAGATAGAGGCCTCCCTTGAAGAGATGGTCAATATGCTTGTAACATATGAATCCACTTTAAAGAAGGATAAACCGGCTTTCTTGGTGGGCTCCTCTTCTTCTGCTAAGAAGGGGCCAAGTACAAAGGGTAAGAAACGTTCTGCCCCACCCAAGAAAACCGAACCCGAGAAGAAGTACAAGACAAAGGCTTCAAACATGGAAAAGTCCAAGGATGTTTGCCATTACTGCAAAAAGCCCGGTCATTGGAAACGTAACTGCAAGGAATATCTAGAGCAGTTGCGAACTGCGAAGGGTATGTTCTATATTGAAATAAATGATTCACTTAATACTACTTCTTGGGTATTGGATACCGGATGTGGATCTCACATTTGCAATGATTTGCAGGTGATGACAAGAAGTCGCAGACTTAGAATGGGTGAGACCCAGCTGAGGCTCGGAAATGGTTCCAGAGTTGAAGCTAAAGCTGTGGGAGATGTTTATTTAATTTTGCAGAACGGTTTTAAGTTACTTTTGAGAGACATTTTATTTGTTCCAGATTTGATTAAAAACATTATTTCTGTTTCTATGCTTGATAGAGATGGTTTTTCTTGCAATTTTGTGAATGGGATTTGCAATATTTACAAGAATGAATGTTTGATTGGAAATGGACAACTTGAAAACGATCTATATAACTTAAAATTGAAAGACGTTCCAATAAATTATGTTGATAAACCGGCAACAACAAACAAAAGGAAAATCGATAGTCAAAACCCGGCAAACCTTTGGCATGCTAGGCTAGGTCATATTTCCTCAAGGAGGATGAACAAGCTAGTGGGAGAGGGCATGTTTGATATGTCTGATATTAACTCTCTACCTACTTGTGAGTCCTGCCTGAAAGGAAAAATGACTAAATCTCCTTTTAAGGGGACACCTGAGCGTAGTCAAAATCTGTTGGATTTGATCCATACAGATGTTTGTGGTCCATTTAGAATTGGTACTCAATATGGCCACACCTACTTCATTACCTTTACTGATGATTATTCAAGGTATGGGTATTTATATTTAATGAAATATAAGTCTGAAGCATTTGAAAAGTTCAAAGAATTCAAGGCTGAAGTAGAAAACAAGCTAGGTAAAAGTATTAAAGCACTTTGATCGGATCGAGGTGGAGAATACTTGAGTACCGAGTTTTTGGACTATCTAAAAGAGAATGGGATTCTCTCTCAGTGGACTCCTCCTATGACACCTCAGCTGAATGGTGTATCGGAGCGTCGTAATCGAACTTTGTTGGACATGGTTCGATCCATGATGAGCTTCACTGAGCTTTCACCTTCGTTTTGGGGCTACACGCTTGAAACGGCGGTGTTGTTGTTGAACAACGTCCACACCAAAGCAGTGGACAAAACACCATACGAGTTATGGAATGGCAAAGCTCCTAAGTATTCGTACTTGAGGATTTGGGGATGTCCTACTTACGTGAAGCAGACAGTGGGAGATAAGTTGGATAGTCGATCCACCTTATGTTATTTTGTAGGGTATCCGAAGAATTCAATCGGATATTATTTCTATCATCCTGCTGAAACAAAGGTGTTTGTTTCAAGGAATGCCACCTTCTTGGAGAAGGAGTTCTTATTGGATAAGAAAGGCGAGATGATGGAACTCGAAGAAATTCGAGAAGAACCCGAAATACAAAATAATGATCCTACACCTCAGGAACCATTGATAGACACGCCTATACCTAGAAGATCCGAGAGGACTTCTAGACCTCCTATTCGATATGGTCTTCTTCTTGAAGGGGATCAAGATGAACCCGACGTTGGATGTGATCCAAGAAACTTCAAGGAAGCAATTTCTGATGCGGATTCAAATTTATGGCTTGAAGCTATGCAGTCGGAAATAGATTCGATGCATACAAACCAAGTTTGGTCTTTAGTAGATCCTCCCGATGGAATTGTTCCAATAGGGTGTAAATGGATCTACAAGAGAAAGCTTGGGCCTGATGGTAAGGTATTGACCTACAAGGCGCGATTGGTGGCGAAAGGTTATACTCAAAGACAAGGAGTTGACTATGATGAAACCTTTTCACCAGTTGCAATGTTCAAGTCCATAAGAATCCTAATTGCCATAGCTGCTTGGTATGACTATGAGATATGGCAAATGGATGTGAAGACTGCATTTCTTAATGGAAACATTAAGGAAGAGATCTATATGACGCAGCCTGAGGGATACACATCCATGGGAAGCGAGCATAAGGTATGCAAGCTTCAGAGATCAATCTATGGTCTAAAACCAGCATCAAGAAGTTGGAACCAAAAATTTGATGAAACAATAAAGGATTTTGGTTTCATCAAGAACCCGGAGGAACCATGCGTGTACAAGAAAGTAGTTAAGGATGCTGTGACATTCTTAGTACTTTATGTTGATGACATCCTACTCATTGGGAATGACGTAGGGATGTTGCAGTCAACAAAGATATGGTTATCAGGTAGATTCTCGATGAAGGATTTGGGTGAGGCATCCTATATTCTAGGGATACAGATCTATAGAGATAGATCTAAGAGAATGATAGGACTCACTCAAGCAACCTACATCGACACCATATTGAAACGGTTTTCAATGGATGGGTCCAAGAGAGGACATCTACCTATGTGTCATGAAGTTTCTCTATCCAAGTCTATGTGTCCCAAGACTGATGAAGAGATAGAGAAAATGACACATGTACCATATGCGTCAGCCATAGGTAGTATCATGTATGGGATGATATCTACCAGACCGGATGTAGCATTTGCTCTGAGTGTCACGAGCAGATATCAAGCTAATCCCGGTCAAATGCATTGGAAAGCCGTGAAGGACATTCTTAAGTACTTACGAAGGACTAAGAATATGTTCATGGTATATGGAGGAAGAGAACTAAAATTGGAAGGCTATACCGACTCTAGCTTCCAAAGTGACGTGGATGACTCGAAGTCAACCTCTGGATTTGTGTTCATGCTCAATGGCGGTGCTGTCTCTTGGAAGAGTTCCAAGCAGGACACCACAGCAGATTCCACCACTGAGGCAGAATACATTGCAGCATCAGCTGCTGCTAAAGAGGCCGTTTGGATGAGGAATTTCGTCCAAGAGTTGGGCGTCATTCCTGAAGTTGTTGGTCCAGTCCCGGTGTACTGTGACAACACGGGTGCCGTTGCTCAGGCAAAGGAACCAAGGTCTCGTCAAAGATCCAAACACGTACTGAGGAAATACCACATCATCCGGGAGATTGTGGAAAGAGGAGACATCACTGTCGAAAGAGTGGCCTCTGCAGACAATATCGCTGATCCACTTACTAAGCCCTTGCCAGGACCATTATTTGACAAACATCGCGAAGCAATGGGTCTACGTAGTATGACTAGTTGGCTTTAGGGCAAGTGGAAGATTGAAAGAGTGGGTGCCTGGTGAGCCAACTTGTGGCTAAGGGCTTTGATGACTCTTTGTATAAACAATCTTTTGTTTAATATAATTTACACTTTTATTAATGGCAATGACTTTATCTTTCTTCATATTGTTATATTGTGATATACTATTGTTGTTTTGATAAAGACCTTGAATATACTATAGTGTATGTAAGATGTGGTAGTACATGGGGATGTCTATCATGAAACACATCTTATAGTCACTGTATATTCTAAATCGTTCCTAGTCGATTGAGCCGTCCGATAATAAGGATAAGGATCGCTCGAGTTTGAGACTAGCATTTGCGATGCAGAGTATCACGTTTCATTGGTAAGGAACATAGAGATGTTCGAAGCATGCAAATGGATATTCATACGATGAATGATCGAACTACCCTATTCGGACTTTCCAAGTGGTTATCACTTATCGAGTGGATAAAGTCCGCGGTTTTGGTTGTACACCATTAGTCCTTACTACTTGAAACATCATTGAGACTCTATATGCTAGTACTGTGCTTTGACTCGTTTACCGACTCTATTGGGGTCATCAGGTGTCGGGATTGGGTACAGTTACAACACATATAGGAGTCGATGCTTTGTTGTCAAGGATTCAACACATACTTGCGAGTGTGGATATCCCATGCGATCTGAGGAGATATTAGTGTGACGAATCTCTGGCCAGAGTACATGATGTGTTTTAAGAAATGGTTTCTTAGTAGCACGTGCGATGTCACTATTTGATCTTCATGATGTATTGCATAGTTATCGAATCTCGAACGACTCTCGATTTACCAATGGTTGTTGATTCGATCGGGATATATGGATGAAGGGACCGTACTGTATGCTAACCAAAATCTATTGGTTCTTGCAGGCACTATCAGTGATACCTAGGGAATCATGGGGCGATGTTGCTAGGCGCTCTTACCATGATTCGATGGGCAAGTCGGAAATTGTTGTTCCGAGTCACAAGGAGTTGTGAGCCCACGACTAGCTGTATCCCTGAACCATTGAGGGTCACACAGAGTAATGGATTTTTAATCCCCGTTGAGATAGTTAAATTTAAAGAGTTAAATTTAATGAACAAAGAAGTGGGACTTCTTATTTAAGAGTAAAGGAGTAAGGTTTCCTAAAATGACATAGGGATGGGCATTTTTGGAAATCACTGAATTCGGATTCAGAAAAATTTATCTTGACTTTAAAAGGTGCAGAAATGGTTTCTGTGCACATTGGTGAAATCGGTTTATCAATCTGAGTCACGATGAATTTTGTATTAATTTCTGAACATGCGGGCTTTGCTTGTCAGACTTGAACTTATGACTAATGGCCCCTAAGCTGTTAGCAGCCCTCATTATAAATAAGTTATTGCAGTACAGAAATTACAGAACAGAGGCTCACAATTTTCGAAAAACCCTAGTTTTCTCTCTAAAAGTGGCCGCCCCCTCCCCTCTGCTCGGGAAAAATCCAGCCTGTGAATTTTGAATTACAGTCTGGTTTAACGGATCAAATTCGTTAATTCTCTTCGTAGAAACTTCTGATAGATTTTCTAGTGCAATCTATCAGAGGGATTGAATCTCTGTTCGTGGACCTGATTGAAGAACAGTTCGTCCATCAGTTCCAGGGATATACAACAAGAGCAGAGTAATCTGTTGGTGTCCATAATCTCGATTCGAGATTGGAGGTAAAAATTTATAATTGTTATTTAATTTTTACACACACAATTTAATCGTAAAGTTTTGATACCCATTATGGAATCGTTCCATATAAAATTTTTTAACTTCCGCTGCACCGGGTATCAATCCTGATTGATCTGATCACCGTTCTCCAACAGACTTCCAGTCACCCGACAACCAAAACTACAAGTAACAGCAAATACCAAATAGTGTTACAAGCCAATTACAAAACTCAACCACACACCACACGAGTTATCAATAGTTTGAGCGAAAATAAGAGTTGTATACTATAATTATCTGTAAACTATGACACTATCAAACATAAGGAAATATCTATCACAAACCAAATACTATGAATATCAGTACTTCACCAAATGCTGTAAGAAAAGTTTGTTTTAACAATCAAGTCATGTCACTAAGCCAATAACTGCTAAACATAAGTTGAAGCATGAGCAGCCACCCTTTGTCTGTTTATTTATTCAATCTTTCAAGAATTCTATGAGATGCTGCTGAGAAGTTTGCATAAATATTCGAGTTAAAAAATTTTTATTGCAGAAGATTAGCATCTGAAACGAATAAACGAAATAGGAAGATGAGAAGAATTAAATAAAATGAAAACCAACAAAGAAAACATTGAAAAGTAGCTTGAAATGACCCATAAAGATGTAATTTTTGAATTCTCTTTACATACAGTTGACCTCACCATGAGATGCCAAAAAGAACACAAGGAATACAGAGGCAAGAACAGAAAAGGGTAACCAAAAACAAAAAAAAAAGATGGATCTTTGGGGATATGGTGTCATCAAAATTCCGGAGAATTGGAAAATATCAAGCAGTGACCCAACAAGAAATGAAGAAAGTTATCCAAACCACAAAATGAGTTTCCAAATCTGCCTCTTTCTGCTCAATGAAGAGTTTTAACAGTCACTAGCGAAACAATTTCCTTGAACCAAAGACAACGAAAAAACCACGGAGAAATAACACTCCTTCCTCGTACATTTGCCATTTTCAAGACATTGAGGAGTAATAAAACAAGAAGCAAAGCAAACAGAGAACAATATGCACATATTTGTTCTAATTGAAAATCGAGAGGAACTTATAACGAGATCTTTATGGGACCTCATATTTTACAAATTCTGAGGCAAACAGTAAAAAATTAGTACCAGACTATT
Organism: Henckelia pumila; assembly: GCF_033568475.1. Classification (NCBI taxonomy): domain Eukaryota; kingdom Viridiplantae; phylum Streptophyta; class Magnoliopsida; order Lamiales; family Gesneriaceae; genus Henckelia; species Henckelia pumila. The sequence continues at coordinate 199,405,164 of NC_133123.1, read as the reverse complement.
AGGCGCATGAATATGATAACTACTGTACAAGTTATGATAAGATCCAATGATACAAAGGTCTTCCAGTGGTCTGTAAATAACTGTATATATAATGGCTCATACATTAATTTATTCCGTCCGTTGGATGATGACAGTGATAGCGAGTGTGACCAACCCCGTCTAGACTTGTTTCTTCCTACTTTCATGATTCTCATCTTATGCTTCAGCCCCACCCATTAATTTACACACACACACACACACATTCCATTAATTATTTCCATTTTATTTTTATATTATAGTAAGAAAACCTAATATTTATATACCTCTCTTTGTAATGAAAGTAGCTAACTAGCTTTAAGACTAATGGTGATTGATTCTTGTTTTATCCAATATACGTACCCTAATCCTACAAGAAGTTAGATAAAATAATATTGTTAAATTATTTTCTCATAATTTTGGCCTTGACAAAAGAACCCATAAGCATGCAGTGTGCACCAATAGTGTCTATGTTAAATCCTCTACAAGCTGTCAACTTTAAATTTGGAAATTAAGAAATCATATCTGAATCATTATTAATCATGCACCAAAAAAAATTCGGCAACCAATTCTATATAAAAGAACAAAGTCAATGAATTATTTGGTTTCAGGCATAAACATCCAAAAGCATAAAAAACTCATAACCGAAAGATCCACCTCTAATTGAAAATAGATAAATTGGGACAGTAAAGTACAACTGTATTTCCATGAATCCAAATCTTTCATGATTTTTTTGTCCAGAATATGATATAATCGTAAATAAATATACGTACCTAGTAATCAATATAATCTTGTATGCATTCCGCCCATTCGGAACGGACTTCATTAATTTCTTCCATTGAGTACTCTGTTTTCACGAACTTCAAACCACAAAATAAATTATATTATTACCCAAATAAATGTAAATGACTTTGAAAAAAAATAACAAGACAATTATTTGAGAAGATTTACTATAGCGGACAGTGAATTCTTTTCACTGTTAACATTTCCTTCAATAATATCTTTCATAAATCTCATGACATAATAACCACATTGTTTTGCATCTGGTTGTCGAGAACCCTGTGTAGAAGAAAGCAGAATTCACTGTCTACAAATAATATTTGTAGATGAATCACAAGTAAACATATATATACCTCTTGTTTTGTGTCTGACTTAGCAGATAACTTGTCACTGTAAGTCTCCATCAGAGTAATTCTGGTATACTCGGAAGGAACCCTGCTATGCAAGCTAAGTTTCGTAGCCTACAAGTAGAGTGTAATTCCAGTCAAAAAACATGAAGACAAAAATCATTCAGATCGAGTGTTTCCAATCATGTAAGGAGAGGCGTCAATATTGCATGTGGCTAGAATATTGCCTGTATAGATATGCATGGAAAAGCATGTCATCATGCTGTACTAATCAAGATTTGCAGCGGAAAATAACAACCACATTAAAGAGCTTTCGTTAATATTTAAAGGTCATGAGTACAATACAATAAGAACTTGTTTCAGATTAGTTATACATGCATTTAGATATATATCATAATTTTAGATTGAGAACACTATAACAGACCTTTTCCTCTTGGGGTTTGCTTCCTGTAAACCATGCATGAGATATAAGGGCATCAATTTGTCTCCTCGCAAATGCCTGGCAGAAGTACGTACATAGCCATACAAAAATGGAATTAAAGTTATAAAATATTTTTCAGTTTCATGAGTACTTTTACGAAGGTGATTTATTGTCAATAAGTTGAAGACATACCCTGTCAAGAGGTATATCTTTTGCATGTTAAACTTTCGTTTGTATAACAAAACTACTCGAATCAGCCAAGATCCCACCAACTTCAACAAAGTCAGGAAAGTTTCCACGATATCTTCCTGATACAAACAATGGACATCCAGATGACAGGTCTAGTATATGAAATGGATGAAACTGCAATGAGATCGAAAAGTTATAAGTTGGATAGACATGTTACTCAAAATTCTGTATAATCAATTAAAGCAATGATTCGAGATAATAAGATTAGAGTGTATAGTAAGTGTGGAAGCATTTTATTATATACTGAAAATAGGGACATGATCTAATGCAATTTTGTTCTTTGCGATTTAAATTGTGATCATATATATTCTGGTTAAACGAAACAGTTAACAAACAAAGTATTTTTTCAGTTCTAATGATATTATATGATGACACTGTCATAATTCATCATACCTCAAGTGAATCGAGATCCTTGGAAGCATGAAAGCTTATTTCTGCAAGTATAACTTTTGACGCATTACTATTTGTCAATTTAATGAACAATATAGGAACATTCAGCTTGAAGATTTCATTGAAAATACCATATCTGGATATTAAAAAATGATTCAATGAACTCTGAAAGCAACAAATTTGATGGTTATACTTCAAAAATCAACAATAATAAATGAAGAACATGATTGTGAATGTGAACTAAGGAAGAAAAAGGAGAATGCTTTAAAATGGATATTTCTCTCGGTACTCTGCTATCATATATACACTATAATGTATGACTGAAATGAGCATTCATTCAAGTAATAAAAAGACTAACTGGCTTATCGATGGAATCCTTGATGAGGGTAGTCCACAACGAATTCGAATTTATAACCACAATGGAAAACACATCAACGCAATAGTGAAACAACAATAAAAACCAGCAGAATAGCAAAAGGAGCACACTGCTCACCTCAATAAACACTAACATACAAAAAAAAAAAAAAGAGCTCAATCCCTACTCAAGCTCGAGTTCATCATCCTACTCGAACAATTTCAGTAAAAGAGCATACTGCTCTTCATGCTTCTTTTGCAAAAACTTGAAAAGGAAAAATGATAAAAGAGCAACTGACACAAGCATAGTGGACTAATTAACAACAAATCCACAATCTTAATCATCCAATTCTCCCTCACAGACATTTCAACAAACACTTAACTTACCATCAAGAGGACTGAATTTTTTCCTATCTTTCTTCAGAAAAAATAAATTCAACGGTGTATAACAAATTAAAAAAAAATTATATGACATTGAAAGAAATCGGTACCTCCTTGAATCCGATACCTTGAAAGCAGAGATTTGGCTACTTGTGTTTTCTCCTTCCCGTATTTTCTTCTTTTTCAAGCTGAGTTTTCGAAAATTTCAAGTCAATAGGACGTATAGATACCGTTTCAAAAGAGAAATCCCACGCATCCAAACTTGAACATTGTTTGAACAAATCCCAAAAAAAAAAAAAAAGAACACAAAATAGAGTCTCGATTTTTAACCCTTTCTCGACATTCACCAAAAGCCCAAACAACAATAAATATAAACCCTCAACATATACTAAAATACCACGAAGCATGAGCACGAAGCAAGAGAAGAAAGGAACGAAACTTACACAGTGAAAGTCGTGACACTATAGTTTCGATCCAAGCATTAAACTCACGATTGAATTCACGATTGGCATTGCTAAGGCTTGGGCTAGATGCAAGGAGGTCGGACGACCATTTTTCGGCGATCTATTGGTGTCGGAGGTGAGCTGGGTTGAAGGGGTCGACGGGTTTGGCTAGGGATTGGGTTTCTCCCGTTTCTTCACTGAAGGCTCAAGGCGTGTAGTGTATAGGTTATTATGTATTATATTGTGTATATTTTTTAAATTTAATTAATAAATGTATTATATTGTGTATATTTTTTAAAATAATAAAAATAAATATAAATAATAAATAAAAACGACAACGGATTACAAAATGTGTTGTCGTAGACCTCCAAAAAATGCACATAGACAACAGTAAATTTAAACCGTTGTCGTAGATCATAAAAAACCCGCTCATAGACAACGGTTTTTAAAAACCGTTGTCTTTGATATATATAAGACAACGGTTTTGTGAAAACCATTGTCGTTTCTAAATAAAATATGGCCAACAACAACGGTTTTTTTAAAAATTGTTGTTAAAGACTAAAAGACAACACTTTAGATATAAAACCGTTGTCTTTATAGTGTGGTTAATTCATATATTTGTTGTAGTGAGATTTTGAATATGACCAATAAAAAATACACTGTTAATTATTTATATAGCTCGGGAGAGTGTATAATTTTAACAGAACTTTTAAAAAGAACATTGTTTTGAATCGATCATTACAAACAGATTCTTAATAGGGATATTGGAATTGAATTGTAGTTGATAAAAATTATTTGTTGCTCGGGAGAGGGAAATAATAAACTTAAGTGTTCTTGGCTATTAATTGGCTGGAATTCATGAAGCTAAATTAATTAAGATTGATTTTTGTTGAAACCAGGTGAAATCTAAACCTCTAGACCATTTTTCCTCTGATTGATTTTTATCTGAAAGTTGTGTGCGTGCTTATTAAAAACTCATTAATTATTTTATTCTGCAAAATTATGAAATATTGATTTTTTAGATAAAGTTTAGACTATTTTAATTACAAGCACTGAATATTTTAATTTTACTCTCTGTGGGATCGATACTTGATTTATCACTATGTTAAAACTTGACACTCGTACGCTTGCAAGAATTTTTTACAAGTTTTTGGCACCGTTGCCGGGGAGTAAATTTGGATTTTTATTTAGTCTTGTTACCAATTAGTCTAAGTTTTAATTTATAGTTTTTTTTATTTTATTTTAAGTACTAATTGATTTCTTCTTATTTTTAATTGCAGTCTATCCGACGATCTCAAAGTGAGAATTCTTTAGTGTTTGATCCGGAGATCGAGCGCACTGCACATGCTTTAAGAAAAATTAGAAGAGAAGAAGTCAATAGAATGGCTGAAGAGAATGCAAATCAAGCTCCCCTGGTGCCAATTAGAGATCACTTCCGGCCAACGATCTAGGCTCACTATTATGGAATCGCTCGAGGGACCATTAACGCCAACAATTTTGAACTGAAGGCTTTGATCAACATGGTTCAATAGAACCAGTTTAATGGGAGTGCAACTGCCGATCCTCATCTACACCTGCGGACTTTCTTGAAAATAACTGATACGGTAAAAATTAATGGTGTTCCTGAGAATATTATTCGTTTACGCTTGTTTTCTTTTTTTTCTCAGGGATCAGGCACAGAGCTGGTTGCAGTCATTTCCGCTAGGAAGCATCACTAATTGGGAGGGGATGGCAGAAAAATTTCTTTCAAAATATTTTCCACCTGCCAAATCCACCCAATTGAAGATTGAGATCAGCACATTCAGGCAGATGGATTCTGAACAGCTTTACGAGGCATGGGAAAGGTACAAAAATTTACTTAGACGTTGTCCTAACCATAAATTTGCAGATTGTGAGCAAATCGAATTGTTCTTCAATGGGTTGAATGCGCCTATAAGGATGAATGTGGACTCTGCTGCTGGAGGCACCATTTTTGCTAAAGACACTATACAGACCTATGATATGTTGGAGCAAATGACGATCAATAGCTTTCAATGGCCATCTGAGCGTATGGGTGTCAAGAAGCCTGTGGGAGTGTATAGCGTTGGACCATTAACGTCGATCACATCCCAATTATCTGCATTGACGACGCAAGTAGCTGCTTTGAATAAGGTGAATGTTGCAGATTCAGCTGGATTTTCAGTTTCCATTGAAGGATCCCATCCCCCAGAGGAAGTAAATTATATAAATCCTAATGGCTACCGAGGTTATGGAAGCTATAGAGGTAATCCTATTCCAAATAATTATCACCCTAGTCTGCGTAATCATGAAAATTTTTCTTATGCTAACAACAAAAATGTGTTGAATCCTCCTCCGGGGTTCAATACAAACAAGGATGAGGGTAAGCCTTCTTTGGAAGATGTGTTTAGTACTTTTGTGCAGGAATCTGGTAAAAGGATGGCGAGGACTGAGACTCGCCTGGACAGCTTAGAGACGCACATGGCCAACATGGGTGCTGTGTTGCAATCTATGGAGACTAGCATTGGGCAGTTGGCGAATGCCTTGAAGGATAAAAACAGAGGCCAGTTTCCGAGCAACACTGAGGTAAATCCAAAGGAGCAGTGTAATTCCATAGAGTTGAGGAGTGGGAAAAAATTTGGAGTCCAGGAACATGCAGCTGATGTAGAGAAAAAGAAGTAAGTCGAAGAGAAAAAGCCTGAACTTGAAGACAAACCGGTGTACAAGCCTTCTCTTCCTTATCCCCAAAGGTTCAAGAAAAAAGCATTGGATGAGCAGTTCTCCAAATTCTTGGAGATTTTCAAGAAAATTCATATCAACATCCCCTTTGCTGATGCTTTGGAGCAAATGCCGAACTACGCAAAATTCATCAAGGAGGTGATGTCGAAGAAAAGGAAGCTGCTAGAGAACGAGGTGGTCAATCTAACTGAAGAGTGCAGTGCGGTGCTACAAAAGAATGCCACAAAAGCTTAAGGATCCAGGGAGTTTTAATATTCCTTGTTCTATTGGTGGATCTCATTTTACTACTGCACTATGTGATTTAGGAGCCAATATTAATTTAATGCCATTATCTATTTACAGGGCCTTGGAGTTGGGAGAGATGAAATCGACTATGATTTCATTGCAGTTGGCGGATAGAAGCATTACATATCCATTGGGTATTGTTGAAGATGTGCTAGTTAAGGTGGATAAATTCATCTTCCCAACGGTTTTTGTGATCTTGGACATTGAAGCGGATCATGGTGCTCCACTGAATTTTGGGAGACCATTTTTAGCTACGGCGGATGCCAAAATTGAAGTGAAGAATGGTGAATTGTCGATGGGTGTGGAGTGCGAACGAGTGATTTTTAACTTATTTAGGAAGACACCTAGTCCACCCATCGAAGAATTATGCTTAATTGAACCGGTCATGAAGTTGAAGAGCTGTCAAAGAGCTGATTTTGCGGTTGATTCGTCAAAGGAGAGAGCGCCAAATTTACCAAAGAATAAGTTCACGAAAAAGAGAGCGAAATTTGAAATGCGGTTTGTGGAATTTATTTGGCGTGCGAAAGAAAAGGGGAATACTTAATACCGGTGAAAGTCGGGCTAACGACTTTAAACCAAGCGCTACTTGGGAGGCAACCCAAGTTTTTTCTTTTATTTTCATTTGCTTATATTTTTAATTTATTTAATTATTGTTATTTATTTATTTTTTTTTTTCAGTATTTTATTATCAATTTTTGAAGCCTAATTCTTGTCATTTTTCAAAAATTTTCAGGCTTAAAAATCTCAAATTCGAGATTAAGGCGCGCCCGCCCCTCTCAATCGCACGCCCACATTACATCCGGGAAAAATTTCTTTTAATATGCGAACGAACGGCGCGCCCACGCCACTTCTCTCGAGCGCCCGCGCCTCCTTAATGCATTGAAGCTTACCTATACTGCGCAATCGCGCAGCTTGTTTGCGCAACACCAAGCGCCAACGAGCAACCTTAACAGCGCTTCCCATAGAGAAAACGCGCATCTCATTGGCGCAGCTCAAAGTGCAAACGCGCATCTACACCAGCAATTCAAGCGCTAACAATCTCCTGCAAGCGCGATAGCGCTCCTGGACGGCACCTACTCTTGCGCTAACAAGACCCTCTTCTGCGCTACATTTTAGCGCAATCGCGCTCCCAGCTGTTTCCCCTCCATGCGCAAACGGGCAACCTTCAGCAGAAATTCCATGCGCAAATGAGATCACCAACAACGCATCCAAGGTGCTATCGCGCTACCAGCAGACCAACCGCAAAGCTCTGCATGCTCTCATCCATGCACTCACAATCTTTACCAGCTGCTCCATACATGCAATAGTGACACTCATCCTTTCATTCACTTGTGCGACAACGAGCCATCCTACCATGCGCCATCGAGTTAATTTGGATGTTAATGCTGTGCTTCTCAACCACGTCCACCATGGTATTGCGGCTGCGAAATTATTTCCATAGATTTTGATAACATCGAGTACTGATGCTCGGTGTCAAAGGTACGCGTCCCTTGTTCTTTTTCTTGTTTTTAATCATTAGGGACAATGATCGTACTAAGTTTGAGGGCATGTATCATTTTGTCAATGATTTAGTTGCTTGCTTGGTTGATGATTTGAATTGTTGATTGTTGAGTAGTTGAGTTTTATTGTTCTTTATAGATAAAATTTTTTGTTTGAGTTTAGTAATTTTATTTGATGTTGAGTAATTGAATTGAGTTGAGAAATAATTGGATGCATGGCTGATGAAAATTTTTTGTTGTGCTATAACTGAAATCTATGACTGTCTACCTATCTGAAAAATATTTTTGAAAAAATGGAACCAATTAGATTAACCATTTCTTATATACTCTGTGATTAATACTTGAATCTGATTTTTTGTAACATACAAACATAGATATGATTGAGGCACTATTTGGATTTTTGGGCCTGATTTTGTTGACAAATTTTATCCCTATTTGCCCATTTGAGCTTACACTTATATAAGTACTTGAGGTACAAAATCTGAATTTGTTGAAAAATCATCGTTTATTGTTGTTGATTATTTATTTCTGCACCGATTGATATTTGTATGAATTAATTGTGGATTGAGACGTGTTTAGAACTAGTTCAAACACTCTTCGAGGTGAAATACGGGCATAAATATGATTAGGGATGATTTAGGCAATTTTTCTGAAATCGTTTGAGCCTTTCAAGCTAACCTGTAATGCATGTACCCTTAGTACCTTGTTTGAGCCTTATTGAAAATCAAATGGCATGCGTGTAAACGTGTGATAAACCCCCATTCGTCATTGTTTCAAGGTCCTAATTTTACTACCTGAATAACATAAACACTATTTCCTACCTTTAAAGGAGTAATTTGAATGTTAGAATTTTATGTGCTCCTATTTTATATTTGTGAATATGGAATGGTGTGGTGGAAAATATTTGAAAATGAAGAAGGTAGTTGTGAAAAGAGAAAAAAAAATGGTAGAAAAGAATTGAAAAAGAGGATTAATATATATATATGTTGGTGAAAGAAAAAAATTTGTGAAAGAGGTTGTGAAGAAGTTGAAAAATCAATGTAGTGAAAAAGAAGTGTGAAATTGTGAATGAAAAAGGAGTTGAAATTAGAGTTTGAGCATTAATTAATCCTTATTTGAATTTTTATTCCTTCGTTTGTAGCCATGAGTCAGACCTTACATTATAAGCTGATTAAGTCCTATTGACCGAGTCTCAGTTGCTCAATATACTAGTGGAGAAGAGTTGTGAGAATTAGGGGTGTTCATCGATCGGTTCGGTCCGGTTTTTGGTTTTTTATTTCGGTTTTTCCGGTTTTCGGTTTTAGAAATATATAATCTGATATCTGAACCGTTTTCCTTTGGTTCGGTTTGGTTTTTTACTAAATCGGTTCGGTTATTTCGGTTTTGATATAATTATTTTAATTAATATTATAAATATATTTTAAAATATAATATGTTATCTTTTAAATGATTTTTTTGTAAAATATTTAAATTCAAAGTTTAAATGACTTAAATAAACAACAATCAACTAAAAATTATTAAAAATGATTCTTTATTCACTAGGTATCATATCAAAAAATATATAATATAAAAAATTATATAAATAAAATTATTTATTTAATAAAATTTTGGTTTTTTCGGTCGGTTCGGTTTTGAGATATATAATCCGAAACCAAACCAAATAAATTTCGGTTTTAACATTTATATCCGAATTTCAAATTTCGGTTTTCGGTTCGGTTCGGTGTTTGGTTTTTTCGGTTTTTTCGGTTTTATCCGAAGTTTGAACACCCCTAGTGATAATTTAGCATATGGACTATTGATTGATACTTTTAATGATTATGAGTTTTTGATCGAAACATGCACACACTATTATTCTTTGAACTTACCTGATTGTGAGTTTTTTTGATTTTATATCCTATATTTTGTCCTATGCTACCTTGAAAAGTCCTCATGATCTATGAATATTTGAATTGAATTTGGATAAGGGTGTTTTGAACATGAGTTGCGGAGATTGTAAGTTTATGCAGTTACGCGCCGTAGAAAGTAAGGTGTTATCCGTGACGTGCAATGCACGCCGTCTTTAACTATATTAACAGCGTGAACCACGGGCCGTTGAAAGTAATGCACTATCCACGACTTGCAATGCACGCCGCCTTTATCTTTATTAATAGCGTGGACCGCGAGCCGTCGAAAGTAATGCACTATCCGTGACGTGAAATGCACGTCATCTTTCTCTATATTAACAGCGTGGATCACGAGCCGTCGAAAGTAATGCACTATCCGCGACTTGCAATTCATGCCGTCTTTATCTTTATCAACAGCGTGGACCGCGAGCCGTCGAAAGTAATGCACTATCCGTGACTTGGAATGTGCGCCGCGGATTGTTAGATTATTAACGGTGTGCATTGAACATTGTCGCTAATGTGTTTATTTTTTTCGGTGCGTATTGTACGTTGCTGATAAGATTTTTTGCGGCATAAAAAATTTTGTTAATACGGTTTTTGTATGAAAACCTTTTTAGCTCCCAATGTACAATGCAATTACTTAAACAAATTATCACACGTCATCCAACCATCATCATCACATTTAAAGCTAAATAATAAAATAACATAAAAATAAATTAAAAAATGTTCATTCTCATTAATCCAAATGTAATGAATGAAGGTAAAAAAAACATCAAGTAATATGATTGTTTTCTGAAAAAATATCCTTTAACTCTGGAATAAATAGGATCTATATCAGTCACACAAAATGATAAATTTAGAAAACCATGCTATTGTTCTTCCTACTGCATCATCGAGAAAAATCATTTCAGAATTCGGTCGAATTAGGTCTACCTGCTCCACAAGAACTCTCTCAATCCAAACTTTCCAACAAGATCCACCGAGAGAAACATGATGCACTTTTGCTGTTGGATCTGTAGATGATATTCGCCCTTCTGCAACAACTCCGTCACTACACCAATGAAGCAATTTGAGCTATAGCCATCATATAGCTTTATTTTCTCCAACCTAGAGCAAAATACATCATCTCCTTTTTAGACAATGTGTAAGGTGCAGCAGGCAGGTGATACCTATTTTCTCCTTTTTCTTGAGGATGTAGTTCTTTTCGAATGTTTAAGTGCATCAAATCGTTGCGAGCATTAACACCATCTTTGGTTTTTCTCTTCACGTTTAACAGTGTACCTATGATATTCTCGCAAACAAGCCCCTGCAAATAACCATCAAGACATTTAATATATAGTATTAATTAATTTAGGATTCCTAACAACTTGTTAAAAAAACCAAATTCATTAAGACTATTGAATATAGTGCAAAATTACTTACACTCCAGTATGGCAAATTGAAAAACAAAAAACTATATCTGGTTATTTTTTCATTTTCGGGTGTGGAGAAGATTTTAAGTTTGAGATATATAAGTTAAAAATAGATCCTCATGACGACTTATGTAGTCCGGATAAGGTTTTTGTATATGTTTTATTTTTTTTAAGCTATTATGAAAGGCATACTATTGTAGTTGACATTAAATAAAAATTTATAAGAAATGGACTAGCCAAGAACACTTTAGTAGAATATAGAGTAGAATAGATTCATGTGGGTATACATAGTGCTCTCTTGTTTTTGCCAAAAATATATGTAATATTTAGTTTGAAAATCTTGTATATGGAAAAGTTTGAGTTTTTTATTGGTTTCAAGTGTTTTATCTAGAAAATTAATGGCTGATGCAATTTCATCCGATTCGTCTACTCTTACCTCAATTGAATATTTCTCATTACTTGAGCTTGACAATATGAATTTATTTACCTTTTTTGGAATTATGGTAGGTGGTCTTAACTTCGGGGATGTCATTGATTATGGCACCACACAACACCACAAAGAACAAGTATAGTGTAGTTTTAGCAATGCCCAATAAGTTGATGTACTTGAATATAAGGTTCACTTGAATATTTGTAAATACTAGCTAGTAGCAAAGCACGTGTGTTGCACGGGGTAACAAAATGCAGTATGAATATTGATCGTAAATTTGTATATGATTATCGACACATAATTTTTTCAAAAATTATTTATAACAAATATTATTCTATAGTTTATCTATCATTTTAAACAACCATGGTTTAGTTTTTTCAATTTTTTTTGGTATATTTTTCGAATCATTCAGTTTCTTTTGCGCTTTTTTTTCCTGTTTCTTTCTTCGATTAAATTCTACAATCCTACCTGTCACGTCCCAAAACCGGGGTTGGTCGACATCAACATTGTTTAACAATTTAACATTGAAACAACAAGTCTCGTAGTACAATTCTTGCCAAAACCAGTCTATTTCATAACATAAAACATTGTCTTTACAATGGAAATATGAAAATGCGGAAGTGAATTAAAATTTAAAGTAACGAAATTTAGACATGCTTGGTCTTGAGTTTTTCCCTCCTCAACAACCCCAAAACATGTTCTGTTCATCATCATCTATCTGATCTTCATTTTTATCTATGGAGGGAGAGTAAAAGTAGAGGGTGAGTGTTTTTGGAAAAACTCAGCAAGTGGGGGTCGATCGTACATAATAATTAACAAAGATATATTCGCATATAAGCGTATACAAAATCATAATCATAATTTGGAAAAGAGATAAGCATGTTGAATCTAATATGAACAAATAAGCAAACACAGCACTAAAAACCATCTCATTTTTCATGGTTTACATCAGTCTCTTATATATTACTCAGGGGCGATGCCAAATGAACGGTTATTATATCTCACCGCATCAGGGTCAAATCAAATAAAATCAAATCAAATTATATCGGAATTTCCTTTGTCATTTCTAACTTGAATCATCACGGTGCATTTCAAATAATTCAAACATGCTTTCGAATATTATATATAATATCGAACAACAAATGAATTCAAAGTATCATATCAAGTGAAACGAATATATCATGTCGATCGAGTTTTTCAAAATATATGTAATTGATTTTGTAAAACTTAAACTCACTCAAGAAGAAATATAATTTTAAAAACTTATATCAAGAAATATACGTGCAAAAGTCCAAATACCTTAATTTGATCCTAAGTAAATAGTGTAGGAGTAATGGTTGTTGGAGAGCCTCAAACTTGAGCAAAACTCTGCTCAAACTTCGGCAAAGACCAAACTTTGATCAGCGTTAGGGGGAGATAGACTGTTTGGTTTTGTGCAAAACAATACAGCCCCTTTGGTTGAATTTCAGGGCTTCTTCTTGATTGAATTCGGGCAGATTTTTGGCTCGATATATGCTGCTAATACTCCAATGGTTGCTGTAGGTGCTTGCTTCAAAAACTTGGACAGAATTATGTCCTTGTAAGGCTGCTGAATGGCTTCGAAAATGGACAGCAACTTGCGTCAAAATGCTGCCGAGTTCTCGAACTCTTTGGACACCACTTATGCTCGATAATGAGCAGATTTTAGGCTTCAAAAAGGCTGCTACAGGGCTTAAAAAATGGCAGAAACTAAGCTGGTGTAGAGATTTGATTCTTGAACAAAGATTGGCTTCGGATTCTGCTGAAATCTTTCAATTCCAACAGCACTTTTGCTCGATAAAAAATGGCATCTTGATGCACGAGAATAGAAGATATTGGGTACTCGGAGATTTAGGCTCTAATCTCAGCAACACAGAATCTCAAAGGAAGACACTCATGAGCGATAACCCTACTTGCGACCCTACTGGCGGCGGCGGTGCTTCGGCGGTCGATCATCAGCCACCGGATAGGGGCCGGATATCATATGCAGCGGCATTAATTCTTCGCCTCCTCTCCTCGAACGACTCGGAAAAGTTTCTAGATGGAGGGAAAGGAACGATCGATTGCAAGCCAATGGTCTTATACAAAACAAACCAAGAGTATTCTTCATGGAGAAGGTTTATCCACATGCATTGATAGGCAAGTTCTCTGGTTGATGGCCGTCAAAGGAGCGGACGATTCAAGCTTTTGTGGCAGTGGGGTTTACAGGGCCTTACGTGGTAAAGTTACTTCGGTCAGGATATTTGTTTATCGATTTCAACCTAGAAGAAGACATGGCCATATTTTGGGAGAAGGGACGTTGGTTTCTTTGCTGCGAGTTTTCAAATGGACTACAAAATTTGATTATCAGAAGGAAAGTTCTATTGTTCCGATTTGGGTAAGGTTTCCAAACTTTCCTATCTCTTTGTTTGATAAGAAACATCTGTATTATGCCGCTAATCTAATTGGGAAACCACTAAAAATGGATGGGTTAACATCCAAATCTGAACGGCTGACTCTTGCAAGAATTTGTGTGGAAGTGGATCTTTTGAATCCTCGACACGATTATATCTTTATTGGGTTAGCTCACAAAATAATTCAACAGCGGGTTGTGTATGAATCTTTACCGACGTATTGTTCAGATTTTTGCCATGTTGGCCACGGAGTTGAAGAGTGTTATGTTAATGGCAGAGTTCCACGGCCGAATCCAAAGTCTAAAAAACCAGCAGACTTGCGTGATGTTATTAATGAGAAAAGAGTGAAGGATTCAGCATCGTTGGAAAAGGAACACAAGCCTATATCGGGAGTTGCAGGAAATATTTCAGAGGGTCCTAGGTTGGAATGGAAACCAGTGACTTTGAAAAAGGGCAAGGAGAAAGCTGTAGATGTATCGAATGATAAGAGTCCTGCGAATCTGCAGGGTTCTCAAACTTCGAATAGAGTTGATCCAATCTTAGTGGATCTTCGAAGTCCAATGAATATTCAAGGTTCGAAGATCTCAAATGTTTCGATCCTCTCCTAGCCTATATTAATTAATAAAGAGGTTTTGATAGAGAAAACAAAGGAAAATCCAAAGTTCGACCGTAATAGAGACTGGCAGGGGGATTGTATGTGCGAATGGGTGAATGGTATTTTCAGGAATTCGGCGAGAATTCTCATCTGGAGAACTCGACTTGTCACGTAAGTGATTCTCTGCATGAGGGTTATCAGGTGGGGTTTAATGCAAGCGAAGAGGTCCAGAGGATATGTCCGAGCAAGAGCAAAGGATTTTTTGATCATGGCTATCATTTAACCTAAGAGGCAGCTTGATCAAGAGTGGAGACGTAATACGTTTGGGTTTTCTTCGGTTTTGGGGAATACAAGTAATAAGATTTGGTTTTATCACACCTTCGATGTTTCGGTCTCAGTTATGAAGGATCATGAACAATTCTTACATCTGCGTTATCGTCTGGGCTTTTCTTGACAGAAATATTCCTCTTTGTTGTTTATGCAAAATGTAATAGGAGTGAGCAGCGTCTTCTTTGGGAGGGCTTGCTTGATTGTACTCCGCCAGCTGGCTGTCCGTGGGTAGTAGGAGGTGATTTTAATGTTATTGTAGACCCTCTGGAGCATTCTCTAGGCACTGTCAGTGTAGTGACCCAGACCGGAATCAACTACCAACAGAGTCTTAAGCATGCAATTAAATCTTAACACGCATGTAATTAAATCCAACTGAAACTTAAACCATAAAAAAAATCACCGACAGAACAACCGGCTATATTCGAATAATATTTTAAAACCCCATCGAATAGAAAGCGCTAAAATCCAAAAATAGCAACATGATATAGAAACGGGCAAAACCACGGAAGAACCAGTGCATCTCAACGATCGCTACCTCCGGGTCCGTCCAACCTAAGCCCTGCCCCATGGAATAGGATGTCCAACAAAATACTAAGGACGTGAGCATAAAACGCTCAGTACAAAAGTACAAATATACATATACCATGCATGCACATGCAATATGATGGGTACTAAAAAACCTATCCAAAAGACTGCTCAGTCAAGGCGCCATGGTATGTAGCACGCTAGGCTATTGCATCAAGAGGTGGCTCCCATACTATAAAATTGTGGATATATCCGGACCCAAATCCATGGAATCCATCTACTAAAATATGGGGCTGAGCGACCCCTACTACGGCTATGCAAATCAAGGCATAAAACTCAACATGTTTATGCATGCAACATGATATCAATGCATATACAAATGCCACAGAAAAAATGCAAACATAATACATGTATATTCAACCTGGTATCTTGGATAATACGTTTGTACCTCTATCCAGACAACTCTAACACCCTAGCAATCTAGCAGTCCAGGTACTCAAAACCCAAGCCTATAAGCAATAATCACCATATCACTTATAATACTCTAAAATCCTTAACTAAGCTATTACATACTTCTTAGGGCCAGTTTGTATACAAAAGTTATTGGCTTAAAAAAGCACTTAAATACATTCAGCTTTATAAAGTGCTTTTATTAAAAAAAATGCAGAAGCAGTTTTAGTGTTTGGATAAATGTTAAAAAAGTAATTTTTTAAATAAAAACATAAGCAAAAGTCAAAAGGCCAAAATTTATGACTTTTAAAAAAGCACTTATTTGGGCTTAAATAAGTGCTTTTTTAAAAAATGGCTATTGTAACCAAACACATAACTTTTTAAGAAAAACAATTTTTTTTAAAAAAAATAAGTGCTTTTTCTAAACTATCTATTGTTCCCAAACGGGCTCTTAATCTCTATAGGGATCAAATGATATACATGTGTCCGTCATCAGCCCGCTTACGACGACTGCCTCAAAAATTAGGCATTGCTCCTCTACTATCCCCGCAGTGCTCCGCCACTCCCGGCCCTTCAATATGACACAAAAAAGTCCCTAAAACCTAGCTAGAAAGGGAGAGGATAGGAAATAGTGCGAGTGGAAATGGGGGCTCTTAACCACTATTTATAGGCATAGATCGGATGGTTCGATCCCTACGTACGATCGGATCGTCCGATCTCCCCATTCAACCCCCTCCAAACACGTATCCCTCGATGTGATGTCACTGCTTACGTAATACATTTGGATTGTCCGATCCAAGCCTTTGGATCGTCCGATCTCCTTGGGTTGACAAATCAAATCCATATCCACTTATCCAGACACGATCGGATCATCCGATACCTCTTCGGATCGTCCGATATCTACGGAGCCTCCGATCTCAAACCATGCTTTCGAACTCCATGCACTTCGGATGGTCCAATCCTAGGGTTCGGATCATCTGATCCTTCCAATAGCTCGGATGCTCACAGGCACTCCGTGCAATCGAACAATCTACTGGATGTACAAACTTTCCATTCTGTCAAAACTGTAGTCCCGATTATAAAGAATGAAATATGCTGACTTGGTGATTCGATCCACCCCAACCCAGATAGTATCACAATTCCTCGAGGACACCGGTAAATGGGTCACGAAGTCCATCGTGATCAACTCCCATTTCCACTCAGGAATAGGTAAAATGTGAAGAAACCCTCCAGGTCGTCGGTGCTCTTCCTTGACCTGCTGACACACCAAATATATTGAAACATACTGATACACAGTTCTCTTAATTCCCTTCCACCATAACCTAGTACGTAAATTCTTGTACATCTTGTTGCTTCCTGGATGAATACTCAACTTAGAACGATGAGCTTGGGATAAAATCTTCTCCCTCGGAGTATCATCCTCCGGAACAACAATACGGCCATACAAACAAAGAAAACCATTTGAATAATAGTTAAATCCAGACGTACTATCTTCTCTAGCTAAACAAGCCAAATGATGGGTTTTTGTGTCAGACATCTGAGCATCCCGAATCCGAGAATACAAAGTTGGCTCAGATAAAATTGCAAAAATCTGGATACTTTGCATACCTTTCTTATGCTTGAAGGTATATCCTGAAGAACAACAATCTTCAATTATACTGGTTACGGAACCAGTTTCGAGTGCTGACACTCGTAACTTGCGACTCAAGGCATAGTGAGATTAGCAGCTCCTGGATGATACTTAATTTCAAAATCATAATATTTAAGAAAATTCATCCAACGTCTCTGTCTCATGTTCAACTTTGTCTGGGTAAACAAATACTTGAGACTCTTGTGGTCTGTGAAGATCTCAAATCTATCGCCATAAAGATAATGACGCCAGATCATCAATGTAAAACAATAGTTGCTAACTCGAGATCATGCACTCGGTAGTTATTTTCGTGAACTTTCAAATGTCTAGAGGCATATGCAATCACATGCCCATTATGAGTCAAGACACATCCCGGTCCCTGAAGAGAAGCATCAGTGTATACCACATACCCTCCAGATCCAAACGATAAAGTCAACACAGGCACAGAAGTCAACCGTCTACGAAGTTCACATAAATTTTCTTCACATTCTGAGGACCACTCAAAATTCACGCCCTTTCGAGTAAGTTGTGTCAAAGGTCGAGCTTGCTGCGAGAAATTCACGATAAAGCGACGATAATATCCTGCTAGACCCAGAAAATTATGGATCTCAGCTACCGTCATCGAACGCGACCAGTTCATTAAAGCTTCAATCTTGCTCGGATCCACAGAAACTCAATCACTGTATATAATGTGGCCAAGAAATACCACTCGATCCAGCCAGAACTCACACTTACTCAGCTTAGAGTATAGTTGTTTTTCCCTCAGAGTCTGCAACACAAGCCTCATATGATACGTGTGCTCATTCACATCATGTGAATATACTAAGATATCATCAATGAACACGACGAAAAACTTGTCCAAAAATTTTCGGAATACCCGATTCATCAAATCCATGAATACAGCCGGTGCATTAGTCAACCCAAATGGCATTACTAGGAACTCATAATGCCCATACATGGTCCTAAATGCTGTCTTGGCTATATCCCGATCTCATACTCTCATCTGATTGTATCCAGATCTCAAATCAATCTCCGAGTAAACTGAAATACCTTGCAACTGATCAAACAAATCATCTATTCGAGGCAAAGGATACTTATTCTTGATTGTTATTTTGTTCAACTGGTGATATTCAATGCACAGATGCATAGATCCATCCTTCTTTTTCACGAACAGAACAGGGGCTCCCCAAGGAGAAACACTAGGACGAATGTAAACCTTGTCCAAAAGATCCTGAAGTTGCTGCTTCAATTCTCGCATTTCTGACGGAGCCAAACAATACAGTGCTTGAGAAATAGGCAAAGTCCCTAGCATCAACTCTATGCCGAACTCAACTTCACGCACTGGAGAAAATCCTGAAATCTCATCTGGAAACACATCTGGGAATTCATTCACAACTAGTATATTCACGATACCAACACTTCCAACGGATGTATCAACTTCGTAGATGAGGTAGCCTTCTGCGCCAGACTCCAAAGCTATACAAGCTTTCAAAGCTGATACCAAGGGCATCTGAGGTCGCGCTCCCTCACCATAGAAGAACCAACTATCATCACCAACCGGATGAAATGTTACCAATCTCTGGTAACAATCCACTGAAGCTTGGTATGTTGTCAACATATCAATTACCAAAATGCAATCGAGATCTTCCATTGTTAATATCATGAGATTCGCCATCAAAAACTTCCCTTCGAACTCTAAGGGACAACCAAGCACTAAACTCTTAGCCAACGCAGACTGACCCGTTGGAGTAGAAACAACAACCATTGTGTCTAGAGATATATATGGTAACTTATGTCTCTTAACAAAATGTGCAGAAATGAAGGAATGAGATGCACCAGTGTCAATTAGTACAAAAGCAGGTATATCAAATAACAGGAACGCACCCGCTATGACCCTTTCATTCTCATCCAGTGTCTGATCATGCCTCAAGGCAAACACCTGACTGAAATTTCAAGGTTTCAGATTAGAACCTGCTATCAACTGTCCATGTGGCCTCTGCAGCACTGAAGCCTGAGAACCAGAACCAGCTCCCCCGGCATGTGGAAAATCCTTCTTCAGGTGGACAATAACTCCGCATCGGAAACATGCCCCTGAAAATTTTCGGCACCTGTTAGTAGGATGACTCCCACCACAATGCCTGCAAGGGCCCTGATTCTTCTTTCCAAAGTGCATTACCTCCCCGGATCCTGAGGAAAAAGAAGTAGAACCAGACTTCTTGAAAGACTGAGCACGGGGACCCAAGGAACTCATGGGTCTAGACGAGACGAAAGATCTGTTATGGCGGATACTGTACTCTGCCTAGTGACATCGACTCACTAATCCCTTGTAAGTCATGTCATCTCCCATAGAGACTCGATCGTGGATCTTCGGATTAAGGACTTGGAGGAACAGATTGTACTTCGCCTCGATGCTATCAGAAATCTGGGGGCAATAGGGCGGAAACTCAAAGAACTTCATTTGGTACACATCGATCGACATTGATCCTTGCCTCAAAGTTAGTAACTCGCTTGCCTTCTTCTGTCGGAGAGCAGGAGGAAAATACAGCTTATGGAAAGCTGTGCGGAATTCTTCCCAGGTAGCAACTCCTTGGGCTGCAATAAAAGGTGCAGATGCAAAACTCCACCACCTCTGAGCTCGTCCTTCCACCAGGAAATCAAGAGTCTCCATTTTTTCTCCTCAGTGCTCGGAACTCCCGGAAACAAACCTCCATACGCCGCAGCTAGTTCTCTGCATCCTCCGGTGCCTCTCCTCCGACCAAAGGTTTCCGACCCATCTGCATAAACCTATGCATAATTAAATGTCTGCGATCATCAAAGCGATGGTGATGACGGCCACGACGATGCTCTAGATCATCCTGATCTCCCCAGCGTCCACCTACGCCGTCGTGGCTACTCTCTTCACCATGACCCGCCATCTACACAATGATTAAAGGTTAATCCCAATTTCAACAATTTAGATCCCAAGATTACTATTCAAGATCTGATACCATAAATGTAGTTACCCGCACCGTGATCACCTACTAATGAGAAACTTAAGCATGCATTTAACTTAAGAAAACAAATAATCAGAAATAAAAGCTGAATCCATAAACAACAATTAAAATATTGTTTACAACCATAGCGAATAACAAAGTGTATTAACCCAAATACATCAGAAACAAAAGCTTAGACAAATATCCCTGCTGGTCATCAATCGCCTAAGCCCTCTTGGAATCACCCGCCTCATCCAACCACAGACCTGCCCCATGGAATAGGTTTGTCCAGCCACAACAAAGTACGGGACGTGAACATGAAAAGCTCAGTACGAGACTATGAGTATACGGTATTATACGTGCATGTATGCAAGTGAACTGGGTACCAAGACACTCAGGTCAAGAAAACTAGCTCTTATACCAAGCCCAGGGTATATAGCACGTTGCGCCGTTGCCTCAGGAGGTGGCTCATATACCCAGTGGATAATGGTGACCTGATACTAGTGCAAGTGTCCAACCATCACGGTGACATGACACAAGACTTATGTATCCAACCATGCACAACTCGTAGGGTGAGTGCCCTACTACAAGATACCTCTAGGATAAAGGCTCAATACGCACATGTATGCAACATACAGTCATGACATGATATATCATATAAATCATGCAATCACATAATACATGCAAAACACATAATACATGCATACTCAATCTGGATATCTCGAATAATACTTTCATACCTCATATACTAAGGCAAGCTATACCATTTCTAAGTCCAAGCCTACAGTCCGCACTACAATGCAAAGTACTCATGCATTATAATCTTATTCTAAAAGTCTTAACTAAGCTATAGTATCTCCATATTTACTATAAGGAGCTAGAACTATACCTGCGTTCGTTGTCAGCCCACTGATGATGACTGCCCCAGAAATTGGACATCTCTCTTGTGAGACCTCAGTTCTAAACATCTAATCTCGGATTAAACAACAATTAAGAATACAAGATCCAAGATTAAAAGCAATAATAATTTTTTTTAAAAGGGGTGCAGCGCTCGGGCGGTAGAAAACTACCGCTCGGGCGCGGCCAAAACAGTAACCTTGTTGTTTTACTCAAAAGGGGGTGCGCTCGGTCTGCTAAAAACTGCAGCTCGAGCACCCCCTGCACCAGAACAAAAAAACCAAAAATTAATTTGCCAACTCAAACCAATATCCATTCCAAACATAACAAGATTCATAAAACATGCAACGACAACATTCAATCCACAATATTCGAATAATAAAAACTACAAACATCAACCAAGTTCGAGTTCTAAACATGCTTCAAAATATAAACTAGATTGACATGCTAAATCAACTTCTAAACCGAGTCTCACTTCTATCCCTTGATCTCAAAGCTAACCAAGCCTACTCTGACTTGATCCTGCCCCACCTGTTGCCAAGTACACATTCAAAACAATGCAACAGCCGGATAAATCCGGTGAGAAAGATATTCCCAGTAAAAGCAACATAACATGCAATACAAGTAATATATCAACAACATGTTATTAAGACAACATATTCAATGTTAAGAAAAATAAAATGCATGTCTTTAAAATTGGGATATCAATTCTGATAAACAAGGGGTTGCTGCTATGCTTTTGGGATCCCGAGGATGAGATCACGTAATGACTCACCGACTCTCCCAATCGAGGTGGTGCCACGTATCTCAATCCCCTAGACTTTGGTACGACTATAGGAGTATGATGACGATAGGTGAACTTCTAAAACCCAAGCCACTCACAGTATAGCCCCCAAAACGTCTAAATAAAAAGGGTCGTTCTGCCCACTGAAATCAAAGGTTTGGCTCAAGATGAATGCATAAGAAAAACATAAAGAATTTAAGCCATATAATAAAAGCTCAAACAACAAAATACAAGTCCCACATTCTAGGACAAGTATTGATGCAAGTATGTGATTTTAAGGGAAACTCAAGAACCAACTGTCTCGAGTGTGCTATCCCGCTAAAACTAAGTCTGCTTGTACCTTTCAATGCAATAACTTCAACTCTGGATAAACTACAAAAGAGGCTATATCAAAATCTATACAACCTAACAACAACAAACGCTCAAGGTAAACTCTTTTACCGTTCTTCGTCCAACTCTTCGACGATCGACTGCTGCTAACTCTGGGCTCGACAACTTCAAACGAATCTGTTCAGATACAAAAGAATCTCAACAATGACGAACAAACTCAATAACCAAAGTTCAACAACTCAAACGGTTCTAAAATCCCAAAACTCAAACCGGCGGAATAACGCTATAAACTGATCAAACCGGAAACGCAGACATCAGTACAACATTGAAAACAACTCAAATCAATGCTAAAACAACAATAACAATCCGAATCCAAAAAATCAAAAAAACTCCATTTTCAAAATAAGCTTCCAAAAATCATAACAATTCTGAACGACGCTCTATGTCAAAACCGACTGAGAATAAACGATAAGAACTCGTTCAAGAACAACATAACCGAAACTCAATCGATTCTAACAATATCCAAAAATAAAAGTATAACTGATCGGAGAAATACTTACGATAGAACGATGCTCTCGCTGCCGTGATCGCTAATCTGCCTTCGGATTACTATTCTAACGGACGGATCGAGCAGAAGTCGGGATCACAAATCTTGGAAGAGGCATTCCCAAGCTTTAATGGAGAGAACACGATTTGGAGGGGAAGGTGGAATAAGAGAAAATACTTAGCCAAGTCAATTATTATAACAATTCCACTTTTGCGTTTTAGTCCCTGAAATTTCCAAAAATTTCAAAATAGACCCTAATCAAAATCAAGTCGGCTCTTGAACTATGTAATCTCTGATTATCTCAAATAAACTCAATTAAGATAAATTTGGGGCGTTACAATTCGCCCCCTCCAAGAAGAGATTTCGTCCTTGAAATCAATAAGAATCACAACTCATAAGATAGAATAAAGAACAAAGACAGTAAGAAGAACTCACATCATCCGAATAACTCACGAAAATGTTGTCTCATGTCAGATTCTGTCTCCCAAGTCGCTTCTTTGACTCCGTGATGGCTCCACTAAACTTTCACCAAAGGAATCGACTTGATTCTGAGCTGCTTCTCTTTTCGGTCAAGGATCTGAATCGGTCGCTCAAAGTAGCTCAGAGTCTCGTCAAGCTCGGCTTCGTCAGGCTGAAGAATATGAGAAGGATCTGGATGATACTTCCACAACATAGTGACGTGAAAAACGTCGTGAATGCCAGATAAATATGGAGGAAGTGCAATCCTATAGGCAAGATCGCCCAACTTCTCGAGAATCTCGTAAGGTCCGATGAATCTCGGAGATAACTTTCCTCTCTTTCCAAATCTAACAGTTCCTCTGAAATGAGAAATCTTCAAGAATACTCGGTCCCCTGATCGAAACTCAGAGGTCTGCGTCTGATATTCGCATAATTCGCATGTCTATCCTGAGCTGAATTCATTCTAGACTGAATGATCTTTATTTGCTCTGCCATATCTCTAATCATATCCGGTCCCAAATCAGGTGACTCGGACACATCATCCCAAAAAAAAGTATATCGGCACTTCTTACCATACAAAGTCTCAAAAGGTGCCATGCCGATACTCGTTTGATAACTGTTGTTGTAAGAAAACTCGACAAGAGGCAAAGAATCCTGTCAACTAGTGCCAAAGTCTAGCACTACTGCTCAAAGCATATCCTCTAACGTCTGGATAGTCCGCTATGACTGTAAGTAGGTCTGAGGATGATAAGCTGTACTCAGATGCAATCGAGTACCAAGTGCCTCTTGAAGACTGTGTCAAAAGTGCGAAGTGAATCTAGGGTCTCAGTCTGAAATGATCGACTTCGGCACACCATGCAATCTCACAACGCTGTTAACATATAACTCAGCCATCTGATCGTGACGATACGTTATCCAGTACGGAATAAAGCAAGAAGACTACATCAATCTGTCGATCACTACCCAAATAGCATTGCATCCTCGAACAGATCGCGGTAGCTTCGTGACGAAATCCATAGAAATGTGATCTCATTTCCATTCAGGAACATATAGACTGTGCAACAGACCACCTGGTCGCTTCCTCTCTGCTTTCACTTGCTGATAGTTCAAACATCGAGATACAAATCTTGCTACATCGCTCTTCATCTTCTTCCACCAAAACTGATTCTTCAGATCATTTTACATCTTTTGACCTCCAGGATGAATACTGAACCAACTGCAATGTGCCTCTCGAAGAATACGCTGCCTCAAATCCAAAATATCAGGCACAACAATACGATTATTCACAAACAAAACATCATCTCTAACCTGGAATTCAGATTGATGCCTTGATCTGAATTTCTTTACTGAAATCTGAGTGCTCGGATCAGACTTCTGTGCTTCCTTGATCAGAATAAATAACTCTGGCTCGGCTTGAATAGAAAATACTCTGATAGTATTCCTATCTGTTTCAAACTCCAAACCAGAAGTGCAACAATCATCGATCAACTGAGAAACACCGATAGTAGAAAGAGATAAAGAACAAAGCTTTCTGCTCAAGGCATCTGCAACTGCATTCGACTTTCCCGGGTAATATTTGATTTTACAGTCGAAATCCTTCAACAGATCTAACCATCTTCTCTGTCTCATATTCAGATCTGCCTATGAAAACAAATACTTAAGGCTCTTATGATTAGAAAAGATCTCGAAAGACTCACCATAAAGATAGTGACGCCAGATCTTCAAAGAAAATACGATCGCAGCGAGTTCAAGATCATGAACCGGATAACGAGTCTCGTGCGGCTTCAGCTGCCTCTATGCATACGCTATCACATGCTTATGTTGCATAAGAACACATCCCAAGCCTCGGTTAGAAGCATTGCAATAAACGGTAAAACCTCCAGTACCTGATGGAATAGAAAGAATCGGAGCACTGGTCAGTCTCCTCTTCAGATCAACAAAGCTAGCCTTACAATCTGCAGTCCAGATATAAGGCGCATTCTTCTGAGTCAGCTGGGGTAATCGGCTTGGCAATAGATGAGAATCCCTCGATGAATCGGCGATATTAACCAGCTAAACCCATAAAGCTTCTGATCTCAGGCACTGATGTCGGTCTAGGCCAATCCATAATCGCTTTGATCTTGCTGGGATCGACAGAAATCTCATCTCCTGAAATAATATGACCGAGAAAGACAACTCGATCCAACCAGAACTTACACTTAGACAACATGGCAAACAACTACTCAATCCGCAAAATCTGCAAGACGATTCTCAAATACTCTGCATGGTCAGTACGGTTCTTCGAATAGATAAGAATATCATCGATGAAGATAATAACAAACTCATCCAAATAGTGCTAAAATATAAGTTTCATCAAACTTATAAAAATCGCTGGAGAGTTAGTCAAACCGAATGACATGACTATAAACTCGAAATGACCATACCTCGTTCTGAATGCGGTCTTAGGAACATCTTCCTCTTGCACTCTCAGCTGATGATATCCTTACCTCAGATCAATCTTCGAATAGACAGAAAAACCATGCAGTTGATCAAAAAGGTCATCTATTTTAGGTAAAGGATACCTGTTCTTTACCGTTGCTTGATTCAGTTGACGGTAATCAATACAGAGCAGCATAGATTCATCCTTCTTACGAACAAACAGAACAGGAGCACCCCAAGGCAATACACTAGGTCTGATGTATCCCTTGGCAATCAAATCCTCAAGTTGTTCTTTCAATTCTCTCAATTCGATCGGTGCCCCTAACAATAAATCAATGCTGAATTCGATCTCTCGAATAGGCGGCAATCCAGGAATCTCATCTGGAAAAACGTCAGAAAAATCTCTAACCACTTGTATATCAACCAATTCTGGGCTAGATTTCAGTACTTCAACTACATAAATAAAAAATCCCTTTACACCTCTCTATAACAAATGAGTCATCGATAACACAGAAATCAAAGGAATTCTAGAACGAGAACTCTTACCAAAGAATTTCCACTCGTCTGCCATTTCAGGTCTGAATCTGACAACCTTCTGAAAACAATCAACGGTTGCCCTGTACTTGGTTAAAGCATCTATACCAAAATACAGTCAAAATCTGACATCCCAAGTACAATACAATCGAATTCTAACAAATTTTCCTCGAAACGAAGTTCATAGTTCCTGACTAATTTGACATAAACAGTTCCCCCACCCAAAGGTGAAGTAGCAGCAACTACAGTAGGCAAAATCTCAGTAGGCAAAGCATGCATCAACACAAATTTTCCAGAAATAAAGGAATGAGAAGCACCTGTATCTATCAATACATGAGCAGAATAACCGAAAATCGAACCGTTACCTGCTATAACATCTTCAGGTGATGCCTGAGCCTGATCCTCAGTCAAAGCAAAGACTCGTGCCTGCTGTCTCAGGTTGGTTCGCACTCGGGTTACCTCCCTGTCTGTTTTGCTGCTGAGGCTGGAAGGAGTGAACCGCAGAAGTCTACCTCTTAGGCTGAGTTGTAGGTCTAGAAGAACTCTCACTCTGAGCTCAATCTTTACCTTGCTGAGGGCACACCTTAGCAAAGTGTCCTGGCTGCTGACATATATTGCAGTTCCCGAAGACTCCTACACACTGATCTTGGGCGTGTCTACCCCCCACATTTGTTACAGAACGAAGATGAAAATCCAGAACTCTGTCCTGAACCGAACTACTTGGATCCACTGGAACTAGAAGAATTGTTCCCCTGCTTCTTGAACTTGTTCCATTTGGCTCTGAAATGATCCTTTCTGTTACCCCCACTGATTCCTCCTTCATACCTCTGTGGTTGGTTCTGATACTGTGATGGCTGATTCTGATACTGAGATTGTGGATTCTGAGACTTTCTCGACTGTTGAGGCACAAATGGAGTTCCTCTCTGACTCCACAAACCTGCTTCAGCTCCCTTTGCATGATTCATGGAATCCGCAAAGTTATCAGGCCTAGCAGTGTTTACCAACGTGAAGATGTAGGGGTTCAAACCATTAATGAACTGGTCGGCTTTTACTTCTTCATTGTCGATAATGTGCAGTGCAAATCTCAGCAAATTGTCAAACTTGGCTACATACTCCTCGATGTTCAAGTTTCCTTGTCTCGGATTGGAAAACTCAACTCTCTTATCCTTTCGGCACGAAATAGGGAAAAACCGCTTATAAAACTCAGTTTTGAAAAGAGTCCAAGTAATGACTGAACCTCGATTCTCCATTGCTCTCTTCGTCGTGATCCACCAGTTCTTAGCAACACCACGAAGCTGATGAATGACTAACCTAGTTTGGCGGTCGTCTGAATAATCAAGGGAATCGAACAACTAATCAATGTCGTCCAACCAGCTCTCATAGTCAACCGGATTCTCTGTACCCTGCAACAAAGGCTGGTTAAACGACTGAAACCTCTTCAGCAAGGTTTCCATAGGCGTCGTTGTGGCATCCATCTGATCAGTTTCAATACTAGCTTGCTCATTCGGAGGAGTAACCGGCGGTGAGTTTCTGTTAATTACTCGACGAGGACCCATCAGATAATCAAAGGTTAGGACACAATATATCTCAACCGCAATAATTCGGTGCCCTTTCAACCTCTCATAATTTCAGATACCAGTCGATAAACAAAAACAGTTATATCTCAAGTAGTCCATTCTTTATAAATCAAATCACATAATCATATAATTCAAATAATTCTCAATAATAAAGCATGCTCGCATGAAATTAAATAAACAATAAAATAACTCAATCACATGCGAGGAGCCAATACACGCGGACTCGATCTACCCCGCTCACTTCTAGTTCAACCAAGAACTTATCGCTCTGATACCACTTAATGTGAGACCTTGGTTCTAAACATCTAATCTCGTATTAAACAACAATTAAGCATACAAGATCCAAGATTAAAAGCAATAATAAATTTTTTTTAAAAGGGGTGCTGCGCTCGGGCGGTAGAAAACTTGTAGTGACCCTGCATGGAATCACCTACTAACTGGCAACTAATAGCATGCATTAAACTTAATACAGCAAAATACTTAACAGAGTAAAAACGTGCGGAAACTTAACCAAAATTTACATATCAGCTTAGTAATATAATCCAGACTTAAATCTGTAATGATACAACCATATTGAAATTCTTAAAATAAACATTATACAACTAACAAATCATGTTGTATAATAAACTCCTCAAGGCTCCTGCTCCCTAGTCCTGCCTTGAACTACCAGCTCCGTCCATCCTGCGACCTGCCCCATGGAATAGGGTGTCCAAGATAACAACTAGGACGTGAGCGCTACGCCCAGTACATAGACATGAGTAAACATATGTATATAATGCATGCAACATGATGACTGGTACAGGGTCATCTGAAAAGTCATGCTCAGTACTGGCGCCACATGAGTGCTGCCACCGCACGGATCAACCTCTGGGTGCAACTACACTCATCTAGTACACCAGAGTAGACAGACATAAATGCCCCCGCCGTCGTGGAACTCTCAGTGACAGACAATCGAGTATAGAGCTGAGCGGCTCTATAATTAGGTATAACAAGGAATAGGCTCAACGTGTATATGCACATGACATATGAGTATAGAAAACGGTAAATCATACATCATGCCATATAATAATGCCAAATAAATGCAACATATAAACATGTATACTCGCTGGCAATCTCAGTCAATGTGTACGTACCTCTAGGCTAGTTCAAGTATAATAGGATCCTAGGTTCCAAGCCTATATTCAAAAGTTCACCGTATCACTACATAAATTCTATAAGTCTTAACTAAGCTAATAAGTACTCCCAAAACATAAATAGATTCCCGAACCATACCTTCGTCCGTAGTTAGCCCTTTGAAGTCGCTAGTCCCGGATGATTATAACCACACCTTGGTTATTCCAGAACCTCTATTATAACCGATAGGGCCCTCAAGTGTATAACTCACACTATATAACTGAAGAAAGAAACTCGAGAATTCGTAATTGAAAATGAACTCTGAACGGCCCTATTTATAGCCAAATTTCTCGGCCAAGATCGGAACTTCCGATTTCGGGATCGGAGCTTCCGATCCAGCTCATTGCGTGCATTTCTGCCATGCCAGGATCGGAACTATCGATCTATGATCGGAGCTTCCGATCTGCTCTATGATCGACACTTGTCAAAACTCGCGACTGAGTCATCGATCATTTCTGGCAGCTGGGGATCGGAACTTCCGTTCCAGGATCGGAGCTTCCGTTCCGATCGGAGCTTACTATCTAGGATCGGAGCTTACTATCCGGGATCGGAGCTTACTATCCGGGATCGAAACTTACTATCCGACCCAAAATTAAAAAGCTCAAATTTTACTTCTGAAGTCCAATAACACTCCGAAATTGGTTAAATACCAACCCTTAATCATGTTTAACATATTATTATCTTAAAATGGTATCTGGGTTACTACATTCTCCCCACCTTTAGATATTTCGTCCGCGAAATAACATCTTAAGACAAATCAAGATAACAATATGAAACATCAAACCATGTCTTATTACAACAACGGTAATTACATCTTACATGGTAATCAAAAATACAAAGCAAACAACTCAGGATATTCTGCTCGCATACGACTCTCAGTTTCCCAAGTTGCTTCTTCAACGCCTCGGCGCTGCCACTGTACCATCACAAGTGGTATAGTCTTGTTCCGAAGAACTTTCTCCTTCCTATCTAGGATACAGATTGGTCGTTCAACAAAAGACAGATCTGGCTCTAGCTGAATATCAGTAGACTGAATCACATGAGATTCATCAGCTATGTACTGTCGAAGCAACGACACATGAAAAACATTGTGTATACTGGAAAGAGATGGCGGTAAAGCCAAACGATAAGCAACATCTCCAATCTTCTCCAGTATCTGGAAAGGCCCAATGTAACGAGGAGACAACTTGCCTTTCACACCGAATCTCATCACCTTCCTGAAAGGTGATACTCGCAGAAAAACATATTCACCAGGCTCAAACTGAAGTGGCCTACGGTGAATATTCGCATAACTGGCTTGTCTATCTTGAGCAACTTTGATCCTATGCTTGATCAAATCTACCTTGTCTATAATCTGCTGCACCAATTCAGGACCCTCGACTTGCCGTTCCCCGACTTCATCCCAGAATAAAGGAGTACGACACCGTCGACCATACAATGCCTCGAAAGGTGCCATATCAATACTACGATGATAACTATTATTGTAGGCAAATTCAGTCAAAGGTAACTGATCCTGCCAAGATAAACCAAAGTCCATGACAGAAGAACGTAGCATATCCTCCAGCGTACGAATAGTGCGCTCTGACTGCCCGTCAGTCTCCGGATGATACGCCGTGCTCAAACTCAGAGTGGTACCCAACGCTTCCTGAAAACTACCCCAAAATCGTGATGTAAATCGCGGGTCTCTATCACTGACTATGCTCACTGGAATCCCATGTAATCGCACTATCTCCTGGATATATAAACGTGTCATGCGATCATAAGAATATTCCCGGTTATAAGGAATAAAGTGTGCTGATTTTGTCAAACGGTCAACGACAACCCAGATAGCATCACACTGACGTGACGTCATAGGCAAGTGGGTAACAAAGTCCATAGTCACATGCTCCCACTTCCATTCGGGAATCTCAAGATTCTGCAGTAACCCACCTGGTTATCGATGTTCAGCCTTGACCTGTTGACAAACCAAACATCTCGAAACAAATTGATACACACTCCTCTTCATCCCTTTCCACCAGAATCTAGTTCGCAAGTCCTTATACATTTTCATACTTCCAGGATGAACTGATAATCGACTCCTGTGAGCTTGAGATAGAATATCATTCCTGAGCTCCGCAACATTAGGTACAACCACTCTATTGGATAGGCACAATAAACCATCTGCCTGAAAATGGAATCCAGATGTATTAACTCTATTGGCTAGACGTGCCAATCGCTGAGTCTTAACATCAGATATCTGAGCATCTCTGATCCGAGAATACAATGCTGGCTCAGATAGAATAGTATACAAACGAATCCCATTCCTCCCTTTCTTGTGCTTGAGCGTAAAACTCAATGAACAGCACTCTTGAATCATATGAGATATTTCATTAGTCTGAAATGCAGACAGTCTCACCTGCCGACTCAAGGCATCAGCAGTAAGATTAGCAGAACCTGGATGATATTTGATTTCACAATCATAATCCTTCAGGAGATCCATCCAGCGTCTCTGTCGCATATTCAACTCTGCCTGAGTGAATAAATACTTCAAACTCTTGTGATCCGTAAATATCTCAAATTTCTCGCCATAAAGATAATGTCTCCAAATCTTGAGCGCAAATACAATGGCGGCTAACTCGAGATCATGCACTTGATAGTTATTCTCATGCGTCTTCAACTGTCAAGAAGCATAGGCAATAACATGTCCATGCTGTGTCAGAACACATCCTAACCCCTGACCAGAGGCATCAGTATAAACAACATAACCTCTTGATCCAGAAGGTAGAGCTAGCACAGGTGCAGTAGTAAGACGTCTACGCAGCTCGTGAAACGACTCCTCACAATCCGAGGACCAAATGAAGGTAACATCTTTCCGAGTAATCTGAGTCAAAGGCCTTGCCAACTGTGCAAAATTCTCGATGAACCGACGGTAATATCCCGCTAGACCCAAGAAACTACGAATCTCAGCAACCGTCGTCGGTTGAGACCAGTTCAGCACTGCCTCTGTCTTACTAGAATCAACAGATATCCCTTCATTAGAAATCACATGACCGAGAAATACTACCCGATCAAGCCAGAATTCACACTTGCTCAATTTCGCATATAGCTGCTTATCTCGTAACGTCTGTAGAACAATCCTCAAATGTTGTGCATGCTCATCCTTGTCATGAGAATAGACAAGAATATCATCTATGAAGACGATGACAAATCTATCCAGATAATCTCGAAATACCTGATTCATCAGATTCATAAAAACTGCCGGTGCATTCGTCAAACCGAATGGCATCACCAGAAACTCATAATGCCCGTATCTGGTCCTGAAAGCAGTCGAAGATATATCTGAGTCTCGTACCCGCATCTGATGGTATCCAGATCTCAGATCTATCTTTGAATAAACATAAGTACCCTGTAGTTGATCGAACAGATCATCAATCCGCGGCAAAGGATACTTATTCTTGATGGTGACACGATTCAACTTCCTGTAATCAATACATAATCGCATCGATCCATCCTTTTTCTTGACAAACAAAACAGGTGCTCCCCACGGAGAAACACTCGGACGAATATATCCCTTATCAAGCAGATCTTGCAACTGCTGTTTCAATTCCCTCATCTCTGACGGTGCCAGACGATAAGGTGCTCGGGATATAGGCGTAGTTCCTGGTACTAGATCAATACCAAATTCAACCTCTCGAACCGGAGGAAAACCAAGAATCTCATCAGGGAATACGTCAGGAAACTCGCTGACAACCGGTAGCTGATCAATACCCGGACTACTCGCAGACATATCAACCGCATAGATGAGGTAGCCCTCCCCACCTGACTCCAAGACATGACATGCCTTCAGAGCCGAAACAAGTGGCATCGGAGGTCGCGCACCCTCACCATAAAAATACCAGCTATCACCCTCAACGGGATGAAACTGTACCAGACGCTGATAACAATCCACAGTAGCGTGATACAAAGTCAGCATATCTATTCCCAAAATACAATCAAAATCCGTCATCGCTAATATCATCAAATTAGCCGATAACACATTACCCTCAAATTCCAGAAGACAACCCATCACTAGACGCTTAGTTACTACCTCCTGCTCCAACGGAGTAGATACAACTAAATCCATATCTAATGATACGTAAGGTAATCTATGTCTCTTAACGAAGCGACTAGAAATAAAGGAATGCGATGCTCCAGTATCAATTAATACAAGTGCAGGAATACCACATAACAAGAAATTACCTGCCAACATGCGATCGCTTCCCTCCGTAGCCTGCTCCTGAGACAGAGCAAACACCTGCCCGTGAGTCTGGGGATGATAACCAGAAGAATTCTGTGGTGCTGGCTGCTGACGTGGAACAATAGAAGCCTGAGATCCAACCTGTGATCCCGATCCACTAGCAGAACCCATATGCTGAGGACAATCTCTCCGCAGATGTCCCTGCTGACCACAAATATAACAAGCACCAGTAGCTCTCCGACATGAAGTTGCAGGATGCTTCCCACCACAGTGGCTACAAAACTCCTCCTTATTCTTCTTCTTCCCAAAGCGGAAAGTACCTCGTGAACCACGAGAACCAGACGAAGTAGTAGGAGTAGAAGAAGACGTAGGTACAGATGGCACAACAGATTGAGCTCGAGGCTCAATAAATCCACTAGGCTGTGCTGGCATCATCAACTGTCCATGCCTGTTGCTGGTCTCCACAAGACGGCAACGGTTCACTAAAGTCTCATTAGACACCGGGTCATCACAGACGACAACATGTGCGTAGATATCTTGATTCAGGCCTTGTAGAAAGATATCATACTTCGACGCATCACTCGCATTAATATGAGGACTGAAAGGTAGCAGATCAAGAAATCGATGCTGATACTGATCAATAGTCATTGATCCTTGCCTCAAAGTAAGCAACTCCATAGATCGTGCTTGGCGAACAGCCGGAGGAAAATATAATTTCTGAAACTCCCGACAGAAATCCCCCCAAGTCACCTGTCCTCTCTCAGTACGTGCTTGAGCAACCTTGGCATCCCACCAAAAACGTGCTCTATCCTCTAGAACGAATTCTAGAACTTCCAGTTTCTGCTCCTCAGTACACTCAAAAGCTCGGAACGTGCTCTCAAGTTTAGACATCCAGCTTCTAGCTTGTTCAGGATTCTCGCCTCCCACTAAGGGTTTCGGTCCTACCTGCATGAACTTATTAATAGTATAGCGACGTCGACAATCATGAGGACGATGTTGATCATCCTGATGATGATGGCGACGATGATGATGACCACCTCCCTGGCCAACACTACCGTGACTCTCGTCAACCATATCCTGAAAAGAATTGCACATTAAAATCCCAAATGCGCAAGAATTACTCTAACTAATTCTAAATCCCAAGTACTAATCCCAAAATCTAAGCATGCTCTGATACCAAAAATATAGTGACCCTGCATGGAATCACCTACTAACTGGCAACTAATAGCATGCATTAAACTTAATACAGCAAAATACTTAACCGAGTAAAAACGTGCGGAAACTTAACCATAATTTACATATCAGCTTAGTAATATAATCCAGGCTTAAATCTGTAATGATACAACCATATTGAAATTCTTAAAATAAACATTATACAACTAACAAATCATGTTGTATAATAAACTCCTCAAGGCTCCTGCTCCCTAGTCCTGCCTTGAACTACCAGCTCCGTCCATCCTACGACCTGCCCCATGGAATAGGGTGTCCAAGATAACAACTAGGACGTGAGCGCTACGCCCAGTACATGGACATGACTAAACATATGTATATAATGCATGCAACATGATGACTGGTACAGGGTCATCTGAAAAGTCATGCTCAGTACTGGCGCCACATGAGTGCTGCCACCGCACGGATCAACCTCTGGGTGCAACCACACTCGTCTAGTACACCAGAGTAGACAGACATAAATGCCCCCGCCGTCGCGGTACTCTCAGTGACAGACTATTGAGTATAGAGCTGAGCAGCTCTATACTCAGGTATAACAAGGAATAGGCTCAACGTGTATATGCACATGACATATGAGTATAGAAAACGGTAAATCATACATCATGCCATATAATAATGCCAAATAAATGCAACATGTAAACATGTATACTCGCTGGCAATCTCAGTCAATGTGTACGTACCTCTAGGCTAGTTCAAGTATAATAGGATCCTAGGTTCCAAGCCTATATTCAAAAGTTCACCGTATCACTACATAAATTCTATAAGCCTTAACTAAGCTAATAAGTACTCCCAAACTTAAATAGATTCCCGAACCATACCTTCGTCCGTAGTTAGCCCTTTGAAGTCGCTAGTCCCGGATGACTATAACCACACTTTGGTTATTCCAGAACCTCTATTATAACCGATAGGGCCCTCAAGTGTATAACTCACACTATATAACTGAAGAAAGAAACTCGAGAATTCGTAATTGAAAATGAACTCTGAACGGCCCTATTTATAGCCAAATTTCTCGGCCAAGATCGGAACTTCCGATTTCGGGATCGGAGATTCCGATCCAGCTCATTGCGTGCATGTTTGCCACGCCAGGATCGGAACTTCCGATCTACGATCGGAGCTTCCGATCTGCTCTATGATCGACACTTGTCAAAACTCGCGACTGAGTCATCGATCATTTCTGGCAGCTGGGGATCGGAACTTCCGTTCCAGGATCGGAGCTTCCGTTCCGATCGGAGCTTACTATGTAGGATCGGAGCTTACTATCCGGGATCGGAACTTACTATCCGGCCCAAAATTAAAAAGCTCAAATTTTACTTCCGAAGTCCAATAACACTCCGAAATTGGTTAAATACCAACCCTTAATCATGTTTAACATATTATTATCTTAAAATGGTATCTGGGTTACTACAAAACTACCGCTCGGGCACGGACAAAACAGCATCCTTGCTATTTTACACAAAAGGGGGTGCACTCGGTCCGCTAAAAACTGCAGCTCGGGCGCCCCCTACACCAGAACAAAAAAACGTGAAATTAATTCGCCCACTCAAACCAATATCCATTCCAAACATAACAAGATTCATAAAACATGCAACGACAACATTCAATCCACAATATTCAAATAATAGAAACTACAAACATCAACCAAGTTCGATTTATAAACATGCTTCAAAATATAAACTAGATTGACATGTTGAATCGACTTCTAAACTGAGTCTCACTTCTATCTCTTGATCTCGAAGCTAACCAAGCCTCCTCTGACTTGATCCTGCCCCACCTGTTTCCAAGCACACATACAAAACAAAGCAATTGCCGGATAAATCCGGTGAGAGAGATATTCGCAGTAAAATAAACATAACATGCAATGCAAGTAATATATCAACAACATGTTATTAAGACAACATATTCAATGTTAAGACAAATGAAATGAATATATTTAAAATTGGGATATCAATTCTGATAAACAAGGGATTGTTGCTATGCTTTTGGGATCCAGAGGATGAGATCACGTAACGACTCACCGACTCTCCCAATCGAGGTGGTGCCACGTATCCCAATCCCCTAGACTTTTGTGCGACTATATGGAGTATGCTGACGCTAGGTGAACTTCTACAACCTAGGCCACTCATAGTATAGCCCCCAAAACGTCTAAATAAAAAGGGTCGTTTTGCCCACTGAAATCAAAGGTTTGTCTCAAGATGAATGCATAAGAAAAACATAAAGCATTTAAGCCATATAATAAAAGCTCAAACAACAAAATACTAGTCTCACATTCTAGGAAAAGAATTGATTCAAGTATTTGATTTTAAGGGAAACTCAAGAACCAACTGTCTTGAGTGTGCTATCCTGCTAAAACGATGTGTGCTTGTACCTTTCGATGCAATAACTCCAACTCTGGATAAGCTACTAAAAAGGCTAAAAAATCTATACAACTTAACAACTACAAACGCTCAAGGTAAACTCTTTTACCGCTCTTTGTAACGCCCCAAATTTATCTTAATTGAGTTTATTTTAGATAATCGGAGATTATAGAGTTCAAGAGCTGACTTGATTTTGATCAAGGTCTATTTTGCAAATTTTGGATTTTTCAGGGACTAAAATGCAAATATCAAGTTTATTAGATATTTATAGGAGCTTTGACTTGTCTTCTCCATTCCATATCCTCTCCTTGGCTGATTCCTCCATTAGAGACTCCTCCCAAGCTTCTCCAATCCTTGTGATTTCAGTTTTTGCTCGATCCGTCCGTTAGAATTTATTTCTGAAGGCAGATTAGCGATCCCGGATGCGAGAGCTTCGATCTATAGTAAGTTTTTCTTCGATCAGCTAGACTTCTATTTTCAGATTTTTTTAGAATAGATTGAGTTTCAATTATGTCATTCTTGAGGTAGTTCTTATCGATTATTCTCAGTCGGTTTTGAAATAGAGCGTCGTTTGGATTTGTTATGAATTTTCTTGTGATTTT
Source organism: Henckelia pumila (assembly GCF_033568475.1). Taxonomy (NCBI): domain Eukaryota; kingdom Viridiplantae; phylum Streptophyta; class Magnoliopsida; order Lamiales; family Gesneriaceae; genus Henckelia; species Henckelia pumila. The sequence goes on along the minus strand of NC_133123.1, from coordinate 199,367,505 downwards.
CGAGAATTGAAGTTTTGATATTTGATGGGTTTGAGTCTTTATTGTTTTTTTAGCATTGCTTTGAGTTGTTTTCAATGTTTTACTACTATCTGCGTTTCCGGTTTGATCAGTTTATAGTCGATATGCCGCCGGTTTGAATTTGGGATTTTTGAACCGTTTGAGTTGATGAACTTTGGCTATTGAGTTTGTTTGTCGTTGTTGATCTTCTTTGCCTCCGTACATATTCTTTCTAAGGCCGTTGAGTTGCGAGGTTTCAGGAGTTGAATCGTTTTGAAGATTGAAGCCGGTATAGTATCGATTTCTTATTATCGATTGAGGAAGTTTGAATGAGTTTTGAATGAGTAATTTGTTGTTTTACAGAGTTTAAGCTTGTGAAGTATCCAAAGAGTTATAAGACGACTTAGACTTGAATTGAATGATTAACTCGAATCCGACTTGATTCGAGTGTTCCAATGAAATCACATACTTGCGTGTTAACTGATTTGCTTGATTTTATTTGAATGAGTTATGATTTGCATTGCATTCATATTGAGCCAAATGATTTATTTCATCTTGAATTAAACGTTCTGAGAATTATAGCAGGGGGCATTGGCAGGCGAATTACAGCGGCAGGCGAATTACTGCAATAGCCGACTTAACTCTCTATAGTTGCTTTAGAGTCTAGAGGATTGAAGTACACATCATCCACCTCGAAAGGGGAGTTCGGTGTGATTTTTTGTGTTATTTTATCCTCGGTATCCCAATAAAAAAAAAAGAATAACCGGAGTACCTTTTGATTATCCAGACTTGATAATCCATGACTTTAAAGACATGCACTTTATTTTAGATTCCTCTTGAATTGCATTGTTTATATTCGTATATCATGAGTTGATGTATTAATTGATATTGCATGTTTGTTGCTTATACTGGGAATATTATTCTCACCGAAGTTATCCGGTTGTTGCTTTGTTTTGTATGTGTACTTGGCGACAGGTGGGGCAGACCGAGTCAGATATCGCATGGCTAGGTGGTTGAGTTGATAGAGTGAGGCCTTGTTGTTGTAGAAATCGATTTGTAATTCGAACTTGTTTGTATTCGGATTTTAATCTAGAATCGAAGCATGTTCTATTAGTTTGAGATTGTATAACTTTAGAACTACCTTGTATCGAACTTCTTGCTTTCAACTCTTTTGTGTGCATCCGGATATTTTGTTGTTGAAAGATTGTAGTAGGATCTTGTCGGAGTCTTTTCGGGTTTTAGATTATACTTTTGGAGTTGTTTTTGGAGCAGGAACAGAAGGAGCAGCGCGCCCGCGCGGCCTGCACCCCCCGGACAGGGCGCTAGGCATGGCTGCGCCTCCCAAGGGCACGGCCGCGCGGCTCTCAGGGCGCCGTGCGCACCGCGCTGCTAAAGGGCGCGGCCGCGCGGCTCTTTTCCCCTTTTAAATAAAATTTTTTTTTATTGTTTTTAGTCTTGGATCTTGTATGCTTAATTATTTTTTATATCCAAAATTAGATGTTTAGCACCGAGGTCTCACATTAAGTGGTATCAGAGCGATAAGTTCTTGGTTGAACTAGAAGTAGGCGGGGTAGATCGAGTTCGCTTGAATTGGCTCCTCGCATGTGATTGAGTTATTTATTGATTATTTAAATCTCATGCGAGCATGCTTTATTATTTTAGAATTATTTTAATTACATGATTTTGTGATTTAAATTTATAAAACATGATCTACTTGAGATATAACTGTTTTGTTATCTACTGGTATCCGAAATTCTGAGATGTTGGAAGGGCAACGAATTGTAGCGATTGAGATATCTTGTGTCCTAACCTTTGATTATTAGATGGACCCTCGTCGAGTTATTAACAGAAACCCACCGCCAGTTACTCCTCCGAACGAGCAAGCTAGTACCGTAACTGATCAGATGGATTCCACGGCGATGCCTATGGAAACCTTGCTGAAGAGGTTTTAGTCATTTAACCCGCCTTTGTTGCAGGGCACAGAGAATCCTGTTGACTGTAAGAGCTGTTTGGATTACATTGATCAGTTGTTCGATTCCATTGATTATTCAGACGACCGCCGAACCAGGTTGGTCATTCATCAGCTTCGGGGTGTTGCTAAGAACTGGTGGATCACGATGAAGAGAGCTATGGAAAATCGAGGTACAGCTATTAACTGGAATCTTTTCAAATCTGAGTTTTATAAGTGGTTTTCCCAGTTTCGTACTGAAATGATAAGTGAGCCGAGTTTGCCAATCTGAGGCAGGGGAACTTGAATATCAAGGAGTATGTATCCAAGTTTGATAGTATGCTGAGATTTTCACCGCACATTGCCGGCAACGAAGAAGCAAAAGCCGATCAGTTCATTAATGGTTTGAACCCTGATATCTTCACGTTGGTAAACACTGCTAGGAATGATAATTTTGTGGATGCCAGGAATCATGCAAAAGGAGCAGAAGCAGGTTTGTGGAGACAGAGAGGAGCTCTAGTTGTACCTCAGCAGCCTAGTCAGTCTCAGAACCAACCATCTCATTACCATAATCAATCTTTTCAATTTTAGAATCAACCACCGAGTTCTGAGGGTGGTAGAAGTGGAGGCAGTAGGAAGGATTACTATCATCCGAAGGGGAAGCAGATTAAGAAGCACGGAAGCAGTTCTTCGAGCTCTAGTGGATCGAGGCAGTTTGGATCGAGACATAGTTCGAGTCAGTCAGGCATGTCTTGTGCCAATTCCGGAGGTCATCACTCCAGTGATCAGTGTAGAGGTATTTTTGGAAGCTGCTATATCTGTAACCAGGTGGGACACTTTTCCAGATCGTGTCCTCAGCAGGGCTCTGAGCAAGCACAAAGTGGAAGTTCTTTGACGCAGACAACTCAGCCTCAGAGGCAAGCCTCTACGGTCCATTATTTCCAACCTCAGCAGCGGATAGACAGGAAAGTAACCAGCATGCGAACCAACCTCCCAGACAGTAGGCACGAGTTTATGCTCTGACCGAGGATCAGGCTCAGGCTGCACCCGATAATGACATATCAGGTAAACGTTCAATTTGGGTTTTTCTGCTCTTTTGGACTGATAGATACTGGTGAGTCTCTTGCCTTCTTATTGAAAAATTTGTTTAATGTTTTTCGTGCCTCTAACTTTTGTCGAGTTGTATGAATTGACGAACACTCATGTAGTATTGTTAATTTTTCTATTAACCGGATCTTTCAGAAGTATTAGTTGAAGCTAGGAATTATTATTGATGATTTGCTTGTATTTTTGGAATGAGAATTGTACTAATCATTCAGAGCTTTTGAGAATCGTATATCAGATTTTGGTGCCGAGCAGTTTTATGCTATTATTCGATGTCTGAAATTCTTATTGGATCGAGTTAAAATTTCCCCGATTGTATGATCTGGTGATGGAATTTCTGTTGATCAACACTCCAGTATTCTTGAATTCGGTACGGATGATATTTCAGTACTCAATATTGCTTCTTATCGAGAATTTGGATATACTCTTATTCAAAGGAATCACTCTCTAGTCTAGACATCGAGGCAGCTGAAGACGCTCGAGACTCAAGGTCTGGCTCTGGACTTGGGCTCGCAGTGATCTTATTGATTGGAAGATTTGTCATCGTTTCATTACGAAGAGATTTCCGCGATCTTTTCTAATCTTAGAAGTCAAAGGATTGTTCTTATTTTATCTACTATCTGATTTTGATTGACCGATTGATGAAATCTTCTACCGTATTCCGTAAAGAATGACTTTCAGTCAGGACCAGAGGATTTATATTTGTCAGAGGTGGTCAGATATCATGATTTTTCCGAAGTTTGTCAGTTTAGACAGAGATCCTTGATACACTCGTTCTTTCGGCATAGACTTCGAAGAAACATTTGTTGTTTGATTACAACATATTTTTATTTCAATATCCTCAGAACGACAGACAGTCAGATCGTACGAGACAAACGTTATAGGAGATGCCATGAGTTGTAGTGCTCGACTTAGCACTAGTTGGCAGAATCCTTAATTTTTTGGAGACTTTGTACAACGGCAACTATTTGATGAATTATTGAAGACACTTTTCCAGAGTTGTACGAGAAGAGGGGAAGATCCCCGTTAATTCGAGATTATTTTCTGTATCATATGAGTTGGAACCAAAGATGATTCGATTTGTGACTGAGCATAGAAGGATTTTTTGACGAGAATGAGACGACTTTCGATAGACGGATGGAGTATTGCTGAATTAACCGATCAGAGTTTCTATGTTCTTTAATGGTTGAGATGCCGAATTGCTTGAGACGAATGATTCAGAGTTTCGACCAAAATTAGAAACAACTTTGAGACTAACCGAATTCAGTTTTTGATAGTGCAGTGATAGTGTTTCGGACTTGAAGGAGTATTTGAGAGACAAAATTTGAATTGGAGTAGAATTTTTGGACTTATTTATGAGGAGTAAATTCTTATTGCAGTCTTTCGATTCTATCTCATCTTATGTGATTAACTCTTATTGATTTCGAGGACGAAATCTATTCTTAGAGGGGGAGAATTGTAACGCCTAAAATTTATCTTAATTGAGTTTATTTGAGATAATAGGAGATTACAGAGTTCAAGAGCCGACTTGATTTTGATCAGAGTCTATTTTGCAAATTTTGGATTTTTCAGGGACTAAAATGCAAATATCAAGTTTATTAGATATTTATAGGAGCTTTGACTTGTCTTCTCCATTCCATATCCTCTCCTTGTCCGATTCCTCCATTAGAGACGCCTCCCAAGCTTCTCCAAGCTTTGTCATTTTAGTTTCTGCTCGATCCGTCCGTTAGAATTTATTTCTAAAGGCAGATTAGCGATCCCGGCTACGAGAGCTTCGATCTATAGTAAGTTTTTCTTCGATCAGCTAGAATTCTATTTTTGGATGTTGTTAGAATTGATTGAGTTTTGGTTATTTCATTTTTGAGGTAGTTCTTATCGATTATTCTCAGTCGGTTTTGAAATAAAGCATCGTTCGGATTTGTTATGAATTTTCTTGTGATTTTCAAGAATTGAAGTTTTGAGATTTGATGGGTTTGAGTCTTTATTGTTGTTTTAGCATTACTTTGAGTTGTTTTCAATGCTGTACTGCTGTCTGCGTTTCCGGTTTGATCATTTTATAGCCGATATGCCGCCGATTTGAATTTGGGATTTTTGAACCGTTTGAGTTGATGAACTTTGGCTATTGAGTTTGTTCGTCATTGTACATGATCTTCTTTTTCCTCCGTACAGATTCGTTCGAAGGTCGTTGAGTTGTGAGGTTTCAAGATTTGAATCATTTTCAAGATTGAAGTCGGTGTAGTATCGATTTCTTATTATCGATTGAGGAAGTTTGAATGAGTTTTGAATGAGTAATTTGTTGTTTTACAGAGTTGAAGCTTGTGAAGCATCTAAAGAGGTATAAGACGATTTAGACTTGAATGGAACGCTTAACTCGAATCCGACTTGATTCGAGTGTTCCGAAGAAATCACATACTTGCATGTTAACTGATTTGTTTGATTTTAGTTGAATGAGTTATGATTTGCATTGCATTCATATTGAGCCAAATGATTTATTTCATCTTGAATTAGACGTTCTGAGAATTACAGCAGGGGGCATTGGCAGGCGAATTACTGCAATGACCGACTTAACTCTCTATAGTTGCTTCAGAGTCTAGAGGATTGAAGTACACATCATCCACCTCGAAAGGGGAGTTCGGTGTAATTGTTTGTGGTATTTTATCCCCGGGATCCCAATAGAAGAAGAGAATAACCGAAGTACTTTTTGTTTATCCAGAAATGATAATCCCTGACTTTAAAGACAACTTCATTTTAGATTCCTCTTGAATTGCATTTTTGATATTCGTATATCATGAGTTGATGTATTAATTGATATTGCATGTTTGTTGCTTATACTTGGAATATTATTCTCACCGGAGTTATCTGGCTGTTGCTTTGTTTTGTATGTGTACTTGGCGATAGGTGGGGCAGGATCGAGTCAGAGATCGCATGGCTAGGTGGTCGAGTTGATAGAGTGAGGTCTTGTTGTTGTAGAAGTCGATTTGTAATTCGAACTTGTTAGTATTTAGGTTGTAATCTAGAACCCAAACATGTTCTACTAGTTTGAGATTGTATAACTTTAGAACTACCTTGTATCGAACTTCTTTCTTTCGACTCTTTTGTGTGCATCCGGACATTTTGTTGTTGAAAGATGTTAGTAGGATCTTGTCGGAGTCTTTCCGGATTTTAGATTATACTTTTGGAGTTGTTTTTGGAGCAGGAGCAGCGCGCCCTCTTGGCCTGCACCCCTCAGACAGGGCGCTGTGTGCTTCCTCCTATCAAGGGCGCGGCCGCGCGGCTCTTAGGGCGCCGTGCGCGGCCGCACCGCTCAAGGGCGCGGCCGCTCGGCCCCTTTCCTTTTTTTTAAAAAAATTTTCTTTATTGATTTTAGTCTTGGATCTTGTATGCTTAATTATTGTTTATATCCGAGATTAGATGTTTAGCACCGAGGTCTCACACTCTTCGTCCAACTCTTCGACGATCGATTGCTGCTAACTCTGGGCTCGACAACTTCAAAAAAATATGTTCAGAGACAGAAGAAGATCAACAACGACGAACAACCTCAATAGCCAAAGTTCAACAACTCAAACGGTTCTAATATCTCAAAACTCAAACCGGCGGCATAACGACTATAAACTGATCAAACCGGAAACGCAGAAAGAAGTATAGTATTGCAAACCAATAAAATCAATGCTAAAACAACAATAACAATCTGAATCCAACAAATCAGAAAAACTCCATTTTCGAAATAAGCTTCCAAAAATCATAACAATTCCAAACGACGCTCTATGTCAAAACCGACTGAGAATAAACGATAAGAACTCGTTCAAGAACAACATAATCAAAACTCAATCAATTCTAAAATCATCCTAAAATAGAAGTCTAACTGATCGGAGAAATACTTATGATAGAACGAAGCTCTCGCTGTCATGATCGCTAATCTGCCATCGGATTAAAATTCTAACGGACGGATCGAGCAGAAACCGGGATCACAAAGCTTGGAAGAGGCGTTCCCAAGCTTTAATGGAGAGAACACGATTTGGAGGGGAAGGTGGAATAGGAGAAAACACTTAGTCAAGTCAATTAATATAACAATTCCACTTTTTGCGTTTTAGTCCCTGAAATTTCCAAAAATTTCAAAATAGACCCTGATCAAAATCAAGTCGGCTCTTCAACTCTGTAATCTCCGATTATCTCAAATAAACTCAATTAAGATAAATTTGGGGCTTTACATCTCTGCTGGAACCCTGGAGCACCTCTCTCACTCCCGGATCAAGCCTAGGAAGGTTGGAAACACCCCAAAACACCTAGAATACACTAAATACCGAGAGAGGAGGTTGGAATTGGTGTCAAGAAATGAGGCCTCGGATGGCCTATTTATAGGCAGAGATCGGATGCTTCGATCGGGGAGATCGGATGCTACGATCCTTGCATGCGCAAGACGTCACGGCATGCACAGTTCGGACGCTCCGATACCTACTTCGAAGGCTCCAAACTGCTGCGTGTCCGTTCAACCTTGACACCTCAACACTTGCATGGCCTAACTAGGATCGGACGCTTTGATCTGGGTTCGAACGGTCCAATATGTCCATAGCCTCCGATACTTGGTTTCATTCTTCCGAAGGGTTCGGATTCTCCGATCCTAGTTCGGACGCTCTGAACTCACTTTGATAAAAATTTCAAAAATTGTCCAATTAATTCCAAATTAAGCCTCTAATACATGCTTAACTATTTTTACTTAATTAATCTTGTAAAATGGAGCCGGGCTACTACACGTTTCGAGACCGAGACGTGGCACCGGTATTGTTAAAAAATTCAATATTGTAACAATAAACCTCGTAGCCTAAAGCCAGTTTATTAAATAAAACGAAATTGGTTTTTTACAATAAGGAATATTAAAAACAGTTTCAGAGGTCTTCTTGTCTTGATACCTCATCACCGACCCCAAAACATGTCTTGTTCGTCCTTATCGACTTGATCTTCATTCTTATCTGGGGAGAAAATTAAGGGGTGAGTGTTTTGGGAAACACTCAGTAGGTGGGGGACACTCGTATATATATATATATATATATATATATATATATATATATATATATAGGAAAATGATTCTGGAAGTGACATGTCGCAGAGCATGTCACAACATGAGTCAAGACGGTATAGGTACAATACTCAAATAAAACATTAAAACACACCAGAGACGGAACATGAACGTATAAATATGATATTGGAATTAATATCACTGTACATAACATGAATATACATGTAAACATGATTCTGAATGTGACATGTCACAGGACGTGTCACGACATGAGTCAAAACATGACGGAAACAGAATTAAAAATGGAGCATCAAATCATATCAGAAACAGAACATAAACATATATATAGCACTGAAAATTCATTTCATTATTCACGGTTCATTTTTTGTCCCCTATATATTACTCCTTTAAGGGGCGAGGACATAAAACGGTTTTATATCCACCGTGTAGGATCATATAACAGTTTTATACCCACTGTGTGAGGTCCATATCATTCTGTCCACTATATGTTACTCCTCTAAGGAGCGAGGACATATAACGGTTTTATACCCATCGTGTAGGGGCCATATAACGGTTTTATACCCACTGTGTGAGGGCCATATAACGGTTTTATACCCACCGTGTAGGGGCCATATAAAAATTTTATATCATCCGTGTGAGGGTCATATGAAACGGTCTTACAGATGAATTTTGTGAGACAGATCTCCTATTTGGGTCACACATGAAAAATTATTACTTTTTATCCCAAAGCTATTATTTTTTAGTATAAATATGGGCATGATTAACATGTCTTATAGATAAAGATCTGTGAGAAAATCTCACGAACTGTCTCACAAGAGACCTACTTATATTATAATCGTCCTAATTTTCTATTTTTTAAATAATCTTGATAAATAATTGTTAACTGAAAATAAAACAAAACCTGGTTGAGAATTTACTCCATTGATGATGCATTCAAAGAAATGCACATAATGACTTCATTTTCATAGTCCAATTGTGAACACCATTATATTATAATTTATAAAAATAGGAGTCATGCGAGGAAAAAAAATTGCATAAAATCACGATAGTATCTAATGATATGTGAAACATCCTACTCACTCTAGTTTTTATCTCTTTTTGTGTGGACCTATGGTTCACGTATTGTAATTATTACCTTTTATATTTGATGATTATTTTATTTTCATTTAAAAAAATTTATTATTTAATTGATAAATAAATCCTAAACTGAAATTTTGAAAAGAAACCAAACAAAATCGGTGAGCTTTGTGTAAACCACATTAGTCTACAATAATAATTCATAACAAAGAGATTAAAAGATATTGTGCGGAAAGAATATGATGATACGATAAAAATCCTATTATAATTTTATTTATATTTTAGAGATATATCATAATATTGCATGGATATGCATGGATCTAGTTTTCTTATACATTAAAAGTTTTATATAGATTAGAACTCTCTTCCTATAAATAAGGAGTTTCTAACCCTTATTACAGTACTCTTTCTACATGTCTTTTATGATGTTTTTACCCTCTTCCACACGCCTCCCATGTTTTTCTACATGTCTTATATACGCCTTTTACACACTTTTTACACGTTTTTTTCATACCTTGCAATATTCATATATTTTCTATTGAATCCTATACTGACTTGAGTGTCGCAGTGGCTTCTTCTTTGGGCGAAGTCATCTCACATATTTTTTTTGATACACAGAAATTTTTGGGATCATTCGACTCGATTTATTGAAGAAATTGGTTCGTTGATTATCGGTTCGAGGTAATTTATTTGATGTAAAATTTTTGAACGCACCAGAATACTAATAATGAAAGTCAAAAAATAAGGGAAAATATAACTTGAAAAAAAGGAAATAGTTTTAATACATTTTAACACCTAAAAATCAAAATATAAACAAATAAATTGAAACTAAATTTAAAAAATAACACATTATTTCGATATTACTCAAATACTGAGTTATAATAACTTAGAAAAAAAATATTGAGTAAAATGAAATAATACATACATAACCGTTGGAAAACTTCCTAGTCTTCAAGCAACATATATGATAAAAATATTGAACCTCGAGTGTGGCTAAACGTTTCCGCTTTGAGAACTGGTGGTTTTGGGACACGGAGTTGAGGAATGTTGTTACGGAATTGTGGATGAAGTCTATCGGTTAGACATCTAATGTGTTACGCCCCGAAACTAGGCCTAGTTAACATCAATATTATTTAACATTTTCACATTAAATAACAAACCTCGTAATACAGATTTCAAGAATAACCAGTCTTTTTATTCATAAACTGAAGATACATCGTCTTTTACAATGCTTGATCAAATAATAAACTAAACTGAAACATCAAAGTCTAATGTGGCGGCTTATTTTTTTAAACATAACTAAACATCCAGATCTTGATCAGTTTTCACCAACCCCAGAACTATTTCTGCTCATCATCCTCGAGCTCTTCCTCGTTCTTATCTAAGATGGGTGATTCGTATTGGTGAGTGATATGGGTGTCACTCAATAAATGGAAGAAATTCCAACATTCGTTTAAAATCATTTTAACAGGATTTCATTCATATACATAATATAACAGAATACAGAGATAAACTTATTCTTTCAAAAATTCAGAATCATAAACTTCAGGCAGTGTACCAAGTTAATTGCAAATTTTGTGGCTAACCGACATCAGTCCCTTAAATGGTATTCCTCTAAAGTGTTAGGCCAGAGATTCGGATATTCAAAGTGACAGAATATATATTCCTACCACTATTTCACAAGTTTTGATACACCATAAAATCACAGAGTGCTTAATCATGAAACAAATCATGCTGGATTCGAAAATAAAAACAGAGTTTTATTACTTTAAAACAAAATGCCCACTTACTTCTAATGCTTAAATAGGTTTCGGTAGTCTTTGAACTTGCTCAAATGGATTAAATACGTGAATGAAACTTACTGACATGATCGAACACGAAGGCTTTCAAATCCTCTAACTTGTGCAGAATCTGGTGCTTCGAATTTTTAATATCTAATCGTTCTTGGGTAGCAGCTCCTTGTGTGATTTTTGGACGAAACTTAAGCCCTTGTTTGGATTTGAAATTGGTCAGAAAAGGTTACGAGATCTGTTGCACTTCTTGCTCGAAAATAGGAGGGCTTTCGGAATCGCATAGGCTTGACAATTGGTCAACTTTCAGAAGCATTTGCAACATGTTGAACCTTAGGATTGACCTGAATTTTGGGAAGAATGCTCTCAGGATGTGAAATAAATTGTGAACGATGAAGATCTGATTTGGTTGCAATTTGGATTGGTTTCTGGACGACAAACTGGAGATGCTCTCTTCTCGCATAAAATCTGTGCAGTATTTTGGAGAAGGCTTTTTACACAAATATAATCGTTGGATTGGGTTGAAAGTTGGAAAACACATTAAAACATCTAATTGGACATTCTGGATGGTGGAGAGATCGGATTCCAGTCTCTCTCATGACAGTAATGTATTCTGGTACCTTGGACATTTAAGTGTGCTTTCTTCCTTCAGTTCATGCACTATTTATACGTTCATCTGAGCAGCTGAAGGGCAACCATTTTTGCCTTTTAAATGGGGTCATAAAATGTGATAATTAGGGTCCTTAATCGGCCTAATGATGGCTGGTTATCTTGGTAAGGATGAAGGTTACAATGGGTTACAAAACAACTTTATTTCTCTTACAAATTTTGAATTTGACTAGCTTTGTGGCTGCATGCATTTCGGTAGGCTTCAAGGGGATTAGAGTGACCTTAATTTTGAAATTGTTCCTGCATGGATTTCGAAATTTTCCTACGTGAGCTTGGTCAATCATTCATTTTATCTCATCCTCTTATTTTCGAAAATATGCATGCATGGAAATCTTGGGACTTCACACAAAGTAGATTGAGTTATTGCTCTGATAATTTGATCTCTCGGGGGAAGAAGTTATCAAATGCATTCAGGAATATATTTCCGAACTTAAAAACACCATGAATTCTCTTCAGACCAAGGATTATAGTGCTTTAGTGGAAAAATTACTAGAATATGCTAAACATAAATTAACTAGCCTTCTAGTACAAGAAGAGATTTACTAGAAGCAAAGGACCAAAAAATTTTGACTGCGGGATAGAAATTTAAACACTAAGTTTTTTCATGCCACTACAGGAGCGCATAAAAAGTTATGAAGCAACTAAAAAATGACAAAGGCATGTAGGTGGACGATATTTTTGGTTTATGCGGCATCGTCAAAGATTAATTTGTTGAGTTATTTTCATCAATTTTAGGGTTTTATGAACCCCATTCTCTCAAGAATTCATCAGTGTATTAACTCGGAAGACAATGATTTTTTGTTGCGCCCTTTTGATATTGATGAATTTAAGAATTATATTTTCCAGATGCATCCAGATAAATCTACGGGTCCAGATGGCTTCAACCCAGCATTTTACCAAAAATTTTGGCACGTCATTGGTGAGGATGTGTTTCACTCGTATCTGAATTGGATAAATCAGTTGGAGTTCCTTGATAATCCAAATGACATGAATATTGCCCTTAGTCCAAATAATGAATATCCAGATACATTGAAGAACCTACAACCAATCTCTCTCTCTCTCTCTCTCTCTCTCTCTCTCTCTCTCTTTCTCTTTCTCTCTCTCTCTCTACAATGTTATCTATAGAATATTTGCAAAGGTGTTGGTTAACATACTCAAGACAATTCTGTTGAAACTTATTACTTCACAAAAATCAGCTTTCGTCCCAAGTAGATCTATATATCTTGGAAAATGTTCTCATTTCCTTTGAAATAATCCATTACACAAAGAGAAAGACGACAAAAAAGGGACATGTTTCATTGAAGATCAACATTAGTAGGCATATGGTCAAGTGGATTGGGTTTTCTCGAAGGTATGATGATGAATTTGGGTTTTGATACTAATTAAATGGATCAAACTGATCATGTTATGTGTTAGAACAACATCTTATAATGTGGTGATTAATTATAATTTGGTTGTTCCTATTATTCCAAAGAGAGGCTTACGTCGAGGGGACCCTCTGTCCCCTTATCTTGTTAAGATTCAATTCTTTTAGAGCAAGAATTCTACTGAACTTGATTACCAGAACCATATGAATATCAAATTAATCAGATGATGCGCACACTCACACAACTCAATCAATCAAGAAACTCAAGAACATAATCACTTTTACATGGTTCAGCCCCAATTGACCTACATCCATGGGGAAACAACCAAGTTACTTTATTGATTAATCACCAAGTGTTTGTCAAGTACAAGATTTAAACAAGAGAAAGAAGAACACACAAATCAACTTGAAAATAAACTTCTTTCGATCAAGTACTTTCAACTCTCTTCTCTCTTCTCTCTTCTCTGTTTCCATGACTCACTCTTGACTATTCGATCGTATCTCAGCTAATAAGTGGCATGGTTTAGTTTGGTGTATTATTAATCTTAGTATAACTTTTTCCCATTAAATTTTGTGTTATTCTCGTCATATTATTTATCCATCTATTAATTATTAATTTTACATCAATTAAATCAAATAAATTATAATATATCCATAAAATCAAATAATGTATTATTATTATTTCTTATTTATTTTTAATTTACATTATATTACTTATCTGTGTATTATTTATCCTATCACTCAAACCAAACGGTTCCTTAATAGTATTATACCATCACCTTCTAAACCAGTAAACTGGTCTTTCCCTTCTAATTCCATTTAGCAGCTTTAATAAAGTCAACCAGTGTTTTATCCCACTTTGACTTATTGACTCTGAAACTTGTTGTTTATCCAAGTAGAGTCACCCATTTCTGCTAAATACAATTTTTGAGAGACACGTCCTCAACAATCTCCACCTTGACTCTCAAGAGTGGCTGCTTCCCAATCCCTTTAGGGCTAGTTCCTCAACACAACATTGAATAAGTTTAAACAATGCTTAAACTTAGCTTGTGGGAGTGGTTTTGTAAACATGTCGACTGGATTATCATGTGTTGAGATCTTCTCTACTTTAACATGCCCACTAGTAGTAACATCTCTCACAAAGTGGATGTTGCAAAAATACGCTCGCAAGCGCACGATTGTCAAGTTTTAATATATTATTGAATAAAGTATCGTTCCCACGAGAAGTAATATGAAAATATTTAGTACTTGTAATTAGAATAATCTAAACTTTATCTAAAAAATTAATAATTGAGAAACTTGCAGAAAAATAAAATAATCACTGAATTTTTAGTAGCACGCTCACAACTTTCAACGAAATATGAATCAGAGGAAAAATGTTCTAGAGGTTTAGATTTCACTTGGTTTCAAAAGAATCTAATTGTAGTGATATGTGTAAAACAATGTTCTTCCTAAAGCTCCATTAAAGTTATATACTCTCCCGAGCAATATAAACAATTAATGGTGTGTTATCTATTGGTCCTATTCAAATCCCCTCTCTCGAGTTTCGGATTCCAAATAAATTTAAAAATTCAATTAGTGATCAATTAATTGAAAAGACAATCAAATCTAAAAAACAATTAATCTACTAGAATTCAATCCAAAAATATCAAAAAGTTGTAGAAGTGTCTCAACCAAGCTACATCAACCTCTAGACTAAAAAATTTAGTTCATAATCAAAATATTGCAAAAATAAATCATGTTCATGAAACTAGACATCAAATCAATAATATAAATTCAAAAGAAAGAAAACAAATCTGTGGTCGGTCTTTCGTGTTCGGTCGATCGATCTTCGTCTTTGTTGATTGATGTTCTTCACGTTTTCATCAAATTTTCTCCTTCAACTCTCACGTTTAAGCTCTCTTGAATTCTCTTGTGTTGTGCGGCCGCTTCCCCTCTCTCGTGTGCAAAAGAATCCTTTTCATATGTGCTTCAAATCCAATAAATAAAAGCCCACAAGTTTTTTTCCCGAAAAACACAAAATTCTGACTTTCGCAATGGCGTGGGCGCGCATGAGCTTCAAATTTGCACTTTTTTTTCACATCCAAGACAGCGCGGGCGCTCTTGCCTCTCGCATGTGTAATTCTGCAACGCGCGACAATTTTCAAAAAATTATATTACACAATCTAACCGTATGATCTAGCTGAAATTTTGACAGAATCTTCAAAAAATCTTAAAATTTATTATGAACGGTAAAGATTGGATTTGGATATCTCAATAAATTCTAATAATTTTCTGAAGTTGATGCTCTGTAATTCACCTTTCCACTTCTTCTTGCTACTTTTGCTTCAATCCTTGCATCTCACAAAACAACTAACACGCATAATATCCACTCGATACATCACAAAATTCAAGTCAAATCGTATATAAATTAAGTGCATAAAATGTACTTATCAGTGGATTTTAACATCTATATGCCTGCACCTTTCATGGAAAACCTGACTTTTTGTAAGATGTATTGTGCTTTGACTATCACAATAAACCATTATCTTTCTTGTTCAACCCCAAAATCTGTTAAGATTCATGTAAGCCATATAGCTTCCTTAACCCTTTTGGTTAGAGCTATATATTCTACTTCAGTTGTGGACAAGGCTACCACAGACTGAAGGGATGCTTTCTAGCTTATGGCAGTGGCAAATAGAGTAAAAATAAACCATATGTCAAGGATTTTATTGTTTCCACGTTTCCGGCAAAGTCTGAATCTACATAACCAATTAGTGGTGAATCTGATTTTTCTTGATTCTTGAATTCTAGTCCAACGTGGGATGCACCTTTCATTTATCTCATGATCCATTTTATTGCTTCCCAATGAATCCTTCCTGGATCAGCCATGAATCTAGAGACAATACTCATGGCATATGAAAGGTCTGGTCTTGTACAGACTATTCCTTGCATCAAGATACCTACCCCACTAAAATAGGGTATATTATTAATAAAGTCCTTCTTTGTATCATCTTTTGGATAATGGGCTTTGGAGATTTTAAAATTCTGTCCGAGTGATGTATTTACATCCTTTTACTCATGCGTTCTAAATTGTTGAAGTACCTTCTTGATGCATGATCCTTGATTCAAGAAAAGAGTTCTTTTCATCATGTCCATTTTTATTAACATTCCAAGTATTCTGTTAGTTTCACCTTACTCCTTCATATTTTATGTATATGCATCTATCAAACTTACTCCTTGTAAAGTGAATCTGAGTCATAAACTCATCAAATATCTTTCTTCAACAAGCACTGAAACGACTCTCCAACCTCTATTATTTAATAGATACTAAAATAATGTGGAATTTTAAAAAAAATTCGGCATGACCTTTTTAAAACATTAACGAATCACCTGTCTCAAACAACACACAAAATTTTTGACTTAACAAATCAACAATGCAACCGAAGAACGATCAAGGAATTGAAAGGAAAGAAATTCAAATTCATTAAACTTACACTAGACAGGTCAATAGTACCCCATAATACTATTCACCCACATAAATATTACTAAATAACCAAAACAGTAAAAGAATTTCGGAAATACAGTAATAAATCATAAATATCCTCGGCTAAAACTTTTGAATCATACACAACGACAATATGATTGATTTTCCAATAACTAAAACATAAACTAGAATTTCTTAAATTTATATCAATCCAATAAACAAAGAAAAAGGACATTGAAACTAAACATTTAAAAGAACTGCGGAAGACTAGCATACGTCAGAGAGATGTGCCAAGACCGCATCGCATTCTACTCAATAGTCACGTCCCTCGATCTCATCGAAAGTCTAACCTGCACCAAGCAAAGTAGTGAGCCTAAAGGCTCAACAAGGATAAAGAATGGAGTAACGAATGATACATAATACATGCACAATACTTTCAAATATTTATACTCAAAATACTTTGAAACTTTAACAAAAAAAAGCTTTGATTAAAGTAAATAAGTCTTGGAAATTTTAAAGATATCACATGCATTAAAACTCACTGAACTTGAACTTAAAACTTGGAACTTAAACTGAAACTCATGCCTTGATACTTTAACTTTACTCACGCCTTTACACATAAACTTTCATAACTTTAACTTTGAACTTTATTGTGAATTTAGATCCTTGATTGTGACCCTCTTTGGTTTTGATCGATCAATGGCTACAGTACTACGCCGGCAAGGAAGCCGAGATTTCTCCCGACTCTGCATTGCCCCTCTAAAATGGTATGGGAACCGAGATGCCTCTCGGCCCCACACCACACTATACGAAAGTACTGTTCGAGATACTCTGACTGAGTATGCATGTATTATGTGTTGCATTATTTATATGGCATTATTTTATTTGCATATATATTATGTCACGTTATTAGGCTTCATGCATGATAATCTTGAGATTGTATCCTTGTGATATCCTGTAGTAGGGTGCTCACCCTATCCTGTTAGTGGATGATTGGACACGTAGTCACGTGATCAGTTCACCTATATCCACAGTTGGGTATGTGAGCCACCTCCTAGTGCGACGATGCAGATTGCTACATACCTAGGGCCCGAGTCTGTTAAGAATTTTTCTTGACCCTGAATATCGGTAACCCGTACACTTGCATACATGCACATTTAATACTTTTATACTCATACTTTAGTGTTGAGTGTAGTTCGCTCATATAAATATTTATGTGTTTATTGGACACCCCATTCGACGAAACAGGCCTCAGGTTGGATAGCACAGGATATGTGGGAAGGTCCTAGTTATTGAGCTTGGCAACATGAGGAGAGATGCTTTGCAGGGTTGTTTCCTTTTTCAATTATTTTGGGTACTGAGAATAATTTATTCGATTTGGTTGTAATAAATTAAGTTTGCATATTTCTTCTCTTGGGATTGTATAACTTTATCAGTTTCTGCAGTTTAACTCTGATTTTGCTTATATTAAGATTATTTCATGTTTAGTTCTAATTAGTAGGTGATCACAGAGCGGGTCACTACAGACCCTTTTATTTCAAGTATTGGTTCATCAATATTTCTAGAATTCTCCAACTCGACTTGAGAATCTGTAAGGGAACTTTCAATCTTATTACTTCTATCATCATCCAGTGTGTATCCCATCTTGGATTCATAAAAAATAACATCCCTTGAGTTGAAAAATCTTGGTCCATTTTGTTCCAAAATATTCCAGAGTTTATATCCTCTTACTCCGATATGATAACCAATGTATGCACCTTGAATCTCTCGCCTCTAATTTATCTTGTGTGTAGTGTACATATGCTAAACAACCAAATATCCTCAAGTTAGAATAATCTACTGGTTTGCCACTCCAGAGTTCCATTCGATTTTTCATATTTATTGCACCTGAGGCACATCTATTTATAAAATAACATGTTGTAACTATTTCACCCCAAAAGGTCTTTGGAAGGCCCACACTTATTATCATAGATCTTAATCTCTCCACAATGTTCGATTCATTCGTTCTTTCAAACCATTCTGTTGTGGAGTTCCACGGAAAGTTATATGTCTAACAACCCCCCCCCCCTTTTTTTTACAGAGCTCGTTAAATTTCTTAAAAAAGTATTCAAAACCATTATCAGTCCTTAGGTGTTTCATCCTTTTATCCAATTTTTTTTTTTGTGCAAGATTGCCACTCATTAAACCTCATGAAGGCTTCATCCTTGGTTTTTAAAACAAACATCCAAATCCTTCTTGAGTAATCATCTATAATGTCATAAATTACCTTCCTCCACCATGAGTTGGTGTTCTTGAAAGATCCCATAAATCTGAATTCACATATTTTAATGGACTTTTTGTAGTGTGTTTTTTGGTTACAAATTTAACTCGTTTTTTCTTGCCTATGATTCAGGTATCCAAGCCTTGAATCTTTTCACTGCTCAGGAGTCCTTGTATAGACAATTCTAACAGTCCTTTCTCACTGACATGGCCAAGTCTAAGGTGCCACATATTGGCCTTGCTTATATTGTTTTCTATGTTAGATGAACCTCCCTCCACTATGCTTCCAGTCAGTATATACAAAGAATTATTTCTTGTAGCTTTCATTACTACCAATTACCCCTTTAACACTGTCATATTGCCATTTTTATATTTAAATAAGTGTCCATTCGGTTCCAGGTTGCCTAAAGAGATAAGGTTACACTTTAGTTCAGGGACAAATATGACTTTTTGAAGAAGTCTATCAACCTCATCATGCATTCTCAATCTAATGGTACCAATCCCTTTTACTCCTCAAGATATGTTATTGCCTAACAGTACCAGTTCTAAATTTGATTCTTGTAGAGTCTCAAACCATGATTTTGTAGGGCACATGTGGAAAATACAATATGATTCCAATATCCATTCACTTAAATTTTCCTGGTCTGATAGTGTTAACACTTCAGTTGATACATTGCCATCAGATGCCACAGATGCTTCACCATCATCTCTAGGCATACTGAACACCTTATTATTTCTGCCAGGGAAATTGCGTTTGGAATGGCATTCCTTATGGAAAATGAAACACCTGTATTGAGGATGGGTCTTTGATCTTGATCGATTTCTTGTACTCTTATTTTATTTGTTTCAGACCTTCCTTTAGTGATAAGACTCTCACCTTGAGCCAGCCATGTTGATTGCATTCTTCTCTATAGTTCTTTGGCTCTTATCGTAGATTGTACCTCTTATAGAGTTATATTTTGCTCTTTTCCATACAGTAGGGCATCACAAAAATTCTCATATGATCTTGGAATAGAACTCAACAGGATAAGTGTATTTTCCTCATCATATAACTTTGCTTCTATGTTCGCAAGATCATCCAAAATTTTAGTGAAATCATCCAACTGATCTTAGAGGCCCTTCTCTTCCACTATCTTGAACGAATATAATCTCTGTCACATGTACAATCTATTAGCAAGGGATTTCATCATGTACAAGCTTTTGAGTTTAATCCAAAATTCCATAACTGACGTTTCCCTCGAAACTTCACGAAGGGGCTTGTTCCCGAGACAAAGAATAATATCACTAAGTGCCTTTTCCAAAATCTCTAGTTTCACTTTCTCCAGTTTTGAATCTGATTTTCCTCATCCTTCTTGATTGCATCTGCAAACCTTTGTTGTACCAAAATCTCTCTCATCGTAATCCTCCATAAACCGAAATCATTACTCCCGGTAAATTTCTACACATCAAATCTTGTCGATCTCATCGTGGCATTCATTCCCACAGACAATGCCAATTTGTTAAGATTCAATTATTTTATAACAAGAATTCTACTAGACTTGATTACAAGAACCAGATAAATACCAAAATTAACCAGATGATGCACACACTCACACAGCTCAATCAATCAAGAAACTCAAGAACAAAACCAATTTTACGTGGTTCAGCCACAAGTGACCTACATCCACGGGGAAACAACCAAGTCACTTTATTGATTAATCACAAAGTTTTTTGTCAAGTACAAGATTTACACGAGAGAAATAAGAGCACAAATCAACTTGAAAATAAACTTCTTTCTATCCTTTCAACTCTCTTCTCTCTTCTCTGTTTCCTTGACTCACTCTTGACTATTCGATCGTATCTCAACTAAGAAGTGATTAAGAGTATTTATACCATCACCTTCTAAACCAGTTAACTGGTCTTTCCTTTAAAATTCCTTTTAGCAGCTTTAATTAAGTCAACCATTTTTTTATCCCACTTTGAATTCTTGACTTTGAAAATTGTTGTTTATCCAAGTAGAGTCACCCTTTCCTGCTAAATACAATTCTTGAGAGTCACATCCTCACCATATCTCTTTATTTATGTGTTGAGGGGTTATCGTCGCTTTAAGATTTGAATCAAGCAAACTACTGCATGGGATCAGAATTTGTATGAAAGTTCTATCGATTAGTCATTTACTGTTTACAGATGATAGCTTTTTTTCTTTGAAGCCAATGAGTTTGAATCTAAGATGATGAAATAAGTCTTGAACACTTGTGAGAAATCATCTAGGAGAGCTATTAATTTTGGAAAATCAGGGATTTTATTAAGTAACAATGTGTTTAAGGAAAACAAAGCCATGTTCTCAAGTATTATTGTAGTTGTATAGCCTCTCAATATAGGACACTATCTTGGCCTTCTGTCATTGATTGGGTGAAAGAAAAGATTGATTTTCCAGTATCTAAAGGATATAATGTTGAAGAGGATTCAATCATGGCGGGGCAAATGCCTCTCACAAGATAGGACAGAAGTGCTTATTAAAGCAGCAGTCCAAGCGATACCAGTTTACTGTTTGAGCACTTTTCTATTACCTGCTATGCTAAACTCATTTTGGTGGGGTTCTAAAAAAATGGTGGGAAGGCTTCAATTGGCTGGGATGGAATAAATTTTTCACTTCCAAGGAAGTAAGTGGTATTGATTTCCATGAATTTCACAATTTCAATTTAGCTATGCTTGAAAAACAAGGGTGGAAATTGTATCTGATCATGATGCTCTTATTTGCAAGGTCTTCAAATCTATATTCCCCTAATGAGGATTTCTTAAATGCCAATTGGGCACAATCTGAGCTATGTTTGGAAGAGTATCTGGAGATCACGAGTATTGCTTGAAAAATGAATTCAGTGGAAGGTTGGAGATCGTCCGAAAATATGGATCTGGAACGAACCTTGGTTGTGAGAATCTAGCAATATGAGGATTGAATCCCCGCCTATCCCGGATATGATGATTTTGGGGTAATTACATGCACTACTCCTGTTAATGCCGAGATTTCTAAAAACACCTTATGAAAAAATAATGATCTATTAGCTCCTTGTGTTTTTTAATCTTGAGCACATACATTCCCATGTTTTCAAATTTTGAGCACACAACCCCTTGTCCGTACATGTTTTCAGGGGTATTTGTGCTCAAAATTTGAAAACATCAAGGATTAATATTAATAGGAGTTTTCAGCAATCTCATGATTTCACAAAGTTAGTATATATAATTATCCCAATGATTTGTTAGTACAGGATCTTATGATACCCGGGCCCCAGCTAAAAAATGGGACATCGAGCTCTTACATGAGCCCTATAAATAAAGGGATATTACACAGATTATTAGCATTCTACTGGCTGGTTCGAACCATGAATATTGTCGTATTTGACACTTCTCAGATAATTGAATTTATACCGTCAAGTCGGGCTATAAGATTGTGTTGGGTCCAAGCATAAACGTGGAAGTACAAGAGTATGAAGAATGGAAAAAGATGTGGACACTAAAACTATCGTTGAAGACGAAACTTTTTATATATATGGAGACAATGGAGAAATTGCCTACCTTTGAGGGATAATCTTATGCCTCTGGTGTGTGACTTATGCAATAATGCTATTGAAGATAACTGGCACCTTTTTATATATTGTCGATTTGCACAAGATTGTTGGCACGATTTCAAACTGTCTGGTATGATTGGGTCTTCTTTCTCGAACGCCGAATCTTTCACGGAGTTGTTCTTATCGTTGCTATCTAAGATGAAGGGCTTTGAACAAGCTAAATTTTGTATGATACTGTGTAGCCACAATTCCATGCATACGCATTTTTTAAAATAAGAGGATAGAATTAAATGAATGATTGACCAAGCTCATGTAGGAAAATTTCAAAATCCATGCAGCCACATTTTTTAAATTTAAAACCCATTGTGCATATGCATGCACATTTTCGAAAATAAGAACCCCTTGTGAAGCAGATTTTGTTTGAAATTTGAAAAGTCAAGATAAATGCATCATTTGACCAATTGTTACAACATTTCAAATCAGACTTGTAACAGCTCATTCATGGAGAATTATGGCATTAAAATGGGTTGTAATGGCCTTAAAACCATGACCATTCAGCTGATCCAAGATGCCTATAAATACCCCAATGGTTGAGAGGAAAATCACACCAAAAATACTCCACAAATTTGAGTGAGATAGAGCAACTAGGAGCTGCATATTTTGAGTTTCAGCAAATGAGTAGTAGTGATACTCTGCACCAATTTGCGAGCCAAGAGTGTGCCATTCCAGCAAGAAGTCAAGCTAGAAGAAGTTGTCCGAAATACTACCGAAGCGCTGCCCAATTTCAAGAAAGGTTTCGGCCAAAGAACCACTGTTTACATCCCCTTTTTTCGTTTTATTCCAAGCTAAGTAAGTGGGCTTATGTATATATGTTTTTAAAATGATCACATTCACATTTTTGAAAACTCAATCGTACATTATCTGTTTCATGCTCCTTTGAGTTCGTACATGTTTTATTCTGCACGAATCTTTGTTATGCCATGATTTCTGAAAATGCACTGTTAGGATTCAAATTAAGAAATGGTAAGGAAGTTTTTGAAAACATGATAAGATATGATAAGGTCCTGATGCGGTGGGTTATAATAATCGATATAAGGCCTCGTCTCCTTAGAGGAGTAACAATTAGGGACTGATCAGTATACCATGATTGAAGAGATGAATAGCAGTGTCATGCATAAGATTATGCTTCAGTTATGATATGTCTTGATGCTTTGTTTCGAATTATGTTTGTCTCTTGTCTTGACTCTTGTCGCGACATGAATGTTCTGGAACATGTCTCCTTTTGATTTCGTATCATGTATATATTTGATATTCACGTGTACGATTGGCCCCCACTTGTAGAGTGTTTCCCAAAACACTTACCTCCTTACTTCCCTCCTTAGATACGAGCAAAAATCAGTTGGAAGATGATGAACAACACGCATTTTTGGGTTGGTGATAAAGTTCAAGATATGGAAATTCGAGTAGTTATTTCAGTTTTATTCCTAATATGTTATCCCCCGTATTTTTTTGATGTAAAAACAATCATGTATTCGGTACGGTATGTGGTATACCGTACCGAACCACCTCTAGTGGTGGACGTGATGAAATCTAGGCGCTGAATTTCGGGTCTATCATGCAAAGATGTAAAGATCTAATTAGATATAAGCACGAGTTTTCAATTCTTTTATTTAGCTACAAACGAACGAGTGTGTTTATGCTTTAGCAAAGCAAAAGCTTCTCGTTCCTATGACCAAAAGCTTCTCGTTCATATGGCAGTCCAATGATGTCGAGTGAGCCTCCGGTTGCGTCACTTCTACTTACAGTCATTTTTGTAATAATCCAACTCATCATTACTAAAATCTAGTGTTGATTTTTTTTATTAAAAAAATAGTATATATCTACACTAGATTAAAGTAGAGAATCCTAGCGTGAATCTTAAATAAAAATTACAATTTTGTATTATTTACACATACAATATATTAATAAGGTAAAAGGTTTAAGCGTAATTTATCTATAATTACCATATACCTCTTTTTTTAATTTTTTAAAGTAATAAATATTTTTAAGTTTTATCTAAGAGTAAATTGTTCTAAAATCCCTAATGCCCATCCTTTTATTATAACTCCCAAACCAAAATATTCTTTACTATAACTCCCTAGGACCACCAAACTTGAATATTTTAATGTTTAATTTTTGTACTGGATTTATGTTAATCTATGCTTGAAATCTAAAGATTTTATGCTTGAATCTAGAGATTTTGTGCTCATTTGCAATATAAATAATTATCCGTAAAAATGGTATCAGAGCCTTAGGTTAATTATTCAGACCTAATATTATTCAATAAATCATACTTTTCTTTGTTGAGGAGGAGATTTTCAACAAAAGATGACTTTAAACGAAGGTTTGAACCAATGGGATTTTATTTATATGAAATCCTATAAACAAGTTAATCTATTTAAAATAGATTCTTTACAACAGGTCTTGATAAAAAATGCTCTCGATTTTGAAAGGATTAAGAAAGATGATTTCTAACTCTCAATTTCTAGAGATTACCCCAAATTCCTCTAAACTCTCCGGAGATCTTAGAGAAATCCAAAAGACGGTACAATATTACAACAACCAGTTGTATGAAATACCTCGACAAATTGGAGAAATCCTTAAGAAACAAGAAGAAATTCTTGTAACTTTAAGGGAACTTCAAATGAAAATCCAAAATCTAGAACAAACACCGAGTTCTAGGAAAGGAGGAAGATTACCACTCTTGTTTGGTACTGAACCTTTGTTACATCAGAAAGGTAAAACCAAAATGATACAAAAACCTCTAACTGATGAAGAGATGATGATTAATCTTATAAAAGCAGTATCAGAAAAAAAAAATATGATCTGATGACTACTTTAGAAAGATTAAATCTTGAGGATCTACAAGATCTTGCTGATTCATTTGCAAATCTTAAGGTTGTAGATCTAAAGATGAATTCACATGAAGGTGAACTATCTATTGGGAATCCTTCGAGATATGTGGTTAAAACATAAGAACCACCTAGTGAATTCCATGTTGGAGAAAATTCACATCCAGCAGGAACAAGGACAAGAAGGAGTAAAATCCCACTCCATCAAACTCATTACAGAAAAATTGTTTTAGATCATATACATCCTTACGGGGTTATGTTAAACCTTGATGTTCTGGACTTCAAAACAGAGAAGATATCATAGATGATTGGACGTCAGCTATGAGAATTGCAGCAGGAACATTAGATCTCAATAAAGAAGGATTCATTAAAATTCTGGAAAAGAGTGTAATGGGATCGGTTAAGACCGCTTGGGATATGACTATGCCAGAAACTAAGAATACCATCTAGAAGAACTTTCAGGAGAACTCATACGAGAGCAAGTGAAAGTTTTAAAGATTGTAACTGCTGGACATGCGGAGCAAGGGAACATATTGTAACGCCCCAAATTTATCTTAATTGACTTTATTTGAGATAATCAGAGATTACAGATTTCAAGAGCCGACTTGATTTTGATCAGGGTCCTTTTTTCAAATTTTGGATTTTTCAGGGACTAAAATGCAAATATTGGATTTATTAGATATTTAAGGCACTTGGAGTTGTCTTCTTCACCACTTCTTCTCCCTTGCACGCCTCTTCCTCCATTAGAGATGCCCAAGTTCTTCTTCGAGCTTCCAGATTTCATCCCGAGCTCGATCCGTCCGTTAGAATTTATTTCTGAAGGAAGATTAGCGATCACGGCTACGAGAGCTTCGTTCTATCGTAAGTTTTTCTACGATCAGATACATTCTATTTGTCGGATGTTGTTAGAATAGTTTGAGTTTCTAGTATGTTGTTCTTGGCAGAGTTCTGATCGTTTATTCTCTGTCGGTTTTGAAATAGAGCGTCGTTCGAAATTGTTATGATTTTCGGAAGCCTATTTTCGAAAATGAGGTTTTGAGATGTGTTGGAATTGCCTTGTTGTTGTTGTCTTAGCATTGTTATGAGATTTTATCGTTATTGTATGGCTGTCTGCGGTTTCGGTTTGATCAGAATCTAGTCGTTATGCCGCCGGTTTGAGTTTTGGGTTAGAGTTTGGTTTGAATTTATTTGAGCCATTTTCAGTTGTGCTTGAATGTCGATAGTGATCTCGGGCCTTTATTACTTCTTTTGAAGATTCGTTTGAAGGCCGTTGAGTTGCGAGGTTGCAGGAGTTATATCGTTTTAGAGATTGTAGCCGGTTGGAGCATCGACGTTTGAAAGAGGTATAAGATGACTTAGACTGAAATGGAATTCCAAAGAAATCACATACTTGCATGTTAATTGAATTACTTGAATTTATTGAATGAGTTATGTTTTGCATTGCATTCATCTTGAGCCAAGAATCCTTGATTTTAGCGGGCATGATGGCCCTTTTGTGTAGACGTTTTGGGGGCTTTTAAGAGAGTGGCCTAGGCATAGAGGTTCGCCTAGTGTCAGCATACTCCTTATAGTTGCACCAAAGTCTAGATGATGGAGATACGTAGCACCACCTCGATTGGGAGATTCGGTGAGTTGTTTACGTGATCTCATCCTCGGGATCCCAAAAGCAGAGCAAAAATTTCGTGATTATCCGGACTTGATAATCCAAGAGTTTTAAAGTCATGCATTTCATTCTGATTTCTCTTGGAATTGCATGGTTGATATTTGAATATCTGGAAATGGATGTATTTCGTTTTGAGATTCTTATCTGATATTGCATGCTAGTCTCTTTTACTGGGAATGTTATTCTCACTGGATTATCCGAATGTTGTCTTGTCTTTGTATGTGTGCTTGGCAACAGGAGGGGCAGGACCGAGTCAGAGATCGCATGGCTAGGTGGTCGAGTCGATAGAGTGAGGCCTTGGTGATTTAGAAGTCGTTTATGTATTCGAACTCGTTTTGTAATTGTTATGGAACTTAGAATTGAAGCATGTTCTACTAGTTTGAGATTGTATAACTTTAGAACTACCTTGTATTGATGTTTGCATGTTGTAATTTCTACTTTGAATTGTTGTTGAAAGTTGGAAAAACCTATTCTGTTTTCTGATGTTTTTCTGGGCTCAGGGTGCGCTCTATCGCACGAGTTAGAATGATCGAGTGCAGCCCCTTTTATTCTTGGACAGAAGAAAGCGCAGGAGGGCGCGCTCGATCGCACGATTTCATGTGATCAAGCGCGGAACCTCCAATTTTCCCGGCAGTGTGTTTTGCTAGATGGCGTGCTCGATCGCACGAGTTCATGCGATCGAGCGCGGCAACTTTTAAAATAAAAAATTCTATTACTTTTATGTCTTATCTTTTGGATCTTGATTGTTTATCGGTAGGATTAACTCTTGATTAGATTATTAGAACCAAGGTCTCACACATATTTCAACAAATTGTCCAGAAAATGAGAAGAAATGAGTCAAACTCTTTGAAGCAACACCTGACATGGATGATGTGGTCTACTTTCAAGATCTTATCCAAGTATATCAGTTTGAGGATATACCCTCAGACGAAAGCATATACGAGGAAGAAATACTCTGTAGTCAAGAAGAATCTGAGGATGAATCAGAGTAAAGAGGAAGTGTTTCGGCATGAAACACATGAGAGTTTGGCTGGATTTTTTAGCAAACTACAATATCTCATAATATGATCCAAAGAATTATGAGAGAAAATCCTAGTCTACAGAAATATCAAGGATTTTCAGCAAGACAAGTGAAAAGAGTCTTACGAAACCTAGGCCTTAGACAGAGAAGACACAATCTGATTTACAAGGTATCTAGAAGGAAAATGGCAATCCCGATGGAATTAACTAGTAATCAGATTGAAATGCAATTAAATCCTTTTGAAAAAATAAGAGAAGAATTAAAAAAGCTGAAAAGTGAGGTAGCAAGGACTATGTCCTGGATTCATATTGGAGCAATCCAAATAATGATCAAGGCTACTTTTAAAGAAAGAATAGATTCACCCATAGACATCGTAGTATGCGATAAAAGAATGGGGAATATACAAGATGCTATTCTGGGAACTATTTCAGAAAATTTATGTGCAGGAAAAATTGTAGGAGTTATTTACCCAATAATAGCCTACAATTTAGCTGACATAGATTTTAGTCGTGCCTTGACGTTGCATCAAAATTTCAAGGAAAAATGATTAATGAAGGAAGGTAATAGACCATATTCTATTACATATCAAATTTCATATGCTCTTTCTAATACTCACCATTCATAATTATTTATTAGAAATGAGTTTATTGAAATTCCAAAGATTTTTGGGAAGGTTGCTCATGCAATCTACCAGGAAAAAATCGAGTTTCCTTTAATTCAGGAAACAAACATTCAAATTCAAGACAAACCGGTTCTATACAGAGAACATAAAATATAACCCAGAAGGTTATCTTTCCAGGGTTACCGAATGACAAGTCAAAGATAGGAAAAATCTCTTATTCAAGAAATTTCACCAGAAGAAAAGGAGTTTTTCATAATGGAAAAACTTAAATTTCCAGAAGGATGGAAAGAAATCAAAATATTATTCAAAATTACGAGTTTTAGAAACTAATTCCCTTGTAACTCGATTTACTATTTAGAATAACAGGAAAAATGAACTTACCAAGGAGTGATAAATATTGGAGAATTGGAAGTTCAAATCTTTGGAATTCCAGGAAAAGAAGTAGATCAACTCATTCTTGGCCTAGAGTTCCTTGAGGACCAAAACCATGGAAACTCTTTGAAAGAGGAATATAGTTTATGGCAAAAGAAAAAACTTGGAGAATTCAATAAAAATTATATGAGATGGCCAACCAAGAAAATTGGGTAACGTATAATCCCCTAACCAGATTTTAAAACTCTGTTCGCAAACAGAGAAAGAAACAACTCTTGAAGTTAGTAAACCATGAGCATGATTTACTAGAACGCATTAAAGAAGTAGAAAAGAGTAACCATACTCTACCTACTGAGGCCTTAGAAAAATTAAGGTTAAATAGTCTTATTCGAATTACTGAGTTACAACACAACTTATTAAAAATGGTGGGATCATTTAGTGATCCCTTTAAATAAAATGACAACAAGCCCTTTCTCTATATACATTCCAATTGGGATGTTATATGAACAATATAAGGCTGAATACTTTGCAGTATTGATTCAGGAGCTGAAATTTGTACAGCAAAAAGAGGATTCTTCCCTATGATTGTGAAGAAGATTTGCCAAAAATGGCTGGAAGAGATTTCTCGAAAATAATTCTAATTCTTTGCAAAGGAATAAAACAAGCAGAGATCTTTATGGGAGGCACAGGTTAGACTCCTTGGTACAAGGTAAAGACATCGCCAATATATTTTCATGATACATGAGCTGATATCTTGTTGGGAAATAACTTTTTACAAATGTTTAAAAAGTACACACAAGATAACGAGTTAAGACGACTTATGTTCACTACCATTTGTGATCATAAGATTATCGTTCAAAGACTCAAGGTTGCCTTTTATCGAGAAATGCCGATAATGTTCCGCAGCCAGCGTGGTGATAAAGGACAACTCTTTCACCCAAAGATGAAAGATCCCAGGAGATTTGGAGAAACCATATTAAAAATAACAAAAGAGCAAGAACTCCAAATAGAAGATATGGATCTTCTCAAGGTAACTCTAACCCATAGAGATATAGAGTTGGAGAACAATGTATCTGTAAAGCTCGGTATTATTTAATTTTAATCCGATAATATTTAATTTGGAAATACTTAGAGTTTAGAATTAAAATTAATATTCTTAAATGAATAATGATTTAAATTGAATTAAATCGCTTTTTTGGGGACTGAATTGCAAATAGCCTAAAGTTCAGGGACTAAACTAAAAATATGCAATATATCTTATTCCCACTTGATTATTCATCATCTTACACGTGAATAACCATCATAATAAAGGAAAAGGGCAGAAGACGGTTGAACCTTCACAAAACGCCATTTTTGTCCCGTTCAAGCTCTGATATCTTTTGATCCGGCCATCAGAATTTTGAAAGAAATATATATCTGCAATCACCGCTCCGAGAGCTTCGTTATGGTAAAAATTTTATTGAGCTTTCTCATATTTGATTTTTATGTTGAAGATGGGTTGTTATTATTTTGAGTATATATGTGTTTGAGCTAGTACTGATTACGTATTCGCAAACGGATCAAAAAAAGATTGTTGATCGGATTTCTTATAATTTTATGAAGCAAAATTCGAACCCTCCCTTTTCTGATATTTGTTTATTCGTGTACATACATGCTGATATGTTGGGGAATTATGATCTATATGATTGTTGGACTGAGTTTCTTATAGTTTCGGTTAGCCGTTCATAGCCGTTACGCCGCCGGTTTCAGAATTGCTACACTTTTGAGTATATTGAATTAGTGAATCTTAGATTGAATGTATAACTGAGTTTGTGGCTCATTCATATTCCATTTTTAGCTTGGTATCAAAGTGTGTTGAAGCCGAGACGGTAGCCTTCGAGCAGAGAAAGATTGAAGAAGGTTTGAAGTAGTTTGATTGTTTGACTTGCAACGAATTCGAGCAGATTTTGATATATGTTCTTCATGTTATGTTTTCAGATTCGATGTTCTTTCAGACTCGACATTGAAAGGTATAAATGACATCATATCTAGATGGGATAGAACACTTGAGATAGATATGATTCTCGAGTATTCCCTTGTTAGTCACATACTTGTTTGATTATGTACCTTATGTGATTAGATGAATTTGTTGTTTTGCTTGCTTATTTGATTAAATGTTCAAGATGTTTTACAGTCTTTAATGCATACAGAGTATGTTTCATTCATCTTGAACTCTAGCCTAAAAAGCACAGAGGGCTGAAAGGCCTAGAGTGCAGATGACGTTTGGAGGGCTATAGTTGAGTGGCACGGAATCTAGATTTACTTCCAGAGCTATATGACTCACTATAGTTGCACCAAATTCAGCTTAAATGAGATACTTGACGTTACCTAGATCGGTGAGTGGCAACGCTTAGTCGTGTCGCGCCCAAATTAACCCAACTCAGATTAAACAATGAAAAATGTAGTAGTGCGAGTAGGGATCGTTCCCACGAGGAAAAATAAATTTAATGTGTTGTAATTAAACAAAAAGGGGAAGTTTTGAGATTTGAGATTAACTACTGAAAATTTTAAGCTATTAAAATTAAAATTATCACTATCATGCAAGAATGAAAATTCAACTAGAGAAATTAATAATAGACGAGACTTGGTATCGGTCGACTACACCCTTGATATTCATTCATTCAATCATCGATTTCCTAAAAATAATTAATCCTATTAAATATTCGTCATTGAAAATCAAATTCCCGTTTCACCTAAATTTTAGCTAATTAGAAAACAGCATTCTAAATTAACCCTTACCAATAAATTAACCCGGATTCCAGCGATCTAGATTTAAATTTACGGTAGCATTCAAACTAGTAAAACTGACGAATCTAGACAACACAAACACCAGCGGTTGTATTTAGCCTAGTCAATAATTGATCCTACGATGTAATAAATTCAACAGCAGAAAATATCAAACGTAGTTGCTTCGAAAATTAGTTAATTCAAACAATTATGGATTTGAATTCTAATTTAGCTATAGTTTGCAAAACAAATTCCTAAGATGGCCAATCCTAAAATCTCGGAAACAAACATGAAATAAAACATATCAAAAATTGATACTTAATAAGAATTAAACACTGAAAATCGAATCTCATAAATAAATTATATCATGGTTTCGTCTCCCTCAACCAAGTATAAAAGTTTAGCTACAACGATTCATTCAAAAACTCAAGAAAAATTCAAAATAAGAGAAGAAACCTTGAAAAAGAGATGGAAAATAAAAAATAGCCGCCAAGAGAGAATGCCAAAGTCTGATAATTCCCACAAAAACGGAATTAAAAGCCTAATAAAGCCTAGAGTCCAAAATAAAAGAGTTTCCAAAATTACAAAAATTCTTCCCGAACAGACTTGCTCGCTCGAGCGCATGAGTACGTCCGCTCGAGCGTACCAAAATATGCGACCTCACTATCTCGTAATTCTGAGGCCGCGCTCGATCACGTGAGTTCGTCCGCTTGAGCGCGCTAGAAATTGCTATCCCACTGCCTTGTAATTCCAGATGCTACGCTCGATCCTATGAGTACGTGAGATCGAGCGCATGGACTTTTACCAAAATTCTGCTTTATTTCTTCAAACTTGATATCTCCTACACATTAAACCCGGGAACATGTTATGAAGCTAAATGCATGCAAAAGACAAAACTAAGATAAAACATGAACAAAATCAAATAAATGCATGCAAACTACTAACAAAATAACATCAACATATGCAAACAAAACACGACTATCAAATACCCCCACACTTAATCCTTGCTCTCCCTCGAGCAAGTCATGCAAAAACAGAATGAAATAACAAACAAGCACATAAGTAAGGACGATCATTCATAATATAGCCTCAGAGAAAATCACTTTCATCTAAAACAAGTTCATAGTTACTCTCAATCATCAATGATACACCTCCAGTCGAATGCGAACGTGTGTGTGTGTGTCATGTTACCCCAGTTACATGCAACTTCAAAAGACAAAGTTTCAAAACTGTTCGCCGACCTAAAACAATTCAGTGTAAGTCTCAGAATCAAGAACCCTCTTCTCAACAATCCTTCAACACAACACAACCTCCTAGAGAATAATTACGCACCGTCGGATTTTGCACCCTACATTTTTAAAGTCCCAATAATTACCCGCATACTTAGCTATAACTAAATAGGATTCGAATTTCAATCCCCTTGTCTATAGCCCGGATGGAACTACAATCTCATTAGGTCCGCAAACTTAACCATAAACAAGGTATTAGGATTTCAATTCCTTGCTTACAATCTGGATGGAATTAAAAGTTTTTTTTTCTCAAAAGATTAACCCCATGTAATCCGCATACTTAGCCACAAACAATATGAATAGAATTTCAAACATCTTGCTCGCAACCCGGATGGAGTTAATTGGTTTTCAAAAATTGTTTTTTTTTTCTTTTTCATAAAACAAAAAATTTTGAGATGCGCCCAAGAAAGTGTATATCATATAAAAGAGATCATCAAAATTCAAGCACTATCATGTTCCACAAACACCTATCGTCGTGCAATGGTCCAACAGACATTCACAATATCTAATACATCGCTACACTTCACCGGTTAAACAAGCGTGTTTAAGAATATTCAACAAACAACCTATGGTTTCTCATATCCAATCAAGAGTAAAAAAATTTCAAAAATTCATTATTTTTCAACTACCTCATCATAGGCTAACAATTTCATCATCAACTCATGCATACAAGACACAAACATACAAACGACACAACAACAACACTATGCAAAAACAAAACAAGAAAATGCAATACAAACAAAGGAAACAAAATGCATGCAATGCAACCCCCCCACACTTAAACTAAGCATTGTCCCCAATGCATCCCAACACAAAACACAACCAAACAATGTAAACAAAATGCTATGCAAAAATGTAAAACGAAACTCCCCTGGTTTAATAGTCGGCGCCGTCTTCCTCTTCATGCTTGGGAGGAAGGACATGGTCAGCACCTAGAAATTCGTACATAGGTAAGAATGGAGTAGCTGGTGGCAGCATGGTGGGATCGATCCCGAGTCGCTCTGAAATGCCTCGGCAAATGAAGTCCAAGGCCTGAAAATTCGAGGCCACCACCGCATTAAATGTGTTTTGGTGCTGGGCATAGTTGGCCAATGCCCTAACAGTGACAGTAGTGGTTTGGCGGGGGAGCGGCATAGGGCATACTGGATCGGGGACCGGCACGAATCGATCGTCCACTACGAATTGGCTCATCCGATATGCACGCTTGGCATTGATAGTTGCACTGTCAATGGGCCACATTGGTGGCAGCCATTCCTCGTCGGGTCGATGTGGCACATCGGCACGCAAGCACAGCTGCGTGATGATCATCGAAAAGAAAAGAGCCGATGTTCTGGTAGCGATGGAATGCCGCATTTGTACGTGAATCACTCGGCCCGCATTGATCGGCAGATTGAGATCAAGAGCGTAGAGGAGCACAACACGCTCAATATGCACTTCACTCGTGTGTGAAATGGGCATCATACGGCGGGCTACAAAAATGTACCAAGTGTCCGGATCCATCAGTAGGTATTTCTCTTTAAAGCACTTGAACGTAATAGGATCCTGCCAGGCAGCCCCTGCCATGCATAATTGCTAAATGACCTCGTGCAAATCCGGGGCGAAGGCTATGCTCTGGTACAAACTATCAACGACGTCGAGCGTCTCCAAAAGGCTATTCAGATCTTGGGGCGCATATGAAACCAAAATGCCTCGAACGAAGGCCTTACTATCCGCGCGCTCCACAGCATTAGCGTAAAATTCCCTCACAATAGGGACAATAGACGGAGACCGTTGTCGAGAAAATTTTTCCCACCCACGGTTCACGACTTGGTTAGCCACATCGTTGTCGTAAGCCGCTATATCAAAACCCCTCTCAGTAATAGGGGAGCGATGGGTTTTCGCATGATCGTACCTTTCTCGAGCCGCTTGGTTTACGAATCGGCCGGAAAGGTTGAGTGAATCGTGGGCATCCCTTTTTCCTTGGCGAGAAGATTCGCCACACTCTCGAGTGCGTTTCGGGCCCATAATGGTGTGAGAAGAGCAAGAAACTTGACCGGTGAAATTTATCGAACACTTGGCGGGCACCAAAGTTTCCGGTGTTTTTGAGCAAAATAAAGCGATTGAGAAGTGGAGATGAGAGGAGGAGTGATGAATTCAAGCCTTGGAATGATGCCTGCAAGAGATGAGGAAAAATTTGTGAAGATTGAACAAATTCAAAATTTGGGAATTTAGGGTTCTAGGGAGGCCGAGTAAGGGAGAAGGAAAAGTGAGGGGGAAAAGAAAGAAAAGAGATTAAATAACACGCACAGGGGAGCGCGCTCGATCGCGTGAGTTCGTGCGATCGAGCGTAGACCTGGCCAAGGGCCGGGTTGGGCCCGGACCCGGACCGGAAACGGCCCGTGGTCAATGGGCCGGTTAACTGGGTCAACGGGCCCAACCCGGAACCGGAACCGGACCGGCCCATAGGCGGTCCGGTTCCGGTTTTCTCTTAGGAAAACCGGGAACCCGGCAGTCCAACCCGCCAGGTTAAACGGGTCCGACCCGCCGGGTTGGAACCGTCCAACCCGGCGGGTTGGACACGTGGCGCCCATCCGGGCGCCACATGATCCAACAGCCACTACCAAGTGGCCGTTGGATCATTCAACGGCCAGGATTTCGTGGTCGTTGAGGTCAACGGCCACGATTTCGTGGCCGTTGTAGACCCGGCGGGTCGACCCGCTCGACCCGCCGGGTCGGCCGGTTTTTTTTTTAAAAAAAAAAAAAAATCTATTTTTAATTCTTTATCTATAAATACCCCCCAACCCCCTTTCATTTTGTTTACACAATTTACTTTTCATTCTCTCTATTCTCAATTCATTTCAATTTCTTGAATTATCAAAAATATCAAGTTTCGATTATTGGTATATTGTCAATTGTTAATTTGTTTTCATATTTATACAATTACAAATGTCCGGAGCGGGATCAAGTCGTAGGGGTGACAAAGGAAAAGGAAAGGAAAAGAGCATCATACCACCCGAGGTCGAGTATCCTCAATTCAATGTCGATGGATTTGATCTTGAATATTCCAATGATGAAATTCAAGAAATTCGACAAGAGGCGCAACAAAGACAACAAGTTGAACAACAACAACCACCACCACGTCATCATGCAAGTCAAGAAAGTATGAACGATCCGGCGACCTCTCAAAGACAAACTCGAGCGGTGCCTCGCCCGACATCCGATATCTTCACCAAACACTTCGAGAAGATTACACCTCCTTCCGGTGATTTGCAAGCCAAATGCAAATATTGTTCAAAATGTTACAAATTTAAACAAGGAGGTGGATATGGAACTTTGACGCGACATATCGAGAAAAATCATCCGGTGGAAATTGGGATTGATCGTGCTCAAACTCAAATTCCGGCATTCTCTTCTCAATCGGGTAATTAATCTCAACTATTTAAATATAACGAAGCTAGATTTAGAGAAGAAACGGCTAAATTTTGTGCGGTTGAACAACTTTCTTTTAGTTTTAGCGATAAATTATCTTTTGAAAATTGGCTTTCTACAAGTGCAAATCCTTCTATTAGACGTATTCCAAGAAATAGTCTCAAATGCACAATGAAAAAGTTAGTCGTTGATCAAAAGAAAGAATTAATTAAGGAATTTTATAGTTTGAATAATAAAGTTTCTTTGTGTTCCAATATTTGGAGTGATCATTGGCAAAGTTGTTCATATATGGGTATTACATGTCATTGGATTGATAATAATTGGAACATTCAAAAAAGGTTGCTTGCATATAGATGTTTCAACGAATCACACACGGCACAAAATATTTCGCAACTTATATTTGTTATTTTAGAAGAATATGGTCTAACTACCAAAGTTTTTTCAATGTCTTTTGATAATGCTAGTGCAAATACTTCTAGTATTAGTGAGTTTATTGAAATATGTAAACCATCACTAGGTGGTAAATTTTTTCATATTAGATGCACATGTCATATTTTAAATTTGTGTGTTCAAGATGGACTAAAAAGTTTAGGCATATATATTCAACCAATTAGGAACGCTATTCATTATTTATGGACGCATCCTCAAGTTATGAAGCAATGGGGAAAATTTTGTAGAGTAAATGGTATGAAGCCTAAGCGGTTTGCACGAGATGTTCCAACTCGTTGGAATTCAACATATAAATTGTTATTATCCTCTTCTGAATATAAATATTTATTATGTACATTTTTTTATCAATTTGTTCAAGCTCGTGATATTTATTTGTTTTCAAATCAATGGAACATATGCACTAGTATTTGTGAAATTTTAAAAGTTTTTAATGATGCTAGTGACCAATTATCCGGTGTTTATTACCCTACTTTACATTTAGTTTTAACACATTGTTGCAACATTGCTTGTATTTTTCATGAACATGTTAATTCTAATGATAGTGCTTTAGCTCAATGTATTCTCGTCATGAAAGAAAAATGGGAAAAATATTTTTTGCTCATTCCTGAAATTTTTTTATGTGCTTTTGTTTTAGATCCTAGACTTAAATTAGATGGCTTAAACGACATGTTAACATTATATTATGAATCTTTGGAGCCTATTGCGGAAACGATTCCTTCTATCTCATTGATTTTGTTTAATATTAAAACTCATTTACTTGATATTTATAATGAATATAACATCAAATATGGTGGACAAATTGTTTCACATGAAACACAATCCACTGCAACTAGTAATGTTTCTTCTAAACTTACTAAAGCGCAACTTTTATTAAGGGAACGGACGAAACGTCCACGAGGATCCTCAAGTTCCAGTCAAGAACTTGAGAATTATTTTACCACTACTTTTGATTTTAGTGATACAGACGAGGAAAACTTCGACATTTTGAGATGGTGGTCGCAAAAAACACAAATATATCCAATTTTGGCTATAATGGCAAAAGAAATTCTATCTTGTCCAGTTTCAACAGTTGCAGTGGAGCAAACATTTAGTATTGGAGGAAATATATTGGACGAAAGACGTTCTAGCTTAAGGCCGGAAAACTTGAAAGCCCAATGTTTGCTCAATGATTGGTCAAAAGCCGCTACTCGAACACAACATATTCAAAGTGATGAAAAAGACCAAGATGATACCGAAGGAACATCCGGAACTACGACGGGAGGAAATACGAGTGAAATAGAATAAAATGTAATAGATTTGTAATATTAAGTCATAAGATATTAAGATGTTGAAATTCTAATATATTGTTTATTTAATAAATGTAATAGATTTTTATTATGGAGATATGAAATATTTGATTGAGGTTATTTAAAAAATATGTTTTATTAAAAATTTGTTTAAAAATTTTAAAAAAATAAAATTTAGAAGGTTCAGCGCCCCAGCACTGCATTGGCGCTGCCCCTTCGAATTAAATTCGAAGGTGTAGCGCCCCAGCGCTGAAAATGAAGCGCTGGGGCGCGGCCCCTTCGAATTGAATTCGAAGGTATAGCGCCCCAGCGCTTAAAATGAAGCGCTGGGGCGCTGAAATTTTTTTTTTTTTTTTTAAATGGGACGGTTTAGCCCGGACCCTGAACCGGCGGTTAACCGGACCCAGACCGGAACCGCCGATTCACCGACCCGGACCGGAACCAGCCATTGGCGGGCCGGTTAAGGGTTGGCTAAATGCCAACCCGGACCCGGACCGGACCCAGACCGTGGCCAGGTCTAATCGAGCGCGCTTCGTAAAAATCAGGGGCAGAGAATAGGGGTCAAACCGCGCGCTCGATCGCGTGAGTACGCAGGATCGAGCGCGCCCTATAAAAAAATCTGGGCAGAGAACTAGGGAAATAACGTGTGCTCGATCGCGTGAGTACGCAGGATCGAGCGCACAATGCTAAAAAAAATAATTTTTATAATTTTCCAAAATTTTCCAAAAATCAAAAGAAAGCAAAAAAAAAAAAAACCAAAAACAATCAAATCAAAAACAAAAAACAAAAGGGAAAGAAACACTGGGTTTCCTCCCAGTCAGCGCTAAATTTACAGTCATTCTATAGCTCGACTGCATATCGCGGTTTAGTCGACATTTGGCGGAGCATCTAGAGTGATATCATGCTCGTATCCTCCTACGTTCGCTTGGACTCCTTCATAGTAGTGTTTAAGCCGGTGACCATTCACCTTGAATGTTTTGGATGTGTCCAAGCTTTGAATTTCAACTGCACCATGAGAAAAGACATTAGTTACAACAAACGGTTCATTCCAACATGAACGTAACTTACCTGGAAACAACCGAAGTTGTGAATGATAGAGCAAAATTTTTTTACCAACTTCTAAGTCCCGTCTAGAGATCATCTTGTCGTGGAAGGCCTTTGTTTTGCCCTTGTAAATCTTAGAGCTGGCATAAGCATCATTGCGGATTTTTTCCAATTCTTGCAACTGCAGCTTTCGGTGCTCGCCACTCTCATCCATCTGGATGTTAAAGTTTTTGATAGCCCAATAGGTTCTATGCTCCAATTCCACTGGTAGATGACATGGTTTTCCAAAAATTAACCGATATGGAGACATTCCAATCGGCGTCTTGAATGCGGTTCTATACGCCCACAAGGCATCATCCAAACGCAGGCTCCAGTCCTTTCTTGTCGGATTCACGGTCTTTTCTTGGATGGATTTAATTTCTCGATTTGATACCTCAGCTTGACCGCTTGATTGTGGATGATATGCAGTGGAGACCCTGTGCATCACATGGTACTTTTTAAGCAAAGTAGCCACAGTTCGGTTGCAGAAGTGCGTGCTTCTATCGCTAATGATAGCTCGTGGAATCCCAAACCTAGAGAAAAGGTTGTGCTTGATAAACTCTGCAACAATTTTAGAATCTTCAGTACGGGTGGCTTTTGCTTCCACCCATTTCGAGACATAGTCCACAGCAAGAAATATATATATATACCCATATGAACTAGGAAAAGGCCCCATGAAGTCGATGCCCCAAACATCAAAGATTTCACAAACTAAAATAGGTTGTTGGGGCATCTCCTTACGTTGAGAGATATTACCTGTCTTTTGGCATTGAGTGCACGACTTACAGAACATGTAAGCGTCAAGAAATAAGGATGGCCAGAAAAATCCGCAATCTAACACTTTTCTTGCTGTCCTTTTCGCGCCAAAATGGCCACCACATGCATAAGAATGACAAAACGTGAGGATAGGGATTACCTCGCTTGCGGGTACACATCAACGTATAACTTGATCAGCGCAGTGTTTCCACAAGTATGGATCATCCCATACATAATACTTTGCATCGCTCCGCACTTTGTCCCTTTGCGCCTTAGAAAATTCAGAAGGAAGCCCTTTAGTCACTAAATAATTAACAATATTTGCGTCCCAGGGTAATTCGGCGCTTGCTGAAAATAATTGCTCATCAGGAAATTCTTCTCGCAAATTCAGCTCCTCATCAACATGAACTAGGCGACTCAAGTGGTCAGCAACTCAATTCTCGGTCCCTCTTTTGTCCTTGATTTCCACATAAAATTCGCTCAAAAGTAGTATCCATCTTATCAGCCTTGGTTTTGCCTCCTTCTTCGCCATCAGAAAGCGAAGAGCTGCATGATCAGAATAAACAATGACTTTAGCACAAAGTAAATAAGAGCGAAATTTTTCTAATGCAAAAAGTACAGCTAAAAGCTCCTTTCAGTGGTGGAGCAGTTCCGTTGGACATCGTTCAAGATACGCGAAGCGTAGTATATAGAATGCGATGCGTTCCCAACTTGTTGGCCTAAAACACCGCCAACTGCATAGTCACTGGCATCACACATGATCTCGAATGTCTTGCTCCAATCCGGTGGTTGGATTATTGGTGCAGATGTCAATGATGCTTTGAGTTTGTCAAAAGATTTTTTGCATGGCTCATCAAACTCAAACGGGACATCTTTTTGCAACAATTTGCACATGGGGGATGCGATCTTGGCAAAGTCCTGAATGTACCTCCTGTAGAAACCTGCATGGCCAAGAAAAAAATGCATTTCCTGCACACATGTGGGATAAGGGAGAGACTGAATAATATCAATTTTAGTCTTATCTACCTCTATTCCCTTAGATGAAACGACATGTCCCAATACAACACCTTGCCCAACCATAAAGTGACATTTTTCAGAATTTAAGACTAAGTTGGTTTCGACACACCTCTTAAGGACAAGTGCAAGGTTAGACAGACAGTGCTCAAAGGAATCACCATAGACACTGAAATCATCCATAAAGACTTCTAAGATATGCTCGATGAAATCAGAAAAAATACTAACCATACACCGTTGAAAAGTGGCCGGTGCATTGCAAAGTCCAAAGGGCATCCGTCGATATGCAAAGGTACCAAACGGGCATGTGAATGTCGTCTTTTTCTGATCCTCTTGCGCAATAGCAATCTGAAAATAACCAGAATACCCATCAAGAAAACAATAATAAGGGTGACATGCTAAACGTTCAATCATTTGATCAATAAAGGGTAAAGGAAAGTGGTCCTTTCGGGTTCCGGCATTTAGCTTCCTATAATCAATACAAACCCTTCACCCATATTGAATGCGGGTGGGAACCATCTCTTCTTTCTTATTTTTCACCACAGTAATTTCGGTTTTCTTGGGTACCACTTGGACCAGACTGACCCACTGACTGTCAGAAATTGGGTAGATGACCCCAACTTCAAGTAGTTTTAGAATTTCAGCTTTGACCACCTCCATCATGGGTGAGTTCAACTTCCTTTGTGGCTGACGCGAGGGACTCGCTCCTTCCTCCATCAAAATTCTGTGCATGCATGTAGAAGGGCTAATTCCCTTGATGTCTGCTATGGTCCATCCAATAGCAGTCTTGTGCTCTTGCAATACTTTGACTAACTATTCCTCTTGATCGGCTTCCAAACTATTTGAGATGATGACTGGTAATGTTTCTCCTTCTCCAAGGAAAACATACATAAGATGGTTTGGAAGCGTCTTTAGTTCGACCACTGGTGCCTGCAAAACAGATGGAATGCGCCTAGTGTTAGAGATTGGTAGAGATAAATAAGATACATTACCTGACTGAGGTAGCTCAGAAGCATTGTTCATAATTCGCTCAATCTCTTTTACTTCTTCACTGATTTCAATTCCACCATCCTGCTGAATGGGTGCAACGAGATCCACCTCTAGATCATCTTTTCCTCCATACTCACAATAATCTTGGGCCAAGTAATCCACAATATCAACAGAAAATACGCAATCATCACTGTCAGGAAATTTCATGGCGTCATAAATATTAAATTTCACAACCTCGCCATCAAATTCCATAGTGAGTGTGCCACTGTGAACATCAATTTTAATCATAGAAGTTTTCAAGAATGGTTTGCCTAACAAAATAGGACTATTATGATCACCTTTTTCCATGTCTAGCACATAAAAATCTGCAGAAAATACCAAGTCATTCACTTGTACTAACACATCTTCCACTATCCCCCTAGGGTGTGCATTAGACCTATCAGCTAATTGAATAACAATCCCAGTTTTGTTCAATGGACCAAGTTTCAAGGATGCATAGATAGAATATGACATAACATTGATTGATGCTCCTAGATCTAACATGGCCTTCTCAAGTCTAACATTCCCTATAGTACATGGGATCGAAAACATACCTGGATCCTTGCATTTTGCGGGCAATTTTTGTTGGAACACAGCCGATATGTTCTCACCAAGTTCCACTTTTTCACAACCCTTCAATGTCTGTTTCCTCTTTGATGTGCACAGTTCTTTCAAGAACTTCGCGTGAGGCACCTGCTTAATAGCATCTAACAACGGAATATTCACCTCACATCTACGAAAAGTCTCATAAAGATCCTTTATCCCTTCATCTTTTCTAGATTCCTTAAGTGCTAAGGGAAAAGGGGCAACATGATTATATTCAGAAAGTGGAGGAAACTTACCTCTTGGCGCTTCTTACTTGGATGTTTCTCCATCAGTCGCCTTCGGTTCTTCTTGTGGCTTCTCCTTGGGTGAAGCCTCCACTTCTTTCTCCTTGATCTTCAACTCCTTCCCATTCCTTAGAGTGATTGCACTTGCGTTTTCTCTTGGGTTCGGAATTGTTTGAGATGGTAAAGCATTGGAATGCTGTGCTTCCAACTTATTGATGGCGGTGGCAAGCTGTCCCATCTGGGTATTCAAGTTTTGAATACTTGCTCTGGTTTCCTGTTGGAAAGTTATAGTATTAGTGGCAAACTCCTTAACAATATTTTCAAGAAACTCACCCGAATTAGGAATCTGAGGACGCTGCTGTTGTTGTTGATACGGTGGCCTAAAAGCTTGATTGTGTGGTGG
Source organism: Henckelia pumila (assembly GCF_033568475.1). Taxonomy (NCBI): domain Eukaryota; kingdom Viridiplantae; phylum Streptophyta; class Magnoliopsida; order Lamiales; family Gesneriaceae; genus Henckelia; species Henckelia pumila. The sequence goes on along the minus strand of NC_133123.1, from coordinate 199,324,366 downwards.
TGCTTGAGGCCCCGATTGATTTACTTGAGGGTTTCCATATCTCAGATTTGGATGATCCTTCCAACCAGGATTGTATGTGTTGGAATAGGGATCATATTTCCGCTGTGGTGGTCCAGGAAATCCTCCAGTAGCATTGACATGTTCAACCGATTCTTCTTGAAGTGTGGGACACATATCAGTAGCATGTCCCACTGCAGCACAAATCCCACACGCCTTTGCAGTCTGCCCATTCCCTACAGCCATCTGACGCACAAGAGATGTCAATTCAATTAATTGTTGTTCAAGGGAAGAAACATTTACCTCGGTGTTTTTCTTTTGTACATGCTCATTCCTGATGGTGCCAAATTGTTTAGAATTGGCCGCCATATTCTCTATCAGATTCCTCGCTTGTACCGGAGTTTTGTCCACAAAAACTCCTCCACTGGCCGCATCTAGCATACTCCTATCATGAGGTAACAAACCTTCATAGCAAAATTGTATTAATTGATTTTCACTTAACTGGTGCTGCGGACAGCTAGCACAAAGCTTCTTGAACCGCTCCCAGTACTCATGCAGTGATTCTCTGGAGTATTGCTTGATTCCATAGATTTCCTTCCGGATGTTCGCAGCTCTAGATGCTGGGAAGTATTTCTCCAGAAAGATCCTTTTCATCTCCGTCCACGTTGTGATAGAACCATAGGGCAATTAATATAGCCAATCCTTAGCAGCACTCTTCAAAGAGAAAGGAAAGGCCCTCAGCTAAATCTGCTCCTCTGTCACTCCATGGGGTTTCATACTCGTGCAAACCACGTGGAATTCCATTAAATGTTTATTCGGATCCTCACCTGCAAGACCATGAAAAGCAGGTAATAAATGAATTAATCCAGACTTAAGCTCAAAAGTAGCATTATTTTCTAGTGTAGGAAAAGTAATGCATAAAGGTTGTTGATTGGGATCAGGAGTGCACAATTGTCTAAGACTCAGGTTTGCATTAGCAGCCATCTCTTCTTCTGGAAAAGCAGCTCGAGCAGCTGCCTCTTGTTGTTGTCTACGAAGTTCTCTCATTTGCCTGTGCAAAGTCCTTTCAATCTCCGGGTCGTAGAGAGTTTTCTTCAGCAAAATCACCTGAAAGCATGAACAAGAGAGAACTAAAAACAAAGAAAAGAGAAGAGAGTGAGATAAAGCATAAAAAACAAAAAGAAATAGAACACAATAAATTAAACACCGTTCCCCGGAAACGGCGCCAAAATTTGGCAACGCTTAGTCGTGTTGCGCCCAAATTAACCCAACTCAGATTAAACACTGAAAAATGTAGTAGTGCGAGTAGGGATCGTTCCCACGAAAAAAAGGTAAATTTAATGTGTTCTAAATAAAAAAAAAGTGAGAGTTTTGAGATTTGAGATTAACTACTGAAAATTTTAAGCAATTAAAATTAAAATTATCACTATCATGAAAGAATGAAAATTCAACTAGAGAAATCAATAAGAGACGAGACTTGGTATCGGTCGACTACACCCTTGATATTCATTCATTCAATCATCGATTCCCTAAAAATAATTAATCCTATTAAATATTCGTCATTGAAAATCAAATTCCTGTTTCACCTAAATTTTAGCTAATTAGAAAACAGCATTCTAAATTAACCCTTACCAATAAATTAACCCGGATTCCAGCGATCTAGATTTAAATTTACGGTAGCATTCAAACTAGTAAAACTGACGAATCTAGACAACACAAACACCAGCGGTTGTATTTAGCCTAGTCAATAATTGATCCTACGATGTAATAAATTCAACAGCAGAAAATATCAAACGTAGTTGCTTCGCAAATTAGTTAATTCAAACAATTACGGATTTGAATTCTAATTTAGCTATAGTTTGCAAAACAAAATCCTAAGATGGCCAATCCTAAAATCTCGGAAACAAACATGAAATAAAACAGATCAAAAATTGATACTTAATAAGAATTAAACACTGAAAATCGAATCTCATAAATAAATTATATCAAGGTTTTGTCTCCCTCAACCAAGTATAAAAGTTTAGCTACAACGATTCATCCAAAAACTCAAGAAAAATTCAAAAGAAGAGAAGAAAACTTGAAAGAGAGATGGAAAATAAAACCTAGCCGCCAATAGAGAATGTCAAAGTCTGATAATTCCCTCAAAAACGGAATTAAAAGCCTAATAAAGCCTAGAATCCAAAATAAAAGAGTTTCCAAAATTACAAAAATTCTTCCCGAACAGACTTGCTCGCTCGAGCACATGAGTACGTCCGCTCGAGCGAACCAAAATATGCGACCTCACTGTCTTGTAAGATTTTATTTCCCGGGATCCCAAGAACTGAAATTTTATTGTTATCAGACTTGATAGCCTACCTTTGAAATATGCATTGCATTCATGTTTACTATCTCGCATGTTATGTTATTTATACTGGGAATTGTATTTCTCACCGGAATTATCCGGATATTGCTATGTTTTGTATGTGTGCATGACAATAGGTGGGGCAGGAGCTGGACGGAGAGGTCGTGAATAGCTCGAGATAGCAAGATTAGCATGTGGTGATTTCGGGTTTATGAAGTAGAGTTGATGTCAACCTTTTTATCTAGATCTTGTATATGTTTTGTACTATGAACACTTGACATAAAGACTTGTATGTTTGTCAAGATTAAGAATAATGTAAGATCTTATGGGTTGTATATCATGTTCCATGTTTAGTTGTTTGGTTAGCTCATGGATGAGCATGTTGTTTCTTAGATTTTGAAGCATGTATCATGTTTTAAAAGTTAGATGATGTTTGAGATTCATAATAGGGGCAAAACCTTCATTTTTCAGCTGTTTAGGAGTGGAATCCGAGGCCTAGGCGCGCCCACTCAGCCCACAAGGCACGCCCGCGCCTAACCAAGGCACCATGGGTGCCTTGGCCCGAGCCATGGGCGCGCAGGTAAAAAAAAAATTTGGTTTTCTTCTTACCTTCTTGCCCGACCGATATTAACATAGATTATATGTTAAGAATTGAGATTAGCACCCAAGGTCCCCACAACAGTTGGTATCAGAGCATAAGTTTCTGGATTAAGATAGAAGTTGATGAGCGGGGTAGATTGAGTATGTCTGATTGCTTGATACTGCATGAGATTGTCTGTTATCTATGATTATGTGTCTTACATGCAAGCATGCTTTATGTTTACAAGAATTCTTTGATTGCATGATTATGTGCTTTCAATATAAATGTATGTTTTGCATGAGCTATTATTCCAGATTATCCTCGATCAGAACTTGAATTCCCATGAGAATGCATGAGAATGCTTATCAGAGAAGGATGGAATAAACTGCATAATGTGATATTGTTTATGCACTAATCTGTTTGACAATCAGATATGCCTCCTCGTAAAGCAACGGTGACTAGACAGACAGTGGATATTCCTCAGCCAGTGGTTGAGCCTCAGAATGCACAGGGTAGTACATCTATTGATCCTATGGATGTTACTGCTACACCGATGGAAACACTATTGAAATGATTTCAATCATTCAAACCACCAACACTGAAAGGAACAGAAAATTCAGTTGACTGTGAGAATTGGCTAGAAGATATTGAACAGTTGTTTGACTCGCTTGATTATTCAATGATCGGCGTATCAGACTTGTAATACATCAACTTCATGAAGTTGCCAAGAGCTGGTGGATTACTACAAAAAGAGCTTTGGAACATTGAGGTACGACTATCACCTGGCCTGTCTTTAAAACTGAGTTCTATCAACGTTTCTTTCCAGTCTCTTACAGAAAAGATAAGGGTGCTGAATTTTCCAATATGAGGAAAGGCAATTTGAACATTGAAGAATATGTGGCAAAATTTTCAAGTCTTTTGAAGTTTTCCCCACATATAGCAGCAACTGATGAAGCTATGGCGGACCAGTTTATTAATGACCTCAATCCAGATGTGTTTACTCTGGTGAACAGCGGACGACCCAATAACTTTGCTGAAGCACTGAATAAAGCTAAGGTAGAAGAAGCAAGTTTAGTGAGACAAAGAGGAGCACCGTTCATTCCATAGCCATCTCAACAGCCAGTATCAGCATCAGTGCCACAGAATCCGCCACAGTTTCAGCAACCATCTCCCAGATTTGAGGGTGGAAGCAGTAGAAGAAAGGATTCTAGATTCAGAACTAAATGGAAGCAATTTAAGAATTCTTGCAGTAGTTCATCTAGTTCTAGTGGCCAGAGACAGTATGGTGCAGGACAGAGGTCCAGTGATGCAGGAGTTTTTTGTGGTAAGTGTGGTGGCCAACATGCTACTGATCAGTGCAGAGGTGTATCAGGTACTTGTAATATTTGTCGCCAAGCAGGTCACTATGCCAAGGTGTGTCCTCAAAGAGCAACAGACAGAACCACTGGTGCAAGTTCTTCTCGACCAGTCCCCCAAGCAGAAAGGCAATCAGTGCATTCATTCCAGCCACAACAATAAACCAGACCAGGAGGAATCCAGACTGTGACTCAACCTCCTAGGAAATAGGCTCGAGTATTTTCACTTAGTGAGGATCAGACTCAAGCAGAACCTGACGATGTCATAGCAGGTAACTTCTTTATTTATGGTTATCCTGCCTATGTTTTTATAGATACAGGTGCATCACATACATTCATATCTGAAAAATTTGTTATGATGCATTCTTTATCGTCTGAGTCATTGCCTACTATTTTTTCTATTTCTTTACCTTTGGGTGAAGTAATCGTATCTATTAGAATGATTCAAAATTGTGCACTACAATATGACGGAAATGTGATTGATTTGGAGTGTATAGTACTTGGATTATCAGATTTTGATTGCATTATTGGCATAGACATGTTAACCAAGTACAGAACGACTGTAGATTGTTTCCACAAAGTAGTCAAATTTAGACCATACATGGCAAATGAGTGGAAATTCTACGGTAAGGGTTCTCGAGCCAAGATTCATTTGATATCTGTGTTATCTATGTCCCGTTTATTGCAGAAAGGGGCAGAAGGATTTTTGATTTATGCAGTAGATGTATTGAAATCCAGTCCAACAGTGACAGATATCCCAGTGGTGCATGAATTTTCTGATATATTTCCTGATGAAATTCCTGGTTTGCCTCCAGTTCCAGAAATAGACTTCGGCATTGAGTTAATGACAGGTACGCAACCGATATCTAAATCTCCTTACAGAATGGCACCTATTGTATTGAAGGAGTTGAAGGACCAGTTGGAAGATTTGCTGGCTAAAGGGTACATTAGGCCGGGCGTTTCACCCCGGGGCGCTCCGATACTTTTTGTACGAAAGAAAGATGGTTCTATGCGGTTGTGTATCGATTATCGTCAACTGAACAAGGGAACAGTGAAGAATAAGTATCCATTGCCAAGAATCGATGACTTGTTTGATCAACTACAGGGTTCACCTGTTTATTCTAAAATCGATTTGCGATCTGGATATCATCAGCTAAGGGTACGAGATGTAGATATCCCTAAAACTGCTTTCAGAACAAGGTATGTTCATTATGAATTTATTGTCATGCCTTTTGGTTTAACCAATGCTCCTGCAGTATTTATGGGATTGATGAATAGATTCTTTCAGAAATATTTGGATGACTTTGTCATTATCTTTATTGATGATATATTTATATATTCCAAGAATGTGCATGATCATACGGAACATCTCATAATCGTATTACAGACTTTGAGAACTGAGAAATTATATGCCAATTTATCAAATATGAGTTTTGGTTGCAGAAAGTTTTGTTTCTTGGGCATATCATTTCAGGTGATGGCATTTCAGTGGATCCAAGCAAGGTAGAGGCTGTACTGAATTGGCCTAGACCTACATCAGTACCAGAAATACGGAGTTTTATGGGATTAGCAGGATACTACCGCAGATTTATCAGAGATTTTTCCAGTATTGCCAAGCCTATTACGCAATTGACTCAAAAAAATAAGCCGTATTTCTGGACTGAAGCTTGTGAAGCTAGTTTCTTAGAGTTGAAGAAGAGGCTTACAAGTGCACCTGTTTTGACGATACCATCAGGTACGGGTGATTTTGTTGTATATTGTGATGCTTCTCACAGGGGTCTGGGTTGTGTGCTTATTCAGTGAGGTCATGTTATCGCTTATGCTTCGAGACAGTTAAAGCCACACAGTAATAGTAAAGTGGACAGAGAGTCCAAGTATCGATCCCATAGGGACTGCCGTCAATTCTCAAGAATTAATTATTTAGCTTAATCTAGACAAAATCATAAAAATCAATTTGATTTAAATAAAATAATAATTTATCAATAAAAACTTCTTAAGAAATAAAAATTAAAATAACTGAAGATAAAAATAATTAAAACAAAAACAACCAAGACACACGTAGGTACCGAACAAATCATGTAACATGTAGTCGATTCAGGACTCAAATTTAATCTTAATTCACGAGAATTCTCCTAATTTGTTCAAAGGACTATTTCTAGAACAATAAAACCTACTCAAATATTGACGGATTAATCTTTCGTAATTCTAATCAAATTTGAATGCATTAAATATTTGTGAAAATTCAGTTTCAACCCAAACCGCATCCTGAAACAGAATTCTATTTCTAGTCGATTTTACAATATGTTGATTATCAAAGTTATCGAAATCAATACCTCCTCTGTCGACTTGGAATCAATTAACATGCTAGCAAACAGTTGATCAGACTATTCACAAGACAAATATAAATATGACAATCAATAAAATAAAATCAAGTCTGAAAATTCCCAAACAAACATCCAAGTCTACATGAATTTGTTAGGCCCAATCACGCCGTCTTGGTTGAAAACAAACTACTCAATAATTGAAATTAGAATTCAAACAAAAAGAAGAAATAAAGAAAGAAAAACTCTGAGGACGATGGAGCAAATCTCCAATCTCCAAGCCTAGCCGCCTCTTTCCTCTTGTCAGCGTTCTCTGCATGTTTGAACCCTTTAATCTGATGATTGGATTTGTATTTATATGCCCAAGGATCTTCAAAAGATAGCATCCAATCCAATCAAGAGTTTCCAAAAATAAAAATTCTGCACGTTTCGCTCGCTCGAGCGAGCAACTTTCTGTCTCAGAAGATTTTTGGCACGTCTCGCTCGCTCGAGCGAGCATAGACTCTCGCTCGAGCGAGTGGATTTTTCTGCTCCGCGCGACGATTTTGAAAAATTCATATCTTAAGTTCTAGTCGTCGGATCGACCTGAAATTTTGACAGCAGCTTAAAAACATCTTGAACTTGATTTTGAACGGTACAGATTTGATTTTGGTATTATAAAATTAAATTTGAATTTTTGACCAAGGCTGCTCCGTAATTCATTCTTCAGAAATCCATTTTCTTACAAAATTAACCCAGAGAGTGAAATACACAAGCATGCACTAAAACACATAAAAATAATATGAATGCACACAAAATAGACATAAACCTATCACGAACTAATGCATACAAAATGCACTTATCAACACCCCCATACTTAAATCTTGCTCGCCCTCGAGCAAAACATGCAAAAACAACATGCAAACAAAAACATAAGTGAGGACGAATCATGAATGTGCACAGCCTCCGAGAAGTTCAATCACAAAACAAAATCACTCACGCGCACCACTTTTCATAATACACCTCCGGTTTAACGTGAACGTGTGTGTGTGAACTGTCATTCCAGTTTCATACAACTTAGACCGAATTCGTTTCAAAACTGCTTAGCGACCTATGACAAATCAATGCAAGTTTCACTCTTCAAGTGCCCATTCCTTCCAACGACCTCTAGACTAAACCCACCTCCCTTGAGATAATGAATTACACACCTCCGGATTTTTCACCCGGTATTGCTTTAGCCCCAATAATTATCCGCTGACTTAGATATAACTGGCTAGGATACAAGAATTTATTTCTTTTCTAATCCCCTCGTCTATAGCCCGGATAGAGCAACAACCCCATTTTACCCACAAACTTAGCTATGGAACAATGATTAGGATTTCAATCATTGTCCAAGCCCAGATGGAGTTGTAAAAAAAAAAAAAAAAAAATTCTAGGTGCGCCCAAGATCATAAGTGTAAATGAGAGTCTCATCAAAATTCATAGAACACAATCAAGATCCAAAAACAACCTATTGCCGTGCAATGGTCAAATAGACAGAAACTTCATCAAATCTTTCGTTACACTCCTCTAGTCTAACACAATTGCTTATAAATATTCACGGTTCAACCTACAGTTTCTCATGTCAAGTCAAGAGCAAAAAATTTTCAAAAATCAAAATTTTCAAATAAACTTATCATCATTGGCTATTATGACTCATCCTACTCATGCAAGATAAAACAAACAACAACAAAAACATACTAGATGCAAACAAACACAAAACATTACTAATGCAACAAAAACACAAGAAACAATGCAATGAACTAGTCTACCCCACATACTTATCCAAAGCATTGCCCTCAATGCTTCAGAACAATGAACAGAATTCATAACAAACACACAAATGCAAAGACAAACAAAAACACAATGAGAACAAAAATAACACTCCCTTGGTTTTCGATTCATCCTCTTCCTCCTCGACGGTATCCGTTGGGATAGCAGCAGTAGACTCTGTATATCGGCAGGCTCGGCAAATTGGAATGGGAAAGAAGTAAAAAATTAAACAAAAAAAACAAAAACAAAAAATAACATACAAAACAAGGGAAAGAACACTGGGTTGCCTCCCAGTCAGCGCTAAATTTATAGTCTAATGTCCGACTATGCAGTAGCAACCATCAAAGAGCGGCTGCCGCCCATTGTAAGAATCATAAGACTCTACGTATGGGTCTTGATTTCCTACGCCCTCAAGCTTGGCGTGAAATTGACATGGGAATCTCGTCGGTCCAACAACACTCGGCATGAACTTTTTCTTTTGGAAAGAGACTCCAAATCGTGGCTGAAGCTCATAGAGGATGCAATGTTGTAGAATTGGCGTCATTGAAAAGAAAAGATCTTCAAGTGGTGTACATTTAAAGTCCATTGACGAGGTCAAATCTTTCACCTTGAATATTTCCTCCTCCTCCACTGTCACTTCTGGCTCATCCTCACAAGAAGTTTCCTCAAAAATTATGTACTCGTGATCTGGCTCAATTACTACTGCAGGATCACATGCCCATGATAACTGATCAGCATGGATTGCTGCAGTCTCTTGGAGAATCTCTGAACATGGTTCTATAAAGAGCGCAATTTGTTCATCCAGAACAGAAGACTCAAAGAATTGATGTGGCTTTCCAAGAACTGATTTATCTCTATCTGTTGTCGCACAATGTTCTCCAACTGAGCCATATGATCCTCAGAACGCCCTATACACTCTTCTTGATGCTCAGGTGGTTGGTTCGCAAAATTTTTAGAGTTGATATCTGGAGGATATTGGTAACTCCAACCCTGCAGTGAAGGATCACAATGTCAATGATAGTCGAAATCTGCCATATCATTTAACAAGTGCATCACACTATTTTCATCTCTGTTGAACAAGTGACTGCCAGTTGCAAAAGCTCCATCATCTACCCAACGTCTTGTTATCTCATCCAAACCACCATAAAAAATCTGAGTTAGGGTGTAGCTCGAAAACTGATGACATCGAAAATTATTCGCCAATTCATTGAATCTCCCCCAAACAGCATAGAATGGCTCTGAGTATTGTTGGCAAATTCTTGTGAACACCTGTCGATGATCCATCTCCAAGTACCTCAAAAGTAAGAAACAATAAAATTAAAAATAAATAATAAAAAAACTAAAAATAATAAAATATCTAGTCTCAAGCAAATAATCTATCCTAATATTAACTAAACAGTCCCCGGCAATGGGCCAAAAACTTGACCGGCTAAAACGGTGTGATATGAATCTAGTGGCAAGCGTACCAGGTCAAGTAATAGTAAAGTGGATAGAGAGTCCAAGTATCGATCCCACAGGGACTGCAGTCAATTCTCAAGAATTAATTATTTAGCTTAATCTAGACAAAATCATAAAAAGCAATTTGATTTAAATAAAATAAGAATTTATCAATAAAAACTGATTAAGAAATAAAAATTAAAATAACTGAAGATAAAAATAATTAAAACAAAGACAACCAAGACACACGTAGGTACCGAACAAATCATGTAACATGTAGTCGATTCAGGACTCAGATTTAATCTTAATTCACGGGAATTCTCCTAATTTGTTCAAAGGACTATTTCTAGAGCAATAAAACCTACTCAAATATTGACGGATTAATCTTTCGTAATTCTAATCAAATTTGAATGCATTAAATATTTGTGAAAATTCAGTTTACATCCAAACCGCACACTGAAACCGAATTCTATTTCTAGTCGGTTTTACAATATGTTGATTATCAAAGTGATCGAAATCAATACTCCTCTGTCGACTTGAAATCGATTAACATGCAAGAAAATAGTTGATCAGACTATTCACAAGACAAATATAAATATGACAATCAATAAAATAAAATCAAGTCTGAAAAATCCCAAACAAACATCTAAGTTTTCTACATGAATTTATTTGGCTCAATCACGCCGTATTGGTTGAAAACAAACTACTCAATAATTGAAACTAGAATTCAAACAAAAAGAAGAAAGAAAGAAAAACTCTGAGGACGATGGAGAAAATCTAAAATCTCCAAGCCTAGCCGCCTCTTGCCTCTTGTCAGTGTTCTCTGCGTGTTGGAACCCTTTAATCTGATGATTAGATTTGTATTTTTATGCCCAAGGGTCTTCAAAAGATAGCATCCAATCCGAGAAAGAGTTTCCAAAAATACAAATTATGCACGCTCTTCTTGCTCGAGCGAGCAACTTTCTGTCTCGGAAGATTTTTGGCACGTCTCGCTCGCTCGAGCGAGCATAGACTCTCGCTCGAGCGAGTGGATTTTTTTGCTCCGCGCGATGATTGTTAAAAATTTATATCTTAAGTTTTAGTCGTCGGATCGACCTAAAATTTTGACAACAGCTTTAAAACATCTTGAACTGTGTTGTGAACGGTGAAGATCTAATTTGGATTTTTATAAAATTAAATTTGAATTTTTGACCAAGGCTGCTTCGTAATTCATTCTTCAGAAATCCATTTTCCTACAAAATTAACCCGGAGAGTGAAATACACAAGCATGCACTAAAACACATAAAAACCCATAAAAACAATATGAATGCACATAAAATAGACATAAACCTATCACAAACTAATGCATACAAAATGCACTTATCACCTATCCATGATTTGGAGCTTGCCTCTATTGTCTTTGCATTGAAGATATGGCGACATTATCTTTATGGTGAGAAGTTTAAAATCTTTTTTGATCATAAAAGCTTAAAATTTCAATTTTCGCAGTCAGAATTGAATATGAGATAGCGTAGATGGCTAGATTTACTGAAAGATTTCGATTGCGAGATTAAATACTATCCAGGGAAATCCAATGCAGCTGCAGATGCCTTAAGTAGAAAGGTATGTTCTTTGTCCTTGTCTACGATAGGTGTATCTCGCATGGTAGAACAATGTTGTATTTCTGGATTAGTATTTGAGACAGATATGCAGCCTATCAGAGTTTGTGCTATTAAAGCTGAGCCAGAGCTGTTGATACGAATCAAAGAAGCACAAAAAGTGGATCAGAATATTCAGAAATCGATTGATATGGTCAGATCTGGGCATCAATCTGAATATCAAGTTAGTGCTGATAATGTGTTATATGTGAATAACAGACTGGTTGTTCCAAATGTTTCAGAATTGAAACAACAGATATTGAAAGAGGCTCACAACAGTAGATTCAGTATTCATCCTGGTGGCAGGAAAATGTATAATGATTTGAAAATGCAGTATTGGTGGAAACAGATGAAGTCAGATGTGACTGAATTTGTATCCAGATGTCTGAATTACCAACAGGTAAAAGCTCAAAAAAAGAATCCAGGTGCTCTATTGCATATTTTATCCATTCCAGAGTGGAAATGGGATCACATTTCTATGGATTTCGTAACACCGCTACCACGTTCATCCAGAGGGTGCGATGCCATTTGGGTGATTATTGACAGGTTGACGAAATCAGCATGTTTTATTCCGTACAAAATGAAGTATAGACATGATTAGATGGCAGAAATCTACGTCTGAAAAGTGGTAAGATTAAATGGTGTTCTTAAATCTATCGTTTCAGATCGAGACCCTACATCACACTTTTGGCATAGCTTACAGCAATCTCTTGGTACTCAATTGCATCTGAGTACATCATATCATCCTCAAACTGACGGACAAGCAGAGCGGACTATCCAGACACTTGAGGATATGCTTAGAGCTGTAGTACTAGATTTTGGTACTATGTGTCAGGATTCATTACCACTTGCAGAATTTTCTTATAATAACAGCTATCAGACCAGCATTGAGATGGCTCCATTCGAAGCACTGTACGAAAAAAATGTCGATCACCGTTGTACTGGGATTATATCTCAGAAGTACCTGACGTTGGGCCTGATATGATTCGTGAAATGACTAAAAAGGTGAAGCTGATTCAGAAAAGAATGAAAACATCTCAGAACAGGCAAGCAAAGTATGTGAATATCAGACGACGACTTCTATATTTTGATCAGAGAGACAGAGTTTTCTTGAAGATTTATCCGTTTAGAGGTACAGTCAGATTTGGTAAGAGAGGAAAATTATCTCCACGTTTTATCGGTTCGTATAAGATTATTGCAAAGATAGGCAATCTTGCTTATCGACTCTCTCTTCCTCCATCTTGGTCTGGTATTCATGATGTATTCCATGTCTCTATGCTTCGGAAGTATCAGCCTGATCCTTCCCATATTCTTCAACCTTATGAAGCTGAAATTGACGAGACTCTTAGTTATTTTGAGCAGCCTATTCAGATTCTTGATCTTAAAGATAAACAGCTCAGAAAAAAAAAGACGATTCAATTGGTCAAAGTTCAGTGGAGTCGACATGCCACAGAAGAATAGACTTGGGAGACTGAGTCAGATATGAGACAAATATTTCCAGACTTGTTTCTTTGATGTGAGTTCTTATTCTGCTTTCCATTATTTCATTATCTTATGTGTATACAGACTGTATATACAGCTTTCTTGTAATTTCAAGGACGAACTCATGTCTTAGAGGGGGAGAAATGTAAGGCCCATGATTATTTAATTTTAATCCGAGAATATTTAATTTGGGAATATTTAGAGTTTAGAATTAAATTCTAATATTATTAAATGAATAAGGATTGAAATTTAATTAAATCGCTTTTTCGGAGACTTAATTGCAAATAGCCAAAAGTTCAGGGACTAAACTACAAATATGCAATATATATCTTATTCCCACTTGTTTATTCATCATCTTACAAGTGAATAACCATCAGAATAAAGGAAAAGGGCAGAAGACGGTTGAACCTTCACAAAACGCCATTTTTGTCTCGTTCAAGCTCCGATATCTTTTGATCCGGCCGTCAGAATTTTGAAAGAAATATATATCTGCGATCACCGCTCCGAGAGCTTAGTTTTGGTATAAATTTTATTGAGCTTTCTCATATTTTATTTTTATGTTTAAGATGGGTTGTTATTATTTTTTAGTATGTATGTGTTTGAGCTAGTACTGATTACGTATTTGCAGACGGATCAAAAAAATACTGTTGATCGGATTTCTTATGATTTTATGAAGAAAAATTTGAACCCTCCCTTTTCTGATATTTGTTTATTCGTGTACATACATGCTGATATGTTGGGGAATCATGATATATATGATTGTTGGACTGAGTTGCTTATAGTTTCGAAAAAATACTGTTTGATATACGTTCTTCATGTTATGTTTTCAGATTTGACGTGCTTTCAGACTCGACATTTAAAGGTATAAATGACAGCATATCTAGATGGGATAGAACACTTGAGATAGATATGATTCTCGAGTATTCCCTTGTCAATCACATACTTTTTTGATTATGTGCCTTATGTGATTAGATGATTTTGTTGCTTTTCTTGCTTATTTGATTAAATTTTCAAGATGTTTTACAGTCTTTAATGCATACAAAGTATGTTGCATTCATCTTGAACTCTAGCCTGAAAAGCACAAAGGGCTGAAAGGCCTAGAGTGCATATGACGTTTGGAGGGCTATAGTTGAGTGGCACGGAATGTAGATTTACTTCCAGAGCTAGATGACTCAATAGTTTCACCAAAGTCAGGGGAAATGAAATACTTGACGTTACCTCGATTGGTGAGTTGGTGATTGGTTAAGATTTTATTTCCTGGGATCCCAAGAACTGAAATTATATTTTATCAGACTTGATAGCCTACCTTTGAAACATGCATTGCATTCATGTTTACTATATCGCATGTTATGTTTTTTATACTGGGAATTTTATTTCTCACCAGAATTATTCGGCTATTGCTGTGTTTTTTTTGTGTGCATGGTAATAGGTGGGGCAGGAGCTGGACAGAGAGGTCGTGAATAGCTCGAGATAGCAAGATTAGCATGTGGTGATTTCGGGTTTATGAAGTAGAGTTGATGTCAACCTTTTTATCTAGATCATGTATATGTTTTGTACTATGAACACTTGAACATAAAGACTTGTATGTTTGTCAAGATTAAGAATAATGTAAGATCTTGTGGGTTGTATATCAAGTTCCATGTTTAGTTTCTTGCCTAGCTCATGGATGTGCATGCGTTTTCTTAGAAGCATGTATCATGTTTTATAAGTTAGATGATGTTTGAGATTAATAACAGGGGCAAAACCTTCATTTTTCAGCTTTTTAGGAGTGGATTCCGAGGCCTAGGCGCTTCCGCTCAGCCCAAAAGGCTCGCCCGCGCCTAACCAAGGCACCATGGGTGCCTTATCCCGAGCCATGGGCGCGCCCGCGCGCCCAGGTAAAAAATAAATAAATTGGTTTGCTTCTCAACTTCTTGCCCGACCGAGATTAACATAGATTATATGTTAAGAATTGAGATTAGCACCCGAGGTCCCCACAGTATCCCTTGAAGATGTCAAAAAGAGGCTCAAAGAAAGTTAAAATGAGCATCCTCTGGCATGGTGGGATAGAAATCAACTCAAAGCCAGTATTATTTTAAAAGAAGGAAAAGAGTATGAATTCGTTAGATATAATCCTATCCCGATGAACGTAACAGATCAAAGGGATATGAGAATGATTATCAAGGAACACTTGGACCTTGGTTTACTCAAAGAAGGAGTTTCACCATATAGCAGCCCAGGTTTCCTGGTTAGAAATCATGGTGAAATAAAAAGAGGAAAACCCAGGCTAGTTATTAACTACCAAGGTATTAATAAAATCCTGGAGTTTGATGGGTACTTTATTCCAAGTAGAGAACATTTAATAAGCTGCGTACGAAATGCTAAAGTGTTCTCAAAGTTTGATTGTAAAAATGGTGTTTATCAGATTCGGATGGAAGAAGACAGTAAAAAATTCACAACCTTCTCTACTCCACAAGAACATTATATTTGGGAAGTTATGCCTATGGGATTGGCTAATGCACCCCAGATTTTTCAAAGAAATATGGATAATCTTTTTAAATATTATTTCAACTTTATGTTTGTTTATATTGATGATATTCTTATAGCATCAAAAAACATAGACGAACATGTTAAACATTTAGAGATTTTCTCTAAAATTTGTAAACAAGAAGGACTGGTTTTATCTGAAAAGAAAACAGTCATAGCAACAAGGAAAATCAAATTCCTTGGCATTGATATTGATAAATCAGGAATAATTCTACAGCCCCATATTGTGGAATGGTACAAAATTTTCCAGATAAACTCAAAGACGTAAAACAACTCCAAAGTTTTCTCGGAGTGGTTAATTTTGCAAGGATGTTTATAAACAACCTAGAAATGTACAGGAAGGTGTTCAGTCCTTTGTTAAAAAAGGACGCAAGGTTTATATGGATTGATGAACATAATAAAGGGGTAAATCAACTGAAGGAGATATGTAAGAAACTCCCAAAAATGGCTATACCAGTAGATGAGGATTATTTGGTATTATTTACAGATGCCAGCGACGATTGGTGGCAGCATTCCTTACTAAGTTCACTCGAGATGGGGAATTACCATGGAGATACTGTAGCGGCCTTTTTACAGAATCTGAGGGAATCAGATGGCATATAAATGAAAAGGAATTTACTCAGTTAAAAAGGCTTTTAAAAAATGGCCTTTATTTTTACTTGCTCAAAAATTTACCTTAAAATTTGATAATACCCAAGTAAAAGCTTTCTTAAGGAATAAGATTGAATCCAAACCAGAGAAAGCTAGATTATTAAGATGGCAAGCTTTATTTCAAAATTATATTTTTGATATTGTTATTATTAAATCTCATGAAAATATTATTGCATATTTTTTTAACAAGGGATGGATGGCAGTGACGTGGATTCCATCATGAAAATGCAGAGGAATCTCAGGGAAAACCTTGGGTTGCTTCAAACCGAGTTCAATCAGTTAGTCATTAATGCTGAAATTGCTGGCATGTTACAACAAGCTGATTGGATCAAAGTATCTAATCGAATCACAGGATGTTTGCAAGCCCAAACTCAACTATGGGCTGCTATTCAAGGGCTAATTGTGAGGGCTATAGAGAAACCATTGGTTTCTCATAAACAGGAAATGATAAAACCATTGGTTTTACAAGAAGAAAAATTAAAGTCACTGGTTGTAGAACAAGATGTTGGGGATTCTAAAACCCAAGAGACAAGTGCTAATCCACCATCAGCTTTTGATGAATTGGATGAAGCAACAATTGACGAGAAAACCTCATCAAGTCAACCCTCCGCCTCTAGGGTAAAAGAGGAAGAGATTAATCTTAGGCCCAACACTGACAAGGGAAAATCTAAGATTGATACTAATCCATCTATTATTTCTCCATTCCAGTTTTATCAACAGAGGTGTGATTAATTGAATACAAGGAGTGAAATCAACCCAAACACTTGCAGGGTTGATGTTGCAAGAATATATCCAAGGGTTTGGCTAAAAAACAATGTCAATCCCAAGGATGTAAAACTCTGATATGAATTTGGGGCTTTGGCCACAGTTTATACAACGTCACCAGGCTTCCCGGAGATATCACAGTTACCAAAAAGGATCCAGGAAGCAGTCCAAGAAACATGGGTAAAGAATGATCATTTGTCCAGAAGAGATGTGCTAGAATTATATTTTTTCAGTGCAGCTCCAGAACCAACAGGAAAAGGATCACACAAACCCTTTCATTTCATCAAGCTGAGGAGACCTGATATAAATAGTCATAAATTTATCAAGGATCCTAAAACTGAAGAAATACCCTTGGTATCCACTTTCGGAGAAGATGAGATCTCAACCAGAAGGGCATGGGGTATTTGGGTCTGTCTTACCGAGATGAAAAAAGTCAAGTTTCCATTCAAGTTTTATCAGAATTATGTGAATGGGTCATTCCTGTTAAACACAATGACAGGAAAAACTACGAATTTTGACCGCTAAAATCGGTGTGATTAAAATCAACTGGCAAGCGTACCAAGTCAAGTTATAGATAGTGAATAAAATCAGATGTCGAACCCACAGGGACTGTATAAATATGAATACCAGAATGTGATTATTCCTACTTAATCTAGACTAATTAATAAGAGTGATTTCAGATTTTAAACTAAAACTTAAATAGCAAATAAAATTCAACTCAGTAAAAACGAGGCAGAGATTTTGGATTAAAATTCAATTTGGGAAAAGCTCGATCAAGGACACACGTATATACCAGAAAAATTATGTAACAAGTGGTTGATTCAAGCCTCAGACTTAATCTTAATTCACGGGAATTCTCTTACTTTGTTCAAAGGACTATTTCTAGAACAATCAAACCTATTCAAATATTTACGGATTAATCTTTCGTAATTCTAATCAAATTCGAATGCATGACGAACTGTGAAAATTCAGTTTACACCCAAACCGCATAATGAAACCGAATTCTATTTCTAGTCGGTTTTACAATATGTTGATTATCAAAGTGATCGAAATCGAAACCTCCTCTGTCTATTTGGAATCGATTAACATGCAAGCAAATAACTGGTCAGGTATGTGACGCCTAGAATTTTCATAATTTGAGTTTTATGCCTAAACCTGTTTTAAAATTTATAATTTTTAATTTTTGGTATTTAATTGCTTAGCTCAGTTTTAAATTTTATATTATTTAATTATTTTAAATTTTCAGTAACAGTCGCTTTTAAATTTAGTTTTTTCCCGCGCTCTTGAGCTAATTCTTTTAAATCTCTGCGAAGATTAGTATTTTAATTTCGCACTATCAAATTCGATCTTTTATTTTTATTTAAGAAATCCTAGTGTGTATCTTGGTCCGAATTAATTTGGAAATGTGAGTTATCACCTTAGTTTAACACTTTAAAATTTAATTGATATTTTCACCTAGGGTTGGGTATAACCCTATCTTTTTAAAGCACACACACACTAACACACTTAACACACACACACATCTCGCGAAAACACACACACTCACGCCGAGAGGAGCGATTTTTCCCCTGTTCTCCATTCTGCTCTTCGACCCCCATCCTAGCGCCCCTAGAATCGATTTTTCTCATAAATCAATTCATGACCAGTTGGAAGGGGAGCTAGTGATCGTGTTCTCGGAGTTTCCCTCTACCCAGATTTTTCCATTTCCGGTTTTTCCACTCACGTCGCAGCTCTTGTCCGTGTTCGAGAGCTTGCGATTTTTGCTTGGTTTAGTCTAGGCAAGATTGTGATTTATTCCTCGCATTTTACCTACGATTATTGTGTGTTGAATTTTGTGTTTTACGTTGCATTCCCCATTTTTGAATTTCTTGGAAAAGAACGATGTATGCGTGCCCTGCGTTAAATCCTTTCTCACGACCGATCGACTTTTGCATGAGATTTTGATTGTAGTTGATTGTATGATGATTATATGTATAGAGTAATCGATTTAAAAGCTTTGGATTGAATTTTTATCATGGTAGTGTAAATTTTCGAAATTTTCCAGAAATATGTTGGCTGCCTTGTTCGTGCTTTCTGTCATGTGTTGATGGTGTTTGTTGGTGTGATGATGTAGGGGCTACCACGGGTGATACGTAGTTCACGTGGTAGCAATAGAATGGGTCGGATACGTTTTGAGACTTGGTTAGGGGCTGTTCGAACTTTTTCCAGAATCTAAGGCCTGTTTCTTGGCTGCTGGTTGAGTGTGGCAGCAACCTGGGGGATAGTTTGGGACCGCTGGGTTTGAGCATTTGGTGAAGGGTTATGACGTTTGTTTGGGGGTTTTGGACGAGCCTAGGTGGTGACTTTGACGCTAGGAAGCGACTTGAGGATCAGAGGACAGTTGGTAGGCTTTGGAATGGTTTGAGGAGGGGCGTAGAGTAGGATATTGGTAGATCATGCTGCTGTCCAGGTCACTTGCGAGTTCACAACAGGGAAGGGGGTTGTTTTATGGCGAAGGCTCGGGGCTGGTGGGTACCTTATAGTGTTAGGAAATTGATGCTTCGAGTGGAATTTGAATTGGTTGAGTTTTCCCTAAGCTTTAGGCCTTGAGTCTTAGGAAGAGCAGAATTTTAAGGCAAAAGCTTGTTGTTCGGGTTTGAGCATTATAAACAATGTTGAGATTGAAATTTGGGTAAAGGCTCGGGACTAGGAGTAGTTAAGAAGTTAGGATTACGCTTTTTCGAGCGGAGTTTCTTTTTGCAAGAAGGGAGTGAGTGGTAAGCTTTTAGGGCGTATTGCTCCATTTACCTAAGTACTTTAAATCATGGATTAGATTCCCTCCCTTGGAACTCCCCTACATTACCATTCCAATCATTCACCATCGAGTCCTTGTATGTTCATTAAATCATTATCTTTATCGACTTTACATCAACATGTGCATGCTAAGTCTCAAAATTCAATAAAGGAAAAAGATATATTTATGAACAAAGTGAGATGGTTGTGACTACATATTCATGTGTTCGTGTGGGGCTGAAAGACGTTTTGGCCTCCCTTACCAATTCATTATGGGTTTCCTTACCTTAGCATATGTTTGTGTGGGGCCGGAGTTATTCTGGTCTCCCTTACCAATAGGGCAAGATTGGGTTGGGTTCCATCTCAACCTCCTTGCGGCATTGTGCACTATAGCCATGATCATGATCGCAATCACAGAGTCACAATTCATGGATCGGAGTTCACTCAAAATTCATATGACCAAGTTCAGTACATTTTATGTTATTTATTGAGTTATTCGACTTAGTCTTGCACATGTCATATTCATGCATTTGTTCTCGATACATGTTCATTACTTTTAAGTTCAGGGGCACTAACGGTTATTTTACTACGCACTATTTTGAATTCTGTGTGTGCTTGTAGTTATTTAGTACTCGTTATCCCCCCCCCCCCCCCTTCCTGATCTTGCTGGGTCTTTTAGACTCACCCCACTTCTTCCTCCTTTTAGGTAAGGGTGAGTATCAGGGGACTGAGGGGTAGGATCCCCTGGGCGAGGTTCCCGGAGGCGCAAGCCTTTGACCGTGGCTCCATTTATTTTTCCGCTGTGTCATTTCTGTCTGAGAGTCTGTAATAATTAGAGTATTACTTTCTTTTATTTATTCGAGTACTAGTAGCTAGTCGTTTCAGTTGGTATCAGAGCCTCGGTCTTGGTTGGGTATGTGCCTACTACCGGTTGCCAAAACTCAAAGGGATCTCGCCTCAAAGTCTGTAAGATTTAAGTGCAATGTTTTTTATTTGTTTAAGTTCATTTCCACTTATCCTTTTTAATTTTCGAGCATGTAAAAGTTTAAAGGAAATCTTTATTTTTTTCTAAGGCATGAAACTTGATTGTGGGAATTTGAACTTGCGTACAGATGGTTCCTCGACGTGGACGTCCTTCGCATCCACCACCTCCTCAACCGCCGCCACCTCCACGAGCTGCGGATGTCGGGACGCAGGTGCTAGCGGGCTTAGCCCGTATCCTAGAGCAACATGTGGACGCTCCGAGGGCTGGACCTAGAAATGTGTATGAGAAGTTCAGGAAGATGAATCCGAAAGACTTTGCTGGCACCACTGATCCACTGATAGCTGAGGGTTGGATCCATTCTCTTGAGGTGATCTTCCGCTATATGCAGTTGGGAGATCCGGATCGAGTCCGTTGTGCTGTCTTTCATCTCCAGGATGATGCTGCCCTCTGGTGGGAGGGAGTTGAGAAGACAGTAGACACGGCTACCATGCCTTGGGCTGAGTTTAGGAGACTTTTCTTTGAAAAGTATTTCACTGCTGATGTGAGAGCCCGTTTGAATACGGAGTTTTTTAGTCTGCGACAGGGAGACTTATCAGTGGCTGAGTTTGTGGTGAAGTTTGAGCGAGGTTGCCACTTTGTGCCTTTGATTGGAGATGATGAGGCAGAGAAGCTCCAGCACTTCATTGTTGGGCTACAACCCACTATCCGACGAGATGTACTCATGGCGGAGCCAGCTGACTATGCTTCAGCACTCAGAAGAGCTTTGAGGTCTGAGCAGACATTGAGGGACATCAGTGCTGAGGCGCAGAGTAAGAGGCCGCTCCCATCTCATGGCCCGCAGCAGCAGCACGGGAAGAGGCTGTTTACTGGGCTGCAGCGTCATCAGGGACCCTTCAGGCCTCAGGGGAATCTGGCCCATAGGCCCCAGGGACATCATGTTCAGCGACCCCAGGGTCAGAAGGCACCGAGACCCGCTCCTCCCAAGACTGGGGAGAAGCCTATTTGCCTGAAATTCCATCGTACTCATCTTGGACAGCGTCTAGCAGGTGCAGGAGTTTGTTATCGTTGCAAGAAGCCAGGACACGTGGTTTTAGATTGTCCATTGCGCGCCATGCCGACTCAGGGGAGAGTGTTTGTGATGAAGGCCGAGGAGGCCGATCCTGATACCACACTTGCCATAGGTAATATTTAGAGCATTTATATAAGGGTAATTTAATTGATTCCTAGTTGCAATGTTCGATTATGAGCTTTTCTTTTTGGAATGAGAACTTGTTTTAGGTTGCATGCTTCGGATTAATTGGTAGTGTTGAAATAGATAACTATGAGTATGGAATGTGTTGGCTTAGAATGTGCCTAAGTAAGACTTGCCCTATTTGCCTTCAATCTTTTCGTGGTTGTAATTGCCTTTAATGCAGGTAGAATTTTAGCAGCCGGGGTGGCCACTAGAGCCTTGTTAGACTCAGGGGCTACCCATTATTTCATATCGGAGGCTTTTACCTACAAGCGGAGCATTGAGTGCAAGGATCTGATTGGTGGATTCACAGTGACCATCCCATCATGGGAAGAACTGTCCACTAGGAGAATGGTGAGGAATCTTGAACTCCTGTTGCAAGGGCAACCAGTAGTTACAGACTTGATAGTGTTGCCCATGCCTGAGTTTGACTTGATACTCGGGATGGATTAGATGACGAATAATGCAGTGGTGATCGAATTTCAGCTGAGGTCAGTGTTGGTCAGACCAAAGAGAGAAGAACCGTTTCAGTTTGAGGCTATCAGGGGTTCGAGGAAGACACAGATCATATCTTTTATGCAAGCCAAACAGTTGGTGCATGACGGATGTGAGGCGTTCTTAGCCACTATATCTTTGACAGAGTTGCCTCCGCGTCCAGATATCTCAGATGTGGAAATTGTCAGGGATTTTGAGGACGTTTTTCCAGACGATGTGGTAGGCATTCCGCCTGATAGAGAAGTGGAGTTCTCTATCGACTTAGTACCCGGTACTGTGCCAATTTCTAAGGCACCGTACAGATTGGCTCCTGCGGAAATGAGGGAGTTAAAAGAGCAGATTCAAGAGTTGCTTGATAAGGGTTTCATACGCCCTAGTTTCTCTCCTTGGGGTGCACCGGTTTTTTTTGTGAAGAAGAAGGACGGAAGCTTAAGGCTGTGCATAGACTATCGGGAGTTGAATGGGGTGACAGTGAATAACAAGTACCCACTACCCAGGATTGAGGACCTCTTTGATCAGTTGCAAGGGGCCTCTGTGTTTTCGAAGATTGACCTTCGATCCAGTAATCATCAGCTGAGGGTGAAAGAATCGGATGTGTTTAAGACAGCTTTTAGGACTCGTTACGGTCACTACAAGTTCCTTGTGATGCCGTTCGGGTTGTCGAACGCGCCAGCGGTCTTCATGGATCTTATGAACCGCGTATTCCAGCCATTCTTGGACCAATTTGTCATCGTCTTCATTGACGATATCCTTATCTATTCCAAGGATAGAGAGGAGCATTCGCAGCATTTGAGGACTGTCCTAGAGGTACTCCGGGAGCGGAAGTTGTTTGCTAAGTTCGACAAATGCGAGTTTTGGTTGGAGAGAGTAGCATTCTTGGGTCATGTCATTTCCGAGAGAGGTGTTGAGGTAGACCCCTCCAAAGTTCAAGCAGTGAAGGAGTGGTCAGTACCTAGAAACGCTTCAGAGATTCGCAGTTTTCTCGGATTGGCTGGTTATTATAGGAAGTTTATCAAGGGCTTTTCATCCATTGCAGTGCCCCTGACAGCATTAACCAAGAAGAATTCTAGGTTTGTTTGGAGTTCCGAGTGTCAAAGGAGCTTTGATGTATTGAAGGAAGCTCTTACGACAGCACCGGTATTGGCTATGCCATCGGGGCAAGGTGATTTCGTGGTATACACCGATGCTTCCAAGTTGGGATTGGGAGCAGTTCTTATGCAGCGTGATAGGGTTATTGCTTATGCTTCTAGGCAGTTGAAGGAGCATGAGAAGAATTATCCTACACATGATCTGGAGTTAGCGGTAGTAGTGTTTGCTCTCAAGATTTGGAGACACTATCTTTATGGAGAGAAGTGCAAAATATTCACCGACCATAAGAGCCTCAAGTACTTCTTCACCCAGAAGGAGTTGAATATGAGGCAACGGAGATGGCTAGAGTTGGTGAAGGACTACGATTGTGAGATCAGTTACCACCCGGGTAAGGCTAACGTGGTCGCAGATGCATTGAGCCGAAAGACGGCAGTGATTGCTTCCATGTCAGTGGCTAGACCGTTGCAGGATGAGATTTAGAGGTTTGGATTGGAGTTCTATGCTGAGGGTAGGGCTCCTAGATTGTCAGCCTTGTCAGTGCAGACCACATTGTTCGACCGTATCAGAGTTGCTCAAGCAGATGATGAGCAGCTGAGAAAGTGGAGACAGAGAGCTGAAGAGAAAGACAGTGGTTTGTATTCTGTAGTAGATGGATTGTGAAGTTCAGAGATCGATTTTGGGTTCCCGTAGGTGACTCTCTGCGAGCTACTATCATGGAAGAGGCACACGCATCACCGTACTCCATTCACCCAGGTAGTAAGAAGATGTATCGGGACCTTCAGCAGTTGTATTGGTTGCCGGGCATGAAGAGTGACATCGCCCGATTTGTGTCAGAATGCCTGACGTGCCAGTAGGTCAAGGCGGAGCATCAGAGACCTGCAGGATTATTTAAGCCACTCCCCATTCCGAAGTGGAAATGGGAGAACATTTCTATGGACTTCGTTTTTGGTTTGCCGAGGACAGTAAGGAATTCAAATGCTATTTGGGTTATAGTAGACCGACTCACAAATTCGGCACACTTCTTGCCAGTGATGACGACTTTCACGATGACGCAGTATGCGGAGTTGTATATCCGGGAGATAGTCAGACTACATGGTATCCCTGTTTCCATAGTGTCTGATAGAGACCTGCGGTTTACTTCAACTTTTTGGAAGAGCCTTCACGCAGCTTTGGGGACGAAGCTTTTATATAGCACTGCCTTTCACCCGCAGACGGATGGACAGTCCGAGAGGGTGATTCAGATTCTAGAGGATCTTTTGAGAGCTTTTGCCATTGACTTTCAAGACAGTTGGGAGTCGAGACTGCCATTGGTGGAATTTGCTTATAACAACAGCTTTCAAGCCACCATTGGTATGGCGCCTTACGAGGCACTCTATGGAAGACCGTGTATATCTCCGGTGTTTTGGACCGAGATTGGGGAGAAATTGGAGTTGGGACCAGATATTGTTCAGCAAACTGCCGAAGTTGCAGCCAAGATACGTGACAGGATGAGGACTGCACAGAGCCGGCAGAAGAGTTATGCTGATCATAGGAGGAGAGACTTGGAGTTCTCGGTGGGTGATCATGTGTTCATCCGTGTAGCGCCGCTGAAGGGAGTTATGAGGTTTGGAAAGAAGGGAAAACTGGCACCGAGATTCATAGGACCCTTCGAGATATTGGATAGGGTAGGGGCATTGGCTTATAGGGTGGCCTTGCCGCCTAACCTTGATGGGGTCCATAATGTCTTCCATGTGTCGATGCTGAGGAAGTACATCTCGAACCCATCTCATGTGCTCAGTTTGGAACCCCTTCGGATATCTCCTCACATGACCTATGAGGAAAGGCCCATCCAAATTTTGGATAGACAGGAGAGAAGACTCCGTAACAAGTCGATTCCAATGATCAAGGTGAGATGGCAGAACCATTCGGATGAAGAGGCAACTTGGGAAGCAGAAGCAGATATCAGATATCGCTATCCGGAACTATTAGGTGAGTCTCGAATTTCGAGGACGAAATTCTATATTAGGGAGGGAGGAACTGTGACACCTAGAATTTTCATAATTTGAGTTTTATGCCTAAACCTGTTTTAATATTTATAATTTTTAATTTTCGGTATTTAATTGCTTAGCTCAGTTTTAAATTTTATATTATTTAATTATTTTAAATTTTCAGTAACAGTCGCTTTTAAATTTAATTTTTTCCCGCGCTCTTGAGCTAGTTCTTTTAAATCTATGCGAAGACTAGTATTTTAATTTTGGACTATCAAATTCGATCTTTTATTTTTATTTAAGAAATCCTAGTGTGTATCTTGGTGCGAATTAATTTAGAAATGTGAGTTATCACCTTAGTTTAACACTTTAAAATTTAATTGATATTTTCACCTAGGGTTGGGTATAACCCTAGCTTTTTAAAGCGCACACACACTAACACACTTAACACATGCACACATCTCGCAAAAACACACACACTCACGCCGAGAGGAGCGATTTTTCCCCTGTTCTCCATTCTGCTCTTCGACCCCCATCCTAGCGCCCCTAGAATCGATTTTTCTCATAAATCGATTCATGGCCAGTTGGAAGGGGAGCTAGTGATCGTGTTCTTGGAGTTTCCCTCTACCAAGATTTTTCCATTTCCGGTTTTTCCACTCACGTCGCAGCTCCTGTCCGTGTTCGAGAGCTTGAGATTTTTGCTTGGTTTAGTCTGGGCAAGATTGTGGTTTATTCCTCGCATTTTACCTACGATTATTGTGTGTTGAATTTGGTGTTTTACGTTGCATTCCCAATTTTAGAATTTCTTGGAAAAGAACGATGTATGCGTGCCCTGCGTTAAATCCTTTCTCACGAACGATCGACTTTTGCATGAGATTTTGATTGTAGTTAATTGTATGATGATTATATGTATAGAGTAATCGATTTAAAAGCTTTGGAATGAATTTTTATCATGCTAGGGTAAATTTTTGAAATTTTCCAGAATATATGTTGGCTGCCTTGTTCGTGTTTTCTGTCGTGTGTTGATGGTGTTTGTTGGTGTGATGATGTAGGGGCTACCACGGGTGACACGTAGTTCACGTGGTAGCAATATAATGGGTCGAATATGTTTTGAGACTTGGTTAGTGGCTGTTCGAACTTTTTACAAAATCTAAGGCCTGTTTCTTGGTTGCTGGTTGAGTGTGGCAGCAACCTGGGGGATAGTTTGGGACCACTGGGTTTGAGCATTTGGTGAAGGGTTATGGCGTTTTTTTGGGGGTTTTTGGACGAGCCTAGGTGGTGGCTTTGACGCTAGGAAGCGACTTGAGGATTGGTGGACAGTTGGTAGGCTTTGGAATGGTTTGAGGAGGGGCGTAGAGTAGGATATTGGTAGATCATGTTGCTGTCTAGGTCACTTGCGAGTTCACAGCAGGGAAGGGGGTTGTTTTATGGCGAAGGCTCGGGGCTGGTGGGTACCTTATAGTGTTAGGAAATTGATGCTTCGAGTGGAATTTGAATTGGTTGAGTTTTCCCTAATCTTTAGGCCCTGAGTCTTAGGAAGAGCAGAATTTTAAGGCAAAATCTTGCTGTCCGGGTTTGAGCATTATAAACAATGTTGAGATTGAAATTTGGGTAAAGGCTCGGGACTGGGAGTAGTTAAGAAGTTAGGATTACGCTGTTTCGAGCGGAGTTTCTTTTGGCAAGAAGGGAGTGAGTGGTAAGATTTTAGGGCGTATCGCTCCATTTACCTAAGTACTTTAAATCATGGATTAGATTCCCGCCCTTGGAACTCCCCTACATTACCATTCCAGTCATTCACCATTGAGTCCTTGTATGTTCATTAAATCATTATCTTTATCGACTTTACATCAACATGTGCATGCTAAGTCTCAAAATTCAATAAAGGAAAAAGATATATTTATGAACAAAGTGAGATGGTTGTGACTACATATTCATGTGTTTGTGTGGGGCTAAAAGACGTTTTGGCCTCCCTTACCAATTCATTATGGGTTTCCTTACCTTAGCATGTGTTTGTGTGGGGCCGGAGTTATTCTGGTCTCCCTTACAAATAGGTTAAGATTGGGTTGGGTTCCATCTCGACCTCATTGCGGCATTGTGCACTATAGCCATGATCATGATCGCAATCACAGAGTCACAATTCATGGATCGGAGTTCACTCAAAATTCATATGACCATGTTCAGTACATTTTATGTTATTTATTGAGTTATTCGACTTAGTCTTGCACATGTCATATTCATGCATTTGTTCTCTATACATGTTCATTAATTTTAAGTTCAGGGGCACTAACGGTTATTTTACTACGCACTATTTTGAATTCTGTGTGTGCTTGTAGTTATTTAGTACTCGTTATCCCCCCCCCCCATGATCTTGCTGGGTCTTTTAGACTCACTCCACTTCTTCCTCCTTTCAGGTGAGGGTGAGTATTAGTGGACTGAGGGGCAGGATCCCCTAGGTGAGGTTCCCGGAGGTGCAGGCCTGTGACCGTGGCTCCATTTATTTTTTCGCTGTGTCATTTCTGTCTGAGAGTCTGTAATAAATTTATACTCCTACTTTCTCGTTTTATTTGGTAGCAGGATGTGATTCCCTGCTTAGGAACATTGTCTTTTATCGCTTTTTCTTATGGTTGCCCGGTGTGGAATGTTATTGTCCTGTTACTAGTTTTAATACTTGTTGAATGTTGGGAGTCGTTATTTAAGATATTTTGAACTGCTGTCTGTGTTTTTGGTTTGTTCCAAAAACAGACGGGTCATGCCGAAATTTTTAGAAAAATTTTAATTATTTTTTGAAAATCCGAGTATTACTTTCTTTTATTTATTCGAGTACTAGTAGCTAGTCGTTTCAAGGTAATTCACAAGACAAATATAAATTCGACAATCAATAAAATAAAATCAAGTCTGAAAATTCTCAAATAAACAATCAAGTTTTCTACATAAATTGTCTGGCCCAATCTCGTGGCCTTGATCGAAAGAAAAAAACTACTCAATGTTTAACATGATTCAAAAACAAAAGATTTTAATCCAAAACATAAATTAGAAATCAAAAATAAAAAGAAAAAAAGAAAAGCAGAATCAGAGATGATGTTGGCCGTCTCTTGCCTTCAACAAAGTTGTGTAACCCTTATTCTGATAAATATATCCATACTTATATGCCCAAGGGTCTTCAAAAGATGGTATCCTTCCCGAGCAAGAGTTTCCTTTTTTAAAAATTTTGTACACGTCGCTCGCTCGAGCGAGCACAAGTCTCGCTCGAGCGAGTCCATCTCTGTCCAAAAATTAGGATTTTGCCGAGTTTCCCTACAAAATGGACCAGGAAGAGTATTATGCAGACAAATGCATTAAACATGCTAAAACTAAATAAAACAACAACAAAAACATATGAATGCATGAAAAACAAATACCAAAAATATGCATATGAAACACAATTATCAACTCCCCCATACTTGAGCTTTGCTCGCCCTCGAACAAGACATACAACAAATAAAATGCAATAAACACAAGTAAGAACGAATCATGTACAAGACAGCCTCAGACGAGTTCCACTTCAATCAACTAAAAATCATAACAACTTCCGATTTTCCACAATACACTGTCAGTTTAACGTAAATGTGTGTGTATGTCATGTTATTCTAGTTTCATGCAAATTCAAAAGAATCCATTCTAAGAATGTTTAGCGACCTATAACAATTCAATACAAGTGTCACAATCCAGCAATCCGTCATCTCAACAATCCCAAACACAAAACATGCACTTTATTGAGATTAATTACGTACCTCCGGATTTTGCACCCGGTATTTTTTATGCCACAATAATTACCTGCAAACTTAGGTATAACTAGGATAGAATTAGAATTTCAATCCACTCGTCTATAGCCTGGATGGAGCAACAATCCCATATAACCCGCAAACTTAGCTATGGAACAATGATTAGGATTTCAATCATTGTCCAAGCCTGGATGGAATTGGTATTTTAAAATTTCAAAATTTTTAACCCCATGGAATCCGCATACTTAGTCAAAAATAAGTAATTAGGATTTCAATCCCTCGCTCGTAACCCGGATGGAGTTAACTAATGTTTTCAACAAAATTTGTTTTTCAAAAATTTTAAAGGTACGCCCACGATCATACATGAAATGTCTAACAACCATCAACAATCCAAAGCACTATCATGATCAACAAGCATCTATTGTCATGCAATGGTCAAACAAACACGAATATCATCAATTACATCGCTACACTACACTAGTCTAACATGTGTGCTTAATATGATTTAAGAGTCAACCAACAGCTTCTCATGTTCAATCAGAAGTAACATTTTCACAAAAACAATTTCTGATAGTTATGTTTTTAGTGCATTTGTTAGTTTCATTTTGTTGTTATTTTGCATTAGTTTACATGTTTTATTTTTGCATTTTGTTCATATTGAATTTTTCGTGTTTGCATGATTGGTTTCTCGGTTTTGTGGTTAGGTTGTGCATTTTTGCGGATATTTGGAAGGAACTTTGGAATCATAGAAATGCTTGAAATTTCGGAAATATTTTGGCCGCTCGATCTGCAGCTTTTCACCGATCGAGCGGGTGCTTTATGATGAAGACAGAAGCTATGGAATTTTTTAGCCGCTCGATCCGCAGCATCCTACCGATCGAGCGGCGCATGTGTTTTGAAGTCAGTAGCCTTGGGATTTTTGGCTCGCTCGATCGGCCAATGTTTACCGATCGAGCGGGCGTCGCTATCCGGGAAGAATTTTATATTGTTGGAAACTTTGTTATTTTAGACTCTAGGCTTTATTAGACTTTTAATTCCGTTTTCAGGGATTTTGATGAGATTTGGAGACTCTCTCTTGGAGGCTAGGTTTTGTTCTTCAATTTTCTCTCAATTTTTCTTCTTTTCTTGGAATTATTCTTGAATTTTCATGAATCCTTGTAGCTAAACTTTTATGCTTGGTTGAGGGAGACGAAACCTTGATATAATTTATTCATGAGATTCGAATTGCAGTGTTTAATTCTTGTTAAGTATCAATATTTGATCTGGTTTATTTCATGCTTGTGTGTTTGATTATTAGATTGATCACCTGATAATTCTTTCGTACAATCTATTGCTAAAGTAGAATTCAAATCCGTAATTGTTTGAATCAACTAATTTGCGAAGCAACTATGTTTGATATTTTCTGCTGTTGAATTTATTAATTCGTAGGATCAATTATTGACTAGGCTAAATACAACCGCTGGTGTTTGTGTTGTCTAGATTCGTCAGTTTTACTAGTTTGAATGCTACCGTGGATTTAAATCTGATCGCTGGTATTGGGTTAATTTATGGGGTAAGGGTTAATTTAGAATTTTGTTTTCTAATTAACTAAAATTAAGGTAAAACAGGAATTTGATTTTTAATGACGAATATTTAATATGATTAATTATTTTTATGGAATCGATGATTGAATGAATGAATATCAAGGGTGTAGTCGACCAATACCAAGTCTCGTCTCTTATTGATTTCTCCGGTTTAATTTTCAATCTTGCATGTTAGTGATTATATTTATTTTAATTGCTTAAATTTTCAGTAGTTAATCTCAAACCTCAAAACCCCTCCTTTTTATTTTACTTAGGACACAATAAATTTCACTTTCCTCGTGGGAATGATCCCTACTCTCGATACTACATGTTTATTTAGTTAATCTGAGTTGGGTTAATTTGGGAGTGATACGACTAAGCGTTGCCAAATTTTGGCGTCGTTGCCGGGGAAGGCGTTTAGTTTATTTGTGTTCTTGTTTTTATTTTTATTTTTATATTCTTTCCCCAGTGCTTCTCGGGTTTGTTAATGCTTACAGGAGAATCTTCTGAAGAAGAATTCCCCTATGATTCAGAGATAGAGAGAACACTCCGTAGAAGAAGGAAGGAGGCTCGTGGGAAACAAGAAAAGGACGAGCTACGGACTGAAATTCCTGAGAAAGAGATGTCTGCCAACGCGAATCTGAGTCTTAGACAATTGGGCACTCCTGATCCCAATCAACAACCTTTATGCATTACTTTTCCTACATTAGAAAATAATGCTACTTTTGAGCTTAAGTCTGGATTGATTCACTTATTGCCTTCTTTTCATGGTCTTGCAGGTGAGGACCCTAACAAACACTTGATGGAATTTCATGTGGTTTGCACAAGTATGAAACCCCATGGAGTGACAGAGGAGCAAATTCAGCTGAGAGCTTTTCCTTTCTCTTTGAAGAGTGCTGCTAAGGATTGGCTATATTACTTACCCTCTGGATCCATCACGACTTGGACTGAGATGAAAAGAATTTTTCTGGACAAGTACTTCCCAGCTTCTAGAGCCGCAAATATCCAGAAGGAAATCTATGGGATAAAGAAATACACAGGGGAATCACTTCATGAATACTGGGAGCGGTTCAAAAAGCTTTGTGCTAGCTGTCCGCAACATCAGATAAGTGAAAACCAATTAATTCAATTATTCTATGAAGGTTTATTGTCTCATGACAGGAATATGCTGGATGCGGCCAGTGGAGGAGTTTTTGTGGATAAAACTCCAGTCCAAGCAAGGAATCTGATAGAAAACATGGCTGCCAATTCTCAACAATTTGGAACATTCAGGAGTGATCCAACACCCGGAAGGAATAATGAGGTAAATGTTTCTTCCCTTGAACAGCAACTGATTGATCTAACGTCTCTTGTGCGTCAAATGGCTGTAGGTAATGGACAAAATATGAAGGTTTGTGGAATTTGCACTGCAAGGGGACATGCGACTGACATGTGTCCCACTCTTCAAGAGGATCGGCTGAGCAAGTCAATGCAGCAGGAGGATTTCCCGGACCGCCACAACAAAAATATGATCCATACTCCAACACATACAATCCTGGTTGAAAGGATCATCCAAACCTGAGATATGGGAACCCGCAAGCAATTCAAGCACCACCGCACAATTCAGCTTATAGGCCACCGTACCCCCAACAACCACAGCATCCTCAAGTCCCCACGCCTAGTGAGTTTCTAGAAAACATTGTTAAGGATCTTGCTACTAATACTGCCGCTTTTCAACAGGAAACTCGAGAAATTATCCAACAGTTGAACACTCAAATGGGGCAGTTGGCAACCGCAGTGAACAGGTTGGAGGCACTGAATTCGAACAGCTTACCATCACAGACTGTGGTGAATCCGAGGGAGAATGTGAGTGCAATCACCTTGAGGAGTGGAAAGGAGTTGAAGGTTAATGAATAAGTGGTAAAAGAACCAGTACAGAACAAAGATGAGCAGGAATCCAAGGTAGAGGAGGACGACACAATTCAGGAAGCACCTAGAGGTAAGTTCCCTCCTCTTTCTGAGTATAAACCTGTAGCCCCTTTTCCCTTAGCATTGAAAGAGTCTAGGAAGGATGAAGGAATTAAGGGGTTGTATGAAGTGTTTTGTAGATGTGAGGTAAATATTCCACTGTTATATGCTATTAAACAAGTACCTCATTATGCTAAATTTTTAAAAGAATTGTGTACTGTGAAGAGAAAACAAAAGTTAAAGGGATGTCAGAAAGTTGAATTGGGAGAATAGGTCTCTGCCGTAATTCAAAGGAAGGTACCTACAAAATGCAAGAATCTAGGTATGTTATCAATTCCTTGCAAGATAGGAGATGTTCAGCTTGATGCGGTCATGTTAGATTTAGGAGCGTCGATCAATGTCATTCCATATTCTGTGTATGCTTCCTTAAAACTAGGGTCTTTGACTGAAACTAGAATTGTTATTCAAATGGCTGATAAATCTACATTTTTCCAGGAGGAGTGCTAGAAGATGTTCTTGTGCAAGTTGACAATTTAGTCTTTCCTGCTGATTTCTATGTGCTTGATATGAAAAATAATGATTTGAATAGTCCAATTTTACTAGGAAGACCATTTTTGAAAACTTCAAAATCTGTTATAGATGTGAACAATGGCACTCTCACTATGGAGTTTGATAGGGAGGTTGTTAAGTTTCATATTTTTGATACCCTGCAAATTCCTGATTGTGAAAGTGTTATTAATAATCTTGATGTCATTAATAACTTGTCGCAAGAACACAAGAAGGTTGTGAATGGGAATAAAGTTAAGAAGGTTATTGCAAGACCTATGGAGAATTTTACTACTGAAAGTGTTTGTTCTGAACTGCAGGCACCCAAGAAATCCAAGAAAAAGAAGCAAAGACCAAAAATCTCTACAAAACTGCGCAAGTGGGTGAAGGTGGACAAGGGAACAAGATATGAACCACCTTGATGAACTGAAGCATGCAGTCGAGCTATAGACTGACTGTAAATTTAGCGCTAACTGGGAGACAACCCAGTGTTTTTTTTTCTTTTCTTTAGTTTTTTTTTTTCATTTTGTTTTTGCGTTTATCTTTGTTGTTTTCAGAAACCGAATGCCGCCACCTCCGCAGTCAAAGTTTCAATATGATTCTTTCGTGATGCTGTCAGACGTTGAAGAGGACAGTGCCAACAATTAAACCAGGGGAGTTTCGTTTTACATTTTTTTGCATTGCATTGTGTTGAGTTGTTTATTTATGTTTTGTGTTTTGACGCATTGAAGGCAATGCTTCATTTAAGTGTGGGGGGATGTATTCATATTGTTGCATTTGTTTTGCTTTGTTATTTCATTCATTTTGTTTTTCGTTTGTGTCGTATGCATGAGTTGAGGATGAGATTGTTAGCCTATGACGAGGTAGTTGAAAAATAATAAAATTTTTGAAAAATTTTACTCTTGATTGGATTTGAGAAACCGTAGGTTGTTTGTCGAATATTTCAAGCACGCCTGTTTAACCAATGAGTTGTAGCGATGTATTTGATATTGTGAATGTCTGTTTGACCATTGCACGACATTAGGTGTTTGTGGAACTTGACGGTTCTTAAGTCTTGATAAACTTATTGATAGAGCATTCACTCTCTTTTTTTTTTTTGGAACATGCTTTTGAGCAATCGACTCCATCCGGGTTGCGAGCGAGATGTTTGAAATCCTATTCATCTTGTTTGTGGCTAAGTCTGCGGGAAAAAAATAATAAAATGGGGTTAAGCCTTGAAAAAAAAATAAAAAAATCTAGTAAGGCATCAGTTCCATCCGGGCTATAGACGAGGGGATTGAAATTCGAATCCTATCTAGTTATAGCTAAGTTTGCGGGTAATTATTGGGACTGTAAAAAGATCTAGATAATTGGTGCGTATTTTGCTTGAGAGAGTTTATGTTTTGTTGATGGATTGTTTGGAGGAGAGTTCTTGATTGTGAGGCTTACACTGAATTGTTATAGGTCGGCGAACAGTCTTGAAACTTTGTCTTTTGAAGTTACATGTAGCTGGGATAACATGACACACAAACACGTTCGCATTCGACTAAAGGTGTACCATTGATGATTGAGAGTAGCTATGAACTTGTTTTAGATGACAGTGGTTTTCTCTGAGGCTATGTTGTGTATGCTCATTCTTGCTTGTGTATTTGTTTTGTTTCATTTTGTTTTGCATGATTTACTCGAGGGCGAGTAAGGAGTAAGTGTGGGGTAATTTGATAGTTATGTTTTTAGTGCATTTGTTAGTTTCATTTTGTTGTTGTTTTGCATTAGTTTACATGTTTTATTTTTGCATTTTGTTCATATTGAATTTTTCGTGTTTGCATGATTGGTTTCTCGGTTTTGTGGTTAGGTTGTGCATTTTTGCTGATATTTGGAAGGAACTTTGGAGTCATAGAAATGCTGGAAATTTCGGAAATATTTTGGCCGCTCGATCTGTAGCTTTTCACCGATCGAGCGGGTGCTTTATGATGAAGACAGAAGCTATGGAATTTTTTAGCCGCTCGATCCGCAGCATCCTACCGATCGAGCGGCGCATGTGTTTTGAAGTCAGTAGCCTTGGGATTTTTGGCTCGCTCGATCGGCCAATGTTTACCGATCGAGCGGGCGTCGCTATCTGGGAAGAATTTTATATTTTTGGAAACTTTGTTATTTTAGACTCTAGGCTTTATTAGACTTTTAATTCCGTTTTAAGGTGATTTTGATGAGATTTGGAGACTCTCTCTTGGAGGTTAGGTTTTGTTCTTCAATTTTCTCTCAAGTTTTCTTCTTTTCTTGGAATTATTCTTGAATTTTTATGAATCGTTGTAGCTAAACTTTTATACTTGGTTTAGGGAGACGAAACCTTGATATAATTTATTCATGAGATTTGAATTGCAGTGTTTAATTCTTGTTAAGTATCAATATTTGATCTGGTTTATTTCATGCTTGTGTGTTTGATTATTAGATTGATCACCTGATAATTCTTTCGTACAATCTATTGCTAAATTAGAATTCAAATCCGTAATTGTTTGAATCAACTAATTTGCGAAGTAACTACGTTTGATATTTTCTGCTGTTGAATTTATTAATTCGTAGGATCAATTATTGACTAGGCTAAATACAACCGCTGGTGTTTGTGTTGTCTAGATTCGTCAGTTTTACTAGTTTGAATGCTACCGTGGATTTAAATCTGATCGCTGGTATTGGGTTAATTTATGGGGTAAGGGTTAATTTAGAATGCTGTTTTCTAATTAACTAAAATTAAGATAAAACAGGAATTTAATTTTCAATGATGAATATTTAATATGATTAATTATTTTTAGGAAATCGATGATTGAATGAATGAATATCAAGGATGTAGTCGATCAATACCAAGTCTCGTCTCTTATTGATTTCTCCGGTTTAATTTTCAATCTTGCATGTTAGTGATTATATTTATTTTAATTGCTTAAATTTTCAGTAGTTAATCTCAAACCTCAAAACCCTCCTTTTTATTTTACTTAGGACACAATAAATTTCACTTTCCTCGTGGGAACGATCCCTACTCTCGCTACTACATGTTTATTTAGTTAATCTGAGTTGGGTTAATTTGGGCGTGATACGACTAAGCGTTGCCAATTTCTTTTTCAACCAATCCTCATCGGCTAATAGTCATCATTCTACTCGCATCCACAACACAAACAAAAACATAATGCATGTCATCAGAAACACAAAGAACGAAACCATATGAATGCAATGTAAACATAATGAAGAACAAAATGACAAACAACACAACAAATAACTTACACCCCTCCCCCCATACTTATCCAAAGCATTGCCCTCAATGCTTAAGAGACACAAACAAATACAAAACCAACAGAGAACAACGAACAAATGCAATGCAAAAACAGAAACAGAATGCACAAAACATAAAGGGAACTCCCCTGGTCTACTGCGGTGCTTGAGCATCGGGATCCTCCTCATGGTACTCCGGAGGCGGCATCTCTCGTTCGGCAAACTCAAACTTGAATGGTGGAACTTGAAAGGAGGGAGCTGGAGCGGCATACTGGAAATGGAAATGAGGCGGATATGGCACAGCAACAGGAATGGACGAGATGTCGAGCCTCAAATGTGTGGTAATGCCATGGAGAAGAGCATCCATCCTCTGAAAATTTGCGGTCGCAGCAGCCATAAAATCTTTCTGAACATGACAAAATCAGTGAGCTCATGAATGGCCCCAGGAAATGGCCGACGACGGGGCTGCGGTGGTGGTGGCATAGGAGCGGAACTAGAAGCCGCTCAACCTCCCTCAGGAAATTCTTTCCTCCTCTTCTCTTTTTCTTCTGAACCAATGCCGCATCAACGGGCTGTCGCGGCTGCTGCCATTCTTCGTCGGCTCAAACTTGGACCCCAATCTGAATTCATAACTTTGAAATGATGCTGGGAAAGAAAATACGCAAGGAGGACGAGTAGATAGAGTGCCGGATCTCACTGTGAATAATTCGGCCGACATTGATCGGCCACCTCAAACTCAAAGCATAAAGAAGAATAGCACTGGCCATGTTGACACTGCTCGTATGAGAGATAGGCATCAAACGCTTGTCAGTAAATACGAACCATATCGACGACTCCACCAATAAAAATCTCTTCGGAAAATGAAGATACGTATTTGGGTCATGCCACGTCGCCCCATCAAAACATAATTGTTCAAAAATTTCATTAAAGTCGGGGTCGACCTTCAGACTCTGATACAACACATCATCAACAGCAGGAGTCTGAAGTAAGGCGTTCAATGCATTTTTATCAAAAGAAACAATTTTTCCCGGAACATACGCTTTACCATCCTCTCTTTCAGCAGCATTGGCATAAAACTCTCGCACCAAAGGCACAACCGCCGCCTTAGGTTGTTGACAAAAAACATCCCAATGTCTATAGCCAATTTTATCTCTACTCTACCCTCTCGATGCGTTAATTCAACACCCCTCTTGGGAATAGGGGTGTGATTGAGTTTAGCCTAATCATATCTTTCTTTGGCCGTAGCATTGATGAATTTTCCGGCTATGCCTGACGAAGACGAAGGCGCCAAAGCTCGCTGGGATGAGGATGCACCATCCAACATTGCTCGTTTTGGCCCCATGGAATTTGATAAATGAAAATCCGGCAAGATGTGGAGATAGCGCGGCCGAAATAGAGTTGCCGAGGTGATAGCGCTCAGTGGCCTGGTGACCGACGATTTCGGTTGGGAAAAATTCTAGCAAGTGAACTAGGTCAAGTTATAATATAGTTGGACAGAGTCCAAGTCGATCCCACAGAGACTAATGTTTAAATACTAAGATATAGACTATTCAGATTAATCTAGGCTAATTAAAATAAAGGATTTTTATAAATTATTAAACTAATGAAAATGAACTAAATTATTCTAAAGCAGAAGTTTAAATTAAATTAATGAACATAAAAGCTTTAAGACTGATTCAAATTTTAGGAAAATGACCAGGAACACACAACGGTACCAGACATCGATAATTGCCACGTATTGGATTTAATCAAACAAAACTCATTCATATTCACGACGAAATTCCCTAGAATAATTATTAATCTATTTCTAGAATTAATAACCCTATTTTCATTTAACAGTCCAATTATTTCTAATTGAATTTAATTAAACAAAAATGCATTCACGAGTTATGGAATTTCATCTTTCGCCTAAAATCGCACACTGAAACCGAATACTATTTCTAGCCGGTTTAACCATGTGTTGATCAATATTTTTGAAGCTAATTTCAATCTTTTCTTTTTCAAGTCCAGATCGAACGACATACATGCAATTAATTGGCCAGATTAAAAGAAAGAATTATGCACAAACATTAATCAATAAATATTCCATAAATCAAAATTCAATCAATCCGTTCCATGAACAAAAATCAATAGTCTGGCCCTATTGTGGCCCCGGTCAAAAAACGACTACTCCATAATAATAAAATCAAACAAAAGTTTCATGTTTGAATTCATAATAAAATAAAACAGAAAAAGAAGAAAAGAAAATTCTCAGCAATAGTGCCGAATCTTGCTTGCGTTGCGCGTTTCTTCTCTTCCAAGCTCTCAGCCGTCAAATCCCGAAAATCTCTCCAAAGTCTATCAGTAAAAAATCAGAAGTTTCAAAACTGCTCCCCAATTAGGGCTTTATTCCCTTTTATACCTCCTTTATTTTCGTCCAAAATAATGTTTAAAATTGACCAAAATAATCAGAATTCCAAAAATCCCAAATTCTGCACGAATTATTTTTTTTTCATATTTGCAGTGTACACAGACCCCGGACATGGTCCGTGCCTAGGTCCGTGTATTAAAAATTCCAGCCCAAACTTTTTACGAAGCCACACGGACCCTCTTCCAGAAGGTGCACGGGGTCCGTGTATTATTTTTCTTCCAATGTCTTTTGCTTCGAACATGCACGGACCCTCTTCCAAAGTATGCACAGGGTCCGTGCTATTTTCTTCCTTCAATTCTCTTGGCGACTTAAGATTTTTCCATGTTCTCTGGCCAAGATCCAATGTGGCATTGAATTGTTTGACTTTTTCTTCAATATTCAGTTCTTCTCAAATCTTAGTCAAACCTACAAACATAGAAAATATGACGATTTATGCACAAAACTCGGAATATAAATGCCAGATAAGCACGAATACGACAAAATAAAGTGCCAAATAAGCTATAAAATTCGTGCTTATCAAATCCCCCACACTTAATCAGAAGAAATTAGAGATGAGAAATATCGACACAGAATGGCACAATCAAAACCTTTGAATCTACCAAATCTCGTCACATCCAATCAAAAGCTCATACTTCGAAAATCACAAGCCTCGCTTTCGTCGCAATTCAAAACTCGAACACTACCCAGAAAAGATCAACATAATGAGACGTTTGTAGTGTGAGTGTCAGAACTTATACTCCTCAAAAGTTATTCGGTTCAAGGATCTCTCATGTTTATTCACCAACTAAAATTTTTCTTTCTTATTCTCGCCTCATATGCTTATCTTTCATATCCCTCTCTACTAAATTTGGAACAATT
Organism: Henckelia pumila; assembly: GCF_033568475.1. Taxonomy (NCBI): domain Eukaryota; kingdom Viridiplantae; phylum Streptophyta; class Magnoliopsida; order Lamiales; family Gesneriaceae; genus Henckelia; species Henckelia pumila. Next base: position 199,284,626 of record NC_133123.1, on the reverse strand, counting down.
ATGAGCCGGTCAATAGGTCTTTTAAGCTTATAACGTTCGGCCATGGTTCACAGGTACAATAAAGGATAAGAAAGCAAAAATGAGAGACAACAAACAAGTTGCCATTTAGCGCAATTAAAAAGCTCCATTCCCCATCTATTATTGAATTTCATCACTTTCTTTTGATTCATCAATACAACCCATTCTCTTCTTCTTTTTCCTCCTTTTCTTTTCAATACCCCTTAAAATTTTTTTTTCGGGTACTTTCTTCTTTTTTTATTTTTTTTTTAATTTTTTTTTCTTTTCAACTCAACCCTTTCTTTCATTCAAAAATAATTCACCAACTCCTTCAAATATTTTTCTGTGAATACTTGGAGTTTTTGTAAATTTAAAAGCGCCAAAAGGGTTTGTTTCTCTCAAAACTTAGGTAGAAAAATTAGTGTATAGGCTAAAAATCAGGTGGTCAATGTAGGACAGAAAGAATGACGAATGGGGTCTAATTGTGTGCCATTGGCACACACCATTCGATTTTTATCAGGCTCAATGGGGTTACTAGGGACAAAAGTGATGCATCAGGTAGGCTGGAAAGGCACAAACGGTCCAAAGATCGCTTAAATCATCCCTAAGTCATAATCATTCAAATTTTCGCTTCGAGGACTAATCAGACAAGTTCTAGGGATAACAACTGCAAACTTTCTCTCTTTTACCAAATTTTTTTTTTTCATGAGATCACCTCTTACCAATTCACAATTAACTTGCATAAGTTTGACAAAAGTGCATGAAAGGTGTCTCATAAAGTCAATGCAAAACTAGTTCATATCAAAGTCTCTCCTTGCAACTACAGCTAATCTCATTCTGTTCTAGGCACAAAACAATTTTTCAGGCGATCAAAAATCTAGCAAACTAATTGTTATGTCATGTACCACAAATGCTCATCTCTTTTTATTTTGAAATTTTTTTTCGCTAAGTGATGTGAAACAGAGTGTAATGAACGACCTACCCCCACACTTAGAATGCGACACTGTCCTCAGTGTTAAATGCTCAAAAAAATAAATAGAAAAATACCAATAGCAAAAACACTTCCCTGAAAAATGTCGACGACCATGCAAAATTAGGGGCAAGCGGCAGCCTGAGCAAAGGGAACTACAAAACCAACCAAAACGCGTAAAATAGAACAATGACGCACACAAGCACACAAAAAGGCTTCCCAAAATAAATTCAACAAATAAAAAGCACCACTGAGGGAAAAACCACAATATCCATGAAACTCCAATTAATAAAAGCGAGAAATCGCAACAACAGTTAAAACCCACGACATAACTAGAATAGGCTAGAGTATCCGCAAAATAAGTCCAAAGCGAAGCAACTACAGCAAATAAACTCCAAAACACACATAGTTCAAACCCATAACAAACTATCCATATCATCCAAAAGAACCATAGCAGACAATATCTCTAAACTACTCCTCCTCCGATGCAGAAGCTGACTCGGCAAGGTCATCCAGGGCAGAGCGATCAAAAGGCGGCGCATGAATGTCAGTGGAGTAGGACTGGGAAGTGGCATGATGCTGTAGTCGAACCATACCAGTGCGAAGCTCATCCAAGCAGTCAAATATGGCAGAGAAAACGCGACGAGTGCCCCACGGAGCTCTGGCGTGGACGTGTGCACCGGCGGGAGGATCAGCAACCTGATCAAGGTAAGCTTCTTCCTGAATGCGAGCCTCTCGGGCTTCATCTGCAGCTGTAGGTGGTGGGACTGGGGGATCTCGTGCATGATAGTGAGTGTTGCGGCTCTCACGGTTCTTATACCATCCACCCTGTCGAAAAATGAAATACATACCAGTCATAGCATGGGCAGTGAGCACGTGCTTCGGCGCTGGTGCAAGAGAAGCCTCGCCAGTCAAATCGACGCCGCAAGCCGTCAAAATCCTCGAAGCTGTAATGGCGAAAGGAGCAGGATGCTTGGCATTCGGAGCACAAGCCAAGTGAGCGACAGTACGCATATGTGAGATCAAGATGCTCGCCAATGGAATCGCAGTGATATCTCCCAACCCGTACAACATCTTATGAATCAAATACATATCCAGGTTGCGCACCTCATTGTTTTCAGACTTCCGAGGGATGATGTTTGCACTGATGAAGTAGCAGATAAGGCGATCAATCAAAGGGAGAGTGGTAGGGAGGATGTTGTAATGAGAAAAAGTTTTTACCCTACGGTAGGTGAGGCGCGACATAGCAAGGTTGAAATTGTAGGCAGGGTCAGACAAGATAGCATCATATTGGTTGTAAACAACCGGAGGGCCCTCATTCGGAATGTGCAAAAGCTGGGCCAAGAACTCACTCGTCACCTCGATGCGAACTCCCTTCACAAAAGTCTGAATTGTTTGCATCCCTGTTTTGTCCTTCTCTTCAATATTGGCATAGAACTGCCAAACCAACTCGGGATAGTAATCCCCTTGGATATCCAGAATAGAACGCCAGCCAAATCTATCAAACTCTGCTCGCAGTGGTACCTGAGCATCAATAGTCGGGTGGATGGATTTCTCAACAATCATGGAATTACCCTTCATTTTCTCATACCACTGAAAATTTTCCAAATTAGTGAACCTAGTGTCATCAAACGCAGCCCCCCCCCCTCCGCTGCGAGAAGACGAAGCGCCTCCCCGCGCACGCTTACTAATAGATTTTCTCGGCGCCATAGAAAAATAATCAAAAATTCCAACACCACCCCTTTCGCAAAACCTCCAATTAAAACCACACAACCACAATAACAAAGCAATATATATAACCAATAAATCCCAGGACGGAACCCCGCACAACTTCACTTTAGCAAACCGGGCAAAGAAACCAACCGTAGCAGTCACAAATGCGCAAAAGAAATATAATCACCAATAATCCATGTTACCAATACAAAACGTCAATCATCAAACTCCATGCAATACTCTCGACCAACAACCGTAATCAGAATTCAAACCTAAACCGAGAAATAAATCGAGGTGACTCAAGAACGGAGGAGGTAAGCCACACTTACCCCAAGATGAAGTGAGAACGAAACTTGAAAGAGAAAGTAACAGGGCGGCCTTGGGCTGTCGATCACACAGAACAGAAGCAGGAAAGGCGCGGACTGTGGTTCTTGTTGGTGGTGTGGTGTGAAACAGAGGCGGCGAGTTGGTTGCTGGGTGTAGGACGGCGGCACGGAGGTGTATACGGGTGAAGAATACGGAGGTGATAGCCGGAGGAGGATGAACGGTTTCTGGAAAGGGAGAAAAGAGGAGGAAAGAATTTGGGGATTTAGGGATTTGAGGAGGGTGTGAGAGACAGATCGCGAGTCTGTCAAATTTAAACCCAAAATCGAAAGTCACGGACCCCGTGTCCGGGTCCGTGTCTACATCCGTGTGCCCACGCATTGCGTAAAATTTCTGAGTGAAAAATGCATGGACCCTGGAAGCTGGTCCGTGTCACCTCCGTGCCTTGACGATTACGGTATTCAAAATACACGAACCTCGGATAGTGGTCCATAATTGGGTCCGTGTAGCTACGCACTTTCACAATTTCTCACATTTTAAATATACGGACCCTCACACAGGGTCCGTGTAGGGTCCGTGTCACCTTTTTTCAGCTCAAAATAATAAACAAAAAATAACCCTTAAAACTCACAATCTTAAACCACACAAATTAGTTTGCATCTAAGAATTTCAGATAAAACACTCAAGCACGCAGGATGCAAAAATGTACAGAGACTCCCCTGAATGATACGATTCCCAACAATATATGTGCTCTCCTCCTCAATCATCGATTTGCTCAGATTCAGTAAAAATCTGCACCCACAAAAATTCACCGAGATTAACTAAAGAAGAACTAAAAATAAATTAAACAATAAAAACAAAACAAAACGAAATAAAAAATAAAATAAAAAAAACAAAAGGAAAAGAAACTGGGTTGCCTCCCAGCTAGCGCTAAATTTATAGTCTATAGCCCGACTGTGCTTCCCTTTCAATTTTAAGGTGGATCATTTGATGTCGTGGATCTATATCCTTCGTCACCACGATTTCTGCGTATGCTGTCATCCAACATCACTATGGGTCCAAGTCCTTTTATATCATCGATGCTCCACCCCATTGTGCAAATATAATCGCGTAAGAGCCTAGCAAGCTTTGATTCTTCCCTACCTGCCAAATAAGATGAAACAATTACAGGTATACTTGAATCTTCCAATGTCACATATTTCAAATAAGAGGGCAAAGATTTATATTCAAGTCCAAGAGGCTCTTCGACAGAAAATTTTGGATTTTGCGAGATTGCAGTTAATTCTTTCGTCTTCAAAGAGGAAAATTTCACTTCATTTCGTACCTCAACATTGCTACCTACACATGTACCACGAGCATCAACATTCAGACAAAAATCATTGACTTTAGGATAAGAGGAATCACTTTTAAACATATTAAACACCACTTGCTTATCATTCAACCGAAGTATTAATTCCCCCTTCTGAACATCAATTAATGCTCTACTGGTTGCCAAGAATGGACGTCCTAATATCAAAGGAGTTTCACGATCATCATCCATATCAAGTACCACAAAGTCCACAGGAAAGATAAATTTATCGACTTTAAGCAAAACATTTTCCACTATTCCCTTAGGATGTTTAATTGATCTATCAGCAAGCTTGAGGGACATAGTGGTAGGTTCCATTACTCCTATACCCAATTTTTTTGCAAGTGAATATGGCATTAAATTGATACTAGCACCTAGATCACATAAAGCTTTATCAAATGACATGCTACCGATAGCACAAGGTATAGAAAAACTCCCTAGATCTTGAAGTTTTGGTGGGAGCTTGTTTAGAAGTACTGCCGAACATTCCTCATTCAAATTCACGGTACCCAAATTGGTCAGCTTCCTCTTATTTGCTAGAATTTCTTTCAAGAACTTAGCATAACTCGGTATTTGAGCTAGGGCATCTGCAAAAGGGATGTTAACATGGAGTTTCTTGAAAATTTCAAGAAATTTTTTAAATTGATGATCAAAATTTAATTGTCTAGCTCTTTGGGGAAAAGGAAGACTAGAAATATCAACATTAGAATTTAAGTCATCTTCCTTACCTTTCTTACCTTTGCGTGGAGATAGAATGACGTGTTCTGGTGTGTGCTCTACCTTGACTTCTTTCTCCTCTGTCTTGACTGTCATAGCTTGTTGCACAAAGATGGCATTCACTTCCTTAGGATTCTTCACTGTGTCACTAGGTAGTGAGCCTGGAGCCCGGGAAGATAACTGGTTTGCCAATTGTCCCAACTGAGTTTCCACCCTTTGCATCATGGCATCATGGTTCTGCCATCTCATCTCGTTTCCAGCTATGTATTTTGCAAGCATATCTTCAAGATTTGACTTGTTCTAAGATGTGTTGAAACCCGGCGGCATAGAAGGTCCAGCACCTTGTGGAGGTCTAACTGTTTGCTGCGGAGGCCTTTGTTGTGCAGGCTGCTGAGGTAGATTAAAACATTGAGGCTCGACAGAATTTTCAGCCTGTTTCCACCAAAAATTTGGGTGACTTCTCCAACCCGGATTGTATGAGAAACTGTACGTATTAAACTGTTGTCGCCCTTGGTTCCCCACATAATTCACCGAATCTCCTTCAAAAACTGGCATCCCATCAAAAAATGCATCTGGCATGAATGGAATGCCACTTGATGGTCCTCCAACTGCCTCAGTGCTTCCTTGGACTTGATTCACTTGTTTTACTGGTGCCGATTTATTAGCTTGCAGTTGGGACACTTGATGGTTCAGTCCATCGAGTTTTGCTGTAATCGCTGTTAGAGCATCCATCTCAAGGAATCCAACTTTCCTTTCTCTCCTGCTGTCTTGCCAACCAACATTGCTTTCAGCCATATTTGATATGATTTCAAGTGCTGCTGTAGGAGTCTTTCTATAGAGGCTGCCATTGGCAGCTGCATCAAGCATAGAATGAACAGATGAATCAACTCCATAGTAGAAAGTTTCTACTTGTTGGCCCACTGATAACCCATGCACCGTACATACTCTCAGCATATTTTTAAATCTTGTTCATGCGGCATTCAAAGATTCCCCATCCTTTTGCCTGAAAGACATGATTTCATTCCGCAACTGTGTAACTTTGGTTGGTGGGAAATACTTGTGCATGAACACTTCAACCAGACCATCCCAGGTAGTAATCGATCCCTCTCGCAAATCTCGAAGCCACTCAATCGCTTCTCCTTGTAGTGAAAACGAAAATAACCTCAGCCGAACAGCATCAGAAGTCACTCCATTAAATTTGAAGGTGTCACATATTGACAAGAATTGCTCCAGATGAGCGTTCGGATCCTCAGAAGGCGCCCCTCCAAATCTGACTTGCATCTGTATCATCTGGATGATGGCTGGTTTAAGTTCAAAAGTGTTCGCTTGAACTGCAGGACGAACAATGCTGGATCCATATCCTCCAACCAATGGTCTATAAAGATCCATCAGAGTGCGGTTATTCTCTTCTTCAGCCATATCTTCAAGCTCCTCTTCAGATTCAAAATTTAGAGCCAAGTTATGCTGCCTTCGATCTCTACGTATACGACGAAGAGTGCTTTCAATCTCTAGATTAAGTGGTATGAGGTCTTCAGAATCTCGAGCACAGCTCATATAACATGAGATATACTCCTGAAAAAATTAAAGTGCACAAATCAACCACTTAAATAAAAATTAAACAAAGTAAAAAAAAAAAAAAACCTAGTCTCAAATAAATAATCAATCCTAATAGTAAACAAATAGTCCCCGGCAACGGCGCCAAAAACTTGACCGACGATTTCGGTTGGAAAAAATTCTAGCAAGTGAACTAGGTCAAGTTATAATATAGTTGGACAGAGTCCAAGTCGATCCCACAGAGACTAATGTTTAAATACTAAGATATAGACTATTCAGATTAATCTAGGCTAATTAAAATAAAGGATTTTTATAAATTATTAAACTAATGAAAATGAACTAAATTATTCTACAGCAGAAGTTTAAATTAAATTAAATGAACAGAAAAGCTTTAAGACTGATTCAAATTTTAGAAAAATGACCAGGAACACACAACGGTACCAGACATCGATAATTGCCACGTATTGGATTTAATCAAACAAAACTCAATCATATTCACGACGAAATTCCCTATAATAATTATTAATCTATTTCTAGAATTAATAACCCTATTTTCATTTAACAGTCCAATTATTTCTAATTGAATTTAATTAAACAAAAACGCATTCACGAGTTATGGAATTTCAGCTTTCGCCTAAAATCGCACACTGAAACCGAATACTATTTCTAGTCGGTTTAACCATGTGTTGATCAATATTTTTGAAGCTAATTTCAATCTTTTCTTTTTCAAGTCCAGATCGAACGACATACATGCAATTAATTGGTCAGATTAAAAGCAAGAATTATGCAAAAACATTAATCAATAAATATTCCATAAATCAAAATTCAATCAATTCGTTCCATGAACAAAAATCAATAGTCTGGCCCTATTGTGGCCCCGATCAAAAGACGACTACTCCATAATAATAAAATCAAACAGAAGTTTCATGTTTGAATTCATAATAAAATAAAACAGAAAAAGAAGAAAAGAAAATTCTCAGCAATAGTGCCGAATCTTGCTTGCGTTGCGCGTTTCTTCTCTTCCAAGCTCTCAGCCGTCAAATCCCGAAAATCTCTCCAAAGTCTATCAGTCAAAAATCAGAAGTTTCAAAAGTGCTCTCCAATTAGGGTTTTATTTCCTTTTATACCTCCTTTATTTTCGTCCAAAATAATGTCTAAAATTGACCAAAATAATCAGAATTCCAAAAATCCCAAATTCTGCACGAATTATTTTTTTTTCATATTTGCAGTGTACACGGACCCCGGACATGGTCCGTGCCTAGGTCCGTGTATTAAAAATTCCAGCCCAAACTTTTTATGAAGCCACACGGACCCTCTTCCAGAAGGTGCACGGGGTCCGTGTATTATTTTTCTTCCAATGTCTTTTGCTTCGAACATGCACGGACCCTCTTCCAAAGTATGCACAGGGTCCGTGCTATTTCCTTCCTTCAATTCTCTTGGCGACTTAAGATTTTTCCATGTTCTTCGGCCAAGATCCAACGTGGCATTGAATTGTTTGACTTTTTCTTCAATATTCAGTTCTTCTCAAATCTTAGTCAAACCTACAAACATAGAAAATATGACGATTTATGCACAAAACTCGGAATATAAATGCCAGATAAGCACGAATACGACAAAATAAAGTGCCAAATAAGCTATAAAATTCGTGCTTATCACCTGGCGGAGATGGACGACTAAGGCGAGTGGAGATGGATGGCCGGCTGGTGTACCGTGCAGGGGAGGTATCGGCGAAGAGGAAAGACTGCGGCTAGGATAGAGTGCTCGGTGGCTAAGATGGCACGGCAACTGGTAGGGCAGAGGAGTCGGCGGCATGCAGCAGGAAGAAGGCGGTCGGCAGAGAAGATGGATTTGGAGAGGAGATTAGATCGACGGTGTTGAATCGGCGATGAAGTGGTGATGTAGGCGGCAGGGATGATACGCCAAGATCGATTTCTGCAAGAAAAGTGCCGAATTTAGCGAGGGAATTAGATGGAGATTTGGGGGTTTAGGGATTTAGAAAAGACAGAGGAGAGAAAGTGAGGGAGAAAAGAAGGGGGTTCCCGATTTAGTCGAATAAAAGCACGCTCACTCGAGCGAGCTAGGGGGCTCGCTCAAAATTACATCGAGTTTAGAGTATCTCGCGCTCGAGCGAGATTAATTTTCCAAAAAAGTTCTCAAAACAGAGGGATTCTCGCTCGAGCGCATATGGCGTCCGCTCGAGCGAGATCCTGAATTCCAAAAAAAATTAAAACAGAGAACTACTCGCTCGAGCGAGATAGAGGAAAAAAAATTTATTTTTATTTTTCAAAAAATTTTGAAAAGGAGCACACAAATTTCAAAATATTAACTTAAAGCAATAAAAATAACCCAAAACAAAATAGAGTAGGGAAAAGAAAACGGGGTTTCCTCCCAGTCAGCGCTAAATTTATAGTCTATAGCCCGACTGTACCTCCCTTTTTAATTTTTTGGGTCATGCAAGTCGACGGTGGTCTGTGTTTGATCCATGATACCACCTAGATAAACTTTTATCCTTTGCCCGTTAAATTTGAATGCTCCTGTGGCAGGACTATAAATTTTTACCGTGCCATACGGCATCATTTGCTTGATAGTGTACGGTCCGGACCATCTCGAACATAGCTTTTCTGGCATGAGTTTCAAACGTGAGTTGTATAATAAAACAGTTTGGCCTACCTCGAACTCACGTGAGACAATGCGTTGATCATGCCATTTATTGGTTTTTTATTTGTAAATCCGAACATTCTCATAAGCATTCAACCGAAGCTCCTCAAGTTCATTAAATTGCAGCAAACGTTCTTCACCTGTGGCCTGCACATTAAAATTCAGAAATTTAGTAGCTCATAGTGCTTTATGTTGAAGCTCAACAGCAAGATGACACGCTTTACCATATAAAAGCCTAAAGGAAAAAGTTCCTATAGGTGTTTTAAATGCAGTACAATAAGCCCATAATTCATCATCCAATTTATTCGACCACTCTTTCCTGTTTGCATTCACTGTTTTCTCTACAATTCTCTTCAACTCCCTATTCGATATTTCAATTTGCCCACAATTTTGGGGATGATAAGGTGTTTCCACCTTGTGAGTAACCCCATATTTAGTTAACATTGTGTCAAATTGATGATTACAAAAGTGGATTCCTCCATCACTAATTATGGCTCTAGGGGTACTATATCTAGCAAATATGATTTTTTTCAAAAATTTCACAACCGCCCTAGAGTCATTTGTCCTACAAGCAAGTGCTTCAACCCACTTAGACATATAATCGACCGCAACCAAGATATATTTGTTCCCCTCAGAGGCAGGAAACGGTCCCATGAAATCAATACTCCATACATCAAAAACCTCACAAACAATAATATTATTTAAGGTCATTTCATGTTTCCTAGAAATATTACCAATTTTTTGACAAGCATCACAAGCAATCACATAGGCATACGCATCCTTAAACAACGAAGGCCAATAGAATCCTGACTGAAGTACTTTAGCAGCGGTTTGACCCGCGCCAAAGTGACCTCCAGTCGGACGTGTGTGACAATGAGAGAGTATAGAACTTACCTCTTCCACTGGAATACACCTACGAATAATACCATCTGCACAGATCTTAAACAAAAAAGGATCTTCCAACAAAAAATGTTTCAACTCTGAGAAAATTTTTTTTTTCTGTTTATAAGTTAAATATGAGGGAAGAAACTTACTTGAGAGGTAGTTAACGATGTCTGCATACCATGGTAAATTTGTTACCTCAAACAGATGCTCGTCTGGAAAATCATCATGAATCACTTGTGTTTCAGCTCCTTGATTCTCCAAACGGGAAAGGTGATCTGCTACTTGATTTTCTGAGCCCTTCCTGTCAATTATTTTCAAGTCAAATTCTTGCAACAACAATACCCAACGAATTAACCTGGGTTTAGCATCCTTCTTGCTCATCAAATATTTTAGCGCCGAATGATCCGTGTGAACGATGACTTTTCTTCCCACCAAATGTGATCTGAATTTATCCAATGCAAACACTACCGCAAGAAGTTCTTTTTTAGTAGTTGCATAATTCAGTTGGGCGGCTGACAGGGTGATACTAGCGTAGTAAATCACATGAAGAACTTTGTCCCTCTTTTGTCCAAGCACGGCTCCCAATGCAGTGTCACTCGCATTACACATCAATTCAAACGGCAGATTCCAGTCAGGTGCTACTATCACTGGTGCAGTTGTCAATTTCTGCTTCAAAATCTGAAAAGCCTGTAAGCACTCAGCAGAAAATTAAAAGGCACCTCTTTTATCAACAAATTAGTGAGGGGCTTAGCAATAGAAGAGAAATCTTTAATAAATCTCCTATAAAAACCCGTATGCCCAAGAAAACTTCTAATTCCTTTTAAATTCGTGGGAGGTGGAAGCTTTTCAATTACTTCCAATTTTTCCCGGTCCACCTCCACACCTACCTCGGACACCTTATGTCCTAACACAATGTCTTCCCTTACCATGAAGTGTCATTTCTCCCAATTTAGCACAAGTTTACTCTCCTCACACCTCTGCAAAACCTTTTTCAAATTACCTAAACAGGCATCAAAAGATGACCCAACCACAAAAAAATCATCCATAAATACTTCAATAAACTTTTCAACCATATCATGAAAAATTGCCATCATACACCGCTGAAAAGTGGCAGTGGCATTACAAAGGCCAAAAAGGATCCGTTTATATGCAAAAGTACCATAAGGACAAGTAAAAGTGGTTTTATGTTGGTCCTCAGGTGCTAAAGGAATTTGCATATATCCGGAATAACCGTCCAAAAAAGAGTAAAATGCATGCCCTGCTAGTCTCTCAACCATCTGATCAATAAAGGGAAGGGGAAAGTGATCCTTATGAGTGGCATCATTCAACATTTTCAATAACAGTCATCCCTCCCTTTTTAGGCACTACTTGAATTGGACTCAGCCATTCACTATCAGATATAGGATAGATAATACCTGCATCAAAGAGTTTTATCACCTCCTTTTTCACTACCTCTTGCATAGTTGGGTTGAGTCGCCTCTGTGGTTGAGTGTATGTCTTGTGTTCCACCTCCATCAATATTTTGTGCATGGACATGGTTGGACTAATCCCATTGATGTCAGCCAAGCTCCATCCTATGGCTCTTATGTGTTTTCTAATCACCCTCAACAATTTTTCCTCTTCACAACCTGTCAAAGAAGATGAACATATTACTGGCAGTTTATCGTTCTTTAATAAATACAAATATTTCAAGTGAGAAGGGAGTGGTTTAAGTTCAAGAGTAGAGGGCTCCTCGGTGGATGGCTTCAGTGGTTTTGGAGCATGGTCAAGCTCCCCCATCTTAGTATTGACAAGTCTGTCAAAGGGTAGACTCCAATTCAGATATCGTGCCGCTTCATGAACTTCCTTGCTGACATGATCCTCATTAGTTGTTCCTGTCAAACATATTTTTAAAGGATCCACAGACAACTGTTCCTGTAGAGAACACTCAACCAAATCATCAGTAATATCAATTTTGAAACAATCAAAATTGTCTGCAGGATAACGAATGCCATGAAAAAAATTAAAAATAATTTTTTCATCATTCATACGCAATATCAATTCTCCCTTATGCACATAAATCAATGCCTTTCCAGTGGCTAAAAATGGTCTATCCAAAATAAGAGGTATCTCACGATCCTCTTCCATATCAAGCACAACAAAGTCCACTGGAAATATAAACTTATATACCTTAACCAATACATCTTCCACAATCCCCCTTGGATATTTTATAGATCTGTCAGCTAATTGCAGGGAGATAGTGGTTGGCTTAACTTCATCAATTCATAGCTTTTCAGAACATGAATAAGGCATAAGATTAATGCTTGCACCTCATATAAAGCCTTGTTAAAAAATGATTTGCCAATAGTGAATGGAATTGAAAAGCTACCGGGATCCTTAAGTTTCGGAGGGAGTTTATTTTGTAAAATGGCAAAACATTTCTCCGACAACTTCACAGTTTCAAAATCCACCAATTTTCTCTTGTTAGACAAAATCTCTTTCAAAATTATTTTATAACTGGGCATTTGAGCCAAAGCATCTGCAAATGGAATATTAATATGAAGCCTTTTGAAAATCTCTAGAAATTTTGCAAATTGATTATCCAATTGCAGTTGCTTTGCTCTTTGGGGGAAGGGAAGTTTACTCAAATCAATATTATCATTAATAATTGGGTTAGAAGACTTACCTTTCTTGCCCGTAGGCGTCGAGTCTGCTTTCTTGGGTGCTTCCTCTAGCCCATGTTCCTTGAGTGACTCACTTGATTCATCATCCTCAGTATTCTTTTCTGCAGTCTCTGCTTGCGATCTAGTCATCGCCAGATAGCATTGGCATCCTTGGGATTCTTCTCAGTATTTCTAAGCCACGATCATGTTGGCCTAGTTGACAATTGTGTCGCTATCTGGCTCATCTGTGTTTCCAACTTCTGCAACATTGCCTTCTGAATCTGTAGATGAGTCTCAGCACTCGCTACATATTTCATCATGATTTCTTCAAAGGAGGGCTTTTTCTCGACTGGCTTCAATGTGTTGGCTTTAGGATCTGCAGGTTTCCACGAGAAGTTTGGATGATTCTTCCAGCTAGGATTATAGGTATTGTTGTAGGGATTGTACGGCTGTCTTCCTTGATTTCCCATGAAATTCGCCGCATCAATCTCAAATACTTGTTGTTCCTTGGGCTTTTGAGCTTGCACTTGATTAGCTGGAGCTATTTTCATAATTGTCATCTGATGAGTAAGAGCACAGATTTTGGCATTCAGTGTTGTCAGTGCATCGACTTATAGTACTCCAGCCTTTTTCTCCTTCTTAACATCTGGCAATCCAATGTTGCTTTCAGCCATGTTTCCAATGATTTCCCATGCCTCTGTTGGTGTCTTTCTGAATAGGCTTCCGTTAGCAGTAGCATCCAACATGGATCGAATAGAGTGATCAGCCCCGTTGTAGAAGTTTTGAGTCTACTGGCTCTGAGTAAGATTATGTTGAGGACACATCATCAACATCTTTTTAAATCGGGTCCAAGCCGCATGTAGAGATTCAGATTCCTTATGCCTGAATGAGATGATGTCAGAAAATAGTTTTGTCATCTTCGTGGGAGGAAAATACTTGTTCAGAAAAGTCTGAACAAGTTGGTTCCATGTAGTGATAGAACCTGCAGGCAATTCATCTAGCCATTCAACAGCTTTGCCTTGTAGAGAGAATGGGAATAACCGCAGCCGCACTGCATCAGTTGTTACCCCATTAGCCTTAAAAGTGTCGCAGATCAACAGAAAATGCTATAGATAAGCGTAGGGGTATTCCACAGATATACCCCCAAATCTTGCTTGCAACTGAATCATCTGAATGATTGAAGGCTTCAATTCAAAATTATTCTCCTTGACTGTAGGGCGAACGATGCTAGATCCATAGCCTTTAGTAGGTGGACGAATGATGTCTTTAACAGTTCTGTAGTCCGCCATTTCTTCTTCTGATTCAGATTCTGTTTCAAGTTCAAGATTGATAGATCTCTTGGCCTTTCGGATTCTGCTGAGCATGCGTTCAATCTCCAAATCAAGTGGTAGTAGCTCCCTGGATCGAATGCTATGCATGCACAACAAATAGTACCTGAAAATCAGCAAGAAATAAAATTCAAAATTTACGAAAATAAACAAATTCTAATCTCAAGCAAAATAAAAATTCTGATATCTAACAGTCCCCGGAAACGGCGCCAAAAACTTGACCGCTAAAATCGGTGTGATTAAAATCAACTAACAAGACTACCAGGTCAAGTTATAGATAGTGAATAAAATCAGATGTCGAACCCACAGGGACTGTATAAATATGACTACCAGAATGTGATTATTCCTACTTAATCTAGACTAATTAATAAGAGTGATTTCAGATTTTAAACTAAAACTTAAATAGCAAATAAAATTCAACTCAGTAAAAACGCGGCAGAGATTTTGGATTAAAATTCAATTTGGGAAAAGCTCGATCAAGGACACACGTAGGTACCAGAAATTATGTAACAAGTGGTTGATTCAAGATTCAGACTTAATCTTAATTCACAGGAATTCTCCTACTTTGTTCAAAGGACTATTTCTAGAACAATCAAACCTATTCAAATATTAACGGATTAATCTTTTGTAATTCTAATCAAATTCGAATGCATGACGAACTGTGAAAATTCAGTTTACACCCAAACCGCATAATGAAACCGAATTCTATTTCTAGTCGGTTTTACAATATATTGATTATCAAAGTGATCGAAATCGAAACATCCTCTGTCGACTTGGAATCGATTATCATGCAAGCAAATAACTTGACAGGTAATTCACAAGACAAATATAAATTCGACAATCAATAAAATAAAATCAAGTCTGAAAATTCTCAAATAAACAATCAAGTTTTCTACATAAATTGTCAGTCCCAATCTCGTGGCCTTGATCGAAAGAGAAAAACTACTCAAAGTTTAACATGATTCAAAAACAAAAGTTTTTAATCCAAAACATAAACTAGAAATCAAAAATAAAAAGAAAAGAAGAAAAGCAGAATCAGAGATGATGTTGGCCGCCTCTTGCCTTCAACGAAGTTGTGTAACCCTTATTCAGATAAATAGATTCATAATTATATGTCTAAGGGTCTTCAAAAGATGGTATCCTTCTCGAGCAAGAGTTTTCTTTTAAAAAAATTATGTACGCGTTGCTCGCTCGAGCGAGCACAAGTCTCGCTCGAGCGAGACACTTTCTGTCCAGGGAATTTCTTTTCTCGCTTTGCTCGCTCGAGCGAGCATAGCCTCTCATTCGAGCAAGCAAAATTCTGTCTCGAAGAGCAATTATTCTCTCGCTCGAGCGAGCACACGTCTCGCTCGCTCGAGCAAGAATACTTCTGGAAAAAATCCTTTCTCACGGGCTCGCTCGAGCTAGCATAGCCCTTCGTTCGAGCGAGTCCATCTCTGTCCAAAAATTAGGATTTTGCCGAGTTTCCCTACAAAATGGACCAGGAAGAGTATTATGGAGACAAATTCATTAAACATGCTAAAACTAAATAAAACAACAACAAAAACATATGAATGCATGAAAAACAAACAAAAAATATGCATATAAAACACAATTATCAAATTTCGCGGAAGAACTCTTCGAAAAGAAGAGGAACCTTTTGTGGAAAAACAAGCTACCGGGAAGTAAAAAAACTCGCCGAAAATTTTGTAACATGGCTCATATCGGACGATGGTCAGAGAATATCTGCCCAGAATGTCCAAATCAGAAGGAGCCAGAATTTGGAAAAACATTTAGACCTCGAATGGATCGGAAGGATTTTTCGAGACAAGCAAAGGTGGACAGAGACCACTAAATATGTGTTTTCACAGGGGCCTACTTCAAAAGCAAAAGATGCCCCGACAACAATAAAGAATGCATGTGAGGAGAATAAAGCCAAAATAAAGTGGTCGACATGTGACTCATCCACTAGTAAAAGATGTCATCAATAATGGCATAAAAAAATTTCAAGACAACTGTAAGATTCCCTAAAGTTTCTCGGTGAAACGAGTGGAACTACAGCTATAAATACAGGCATTTGAGAAAGCTGAAGATATCGATCATTCCCTTCATTTTTCTTACGAATAAATTGTTGTAATACTTCTCTCTCTTTTGTACTAAGTTTTCTTTTCATGTATTTCAAGAACAATGCTACTATGAGTAGCTAAACAAGTTGTCTTCTCCTCTTCAAAGGAGTTGATTTATGTAATAATATTATGTCTGAATAAGTTTCCTAAGTCTCTCATTCTTCCATGCTCATATTTTATAATAAATTTATATATCATACGCCTTAAGGTAGAAAACGAATTAAGGTTATGTTGTGTGTCTTTGAAGGAGCTTATGCAAAAACCAGCTGTTACGACTGCATGGTTGAGTGTGAGGAGCACTTCGTAAAACTCGGCAGGTATGACCCGACGACATTATGGTCGAAGACGTATTTGAATTTAATTCATCTTACGGAAGCATGTTGGACCCTAATCCAGAGTATATCGGCTGGAAACCTTGCGAATCGACCTTGCGTAACCGATAGTCTTGCATGGCCGGTACTAGTTCGATAGGTATAACAATGTAACGTACAAAATATTAGTTACTAAATAATATTTAATTCAAAAATGGGGACCATTATGGAGTTGAAATAAAGAAAATTGTGGTTATAAGGGAGTTAAGATAAAGTTTGGAGGGTTAGTAGGGATTTTTAAATCATTTACCCTTTATCTAAACCTTTGAATATTTAATTTATCATATATCCTGAACGTGACATTAAAATAAAATAATATAAAAAATTATATATACACATGTATCGTGTGCAAAAGACACTAGTATCATTTTAAGATTTTCCTATCCTTTGGAGTCCTTCATTCTAAGCATCTTTGGATTATGTAGATCCTCCGTAATTTACGAGGAGTTATTCTAGCTATACTATGTTTTCATAACTAGATCGGTAGTCGAACCGATGAACCCTTAAAAAACGGTTCAACCGGATGCGCGGTCGGACCGAAATATTGTTATATATATAATAATAATATAATATCATAATTGATATATTTTAAATTCAAAAAGCATAAATATGTATATATAATAATAATATATATACTTACCAAAGTTTAAATCTAAACAACAACCTATATATATGATCAAAATATGAAATCTAATTATTTATATATTTTATAAACAAAAATTAAGACAAAAGAAGCTCAAATACTACTAAAATACGTACTATTTTTAAAAATTTTAAAACCAAATAATCATGTATATGTAACCAAAAATAAAATTTTTAAATTTTAATTATAGGAAATATTTTTTATGGAAAATAAGAAATAATTACATTTTTAAAAATTTAAATTTTTTTTTAAAAAAATTAAATGAACTTGTCGAATCGGTTTTGAACCGGTTCGCCGGTTCAAGGCTAGTCGAACCGGTTTTTTACAAGATTTGACCGGTTCCGATCGAGCTAATTGTAAAAACGATTTTTAAGCATATTTTGAACTGGTCGTGACCAATTTGCGGTCAAACTAGTTGGTCTGGTCCGATTTTAAAAAAATTGATTCTACATATTTAAGTCAATTATATTTCAACTTTAATCCTTTAAATATTAAAATAGTATATAGTATTACCATCTATATATAGTATAGATATGAGATATTTAAAAAAATAAAAAGATATGAGGTATTTGGAAAATTGAATAACATATATTAATAAAATTAATTAAGATATTATTATAATTCGATATTTGTTTCTTTGTCTTTGTACTATCTCTATCTCTTAGGTCATCTCCAACCCAAAACTCTATTTTAAAGCAGCTTTATTCTAAAATAGTGCAATTTCTGCACCAAATATAACATTCATCTTCAACCCACTTACTTCAAATCTTACTCTAAAAAAAATATTCTCAAAATATTCCTTCTACCTTACTTTTTATTATTCATAAACATATATATTTATACATTTGCATTAATTAATTACATTACATATAATTTTTATTATATTAATATTATAATATTAATAATTACAATAATATAACTAAAATGATAAATATATTAATTTGGTATTATTATAATAATATATTATAAGAAATTAAATATTGTCTAATTATTTTAAAAATTATTAAATATTTTTAATTACTATTACACAAAATAATTATTTTTTAAATAATCAGAAAAAAAAATTATTTTTTAAATAATACCTTAATTACAATTCATTATTTAAAAATTAAACTATTTTTCTTTTTTAAAATTTTATTTTATTTGCATTATATAAATAATAATAAAAACAAAAATAAAATAAAAAAAGAAAGTAAAAACACCCTGTGTGAAACCCGAGACTTTGGCCCCAAGTTTATTCCATAAGGAATAAAACTCCCAAGCATGGAAACCAAAATCTTTCCTTTTTGTGATAACGAGGTAATGGCTGATATTTTGGACAAGAATCAATATAATTTCAAAAATTAAATCAAGGAATGAAGATGTAAGATTTTTCTTTCCCAAAGCTTCGAAATCAAGGCAGATCTCCTCTTTTATTCGGACGATTTTTAGTCTCCTATTTAAGTGCAAAGAAGCAAGCCTTGTTGAAAATCACGCTTTAATCTTCACTATTTCCTCTCCATATTTTCGTAACTAGAAATCGTTCCACTACTCTCTCTCTTTTCTTTGAATTTCGAGACTTAGTGTCGCAAGTGTGTCAGAATAATTTTGGAAATCGTGAGTAGAATTAGAAAAGAAAGGTGCACAAGTTGTGTCAGAGATTTTCTGAAATCAATTGCAAAATTTGGGTCAAAGGGGATTGGTCAATTTTTCTCCATATGCACGTGGAAGTAGCATAGGCAATTGGAAGAATAGTGCTCAAGGAACTCAAGTCTGAATTTTCGAGTATTTCTTTTGAATTCTCGATCCAAAGCTTCACCAATTCAACTATTTAATTCTCACACGAAGATATACTGTAAGTGGGCTTTTGTATGTATATTTCTTGACGTGATTTTAAAAATATTTATTGATGAGTCATGGTATTTTGGTTTTCGAAATTCGTTCGAGCATGTGTCTTTTGTTCGTGTCATGTTGGTTCATGTTGTGTCATGCATGTTGTCAAGCACTGTTATGATTCGAATGGATATGATAATGATATAACCCTTATACGGTGGGATTGTAACCGTTGTATGGCCTCACTCCATAGAGGATTAACATATTGGACATGGCCTCGCTCCTTAGAGGATTAACATATAGGAGACAGTAAATCATGGAAAGGAGATAAATTTCAGTGCTTATGTTCATGTGTTGAAAGTTTATGTATCATGATGATGTTATGGCCCGATGGCCCATGTATTGAGTTATGTTTATGTTGATGTTCATGTTCACGATTATTATTTTATGTTATGCATATATTTGGTATATGTCTCGAACGGCCCCTACTTGCTGAGTGTTTCCCAAAAGACTCACCCCTTACTTTTCCCTCCCAGATGATGAAGATGATGATGTAGAAGTTCGTGAACAAGATATGTTTTGGGGATGGTGATAGAAGAATTTTAAGATTTAATTTTGTTATATTTATTTTGGAATTTTTGCATTAATATTTTGATATTAAGTTTTTAGATGCTTCCGCGAGTTTGTTAGTTTTGTTATTTTGGATTTATCGAGTTGTAAAGACGATATTTTGAAATTTATTTATGATAATAGACTGGTTTGGTCTATACTGTACTACGAGGCTGGTTGTTTTATAATTTTTGTGAATTTGAAACAACGCCAGTGGCACGTCTCGGTCTCGGGGCGTGACATTTTAGTGGTATCAAAGCCAGGTTCATAAATCCGGATGGGATTCCATACCGAAAAATTTGACGTTGTCAAATTTTGACCAAAGCCCTGCGTAGCCTGACCTGAAACAATCTTCTAAGTTAAACACATACTTCGTATGACTAATGACGCTTTTAGTCCGAATTCCATCGTTTAAGCCTTCGAAATTGCGTTTTTGCCGTTTTAGGAAAGTTTTCGAACGCTTATAACTTCACCCAGGAAATTTGAAATCCAATTCCGCGAATTGTCCCACGACACCCTCGACTTGTAGTTTCTGCCCAGAAAGAAATCTCAAAATTTTCCATTTTTGGAAAATTTGCCCGAAAATTTCGCTTGATATCAATACTGCCCGAGTAACATATGATAAATTGTTCATCAGTTTAAATTATGATCGTAATTTGTTCTTCTTCATTTTTGGAAGATGACTATCACTAGAGCTACTACCTAGATTAGTTCTTTTATTCAGCATTGTTTTGATTTTTATTCAGCATGGTTTGGATATCTTGGTATTTTTTAGACTTAGCTTGTTTTGTTTCGTTCACCTTCATGATATTTTGGGAATCAATAAAATAACCTTTATTTCTTTGGAATATTTATTGATTCATTTATTCCGCTATTTTCTTTCTTCTTAAAGTATCTTGTTTCGACAAACTCTTAGAACTCCTTTACTGTAGGAAATGGCCGGAGAACCCCCAAGAACACGCAACAACAATCGTGGGGATAATGCGAATCCACCTCCAGGAATCAGTCTTAGCAGAGAAGACCTTGCGGCCATCGCAACAATAGTGGTGAAGACACTCCAAGGGATGGGAAATACAAATGGCAACGGAAACGGCAATGGCAATCCGCCACCTCCTCCACCTGCTCAGAATGGAGTAAAATTCCATTATGAATCTCTTCGCAAGAATCGAACTGAAATGTTCAAGGGAGATGCTGACCCAGTGGTGGGACGAAATTGGATCAAGAAGATGGAGGACCAACTAGGTTTACTTGAAGTCCCTGAAGCACTTAAAGTAGAGGTGTCGATACCTTTCCTCGAAGACAAAGCACGTAAGTGGTGGGAAGCTGTCTCACCAGCCATGTTAGCGGCGGGACCAATCACATGGCAACAGTTTTGTACTGCGTTTTTGAAGCAGTACTTTCCACCGGAGGTTCGAATACAAAAATTGAGCGAATTTGAAAATCTCATGCAATCTTCAGATATGACAGTGGTAGAGTACACCTCCAAGTTCAATGAGCTCGGGTCTTACGCCCCAACTATTATGGGAGATGATGAGCTAAAGTTGCACCGGTTCAAGAAGGGGTTGAGCAGCAGAATCTAGTCTGCATTAGCGGTTTATCAGCCTGCCAACTTTGCAGACTTGATGGGAGCAGCCATCCGAGCTGAATCGGATATCAAGCGTCGAGAAAATAACTTCAACAACAAACGACCTCTCTCTGGCCAATCTTCTTCGAACGGGCATGTGTCCAAGCGTCCAAACTATTCTGGTGAATTATCCAAGGACACTCTTTCTTCTCCAAATCATTCACACATCAAGCTATGCCCCACCTGCCACCTCCGACATGAAGGGGAATGTCGTCGGAACAATGGCGCCTGTTTCAACTGTGGAAAAATGGGACACCGAATTGCTCAATGTCCCGAACCCATGAAGGCAAAGACAGGACCAAATGCTAGTACTACTACTCAAGGCCAACCAAAGGAAAATAAACCCAATGCTCGTGTCTATGCCATTACTCAAGAAGAAGCAGACGGTGCAAACAAAGTCGTGACAGGTACCATTCTAATCAACAATGTGTCTACATATGTTTCATTTGATTTTGGTGCCACACATTCGTTTACATCTAATAGGTTCTCTAAGAAGTTAGGACTTATACCTGAGGAACTGACTTAACTATTTAGAGTAGCGACCCCTAAGAACAAGTTAACCCAAGTTTCGAGGACGAAACTTTTTATAAGGAGGGAGGAATGTGAAACCCGAGACTTTGGCCCCAAGTTTATTCCATAAGGAATAAAACTCCCAAGCATGGAAACCAAAATCTTTCCTTTTTGTGATAACGAGGTAATGGCTGATATTTTGGACAAGAATCAATATAATTTCAAAAATTAAATCAAGGAATGAAGATGTAAGATTTTTCTTTCCCAAATCTTCGAAATCAAGGCAGATCTCCTCTTTTATTCGGACGATTTGTAGTCTCCTATTTAAGTGCAAAGGAGCAAGCCTTGTTGAAAATCACGCTTTAATCTTCACTATTTCCTCTCCATATTTTCGTAGCTAGAAATCGTTCCACTACTCTCTCTCTTTTCTTTGAATTTCGAGACTTAGTGTCGCAAGTGTGTCAGAATAATTTTGGGAATCGTGAGTAGAATTAGAAAAGAAAGGTGCACAAGTTGTGTCAGAGAGTTTCTGAAATCAATTGCAAAATTTGGGTCAAAGGGGATTGGTCAATTTTTCTCCATATGCACGTGAAAGTAGCCTAGGCAATTGGAAGAATAGTGCTCAAGGAACTCAAGTCTGAATTTTTGAGTACTTCTTTTGAATTCTCGATCCAAAGCTTCACCAATTCAACTATTTAATTCTCACACGAAGATATACTGTAAGTGGGCTTTTGTATGTATATTTCTTGACGTGATTTTAAAAATATTTATTGATGAGTCATGGTATTTTGGTTTTCGAAATTCGTTCGAGCATGTGTCTTTTGTTCGTGTCATGTTGGTTCATGTTGTGTCATGCATGTTGTCAAGCACTGTTATGATTCGAATGGATATGATAATGATATAACCCTTATACGGTGGGATTGTAACCGTTGTATGGCCTCACTCCATAGAGGATTAACATATTGGACATGGCCTCTCTCCTTAGAGGATTAACATATAGGAGACAGTAAATCATGGAAAGGAGATGAATTTCAGTGCTTATGTTCATGTGTTGAAAGTTTATGTATCATGATGATGTTATGGCCCGATGGCCCAAGTATTGAGTTATGTTTATGTTGATATTCATGTTCACGATTATTATTTTATGTTATGCATATATTTGGTATATGTCTCGAACGGCCCCTACTTGCTGAGTGTTTCTCAAAACACTCACCCCTTACTTTTCCCTCCCAGATGATGAAGATGATGATGTAGAAGTTCGTGAACAAGATATGTTTTGGGGATGGTGATAGAAGAATTTTAAGATTTAATTTCATTATGTTTATTTTGGGATTTTTGCATTAATATTTTGATATTAAGTTTTTAGACGCTTCCGCGAGTTTGTTAATTTTGTTATTTTGGTTTTATCGAGTTGTAAAGACGATATTTTGAAATTTATTTATGATAATAGACTGGTTTGGTCTATACTGTACTACGAGGCTGGTTGTTTTATAATTTTTGTGAATTTAAAACAACGCCGATGGCACGTCTCGGTCTCGGGGCGTGACACCCTACGTCAAAGAATTCATTGGACGCTACTTTAAAGTAGCGTCCATGGGTTAGAGAAACAACCCTGCGTCAGAAGCAGGGTTGGAGATGCCCTTATACTCCATATTAATCATGTTGCATGCATGAGGAAGATTTGGTGCGTTAGTATAATGTCCTTAATGTTTTTTGAACTTTGATAGCTATTTAGTTACGAAAATATCGTGTTTTCTTTTTTTTTAGCACTTTGGTGGATGTTTATTTTCGGAAATGTTGTTTTTTTGTATTTTTATTTAGCCATTTTTTTCCTTTTTGTTTTTGGTTAAAAAAAACAAACCGTATAAACACGCAATATACGTTAACTAATTTGAGGCTACAGCGGCTCCGTCAATTTTGTTGCCCTTTAGTTCCTAAAATAAGGCTTTTCTTTGGTAGGAGAGTGAATAAACAGACAGATTTGACATATCTTTATAATTTTTTTTATATAAGTATGTGAGACGTTCTACTATATACATTATTTGATTTATTTTTATTGTAAAAAATAATATTTTTATTTATTTGAGTCGGATCAGAAATAAATCTTACAAAAGTCGTTTGTCCATACCAAACCAAAGAACCGCTGAAATTTTATTTTAAATTGTTCTTTGATCAAACCAAACGCCTAGATATTTGATCGAGTTCGATCCTCAAAATGGAGAAGAAAACACTCAAAAGCAACCCAATTGAATATTTTATAAATGATTGAGAAGTAAGAAAATCAAGAATATGCAACAACGAAGCTTACGGTAGAGCATAAAGAAATTGTTAAGTAACAAAAATACAAATATAAAATCAATCAATTAGAGAAAAAAAAACATGATTTATAAAAAAAAATCTAGCCTGTGAGAACCCAAATTCATCAGAAATAAAATGGAATAAATTCAGTTGAGGTTCGAACTGAAATTCAGTTGAGATCCGAATTTCAGTTAAGGACAAAATTCGGTTGCCGAAGTTCAGTCGAGCTCAAATTCAGTTGAGCTAAGTTCAGCATACAAAATTCAGCTGAGCTACAGTTGTTGCTGAAAGGGCCCGTGTCCTGATTTAATATTTAATGATCAAACAACCAGGATTAATTAATGTAAACAGCGAAAACGAGTTAAAAATTTGCGTTTGGGCCTACAGAAATTTCGGCATGACCTATTCGTAAATAGGACATCCCAAAAACCTGTACAACACAACCAGCAATATATACTCGAAAATAGAGTCACAACTCCAATTTACAAACCTATAGCCGCACTGGCCAGGACTAAACACATGCAGAGCCGGCAGGGCTCGATCACACAAATAACAATTCAAAACAAGGTCCAAAACTATTTATACAGATACACAGGGCATCACCCCGGCAAATATAAAACTCGCTAAACTGATATATATACATATATCTGGGAACTTGACTCCACGCTCGCCTCACTGGGTACCACTAGATGACGCTCCACCAGATGCGTCAAATCTCTCTGGATAACCTGCTATGGAATCACAAACAACCACAGCATAAAAAGAAAACAGGGGTCGGACCCCAGTACGACGAACTATAAAAATTACGACAAATATAACTGACATGAATAAAATCAAGTACAATGCAATGAAATGCAATGTAATGCGTGACAGGTATCAATGAAATAAGGGATACCAAAAGGAGTCCAAATAATCGTATCACAATAAACTCAGTGGCCACCCGTGCCAGGAACGCAGCAGACCTCGAATCATCACTGCTAATCCATACACGTAGCATCGGAGGGTGACAGGAGCGACCCGTCCAGCCTCATGCTATCATCAGGAGTGTCGTACGTAGCATCGGAGGGCAACAGGAGCTACCTGTCCGTGCCTCATGCTATCTCAGGAGTGCACTAAAACAATGTCACTCGCTCCATGATGACTCAATACATCTCAAGAGATCAATATCAATAGCAATCAAAGGAGTCAAGGCTCAACGTGCTATGTAAACTTGTAAATGAGTGAATGAAATCATATAATCCACGTAAGCACATAAAACATATTATCACTCATTACAAAATACTTAATATCATTACATGCCATTATAGGCGTCGTAATATAAACAGCTCATACGTACCTCAACCGACACTTAATTACCACAGAAATATCTCAAGTATTTCTCGGATATTCCAATCCCAAATTTTCAGAATCTGTAATTCCAGAAAAATTGCTCATAAATCCTAAAATTCATATTTAATATTAAAACATCCTATCAATGACCAAATATCGAATATACAACTCTAAAAGTCAAAATACCCCAAGTAGAACAATCTGAATTTTCCGAAAATTCCTACAAATTTCGAAAATTCGCATTTATATTTTCTAGAGCATCTAAACACTCAATTAATGAATAATCAACACTTAAATTCGAAAATCCCCAATATAAAAAAATCTGGAAATTCGAAATAAATCCCAAATAAATTCTGAAAAATATCGAATACCTTCAATCGACTTCGATATAATACCTACAACCAATAATAAATCAAATATCAATTATCGGATGTCAATTGAATCGAAATATCCAAAATTTGAAACCCTAAATTCAAAATTATACCTCAAAGCTTGGAATTAAAGGGTTAAACAACTAACACAACCTACCCCTAAACTCCGGCGACGATCGGCGGTGAACGACGGCGGCTGGTGCGACGGGTTTTCGGAAATTTCAATAAAAATATAAAATATGGGTACCGAAAGATAGCTCTCGTCGCGAGGATTCCGGAACTATATTTACTTTTGAAATCCAGCCAAAAACGAAGAATATATGAGCGTTTAAAGTGAAAGAAAAAAAAATTTTGAAAAGAAAAGAATGAGGATCGGGAAATCAGAGAGAAGATGACGATGATGAATACCGAGGAGAGAGAAATAGAATATATATCCGTATATAGTAATTAGATATGTATTGGTTTAATGTGTGTCTTATTTTATTCATTCGGGGTTAAAACTTGACCCGGTTTGAGTTATTTCAACTCCTGTGTGATTTATAAATCAAATATGCAATTTAATATCGTCTATAAACCGATATTTATAAATACATATTTTTAACACACAAATTAAGTAATAGAGTAAAATCGGGTCCTTACATTTCTCTCCCTCTAAAAAAAAGATTTCGTCCTCGAAATTAAACACACATCAAACTTATATACAAAGTGGTTAAACATCTACCACTGATAGTACATAGGAAAATTAGAGTACATGGCATAATTCATTACATTGTCAAACAAATGAGGCCATTCTTGACGCATTCGAGACTGTTGGAGAACGTGACGATCAGATCAATTAGGATTGATACCTGGTGCAGCGGAAGTTTAAAATTTTTGTATGGAACGATTCCATAATAGGTATCAACCTTACGATTAAATTGTGTGTGTGTAAAAATTAAATAACGATTATAAATTTTTACCTCAATCTCGAATCGAGATTTTGGACACCAACAGATTTATCTGCTCTTGTTGTATATCCCTGGAACTGATGGACGAACTGTTCTTCAATCAGGTCCACGAACGGATATTTAATCCCTCTGATAGATTGCACTAGAAAATCTATCAGAAGTTTCTACGAAGAGATTAACGAATTTGATCCGTTAAACCAGACTGCAATTCAAAATTCACAGACTGGATTTTACCGAGCAGAGGGGAGAGGGGGTCGGCCACTTCAGAGAGAAAAAGTAGGGTTTTTTTCGAAAATTGTGACCCTTGTTGTGTGTAATTTATGTACTGCAATAACTTATTTATAATGTAGGCCACTAACAGCTTAGGGCCCATTAGTCATAAGTTCAAGCCCGACAAGCAAAGCACGCATGTTCAGAAATTAATATAAAATTCATCGTGACTCCGATTGATAAACCGATTTCACCAATGTGCACAGAAACCATTTCTGCACCTTTTAAAGTCAAGATAAATTTTTCTGAATCCGAATTCAGTGGTTTCCAAAAATTCCCATCCCTATGTCATTTTAGGAAATCTTACTCCTTTACTCATAATTAAGAAGTCCAACTTCTTTGTTCATTAAATTTAACTCTTTAAATTTAACTATCTCAACGGGGATTAAAAATCCATTACTCTGTGTGACCCTCAATGGTTCAGGGATACAGCTAGCCGTGGGCTCACAACTCCTTGTGACTCGGAACAACAATTTCCGACTTGCCCATCGAATCATGGTAAGAGCGTCTAGCAACATCGCCCCATGATTCCCTAGGTATCACTGATAGTGCCTACAAGAACCAATAGATTTTGGTTAGCGTACAGTACGGTCCCTTCATCCATATATCCCGATCGAATCAACAACCATTGGTATATCGAGAGTCGTTCGAGATTCGATAACTATGCAATACATCTTGAAGATCAAATAGTGACATCGCATGTGCTATTAAGAAACCATTTCTTAAACCACATCATGTACTCTGGCCAGAGATTCGTCACACTAATATCTCCTCAGATCGCATAGGATATCCACACTCGCAAGTATGTGGTGAATCCTTGACAACAAAGCATCGACTCCTATATATGTTGTAACTGTACCCAATCCCGACACCTGATGACCCCAATAGAGTCGGTAAACGAGTCAAAGCACAGTACTAGCATATAGAGTCTCAATGATGTTTCAAGTAGTAAGGACTAATGGTGTACAACCAAAACCGCGGACTATATCCACTCGATAAGTGATAACCACTTGGAAAGTCCGGATAGGGTAGTTCGATCATTCATCATATGAATATCCATTTGCATGCTTCGAACATCTCTATGTTCCTTACCAATGAAACGTGGTACTCCGCATCGCAAATGCTAGTCTCAAACTCGAGCGATCATTATCCTTATTATCGGACGGCTCAATCGACTAGGAACAGTTTAGAATATACAGTGACTATAAGATGTGTTTCATGATAGACATCTCCATGTTCTACCACATCTTACATACACTATAGTATATTCAAGGTCTTTATCAAAACAACAATAGTATATCACAATATAACAATATGAAGAAAGATAAAGTCATTGTCATTAATAAAAGTGTAAATAATATTAAACAAAAGATTGTTTATACAAAGAGTCATCAAAGCCCTTAGCCACAAGTTGGCTCACCGGGCACCCACTCTTTCAGAGACTCCAATTCCCATGTAGCTTCTTCTCTCCCATGTCTACTCCATTCCACCATAATCAAAGGAATCGTCTTGTTCCTCAGTTGCTTTTCTTTACGATCAAGAATCTGCACTGGATATTCAACATAGCTAAGGAAACTATCCAACTCCACATCAACAACCCTCAAGATATGAGAAGGATCTGGTTCATACTTCCGCAGCATAGATACGTGAAATACATCATGTATCGCAGACAAACTCTGTGGCAAGTTCAAACGATACGCCAAAATACCAATCTTCTCAACAATCTCGTATGGACCGATATAACGAGGAGCTAATTTCCCTTTACGCCCAAATCTCATAGTACCACGAAATGGTGATACTTTCAAGAACACAAAATCGCCAACCTGAAATTCTAAAGGTCTACGTCTGTTATTAGCATAGCTGGCTTGACGATCCTGGGCTGTTTTCATTCTGTTCCTGATCAGGTCAACTTTTTCTTTCATCTCTTGAATAAACTCTGGTCCTGACAATTGTCGTTCTCCTACTTCTTCCCAACATATTGGAGATCTACATTTTCTGCCATACAAGGCTTCAAATGGTGCCATCCCGATAGATACTTGGTAACTGTTATTGTAAGAGAATTCCACCAAAGCTAAAGATTCTTGCCAACCACCACTAAAATCCATCACAACAGCTCGTAATAAATCTTCAAGTGTCTGAATAGTCCTTTCAGATTGACCATCTGTCTGTGGATGATAGGCAGTACTCATGGCCAATTTAGAACCCAAAGCTGATTGCAAACTAGACCAAAACTTAGAAGTAAATCTGGGATCACGGTCTGATACTATAGTAACTGGCACACCATGCAATCGCACTATCTGATCAATGTACATTTTTGCCATTTTCGTATATGTCCACGTACGATCATATGGAATAAAATGGGCAGATTTAGACAATCTATCCACAATAACCCAAATGGCATCACAACCACGATTAGATCGAGGTAGGTGTGTCACGAAATCCATAGTAATGTGTTTCCAATTCCACTGTGGTACTTCAAGACTAAGTAACATACCACCTGGTCTCATTCTTTCAGCCTTAACTTGTTGACACGTCAAACACTTAGCCACAAAATCAGAAATATCATTCTTCATACCTTCCCACCAGTAATGGGCTTTCAAGATATGATACATCTTTCTAATTCCAGGATGTACACTATGTCGACTACAATGAGCTTCTCGTAGTATATCGTCTTTCAAATCTATCAAATTCGGAACCACAAGTCTACCATTATAACGCAAACATCCATCAGAAGCAACAAGGAATTTCCCTGAATGACCAGCTGGAGTTAATTCTTTCAAGTGATGAATATATGGATCAGTCTTTTGTGCTGTTTGGATTTTTGAAATTATTCGTGGTTCAACTTGAATAGATGAAACTATGAAATGATTACCTTTAGCTCGATAAGTCCATCCTGAAGTTCTCAAATGCTCATGAACTTTAGAAATAGTTAAAGATGCCAACATCTTAGTATGAACTTTTCTGCTCAAAGCATCTGCAACTTGATTCACGTTTCCTGGCTGGTATTGAATATCACAGTCAAAATCCTTAAGCAGTTCCAACCATCGACGTTGTCTCATATTCAAATCAGACTGTGTGAATAAATATTTCAGACTCTTATGATCGGAATAAATCACAAACTGCTCACCGTACAGATAATGACGCCATATTTTCAATGCATGCACAATGGCAGCCAATTCTAAATCATGAACTGGATAACGAGTCTCATGTGGTTTCAATTGACGAGATGCATACGCAATCACGCGTCCATTTTGCATCAAAACACAACCCAGTCCATTCAAAGAAGCATCTGTACAGACAACAAATCCACCTGAGCCTGAAGGTAATGCTAGTACTGGAGCCGTAGTCAATTTCTCTTTCAAAGTCTGAAAACTAGCTTCGCATTCCTCAGTCCACACAAAACGTCGATCTTTTTGCGTTAATATAGTCATAGGCCTAGCTATTTCAGAAAATCCCTTGATGAAATGCCTATAATATCCAGCCAAACCCAAAAAGCTACGAATCTCAGAGACATTGGTTGGTTGAGACCAATTAAGAACAGCTTCAATTTTACTAGGATCGACAGATACTCCTTGTGCTGATATCACATGTCCTAGAAATAATACTCTGTCCAGCCAAAATTCACACTTCGAAAACTTAGCATATAATTGTGATGTTCTGAGTTTCTGAAGTACTAAGGTCAAATGTTCTTTATGCTCCTTCCTTGACTTAGAATAAATCAAAATGTCATCAATGAAAACGATAACAAATCGATCTATGAATTCCCGAAACACACGATTCATTAAATCCATAAAAACCGCTGGAGCATTAGTCAACCCGAAAGGCACAACTAAGAATTCATAATGTCCATAACGCATTCGAAATGCTGTCTTGGAAACATCTTCCTCTCGAACTCGAAGTTGATGATATCCAGAACGAAGATCAATTTTAGAATATACAGATGTACCCTGCAACTGATCAAACAAGTCATCAATTCGTGGCAAAGGATACTTATTCTTCACAGTAGTCTGGTTCAATTGCCGATAATCGATGCACATTCTCATCGTTCCGTCTTTCTTCTTCACAAATAAGACTGGAGCACCCCAAGGTGATACACTGGGTCTAATATAACCTTTTTTCAGCAAATCTTGCAATTGCGTCTTGAGTTCTTTCAATTCTGCTGGAGCTAATCGATATGGGGCTCGAAAAATAGGACTTGTTCCTGGCATTAATTCAATGCTAAGATCTATTTCCCTTTGAGGCGGAAAACCCGGAATCTCATCAAGAAATACATCAGGAAAATCCTTAACGACAGGAATATCTGAAACTTTCAATTTCACTTCCTTCGTCGCATCTAGAGCATAAATCATAAATCCTTCATTTCCTATCGACAATAATCTAAACATTTCCATTGCCGATACTAATGGAATGCGAGATTGTGAATCACTACCATAAAAATTCCACTTATTGCCATAATACGGTCTAAATCTCACAATGCCATGAAAACAATCAACAGTAGCTCTATAATTCATCAGTGTATCCATACCCAAGATACAGTCAAAATCAGACATAGCTAGTTTGATTAGACTGGTTATCATTATCTTATCCTCAAATCTAATCACACAATTCAAAACTATCTCATTAGACATCAAGAAAACACCATCAGGAGTAGCAACAGACACAGTATCCAATAACGGAGTAAAAGCAATCTCATGCTCATCAGCAAATGTAACAGATAAAAATGAATGAGATGCTCCTATGTCTATCAAGATACGTGCAGGATACTCAAAAATATAACAAATACCTGCAATAACTCCCCCAGGTGCATCTTGTGCCTGATCCTGAGTCATAGCATGGACTTGAGCCTGCTGTGGACCTGGAAAACGCTGCTGACTCTGAGAAGATGGATACCTAGGCTGCTGAGTGGACTGTACTGGAATATAAGGCTGTGTAGGAGCAAACTGTGGTACAGGAGCATATGGTCTGAATGATGGTCGTCCAGGAAACTGGCCAAACTGTTGTGGCTGAAATTGCTATCTTCCAGCATTTGGACATACTCGAGACGAATGTCCAGCCTGCCCACAAGTATAACAAGTTCCTGGAAATCCTGTACAATGTGCACTCAAATGCTTACCACCACATCTGTCACAGTATACCCTACCAGACGATCCAACTGAACTTTCTGCATGACTACCACTGGAACTCGATGAACCAGACTGCTGTTTCTTTTTAAATGGTTTCCCCTTAGCTTTAAACCAAGGCCTTTTCGCTTGCTGAGAAGATTGAATAGGCTGATATGAAGGTAAACCCATTGGTGTCTGTGAACTGCTTCCAGCTCCTTGAGGAACAGATGCTGGGATTGATTGTGGTTCACCCCTGAGTAGACTCGCTTCAATTTTCTTGGCCTTTTCTACTGCTTTCATATAAGTAGATGGAGTTCCAGTAGTCACCAGCGTGTGGATAGTTCGTGTAAGCCCCTTCAGAAAATGTGAAAGCTTTGACCGATCATTCTTTGCAACATGTGGGACATAAGGCAAAAGAGCAGAAAATTGAGAAGCATATTCAGCAACAGATTTATTGCCTTGCACCAACAGATTAAATTCATCTTCTTTAGCAGAATAATAAGATGGTGGTGCATATTCTTGTGCAAACTGCTTACAAAATACTTCCCATGTGATCTTTTCACCAGAATCAGAAAGTGTTTCTGCTGTCGTTTCCCACCATAGTTGCGCTCGGTCTTTCAGCTGAAAAGGAACTAACTTCAGTCGAATGTCATCAAGATATTCTAGTCCATTAAACATATTGTTGAGACTTTTCAACCAACTAGCAGCTTTCTCACTTCCTTCATTGCCAAAGAACTTTTGCGGACGCAACTCCTGAAATTGAGAAATTATTAATCTTATTCCTCCCATTTTCTCAGTCAATTGGGCTACTGGATCAGCCTCAGCCTGAATCGCTTTTCCTTTGTCAGGATTTACCCGTGGTTGTTGTTCCATCTCTAATTCCACATCTTTCGGAGGCTGAACAGCTGGTCGACCACGTCTTCCCCTGACAATATCATCAAGATTTCTAACATTTTCCGCTGCAGACTCTTCTACAACTTCCTTCCCTTTTCTACCTCTTCCTCCTGGTGCCATTCTACAAGACATAAGGATTTAAATACAGGCAAAAATAACTTAACAAACAGAAAACTATGATAGGAACTCAGAGTTCTAATATGAATTCATAAACTAATTTTAAAGCCAAGAACTACTGGTTCTAACAAATACGTTCAAAAATAAACACCACAAGTAAGTCACGTAAGAACAAGTAGTCACACACATACGCAACCATTTTGGTAGTGTCTAAACTCGAGTGTCCTAGACTCTAATTCGAGCATATCCCAGTATACGCTCTGATACCAAATGAAAGGGCCCGTGTCCTGATTTAATATTTAATGATCAAACAACCAGGATTAATTAATGTAAACAGCGAAAACGAGTTAAAAATTTGCGTTTGGGCCTACAGAAATTTCGGCATGACCTATTCGTAAATAGGACATCCCAAAAACCTGTACAACACAACCAGCAATATATACTCGAAAATAGAGTCACAACTCCAATTTACAAACCTATAGCCGCACTGGCCAGGACTAAACACATGCAGAGCCGGCAGGGCTCGATCACACAAATAACAATTCAAAACAAGGTCCAAAACTATTTATACAGATACACAGGGCATCACCCCGGAAAATATAAAACTCGCTAAACTGATATATATACATATATCTGGGAACTTGACTCCACGCTCGCCTCACTGGGTACCACTAGATGACGCTCCACCAGATGCGTCAAATCTCTCTGGATAACCTGCTATGGAATCACAAACAACCACAGCATAAAAAGAAAACAGGGGTCGGACCCCAGTACGACGAACTATAAAAATTATGACAAATATAACTGACATGAATAAAATCAAGTACAATGCAATGAAATGCAATGTAATGCGTGACAGGTATCAATGAAATAAGGGATACCAAAAGGAGTCCAAATAATCGTATCACAATAAACTCAGTGGCCACCCGTGCCAGGAACGCAGCAGACCTCGAATCATCACTGCTAATCCATACACGTAGCATCGGAGGGTGACAGGAGCGACCCGTCCAGCCTCATGCTATCATCAGGAGTGTCGTACGTAGCATCGGAGGGCAACAGGAGCTACCTGTCCGTGCCTCATGCTATCTCAGGAGTGCACTAAAACAATGTCACTCGCTCCATGATGACTCAATACATCTCAAGAGATCAATATCAATAGCAATCAAAGGAGTCAAGGCTCAACGTGCTATGTAAACTTGTAAATGAGTGAATGAAATCATATAATCCACGTAAGCACATAAAACACATTATCACTCATTACAAAATACTTAATATCATTACATGCCATTATAGGCGTCGTAATATAAACAGCTCATACGTACCTCAACCGACACTTAATTACCACAGAAATATCTCAAGTATTTCTTGGATATTCCAATCCCAAATTTTCAGAATCTGTAATTCCAGAAAAATTGCTCATAAATCCTAAAATTCATATTTAATATTAAAACATCCTATCAATGACCAAATATCGAATATACGACTCTAAAAGTCAAAATACCCCAAGTAGAACAATCTGAATTTTCCGAAAATTCCTACAAATTTCGAAAATTCGCATTTATATTTTCTAGAGCATCTAAACACTCAATTAATGAATAATCAACACTTAAATTCGAAAATCCCCAATATAAAAAAATCTGGAAATTCGAAATAAATCCCAAATAAATTCTGAAAAATATCGAATACCTTCAATCGACTTCGATATAATACCTACAACCAATAATAAATCAAATATCAATTATCGGATGTCAATTGAATCGAAATACCCAAAATTCGAAACCCTAAATTCAAAATTATACCTCAAAGCTTGGAATTAAAGGGTTAAACAACTAACACAACCTACCCCTAAACTCCGGCGACGATCGGCGGCGGCGAACGACGGCGGCTGGTGCGACGGGTTTTCGGAAATTTCAATAAAAATATGAAATATGGGTACCGAAAGATAGCTCTCGTCGCGAGGATTCCGGAACTATATTTACTTTTGAAATCCAGCCAAAAACGAAGAAGATATGAGCGTTTAAAGTGAAAGAAAAAAAATTTTTGAAAAGAAAAGAATGAGGATCGGGAAAGCAGAGAGAAGATGACGATGATGAATACCGAGGAGAGAGAAATAGAATATATATCCGTATATAGTAATTAGATATGTATTGGTTTAATGTGTGTCTTATTTTATTCATTCGGGGTTAAAACTTGACCCGGTTTGAGTTATTTCAACTCCTGTGTGATTTATAAATCAAATATGCAATTTAATATCGTCTATAAACCGATATTTATAAATACATATTTTTAACACACAAATTAAGTAATAGAGTAAAATCGGGTCCTTACAGTTGCTCCATATTTGTAGCAAGCGCATTAACTCGAATTCATGACAAATAATAACATTAAATGAGGAGCTTAACAGTCAAATTTCTCCCTACAAATAGTACTCAGATTTCTGATTAAAGGTTACACAATAATCTGAGCAAATATACAAAAAAATTAGAGTGAGATAATTCAGTTGAGTGTCCAGTCGAGCTTCACTCGAACAAGAACAATCTAAATTCAAGCACAGCCGAAATCTCTTTTAGCAATCTATAGTAAGTGGGCTTTCGGTTTTAAATCTAATAGTATGTTTTAAATTTGTTCTAGCATGTATGTTCTGTTTTCAAAGCATGAATTTTCGAATTCTATAATTTTGATGCAATGATACTTGTGAATTAGTGGTAGTAATATATATTTTAAACACAATGTTTTAATTTCTCACCTTTTAAAGGATAAACATATGAAAGATTGATATCAATTAGCCACGAAAATCATAAGTTAATTTGGTGCATAAACTGATTTTGTATTTCTGAATATAAGACTTTCAGTTTTGTTCTGGTTTCTGTATATGTATAAGATTTCTGTAAAAAAAACTGATTTTAAAAACTGGGATAATTTCCCCATTTACTGAGTAACATCATATCACTTACCAACTCAGATAAGACCGTGGAAGAAGTCGAAGAGGAAGAGCAAAACCAATTTTGGGGGTGGTGTAAGCTGATGGAGACTGCTGATATTTAGTTATATATGCTTCATTTTAATTAGTTTTAGCTGCATTAGACTTTGATTTTTAGTTTAGTTTGTATTCAGTTAAGCATTGTAAAGACAGTTTAAATTCAATTTATGGAAAGACTATAAATTTCTGTTTTATTAATGAAAAAACGGGTATCTGGAATTTTTGAAATCCGAAGCTTGAAATGTTAAATAACGTCGATTTCAACTAGACCCAGTTTCGAGGCATGACATAGCCTGTATAATCATAGGACATTAGATCTATCATAGGCGTACGCAAAATGAGTTAATGAGATCATACACTAAGGATAATACCCAAATCATGTATCCAATGGTTCATATCTCTACACATACGCGTAATTAATGAGATATTGTTGACGTGGCAAATCATAGGATGTTAGATCTATCATTTGAGTAATAGCCGTAAGGTAGGTTGAATAAAACCTGCAAAATGAAACATGAATCAGTAATTGGCTATTAAGAACATACATTTTTTACTTTGGTAAAAATAACGAGTTGTTGTCCAATTTATTTTCTACTATAAAAGTATGAATGGTGGACAAAGTTTTTACATTGTGAAATTTCATTAATACACAAATTTTGTTCATTAGAATGTAAAATGTGATGGGTATTTTGGAAATTTAGATGATAAAAATAAGGGCAATATTATAAGTCAAAATATTTGGATGTAATTGTGCTATTAATTGTGTTATTAATCATCTTAAATTCATTGTATAGCATTTCCATAATCTATTTTCTCTTGTAAATTATTATTGTGGAGTTTCTAAGTGGATATATATATATATTTATTTATTTATTTATTTATTTATTTTAAATTATTATTAGCATTATTGGTGAGAATTTTGTCTTAAAAATGTAGATATCGGCGGTAAATTAAGAGACATACTATAAACTAATAATACTAATACCGATAATATAAACATAAAATACTAATAAAGAGAAATAGATATTTTGGGAAGTTGGATGATAAAAATAAGGACAATATTAAGTCAAATTATTTAGATGTAATTGTGCTTTAATTGTATCATTAATCATCCTAAATTCATTATATTGTACAACATTTCAAACATCTATTTTTCTCTTGTAAATTATTATTGTGGAGTCTTCAAATTGGATATATAAATATATATTTATTTTAAATTTTTTTATCAAATAATTTATTTTAAGTTATTATTAGAATTATTTGTGATAATTTTATCTTAAAAATTGTAGATATCGACATGAGGTAAATTAAGAGGCATTAGAAATTAATAATACTATTACCGATAATATAAAAATAAAATACTAATAAAGAGAAATAAAATAATTGAGATAAAAAAAATTATTTTTAATATGAATTTATCATATTAAAATACAATTGGAATAAATATGGCAATGAATAAAAATGCACATAATATTTGCACTATCAGTCCATCACAAAATAAATTACTAATTGTTTAAAAAAATTTAGCAATATTTACACTTCAATAAAGATGTGTTTAAGAGAATACACGAATAGAGAACATCATTATATATGTTATTTTAATATAAAATAATATTTAATGAAACTCTCATTTATATATAATAAAAATAAAAAAAATCATAGTATGCTAATAAAAAAATATTATAGTAAAAATAAAAAATAAAATAAAATATCGTCACAAAAATAACTCAATTATTTCTGAAAAAAATAATGGTAATATTTACTATATTTTGAAAAAATTTAGTACATTCGTTATGTTTTTTATTATTAGTATTTTATTAAAATTTTTATTTTATATACAAAAGTATAATTTTTACTATAATTTTCAATACAAATATATAAACACTAATTACTATTAAAAATGAATTAAATTATATAAAAATTTTCCTTGATATGTGATTTAACTTTATATGTATAATAATAAAGATATATTGAAACTAATAGAAATTTATGATTATAATTTATAAATTAAAAGTTATCAAAAATTTAAAAAAAAAAAGAGAGATATGAGTAATAATGAAATGTTTATAATTAAAATGTAATTATAAATTATTGGTATTACACTTGATATATTTAATTTTTAGTTGGTAAAAAAAAATGGACAGCAAAATGTTAATTTAATATGATAAATTTTGAACAAGAATTAAAATCATAATTAACACTCTTAATTAATATGAAATAATATTTAATGAAACTCTCATTTATATATAAATATTAAAAAAATATTTAGATGATGGATGATGATGGTGACGACCACGATGAAACTACTAATTAATATAAAAATAATATATTTCAAAATAAATAAACTAAAAAATAGATTAAAAAAAATTATAGATGATAATAGTTTTTTTATATTTATCCTTATAATCTATATACATGTATGTGATATGAAAACAGAAAATATATTTTAGTTATAAAAAAAACACAACCAAAAATAGATCGATAAAGTTGAATATAATGAAATTATGATAATTATTGATCATGGGACAAATACGAGAGCTGAACTATGGGCTATTCTTAAGGGACTCTAGATTTGCAAATTATATAACCTTTTTCCTTTATGGATGGAGGTAGATTCTATGGTGGCTTTGTCTATTATTGATGCGGATAGAACTTTTTGGGAACTGAGCGCCCTATTAACACAAATACAATTGATTCTTAGGTCGTCAGTGACAGTGATAAGAATGTCTCATATTTTCAGAAAAGCTAATTCTGCGACGGATGAGTTGGCTAATATGCGGTTGGAGAAAGGCTCGGCCATGTTGTGGTATCAAGATATTCAAGGCCCTCTCAAGGGTATTTGCAGATTAGATCGTTCGTGTCTACCTTATATTAGAGTTAGCTCAAATTTTTGTAGTTAATTTTGTGTGGTGTTTAATTTCCTTCTGAGCTCTTGTAATTTCTTGTGAGATTTTGGCCTAGTCCCCCTCATATGTATTTCTTTTTTTATTTAACAAACGGGTAGGAGCCCGCTTAACCCCGCCACAAAAGGCAGTTTTTTTTTTAAAAAAAAAACTATTTTAAAAAATTTATGTTAATTTATTTTTATTTTTTCTTAAAATTGTAAAATAAATTGTTACGAAAAAATGGAGCAAAATCGGTAGTTACGCAATTTACATGTCATTAGGTGTCAAAAATTTTGACAAAAATTATTATACAATAAAGACAAATATTAAAATTAAACTCATCAATATAAATAAATTAAAGATAGTTACTGAAAATAAAAATCGAAATATAATCTATATTTAGCGAAACAAACTTAACAATATCCAAAATAAAAGCTTTTAGTTACACCATTACTCTATTACAAATGTAACACATCTACAAAATTAAAACAAATATATTATTTGAGATTTAAATTATTACTTATTTTATTTTTATTATAACTGTTAGTGAATTTGAAATTATTTTTTATTATATTAATATGTTACTCACGTACACGTGCTTTTTACTAGTACCAATATAAAGCCATTAATAATCTTCGTAAAAAAATCTACCAAGACTTGCAATTTGTTTCTGAATTTCAAACCATAACTTCAAATAAACTTTGAGATTCGAATAATTTTCCCGAGTCAAAAAAACCAAAGGGCCATGAAATTCAAACGTTCAAAAGAACATTTGTTCAACTTTAATTTTACATTTCAAACAAGCAGAGAAATGGGTAGATTATGATCGCCCTTGTAAAGATGAGAGTTGCTTCTTAAGATTTAACACTTCGGTACCATATAAACCCAACTGTTTCTTCAGCTTTTCTGAAGCTTCTCTGTACCTCTTGTCCATGTGCTCCATCTCTTCCACGCCATGCTCGTATTTGATACGAAAAGAGTCGAGTTTTGCTTGTGTTCCTCGAAGTCTCATTCTTGATTTTGCCTTATCCTTGTTGTTAGTAATTTGATCCTGTTAAGATTCAACAGAAAACAAAACTATCTTTAAACAACAAATAAATATTTTAGATAATAAATAATAAAACAAATTTTAAAAAAAACTTGAACCATATCAATAAGTGACCAGATTTCAATATTTTTTTTGTTTGGGAATTATGCGAAGGCAGTTGTCTGCTCATGCATTTTAGGTCAACTGGCTATGGCTGCACAGTTGCCAACGACATTGACGAAGCCATTTGATTGCTTTTGGTCCTCGTAGAAACTATGCTGCACTTGGAGTTATAATCCAAGTGATGTGCTATGTACTTGGTTTCAGATCTGGGTCAGCCATGGGCCAAAACCTGGACGTTTCAGCAGATACTATGCTGCACTTGGAGTTATAATCCACGTGCAGCACAGCCCTTGGATCAACATGGGCCCCACATGAAATCATGTGGGGGCCCACTAATCCAAAGACTGTTGGTAGTCCACCGGGTATAACATAGTATCTGCCCGCGTCAACCACCCTCAGGTGCTCCTCCTGTTTAAATTTTACTATACACAAACTAAACAGAATTCAAACTTGGGACTTGAGTCCAAGTAAACCAACTAAACCAATATCGGGTTAATTAGTTGATTACGGACTCGCTGCTTTATAACCAAGAAATATGAGGTTAACTTAATTTTGCTACAGCATCCCGTATGCCAAATACCATAAACCACCATGTATGAACTGCTGCTTCAATTGTACAAGTAAGATTCTTACTTTGTGAATTTGGGCTTCCAAACTAGCAATTTTATTATTCTGCTCCATTAATTCGTGCTCTAGCTTCAAGATCATGCTTTCCTGTGGCATAGGGGAAAAAAATCAAAGCTGATCTTCGACACTTTCTCGCATCTCAAGCCTACGCGCCCAATGATTTCAAAACACGCAAAAAGTACTGTGAATGTTTTAATTTCTACTAGAAACTATACTGCAAAAGTGCATAAAAATTCAGCGATGACTGATGAGTCAGGCCCCGTATAAGCAACTACACTTGCATCTCAAACTGTATGGCATTAGGAAAGAATGAACAAAGAACAGAAAATCTTACCTCTATATATCTTTGGCTTTCGTCATCAGAAGCTCTTGGTTCATTGGCTGTGAGATCAACTACTGACGATGTCTCTCTATTGAAATTCAAGTATCAAACCACAAAAAAAAATATTAATGTTCAAAAACCAATCAAAACATAAACCAATAACCAAAATGGAAGAGAAACCTGCACTTCACCAAACTCGCTTCTTCTAACCCTCTCAACCTTTCTTCAATATCCTTCGAATATTTTGTACAATTCTCCAATTCATTTCTCACCTGCATATAACTTTCTCTAGCATATTATTACATACATCAATGCCATTTCCAAACTTGAAAAGGGGAAAAGAAACCTTCATGGGCTTTCCAAACGTTAAAAATAGCAGGACAAAGAAAAACTTTGGCAAACACATGATATGCCAAATTTGAAAGATTACCTCCAACAATTCTTCAGATAGCATGGATATTTCAGCAGTATATAACTCTGTCTTTTCTTCAAGGACTTCGACAGATGCTTTCTCCTTGGACATCCATATTGCCTTTTCCTCCTCCATTGTTAAAAGGGCTTCGGTAACTTGCTACAAAATATAAATAAAATAAATGAATCGATGGATGGATATGGTAGAGAAAGTTATAAGCATTATCTTTTAATTATACCATTGATAACTCATCCTTCTCCTCTAACAAGGAGTTAAGAGAGCTATCCAATTCCTGCCCGTAGACCCTAGATTCTTCCAAACTTGTTTTCTGAAATATTTTCACAGTAAATTGGATTGGTGTGGGAAAACAGGCTAGCTAATTAGGCAAAAATTAGGTAAATTCAAATAATAATGATAAAGCATTTCTTGAAACAGTAGAATTCAAAGAAACAGAAAAGTTTACGAGAACTGAAACTTCTTCCTTCAGCAAACTCAATTCTGAGCGTGTCAAGTCTAACTCATTAGACAATTCCTGCAGCTCAAGAGCCAAACTTTCAGATCTGGAAGTGATTACATCTTTTTCTTCATGTGCAGTTGCTAGTTGATCTTCAAGTGACTCTATAGCGGAATCCATCTCAAACGCAAGCACCTCCAGTTTATTGTACTCCTCCTAATCAAATGATATAAACACAATGTAATCGTTCAGGAGAATGAAAAAGCATACTGCACAAAAAACAAGTCGCCCGTTACAGAAGTAAAAGATACACTGAATACCCTTCCAGTCTCTTCAAAAGGGTGCGGAAAATTAATAAAAAGGGACAGTTAATGGAAATGACTTGCACTGAATATAATTCGTGAGATCGTCAAAAATATTATCCATACTTGTACACCTAAACAATGATCATTTGACCCCGTTTTCCAATGCTAGTTAAAAAACAACTTTTATCCAAACATTCACTCTTAACCAAAATGATAAGTCTAACATAACAACCATAAAATTGTGCACCAGTGAAGAGATGAACAATGAAATCATAATGCAAACAAGAAAGAATATTTGTGTGTTTGAGGCAATTTAAAGTGGAAATGGGATATTGACTACTAAAGACGGCAATGTGTTTCTTTCAAAAAATCTTAAGCTAATCATATTCACTGTGCAACTTCCAGTTCTGGTTTGACTTTTCGGAGGTTCTTACTCACTGTTCCAAGTGCCAAAGATCAATAATTTTGTCGCTGGAGCAGTTTGTCACAACATGCAATATAAAATGGAAATCTACCTGCATTTCCAGTTC
The DNA here is from genome assembly GCF_033568475.1 of Henckelia pumila. Classification (NCBI taxonomy): domain Eukaryota; kingdom Viridiplantae; phylum Streptophyta; class Magnoliopsida; order Lamiales; family Gesneriaceae; genus Henckelia; species Henckelia pumila. Next base: position 199,241,823 of record NC_133123.1, on the reverse strand, counting down.
TACCGCAGCAGTGCCTTTAGCTCGTTTCTGATCAAACATATTTGAACTCCTTTCTGTAGTTGTCTCATGCCTTCTGCCAAATAGAGTATCACGTTTACTCATATCACGTTCAAGAAGTGTCTTCTGTCCGTGCAGTCTCTTAACTTCCCTCTCCGCGCATGCCTTCTCACCCTGGCGACAGGAAAATGAATTGCAGGCATAGGATAGATAAATAAAAAAAAAAATACACGATACAAGACAAATGGTAAAAGACCTCAAGTTTTGTTTTTTCTTGGACGGCATTCTTTAGCTTGAATTCTACCTCTTTTAACTTCAATTTTGTTTTTTCCAAATCCTTTCTAATATTTTCCTTTTCTTTAGCCAAAGAGCAAGATGACAAGGAGGATATTTCCTTCTGAAGATTTTGAAGTTGAACAAGGAACTCAGACTTCTCCATTTCATGATTCTCACTAAGTTCCTGGAAAAAATCTGACTGTGTCAAGTGGAATCAGCTAAACAGAAGAAATGCCCAAAAAGAAAATGTTAATAATAATAATAGCATACCATTAATGAATTTGCAGAATTTTGAATTTGTAAACTCAATTCTTGTATCTTACTCTGAAGTTCTGAACCTTGACAGCAGAGAACACGCTAAATTGCAAAAGGAGATACTGAGAAACTTGAATAAAGGGAAAAAAAAACTAAAACTAGGCTTGTATTTACTTGTAGAAGCACTACCTTCTCATTCTCAAGATCAATAATTTTGTTCCTCAAGCAAGAATGTACTTTCTCATGGCTATTAATTATAGATTTCATTTCAAGCAAGATCTGAGAAGCTGAGGGCTTAAGATCCTGCAGTAATAAACAGATATTTGTGGATTAATAAAATTAAAGTGATTGTGCAAAGATAGTGTCATAACCTATGCTACTACAACATTGGCAGAGTATTTTTATTTCCTGGATATATTAAACTAGTATGGCCAATAATGATAGAACAGATGTTGAATGCAGCTCACTCACAAGAATCAAGTTTGATACAACAGAAAAACAATGGCGAAGGTCATCCAAAACTAAAGAGATGGACCCAACAAAGTGCTCTGAATTTTGTAATTCCATTTCCAGAATCTCTTGGGCTTCCGATAATAGATTGATCGGCCAACCAGATTCTTCCTGAAAAAGTGAATAATCAGTTAGATTTGCATCTTTAATTTTTAACAGAATTGATATCTTTAAAGCACATCAAATGAGGGAAACATGAAGAAATTTTGTAGTATGAGCTGAAACTTGTACGCCAGGTACCCTGTCAGACTGAGATGAAGCCGGTGCCTGATGAACTAGAGTCTCTTCTTCTCGTGCAAGCAGAAGCTCCTCATAAAGCTGTACAAAAACACGATTTTACAATTTATTCAAAAAAAAAACATGATTTTACAAATTCAACAGAGAAGAAGAATGAAAAACATTGAAAAAGGAGACTTTCATGAAGAAAATTCTTGTCTATTAGAATTTTTCAAGGAGTAACCTCGCAGTCAGACGTAATTTCTTAATAATTTATATCAGAGTATCCTACAATTTTATAATTAATTGATTTATTTTCTCATTCTCTTCACTATCAAATTCCTTGTCAGCGAAGATGGGGCAACTGATATTTGGTTACAAGTTTCTGGAGAAGAGGGAGGTAGAGGAATAAAAAGCAAAAGAAACACCAGTCACATGATAACACGAGAAAACATCACAGTTCTAAGAGCGGTTTACCTAACAGCACAAATACAAGACCACGAGTTTTCAAATAAAGATACAACATAAAACCTGGAAAAGGGGGGGGAAAAAAGAAGAAGAAGAAGAAAGTCGATTTGGTAAAACATTCAAATTAACTTTTGTTGGTATGTTAGTTGTGTCCCGCAATGGTTGGGTAAATATCCTGGGAGTTTAATATATAGACAGACAATCTTCCACACTTGAGCTAGCTTTTGGGGTGGAGTTAGGTTCAAAAGCCCAAGTTCCACCATATGTGTTGGACTACCCATAGTTGGGCCACCCATTACAGTCTCCACACTCCAGTCTTTTCATTCCTGGGTGTGAGAGAGGTGTGTTGGTATGTTAGTTGTGTCTCACATCGATTTGGTAAACATCTTGGGAGTTTAATATATAGACAAAGACAATCATCCCGCTTTGAGCTAGCTTTCGGGATGGAATTAGGTTCACATCCAATTTCTTAACAACTTTGAATAATAACATGGACTAAAATAAACTCAATTCAAGTCCTTTTTTCATTAAGCACATTTTTCATTCATAGCAAACTGTATCCTGTAGGTAAGACAGGTCAAAGCACACCACCTTTTTAATATTCTTCTGCACCGATATGGTCTTCTCTGTTGCTACTTCAGCTGTGCAATTTAAATTTTGCTGACTTGAGGAATTCTCCATCTCTAACATTGCAATCTGTGCGCATAATATTTAGACAATGACAGAAATTAAAGATGCAAAGAAAAATATTGAAGGGAATTAGTGACAACGTTAAGCTTGTCATGGCAAAAACCAACATTGATATGGGAATCTTCTATAAATTTCTAAATCGACAACCAAAAGTGTCATTCAAAACTTCTAATTGCAGTGAGAGCACTTAATGAGTGATCCAGAAAATGAGAGATTATGTAACTAAATTTAACTTAAAACTGAGCAGTGAACATTGATTTTGACAGCTGTACAGAATGCCAAGCCAGGCAAAGAAGTCCCTATCTGGCTGAAGACATCTGAATAGACCAAAAAGGGGTTTTTTCTTTTCTCAAGGCAAGAACCTCTCCCAAAATCACTTAAACAATGGCCAGTTTTGGTTGTCAAATAGCATGCAGGATTGTCATGATCAATTTGCATACTAAAATATTAAACTTCAAAACTTGGTTTAATAAAAATTCGGTCAGCTAAATTAGATCGAAATATGTTTGTCCTCTCTCTTCCTTTCTTTACTCTTTGTATAAATAATTTAAATTTGTATACAAAATAAAATAAAAGAAACACCCATTGAAGATTGACACACTCCCCACAAGTTAATAGTAATTTGAATTGCAAAACTCATCAAACAAACAAACTAAAATGGCCTAGCACTGTTTAACATGATACCTATTCAGTTTCTTTCAAAAATTTTAGAAATTGCCATGCAATCTAACATTGAATTGTGAATCTGGGAGCCTCTTAAACACATCTTCCTAACTACTGACTAGTCTTCACAGCTTACATCTTAACTCTCAAGCTTAGAATATTTCGATCCACTTCCACGTGTTTTGTGTGATCATGGTGAAAAAGATTCTTGGCTATAGTTATAACTGCTTGATTGTCACACTTCACTTGCACAGCTTTAATACAGTGGGGAGTGTTTTCAGCCACGTACCTTCGCACATCCCATGAGCTAGAGCTCGGTATTTTGCTTCTGCGCTGCTGCGTACCACCACAGGCTGCTTCTTACTTCTCCAGGTCACCGAATTCTCCCACAAAAATGCACCATACCCTGATGTAGGACGGCTATCAGCTTGGGATCCAGTCCAGTCAGCATCATTATACTCTTTAATGTCTCGTAATAACGACTTTTTGAAGAAAAGCCCTTTGCCTGGATTTCTTTGAGATATCTCAAAACTCGGTATACAGCATCCATGTGTGTTTTTGCAGGTCTGTTCATGAATTGACTGACGACACTGACAGCGAATCCAATGTCAGGGCACGTGCACGAGAGATAGATCAGTTTTCCTGCTAGCCTTTGATATCTCCCTTTATCAACCATAGGGAGGTCACTGTCTTCTCCAAGCTTAACATTTGCATACATTGGCGTTTCCACTGGTTTGCTCCCCAGCATTCCGGTTTCCTTAAAGAGGTTTAACAAATATTTCCTTTGAGAGATTAAAATCCCAAGAGATGACCTCGCCACTGCCATAACCAGCAGTGTTCTAAATGGTTGCTAAGGCGGCCGCCTAGGCATCGGCCGCACTGCTTTTGCCTAAGGCAGTTAAGGAGGCGGCCATAGGTAGCCAATGCGACTGAGGCGGGCAGAGAGGCGGCTGAGGCAGGTGATTAGGAAGTTAAAGAGTTAGTCAACAACTCTAGCTTTTCAAAACATAATATCCAAGCCCAAGCCATTCACCCACAGGTCCCTGTCCCCTTACCTGCCTCAAACTATTACCATTCGCCGCCGCCGCCCACTAGGTTAGATATTAGTCTATTAATTTTTTAGTATTAATAAGATGATTAATCTTTACTAATTATCTTGTTAGTTGTATTTATATATTTATATACACTTTGTATAAATTGTATTATATTGTATAAAGCTTATTTGTGCATCAACGTCATTCAATTTATGCATATATTGCATGATTATATATAATTATCAATAAAAACTAGTTTAAAAAAATTGAACCACCTTGACAACGAAAATTGAACGGCCTAGGCGGCCAAGGCAGTAGGCGGTCCCCGACCGTCCTGCCACCGCCTACCGCCATTTACAACACTGATTACCAAAAAGTATTTGAGAACTCCAAGGCCCTTCATTTAAAATTCTTTGAGAGTAAGGCTTTTGCACACTCCATTTCCTCAATGTGATTTCCCGTATGAACAATATCATCAACATAAACAATAAGGACTGAGATATTTCCTTCTCTAGAGTGTTTGATGAATAAGGTATGGTCAGATTGACACTACGTAGATCCATTTCTTTTCAAAACATCTGAGAAACGATGGAACCATGCCCGAGGTGACTACTTTAGGTCATACAATGACTTGTCATCCTTGTCCGGACAAGGCACCACGCCGGAGAGAATCATCTTTGCCCTTGCCGCAAATAAACATCATAACCGATTTTGACCATTGTAGATAATTGTGCCCATTGAGTTTATGATTTGTGATAGGAATAGATGTATTGTCGGACAAGATGGTGGAAGAAGTAGGCGGTGGAGGAGAGGCTTCCGGCGCCGAAGCCATACCATATTTAGTTATGGACCGATTATGGTCTCTAATACCATGTAGTCAAAAACGGAAAAATATAGGCTGAGAAGAGCAGATTTATTAGGATTGAAAATAAGGAACACAAGACACTTATTTATAGAATTCTATATCCCTAGTTCAGTAGAACAAGGCCTCTTAGTTTACTTGTAGTCTTGTACAAGGATTCTTATCCTACTAGAGACCTAATCAAATAAGAATATTGATATATCCTATCTATCTGAATATTTGAGCTTCAACAAGGCGCAATCCGGTTTTGCAAACATAGAAAAAAATTTACCTAGAAGAAAGGACACAATCAAGCAACAAACAGATGTTTCTTAAGAAATACCAAAAAGACTAAAAGAGACCTTCTCGTGGAGTTGTTTTATCACAAGAATAGCATCTGTGTCCCTCAAATTTCTATTTCCATCTGGAAGAGATTTTGTGTTGACTTCTAGTGCATTACTTTTGTCTTTCGCATCCAAAAGAAGATCAGCCTCAGCAAGTTTCCTTGTTAAATAATCGATATGTGCATCACTAATTGTTTTCTGCATGGAGAAAAACTTAGCAAAAGAGATGCAAAGGCAACCATCATAAAATAAAAACAAAAGTGACGTCACATGAGTTTCAAATTTGAAAAGTAGATTTTCATATTCTGCTCTCATTTTTGCCAAATCATGGTTCTCCTGCAGGAGAAGCAAAAAGTTCAATGGGATTTAAAAAGTAAAGAAAGGGGTGAAATTTTATGCAATTAACCATTGGTAAACTTCTATTTCCGGGGGGAGCCTTTCGCCTACTGGTGACATGTCGCAAGGCGTGTGGATCAGGTAGACAGTTTTCCAGTTCATCTTCTCCACAATTTTTTATTTGCTTGCAAACAGCGGCAGTACTTGTTTCAGTCACCAACTCTTGAAAAGGAAGAAGCGACCCCATTGTTCGATCTGCTACAGAGCATTTCACATCAGAAGGTCTCTCTTTGATGGCAGCATATAACTAAAAACCAAGGAAGAATGTTACGAACACATCATGAAATTTAATTAGAAAATTAAGGAACAAAAGTCAGGCACATACACTATGGCACTCACAACAAAGAAACCTATCTAATAAAGGAAAACATGATAGTGTTTGAGTACTTAAGGCACCAGCTGCATAAGTGCATATATGGCTGAAACTATACAAAGTTGAAACTAGGTCATATAAAGTGCTATCCAGTTCATAGCTTAAAGCTGATGTAATCAGTAACTTGTAACATCAGTTCCACTGATGGAAGCAACTAGAAGATAAGATAATAGCAGGTTCTATGAGGTAATTCTTGTGATTTCTTAATTCTTAAAGAAGCTTTTTATCCATACAGTAATAAACCTTTTCGCTGATGGTTCCTCGTTAAAAGCAGACAGCAATAAATGTTCTTACATATCAAAGAACAGAGTATTGTTGCTAATTTTTTACATATCAAAGAACAGAGTATTGTTGCTAATTTTTTACCACATCGGCGGGTACGCTAAGAACCTTAAATATGTTACTTCCATACTACCATAAGCAAATATGTTACCTCCTGTGATGTCTCCATGGCAAGATTTCCCGGGCACCAGGTATCCCGCCTTTTTACCTACAAGAATTATGGACAAAATTATTTAGACTGAGAAGAATAAGAAAATAAAATCAAAGTAAAGGATAAAATAATATAGGAGTTAAAGAACAAACTACTCAAGCACACTGATGGTCCGCTATCCATCACATGATCTTAGGATAGAAACAGCAGAAAGGTAATCCATTCCATCCTATTTTTTGTTTGAGCGATTTTGTGCAAGATTTAGAAAAAAAAAAAAAAAAAAACCAGGGGGTGGGTGTGTTGGAGTTGCTATGAGGTCCAGCAACACATTTTTCAATCGATTTTCTTATTCTAACGATCTTTCACATGAGCAGGAACATCAAATTAAAATAATTTGAAGCTTACTTATGGCCATACGGCATCACTTAAACTCATCAAACAATCATACCAGAACTTGACTACAAAAATGATAGGAAAAGAATAGAGACCTTATAAACATCACGAGTTTCATCCCTATTTGCACACAAGACCATTGAACTCAAGTTTTCAATTTTTTTTGCCTGCTCTTGCAATCTTCTCTCTCGTTCAGCATGAGCTTTCCTTTCCTCCTCCAGCTCTAACGCCATTCTCTCTCTTTCCAACTCACTCTGTCAATGAGTAGCGCATTTCTAATACAACATAATAATAACTTTAACAAACAAATGAAGTATTCAGTACGAACCGTTAGCAATGTATTCCTCAGATTTAAAATTTCTTCTTCTAGATGTTCTGAATGTAAACCCTGGAAACCGGAAGAAAAAATATGAACAAATTATCATGATACCTTAACGCACTAATACTCATAGCTTAATCATATATTTCAAGAATTATTGCTAGCAAATCTGTGTTCTAACCTGCAATTTGGCTCGAAGTTCTCCAATCTCCTTTTTCTGACGCTTGAGCAAAGCAGCATCAGTCAATATCTGCCATAAAATTAGATTAGGCCAAATGCAAAGAGAAACAAAAAATCAGATTAGGCCAGATGCGAAGAACAAACAGACAAGGAAAAGTATAAATAGCAACTAAAAGAAAGTTGAGGCTTTCAAAACAACCACGGTTGTTAGTACAAGCCTACATCGATTAGAACATGTAGCAAGATTGTAGGATGCCAAAAATAAGGCTCTTCTGATTTCTGAAACTAGTACAACATAAGCGCAATTATAGCCACAACCAGAATGATAAATACGATAGTGCCTCGGTTCATACAATGCAAGTGCAGTTGTGGGAAATAAGAGCACCAGACTGTGGATACTAACAAATTCAAAGAATGGAGTGCTGTAGGCCATTTAAACAAATAACTTAAGCACAAAATCAACGAATGTTACAATTAGTGAAAACTTCAAAATTGTCACACATAGCTACCTCTGAGGATTTACTCCAATCATTAACTATGATTTCTCTCCAGAATTAGAAAGGTCATATAGCTCCAAAGTATGGAATGTGAAGGACTACCCCACTGAAACAATATGAGACGTGAACATTACCTCATTTACATGAGCACAGTTCGTCACATGCAATGCTCTGCTTGCAAATTGAAGACTGCTTTTTGTCTCATCGGCATGTATCTGGCATCAAACGAATTCACATGATCACTTAAAGGGACTAATTTCTATCAGCAAGTAAACGAGAAAGAAATAGTGACCCTGCATACATTAAAAATTACAAATAGCAGCAACCAAGCAAACATCAGCAATAATAAAAGAGATTAATTTCAGAAAGAAGATACATGGAAATAAAAATAGTCCATTACGCAATGTAAATTGAACGATAATGGTAGAAGAAATATTGACTCAAATCAATGAAACTGACACTGCTTTTGTATGAGAGAACATGAATAGCAAGAGAAGATATAAACAAAGGGTGGTAGGTAATTTTGGACACTGAAAAAGGCTCGTCGACTAAGGAAGGGCATCTGGTCATAAACGTGACTGGTTTGAAAACTTGGGTTTGCTTATGTAAACTTGTTGTTCCACGTAAAACAATAAAGCATGGATTTATTGGTCAAGTTCTTTTTCCCTATTTGTTTTGGAAATTTTGACATATTACTCGACCAGTTTAGAAAAACCTTATCATTAATTTATTGGTATTGTGCATTCCTTTAAAGAGAACACTGAAGAAAAGAACAAGAAGAAACCACATGAACAACAACCAATTTCACCAGAGCTACTAGTCGCATGGAAATTATAGAAGCATAGATTAAATCCAGAATCATTTATCTTGCCCAAAAAAACACATCCTTGTAACTTTCAATGACCAAAGCACATCATTTTGCCGTGCAATTTTAGTCTAGAGACAATGTTTAGGTAACCCTATATTCTAAGATAAGTGAGAGAAAGGAAACCTCCTCTAGCACCTACTAATTTCCAAGATAGAACAGGTAAAAAATAAACTTGAGTAAACTTCTTGTAAAATGCTCCCAAATTCACAACAAGTGACTACCGTACCTGAAATGCTAACATCCATTTACACCAACATGCAAATTAGTATTAGCAACGCCATCTACTGTTCCAGAATGCAGCTAAATAAGTCTAGGTTTATTGACATAAAAAAAATCACCTGAGCAAGCGTAATGTTGCATATGATAGCGGTGTTTGCATTCCCATCTAATGCGGGTTGCAAAATGCGTGTGAGTTTGCTGTCTCGATAAGGGACATGCCCTCTGCAATATTTGGGTGATGTATTACAAACATAAAACAGTCAAACGTGCTATCAAATTTAAAAATTCTTACCCTTGGCTCTCAGCACCTTCACTCAATTTTTTTATGACAGTCCCCAAGGTCATCAGGCTTTTGTTGATATGGGAGCCCTCCTTCAATCGAACGCCTTCAGCTCCAGTCTTTGCAGCACGTTCTGAACCAGCAAGATCCACTAAATTCTGCAATGATCATAAAAACTACAAGCTTACAGAACAACAAATTATGAAGTAAAAGCAAGTAAAAGGGAAATAAAAGAAACACAACTATCTAACCAGCCAATTCAATAGTCTCTACCTATTAAAGCCCAACAAATCATATGCCTAGCTTAAAAGCTTAAACAATGTGCCTTGAAACAAGCCAAGGCTCATCCCCGAAACGAACTGTCTTAACTGTAAAGCCTCAACTTTGATACCCGGCCCACTAAATGCTATTTCAAAACATGCCTTGAATGCATGCATAATAAATCCAAGATGGCATGCTTGGTAATGTGAATTCATTTATACTACCACCAAGTACTTTTCATTATCATTTAATATTTTTTGTGAAAAAAACATAATTGAGATGAAACTTTCTTCACTATGTAGATTATGACATTATTCCTAACACCTCACTTAATCAGGTGTGTGCTTCACTTTGCGCCTTGTTCCTAAGCAATATGAAACCCGAGAGTATTAGGGTGCATTGTGCTTTAAATAACCATGCAGTAAAACTACACAAAAATTCCAATCTGAGTTTTCTCCAAAAAGCAAAGCACTGTCCCCACACAGGGACGGAACTATATGGAGGGCTAGGCTGGGCTTCAGCCCAGTCTAGCCCAGCCCATATAGTTAGTCTATATATATATATATATAATTTTGATCACCTGCACCCTAGGGTGCAGGATTTTTCGTGTGCGAGTACCGGGTTTTAGCGTTAAAAAACAAAACACTAAAACCCGGTACCGGGTTTTAGTGGTCGCACACGAAAAATACTGCATCCTAGGGTGCAGGTGATCATTACTGTATATATATATATTTGTTGAGTATTATATATATTTATTATTTGTAGTTAATTGGATTTTTTAATTTATTGATATATATGAGTTTTATGTCAAGTTATTTAGGCTTCTAAATTTTGTGTATATATAGAACATTTCATGGAACATTCAATATATTGAATATTATATGCTATTGAGTAGAAAATAACATCGTAAATACAAAGTAAATTTATAATTATGTACATTATCAAATACAAAAATTTATACTTTATAAAATATAAAACAATTATTCAAGTTATTTTATAGAGAAAAAATATTTTATTCATTAACACATCAAATTTTCATGAAATTTTTCATAAATACAATTTAATTATTGAATTACATTCATTATTTAATATAGAAAATATTTATAAGGACATTAATATATTAAAATTGTGTCATTACTAGCATGATTGATGTTCAAACTTTTTTTTAAATCATGAACAAGTTGAAAGATATATGAATAATAAAATATTAACATATATCTAATATGTATATTGACCCTATGATTTTAATTCATATTTCGCATGGTATGCACACATTTATATTAGAAGGAACTTCGGGTTTCAAAATGAAAGATTTTGGAAGAAAATTTGAAATTGATTTCAAACTGACAAAAGTTCGACGTAAGAGTACAAGTTCAAACAATGCAGATGAGAAAACAAAGAGGATTTTGACCACATACCAAGACAGAGACCCGAACTGCATCACAAGATATATCTGCTTCAGCATCATAACTTATCTCCCTGCTCTCTATGATCTATGTTTTCACAAAATTTTAAGTATATAAATTGATTGAACCACAAATTTGATGAGGAAAATAAAGCATGCATACCATGCGAAATATTGTGTGGGACCTGCTACTGTATACATTCATATTGGTCTCTCCAATGTGACGATGAGCTATAAAGTCATATCCAAATGACCAAAACCAAAAGAGTCAACTGTTAGCATGTGCAACTTTAACTATGAATCACTAAAAAACGGTGAGGTTGGATTGCTTCTAACTTTCCATTTTCTTCTCAGATTTGTAATAGACGAGGGATTAAGTTTGCTATATTGCCATACAAGCTAATCAATGCTTGATTTTTCATAAACTTTTCTAAATCGAAACCATATAAGTTATAAACAGTGACAAAATTTAGATGCATGGAAAAAATAAGAGGAAAAGTTACATTCTCCAAACTCCATAAGTTCAAGGACATGTTCGGCAGATGCTACAATTTCTTCTCTTAGCCCAGCAACAAAGATTCCTCGCTTCATTTTTCACAATAAATTGGAGATCTTCATTACACAATGATTTTGAAAATAGGAATGGTCATTTAGGTAGAGTCCCTAAAATTTGTACCTCGATACTTTCATGAATTTGCAACTTTCGATGCTCGGGAGCTAGCAAATCATTTATCTCCTCGTTGTAAATTTCCATGTATGACATCCGTAAAAGAAACTCACGATCCATGTCCTTGAAAAAGAAACAATTATACTACATCACATCAAACTATAAGGAGTAGTACCAGCGTACAAACCAACCATTGTAGCAATTCGATCACAGGATGTTGTTTACTCAATATGAGGTCATATACAATTGCTGAGTAGCTTGTGAGAGTGGCCAAGCTGACAGTTTTTCAATCACTGTCGTGATTAACCTTTTGCGTTCCATGCTTTCAACTTATGTAATACATCAAAAAGTCATATGCAATCAACTAGTTACATAAAACAAACTGAATCACCATACAAAAATCTTCTATGCTTTGTGTTATTTTTCTACTATTGCTAGCTGATGGTAATTTTTGAAATAGAACTGCAATAGATCACAGGGTTAGAAATTAGAAGAAACAAGTACCTGTTGTATGATGTGAAAAAGTTCGTGTACAGACAGAGGTATAACTCCAGGTTCAGAATTTGATCCTCGCATCGTATGAGTTTTCCCACTACTTGTTTGTCCATATGCAAAAACCGTTCCTTAAAAAAGACAAATGTCTAAAATTCATGAGATTAAATTGTTTTAAATAAACCATGCAACAGTTAGCATATTGAAGTGGAATCATATGCACGTTTGACTTGTCAAAAAAGTTTGAATTGCAAAGATGAAAATATTTTATTGTTTCAGTTTTATACAAAAGTACTTCCATTTCAAAGAAGCCAGACAATGAATTGCGAAAAAAAATACCATTAAAACCCTTAACTGCAGCCGCTACTATATCCCTGGTTTGTGCCTTGTACACATCTTCAGTCTTACTCTCCTCCCCAAATATTCGATCTACAAAAAATGCCAGCAAAGAAATTGAAAATCAAGCAGTTATATGCCATAGAATAAATTCAATTGCATGTGGCATAAGTAAAACTCAATTTTCCAACTTTTTGGTTGGAATACACTTTTTCCAAAAGTTAGAACTCATAGGAGCTTGCCTAAAAAAGCAATTTGCATGTCAGCACCACAGTCATGCAGGAAACTAAGAAATAAATCCAAAATTTATATCTATCATATAAATGCATGCTGATCGGATATTGGCAATAGAGACATCAATAACCACCTAACGCCAACTTAATAAAGTATAGATCTCAACCGTCTGATACATTCCTATTAACTACTTTTCACCAAACACTTGAGCAAACATAAGGCGTTTGGAAAAAGATTTTATGCTTCCATATTTTTAATGCACCACTTTCATAAAATATAATGTATTAACAGAAAAACACGAAGAGAGAAGAAAATATGTACCGAATTCAAATTTAGATTGTTGACTGGGGATAAAAATGGAATTCTCAGAAATGCGCCATGGACTGGTCTTGACGTCCTCTGGTGATAGGGGCCTTGCTCTTACTGAAACATGGATTCGATCCATTTTTCTCATCATCTGTGTATGAGTATGGTATGAGATTGTGCGAGAGAAGCATTAGGGTACCGGTAATTGAGAAGCCAAATCAAGGCAACTTACAAAAGCAGCATGATGGTTGTCCACCATTCAATGTTTTGTTTTGGGACATATTGTGCGGGTCTCAGGTCTCAAACAGATATTAGATAAAATAATTTGGAAAAAAACTAAGCAAATTTCAGCACAATGCCATAACTCCTTTCAAGTTTACAGTTAAATTTCCAGTTTATAATCGAATCAGAAAAGCATAGTAATCCTTTGGAATTCAATTGTGCTTTGTCTGCTATCCTAATCCACTAATTCAGCCAGAAATTCCAAGAAGCAGCGGCTGACAAAAATTCTAAGAAATCAAAAATCATTCAATAGCCATAGTTTCTTTACCTTGTCTAATCCCGGACAGAGCTCCGTCTGCATAGCACGATTTTGCTTCGCATTGTCCCCAAATTTTCTAACTTTGAGCTCTTCCAAGGGCAGAAGTGTTTGCGGGTCTTGTTCGTCTCTCTCACTGTTATGAGCGGGAAACAATGTTTTTTTGCCCTTTTGCTTTCTCTCTCTTATTGTCTATCGAGCTGTTTGAGAATTGTCTACTCATTTGAATCAAATAAAAAAAAGTCATAATCTTGGTGTGTATTTGGTGTGTCCTAGGCAGCATTTAAAAAGCACGAAAAAACGCCGCTTAAACGCGATTAAGCGTGAAGCGTGAGTAAAAAGTTTCGTTTTGAGCAAAAGCGTGAAAAAAACGGTCAACCCTTTAGTTGATCATATTAAGCGCAAAAAAACGTGAAAAAACTAAATTTTTTAAAAAATAATATTTAATTTTAAGTTTTATTTTTTTAATATTTTTAACTTTTAAATTTTATTTTAAATGATAAATATTTAATAATTTAAGTTTTTCTTAAAAAAAAAATTTCAACACGTCAAAATTAAATTTACTTCCTACATTTCATTTCTTTGTGACAAAGTGTTTATTCCCATCATCTAAACACATGTGATCGATCCTAACAAATGTTGTGTTTACTTGATAAATAAATAAATAATCATTTTTTAAACTAATACTCTTTCCAAATGAAGAAAATACGTAGATACCATTTACTTTTCAAATACAATACACGAGAAACCCATTTTAAAAAAAATTATAACACATGAAAAAAATTAAATATATTATTTAATACATTTCGATATGTTATCAACTTATCCTTATTAAATAGAAGCAAATATTTCAATCAATTTATTAAATTTTATTTTTTAAAAAATATTTATACTCAATAACTTTCGTTAATGAAAATATTTTAAACTGAAATTAATAATAATTTATATTTTTCAATAAAAATAATGATACCAATTCTACAAATATATTATAAACTAAAAATAAGATTAATCAGATAGCATAATAATAACAATAATAATAATATAGAATTATAGATAGCATAGATTTTAATCAATGCACAAAAGAACACATTAAATAAACACAGAATACATTATTCAATCAAATAAGTTTAGCTACAAAAATTTTACCCCCAACGAGTTCTTGTTCAATTTATTTATTATTAATTAAATTTTGCACATTTTATTTTATTAAGGATATGAATGAAAATTTTAGGTTTTATTTTGACATGTACATATAAAACATTTTTATAAAAGTGTTTTTTAAAATTGTTTTATAAAATATTTTAAAAGTTGTTTTTAAAGATAAACATGTGTTTAAAGCAACTATTCTATAAAAAATATTTTAACATCACAAAAGTAATGTTGTTCCTCTTTGCTTTCCATAGTTCCGTTCTAAAATATCTAAAAATATCTCTCAAGTGTTCTTTAAAAACTAAACTTAGATAATATTTTTTAAAAAAATTTTGTCAAAAACATTTTACAAAAATTTTATCCAAACACATACATACTTATAAAACACTAAAAATATTTTTAAAATACATGTCCAAAGGGAACCTTATTTTTTTATTTCATTTTTTAATAAATATGTAACAATAGTTGAAAGTTGGAACATATATTATTGATGAAAATTTACTTTAAGGATCTGTTTGGTTTGCATATTAGTAATTTATGTATTAATTATATTATTCAATCTCACGTTATTTTTATCATATTATTTATCCATTTACTAATTATTTATCTTACATCAATCAAATTATTAATTAATTATTTTACGTCAATCAAATTATTGAATTTAAATTAATATATTACCTTTAATAAATAATATTATTCATATTTTATATTTATTAAAAGATCAAAATTGTAATTTTATCATTTTATCTAAAATTAATTAATCAAATCAAACAAACTATGATATATCAATTAAATGAAATAATATTTTAACTATTATTTTTTATTTATTTTTTATTATATTATATTATTTTTCTTATCTGTCAAATCAAACTAATTAGACTTATTATAAATCGAAGTCGTATCGTATCCTATCGAGCCCAAACCCTTTTGCAAGAAGATTAGGTTGGCCCATTTCTACACACCCCAGGCTTTGCTCCTTCGAAAATCCCTACATGCAACCATTCGCCTCGCCCAACAACGAAAACAGAGCAAGAGCTTTTGGAAAGGTAAGAGATTTCTGTTCCATTATTGTTCTTGAATACTCGTTGATTTTGTCCTGTTTTGTTTCGGATTTTTACTGGCAGCTGGAATTGATTTAAGTCCGTAATCGAGTAGAGAAACAGGAGCAGAATACACGATGTATTTGAGTTCTTTAAATGTATTACACTGGATTGAAAATTTGTGGGGGTTGCTGCTGCTCAGTTTAAACCCATTACTGAATTCATGGTGTTAGCAGCCTACAATATGTCACTAGAGTTAAATTAACAGTTAGCAAGTTACATTGATACCAGCAGCTGGGCTTCGTTTTGTACTCGTACATGCATAAATAACTCTATGTCTTGGTGTGTTACTATGTTAATTTTCAGGGGTTGTGATAATTTTTTTCTGGTTAGCGGAAATATAGATTTGATGTTGACCTTTGTCGTCTGATTTTAATGTTAACGTCAAGTTTGTAATGGTGTTGTCTTGAAAAAACGTTTAAATTTTCCCAGATTATTTTATCAAATTTTCGTTAGAGACCCGAGGCTCCGCGAAAATGGTGCGAACTTATAAAGTGAAAGGGCAGAAGAGAAAGACGAAGAAAGAGAAGTACGATTCAGGAGAAGAATCTGGGCCGTTGGACAAAGAGGAATCCCCTCAGCTGCCAAAGAAGCAGAAAACGGAAGCCACGGAATCGAATGGTGAAAATTTGATTGATGAAATGCCTGGAATTCCAATTGTCCCTGTTGAATCAGAGAATAAGCCTGGGGTAATTTTTATCCTCGAGAAGGCATCTTTGGAAATTGCCAAAGTTGGCAAGGTAAGTTCGGGAAGGAAAGATGGCCATTTTTAAACTGCGGTGATATTGTAAGAGATTAACTGTTATTTTTGTCAATGCATGTCGCACTTGGCTTTTGATTTGTAGAGCTATCAGCTTTTGAGTTCGGATGAGCATGCTAATTATTTGTTGAAGAATAGACGGAACCCGGCAGAATACCGACCTGATATTGCATTTCAGGTGTGTGATGATTTTTTATGAGGACTTTTACCGTCATTATGATGTGGAAATTGTCTTTGCTAACTGTGCAACTGTTCCGTACATTGGATCAAGAATGATGTATGAATATATGAAAGCCTCTCTGACTATATTTCAGTGTTGTGTATGTAGCAAGAGCATGGGGTATTAACATCATTGTATGTGGCTTAGTTGTTGAAAACTATCATTTCTATGATCACGTGAGGTGATATTTCAGCACTTGGATCTTTCCGTCAAGAACTGCTTGCTGTTCAGGTTTAGGAAGAAGGATGTATGTATCGTATTCGTCTATCAATCTATCATCGTGTAAAGTAGTAAAAGGGAGTGATACATCGACTGATTACAAGTTCCAGCCGTGAACAGCTTTGCATTACACCCACACCCTCAGTCATGCATGTTGATGTGCGCTTTGTTATAATTATAGCTAAGTGACACATTGTGAAAATTGTCGTCAATCCATCGTGCATATCACGTAGGATTAAGAGCCTCGCCGTAGGTGACTCTGGTGATTTTTCATCTTCTTGCATCCTCAGCCTTTATGATGCTTTCATAATGAGTATGATTTTACTTGTATTGGATGTAAGTGCTTTCATTTTGTGGGCAATGTCCTGGTACTGATCTGCAGCTTCAACATGTTGGGAACTTTAGGCAATCCAAACCATTCTGGATAGTCGTGTGAACAAAGTAGGACGTTTGAAAGCTTTATATGTGAAGACACAAGAAGGTATTCTTTTTCAAATCAAGCCTCACGCTCGTATGCCGAGAACATATAAGCGATTCTCTGGTCTCATGGGTGAGTTGGCTGACTGACAAGAATTTCACTGTGTTTGTACATTTGCTTTCTATTGTGATTCTTAATTTTATTTTTTACTATGATAATGCAGTGCAACTTCTACAAAAGTTGCATATTACTGCAGCTGGAAAGGGGGAAAAACTTTTGCGGATCATCAAGAACCCGGTCACCCAGTACTTACCGATAAAATCTCGTAAAATTGGTACTTATACTTCACTATTTATTCTCGTTTCTTGTTTTAGTGTTTTTTAATGGCCATGAAAAATGACTAGCGATTTTCTTGAGCAGGCTTCTCACACAGTTCAGAAAAATTGGTTAACATTCATGATTACGTTGGTACTGTCAACCGTGAGCTGGACCTTGTTTTTGTGGTATGCTCGAGAATTGCTCACAATGTGCTGAATATTTTTACTGAGACGAAATGCTTACTTAGTTGAAATGCTTTATGTACAGGTTGGGGCAATGGCCCACGGGAAAATTGATAAAGACTATGTAGAGGATTATATTTCAAGTAAGTCAAGTTTAAGTTCCTCTGTACCATGATATTATCGAGCATAAACAACCATTTATTTGCAATTGAGAAGCTTCTTATTTTATTACAAGTGTACGATTCAAGCTGTCCTTGTTAGTTGTTCCTGGATGTTGATGGGGCAGAGGTTTAGACGTTAAGTTGTTACTGATACAGGGAGAGGAGATATTACTTTGAGAGACACCCAAAAAATCTTGTATTTGTTTACTTTTTGAGCATGTTTGACGGTGATGCTTTAGATAATGCATATTGCGGGCTAGCCTAATCTGAAGTATTTGGAACACCCGAATTCCTGCAATGTAGATGTCATTGGCACAAGTTTAAACGACTATTGTGATTCAGTAGTCACCTAATGTATATTTGGATGATAGGATTTCAAATCCAAGCTTTGAATCCATCCCCACTTGTTTGCATACTTTTGAAATCAACCCCCCGCCCCCCTTTTATATTTTAAACTTGTCTATTAATCCATTTAATGAGTTTCGAATTCCTATGTAATAGATTCTTTTGAAATATTTCCCACAACTCCTCCTATCCAAATGTAACTCTGGACTTATTTTGGTATCATTTTATCTTTTTTGTTTGTCTACTTCTATATTTTCTTACAAGGCTATGGCTTCTCGCAGTTTCTTCCTTTCCGTTGAGTGCTGCGTACTGCATATCTATGATCACCACCTCGCTGGAGCAAAAATGGGAGATTCTGTAATGGCTTCGACTCTTCTGCCCTGTCCAAGCGCATGATTCTTGTGAAGTCTTCTGCATATCAGTTGTAAGCAGTTTTTGTTTGGTTATTTTTTTATCCCAAGAACGCGAAATTAGTTCAGTTGTCGGCTCGTCGCGAAATTAGTTCAGTCATAAACTATTTAAGTGGAATCCCCATTAAGATTGTACCTGAATGCCATACTAATCAAATTGTAAGATCTCTCATTTGGTCTGATATTCTATACAGGGAGATTGTAACATCGGTCCGGCACACATGACATAATAGATGAATATTCTACGTGCATGAAAGCAAGAATCTGTGGCTCATTTAGGGCCAAGTATTTTTTAAACGTTTTTATAAAGAAAAAAAGAAAAAGAAAAAGAAAAATCAAAAGTCCAACATACGTTCGGTTCTACTTTTCTCCAGACACTATTCTATGTTAAGATTATACCTTTTAAAACCTTTTTATAAAAATTTTGTGAAACACACGCTCATAAAAAAATTGTTTAAGAAAAACTAAAAAGTGTTTTCTAAAATCCCAAAAAAAAATGTTATTTAGTCCTTTTTGTCCCATTGGAATAGTAGCAAGACATAAGGGGAAAAAAAAAAAGGAATAAATCCTATCATAAGACGCAAAATTGTTGCTAAAACTCAGATTTCACTAACTAAATCTAAATTAAGTCAACATGAAAGACCGATTTTAATTTGCTATTTCCCATGCTATTCCATATAAAAAAAAAATTCGGGAAAATATTCAAACAATAACGACTAAAACGGGGTGGTGACTAATAAAATTCTATAAAATCAACTATCAAACCAATGCCAAACGCAAAAACAATTCTATGTTTGATATTTATCACCAAAAAACTGTCTACTCAAAATAAATTATTCAAGAAACAGAGGTAACAAAAAAGCTAAAGTTATAAATATTTCATAGCAATGAATTATGCAAAATAAAAAAATATAAAGAACAAAAATCAATTTTTTTTATAATTGCAAATCAAACAGTTATACATAAATTTATATTAGGAAATATATATATATATATATATATAATAATAATAATAAAAATTGTTTATTCTATATCTAAACTACCCTTCAAAAGCGAAAAAACAAACAAACAAACAGAGACGGGCCAAAGGGAGGCGGTGGGTGCGACTAGGGTGCAAACGAGTCAAGTCAAGTCGAGTATCATACTAGTCGAGCTCGAGCTCGACTTGTATCTGTCTACTCGAGCTCGAGTTCAAGCTCGATCGAGTAAATAATTTCATACTCGAACTCGACTCGTGTATATTTCGAGTTACTCGAGCTCGAGCTCGAAAAATAATATATATTAATAAATAAATATGAATAAATAAATAATATATATAATATTATATGCATTATATTATATATATATTATATTTTATATATATATATATCGCGAGCTACTCGAATACACATATTTAATATTCGAGCTCGATTATATGTTCGAACTACTCGAGCTCGAGTCGAGTTTTAACCGAATTATTCACGAGTATCTTGCCTCGTTTGCACCCCTAAGTGCGACCGCCCCCCTCAACTCCTCCCAATATCTTCTTCTTATCTTTATTTTATTAAAAATATTTTTTTAAATTTTTTTTTAATAATTTTAACATACTACCTGATACCCCATGAATAGGTCCATCATATGTTTAGGCCCAATTGGAGTCCATAGCCAAAACACAAGGCCCGGGTTCAGGTCTAAGTGTTAAGATTGACCCATAGAGATAGGTGGTTGAGGAAGGGACATGTTGGAGTTGGAGCGAGGGTGGGAGATGGAGCTGAGGATGAGCGCAAGAGTGGAGGAGTAGAGGGAGGTGAGAAGGTGATGAGGTGAGGTGTGGATGACCCTAGGAGTCGAGGATGACGATGGCGGAGGAGAGTAGCTAGGCTAGAACATACCTGAGGTGGGTGAGCTCTTAGCCTAAGATTCATCTTAAGGGCAAGACCTCTTAGCTTCAGTCTCGCCTCAAGGGAGAGTCCCGGATGAACAAGCGCGTGAGTTTCACTCATGTGGTTCCCTACGGAATGTGCGTGGTCCCCTACCTTTTACTCTATAAATATCGGGTTTGCTCACTTTATTTGCGACTCATTACTTTCATTTTTGAGGGGCGCCCAAGCTCTCATCTTCACTCATATTTCCGACTCTGACTTGAGCATCGGAGGGGCTACGCCGGAACACTCTCCCGGCCCCCTCTAACACTCTTTGCTTGGTTTCAGGTTCACCTACGGACTTGGAGCTTTGGGCTTAGGTTGGACTCGGGTCATCAAATTTTAGTGAGTATCACTTGGCCTTAGCCATAGTAAGAAAAATATAAATTTTCATCTTCTCATCTCTAACTTCTCTACTTAGCCTTAGCCATAGTAGTAAAAATATAAATTTTCATCTTCCCACCTCTAAATCCTCAACTTGGCCTTATTCATAGTAGGAAAAATATAAATTTTCATATTTCCACCTCTAACTCCTCAACTTGGCTTTAACCATAGTAGGAAAAATATAAATTTTCATCTTTCCACCTCTAACTCCTCTACTTGGCCTTAGCCATAGTAGAAAAAATATAAATTTTTATCTTCTCATCTCTAACTCCTCTACTTGGCCTTAGCCATAGTATTAAAAATATAAATTTTCATCTTTCCACCTCTAACTCCTCTACTTGGTCTTAGTCATAGTAGGAAAAATATAAATTTTCATCTTCCACCCTCTAACTCCCTGCAAAGAAACAAACAAAAATCTACATGTATATTTTAAATTTCACGTGTCTGTGATTTTCTCCATTTTTCTTGCATCTATTATATTTAAATATGTTAGAAATAAAAATGGGGTAATTGCATACACTATCCTATGAAATATCAAGATTGCTAAAAACCCTTATGAAAAAAAAATGATCTATTAGCTCCCCGTGCTTTTGAATATTGAGCACATACATTCCCATATTTTCAAATTTTGAACACACAACCCCTTGTTCCAACGTGTTTTCAGGGGTATGTTTGCTCAAAATTTGAAAACACGATGAGTTACTAATCATAGAGGACTTTCAGCAATCTCATGATTTCACTGGAATAGTGTATACAATTATCCCAAATAAAAATATAACAAAAATGGTAATAAATAGGGGTAATTGCATATATTACCTTTGTGAAATCACGAAATTGCTGAAAACCTTCTATGAAAAAAGAATGATTTCACAACTCCCCGTGTTTATAAATTTTGAGCACCTACATCCTCATATTTTCAAGATTTAAGCATTCTCTAATATATGCAATTAACCCTAATAAATATTCATGTTTTTACAACACACACAATGTGTGTGCAGATGTTATCGGTTATAATTAACCTTCACTTCTATTTGTTCAACTAGTGTTATGCATTTAATTTTGATGGGCTTGTAAAAAACTAAATATTTAAAAAATAGAAGAAGTTTCGATTAATAAACACATACACTTTTCCATTTATTTTCCCTTTGTTATTGAGATGTATTCCGAATTCTGAACAAAACAGCAACAGCAGCAACAACAAACAACGAATTAGTCGAGGCGAGAGATACTCTCTATTCGCAAGACAAAATTGCCCGTTAACAGTGCTCAACGTTGGCGGCAATCGTCTCTAAGATATAACGACTTGCGAACGAGATATACCAGCACTAAAAATATCTCGAATTTCAGCGAACGAAAATAAGCAAAACTTTCTTTTGAGGGAGTGGGGAGAATAAGCAGAAAAGCAGAAATCTGATGTATATACGTTATCAGATGTCAAAGATATTTTTCCTGCGTTATAACAATCATACATATAGATTGAGACTCCAAAGAACACGTCTTACGGCCTAAAAATGCAACCCATGACATAAGAAGCCCAAAAAAAAACACAACCTTTTGAAATACAGACTGCTCGCTCGAGCGGTAATTCGAGCGGCCAACACTCTGTCCGTCATTCTTTGGACGCTCGCTCGAGCGGTAAGTTTGTGCCCCTCGAGAGGCAAACTTTCTGAAACGACCATGACCTCTATTTTAAAATAATTAATAAAAAAAATGCGGATTTAAAAAAATTAAAAATTTCGGCATGACCTATTTGTTTATATGAATACCCGCCTGTCTCAGACAGCATACAAAATAAAATAAAAAAAATAAACCACCGACGACACAAGAAAACTAGACCGAGACAAGAACGAGAACCTAAGAAAGAGATTCGATATATCAAATATCCAAAAGTTTGAAAATTTAATGTTTACATGCCCAAAAACAATTCTATCAAAACATTACACATACATTTGTCAAATAAGCAAAATAAATGCTTCATAACATATTAATTCGAGTAACTATGCGGAAGACGAGCATAGGTCGGAGGGATGTGTCGTGCCCGCATCGCAGTCCACTCGATAGTCTTGCCCCTCGATCTTAATGATGACTTATACATTCCTGAAAACAAATAAGTGTAGTGAGTCTAAAATACTCAGCAAGAATATGTGGGGGGATAACAAGTACTACATAAATACAAGCACACGCAGATTAAAGATAGCTTGATAATAAAATACTTTGTGCCCTTAATTTAAATAAATGATTTCTAAAGGAATGGAATGAACATGAATGAAACATATGCATGGCTAAGTCGAAAATAATCACTGTAACTGAATAAACGTACTGAGACATAGTCATAAATATTTGAACTTAGATCCTTGAATTGTGACTCTGTGAATTCGATCATGATCATGGCTGCAGTGCACTATGCCGCAAGAAAGTCAAGATTTCTCCCAACCCGTCTTGCCCATACTTGGTGAGGGAAGCTAGTATTTCTCCAGGCCCGTCCAAACCCATAAATTTGGTAAGGGAAGCCAGAACGTCTCCCAGCCCGTCCAAACCCATACTTTCTATAGTCACGATCATCTCACTTTGTTCCTAAATATATATTCTTTCATTCTTGAATATGGGACTTAGCATGCATATGTAAATATGACGTAAATGTAAATATTTGACCAATTATCATGCAAATGAATCACACATGGATGACCGGGATGGTGATTTTGGGAGCAAACCAAGGATAGAATTCTAAACCATAAATTCTTGCGCTTAGGACAATCCGAGCGGTTCGCCCATAAAACTTATAACTCACTCATTTTTTATTCAAAAAGGATTCTACTTGAAACCACATCTCCCACACACTTAATACTAAGTTTATAAGTCATCTTCGAAGTATTATTCATATCCAATCATTTTATAAAAATTTCATTTCGAACAGCACCCTCACTAAATTTTGAAATTCTGCACCTAATTCTTCAAATGCTTAGAACTCGACCAAAACTTAACCAAATTAATTTCCGCTTTCGCCGACATATTCTTAACATTCTAGACCAATTTCAGACCCGAGCCCTTAGCATAATTCTACTTTTAACCCTGCCTTAGTTATACATTTCCAGACAGCCCCAATGCTAAGAAAAAATCTGCACAAGTCCTAGCTCATTACCTTTACCAAAACTTAACCAAAACTTAACCGAATTAATTCTCACTTGAACCGACATATTCCTAACATCTTGGCCTAATTCCAGACCCGAGCCCTTGACCAAAACCCGAGTTTAACCCTGTTTTAAAAAATCAGTTTCCGGACAGCTCAAACATTTCAGAAAAATCTGCTCAAGCCTACTACTTGTTCGTAATCAAAAACTCAACTATGAAACTTCCAAGTTCCAAGGCACTAGACTATGACCGAGACCAACATTTAGGCTCATCTTAAACTCTTAAAATTCACTCCAAACCAACTCAACTTCACTCCAAAAGATTGCTCCTAATCATCTCCAAAACCGAGCCCCAACCATCTAGTCCATTCGAAATTCTTCTCTTCCAACTTGCAATCTAAACTTCAAGCCATTCTAAACACTACCATGTGAACTACATTTCATCCATGTTAGCCCCTAATCCACCATCCAAATCAACAAAAATATTCACCACATATTCGAACAACACAAGCTGAAGAATCTGGAAATTTTCGAAGGTACATAGCTTAAGTACATTTACATTCCAAGTTCATAAACATTCCACCTTCATCGTACAACATAAATTCGAAATCATGAATGCAATAAAATCTTGGCCAAAGGGGAAGGGATCGAGCAGGGCACCCATATACATACACATTTCGAAAACTTCATGGAATGCAACACACAATTAAAAAAAATGTACTATTCTACATGGTTAAGAAAGGAAGCCACATTCTTTCCTTAAACCGAGAAAAACAGAAATGGTTAGCTCAAATGGAGCTGAAATCGGCCAAGGAAATGCAGCACTCAGTTTGAACAGCAACTCAGGGTAAGGCTACGCCGGGACTGGTGGCTGGCGGAGATCGGTAGTGATGGTTCCAATCTGCACGGCAGCAGCTCCCAAAGAGGAAAAAGCCGTCGGGTGGGAGAGACAAGTATGGAGGGGTGAAAAGAAGGGAGTCTACATCGGCTGATTCTTGAGGAAGGGGAAAAATATTGGGCCGTGCAATGGCTAGGGGAAATGTGTTAATGGGCCGGGTCGAGACAATTGTTTAAGTTGGTAAGGAACATAATACATAAAATATAATATGTAGTATTTATAAGTCTTAGACCCAAATGCTGCAAATACACAATTTTAAAAATTCAAGAATTAAACACTTTAAATATTCTGATGTCACGACAACGAGTAAAATATTTAAATAAAAAACAGAGCGATTAAAATAATTTTGAACAAACTAGAACAACGTTTAAAAGAAATTTAAATAAATGCACAAGCGAAAATAAATCTTTTAAAATGTTTTGGACAATTAAAAAGCATTTAAATAAATAATCTAGGTATTTAAAAGAATTTAGATTAGTTAACCGCTAAACTTACGTTATTTAAAATAAATAAATTGGACACTCAAAAATATTTAAAAATATAAGCTAAACAGTTAAAATCATTTAAATGAATAAACTAAACAATTAAAATCATTTAAATATGCAAGCTTAAACCTTTAAAATATTAAAAGAATTAAGTTGCATATTAAGAATCATTTTGACAAATAAACTTAAACAATTAAAAACAGTAATTAAATAGTTAGCACAATAAAATCATTTGAATAAATAATAAAATATTTTATTAACACATAATTCGCAAAAAAAAAATTTTAATCAATTAAACCTAAAAATAATAAATCCTAATATTTATTAAATTTAATGCATGCGATTTAGTAGATTGAATTTTAGGCGTCACAATTCCTTCTCCCCTTAAATGGAATTTCGTCCTCGAAATTCAAGACTTACTAACTAGGTTCGAATACCTTAGACCAGATCAACACTAAATTTTCTAACTTTGCACCTACATGAGTTGACCCAAATCAGCTTTCGCTGCGCACTCTGATGCTTATTGATATCTATATCATCAAAGATCTGACTAAATCTTATTGCAATGTAAAACTTACAATTCTTACCTATTCCCAAGTGATCTTATCCTCAAGAAAATTTTATCACTCCTCAAATTTACTTCCAATCTAAATTTACAAACTTAAAAACGTCATCTTACCGCAACTGATAAGTTTTACAACCTACAATTTTCTTAAATCTTTATGTTATTGCACAACCTACCTCTTACTAACCTTAAACCCCACGTTGGAATTCCGGGCAATAGAGTTCATATAACCCATAAATTATTTATGTCGAACTCGACCATAACTTAAAATCCTTCTAACAATGAATCTATGCTTAATGTCTATTTACCAGTTAGACTTAACTTACATAATATACAACTCGAGCTCTTAAAAAATTCACAAGTTCACAAAACACTCAGAAATTAACACTAAACTCTTCTAAATAGGATAGCTAAGGTATTATACAATCCTACCTCGTTAGGCCTCAAGATAAGATATGAATCTGACCCATACTTCCACAACAACGACACATGGAACCCATCATGCATCCCTAACAACTCTGCGCCAGCTCAAAAGATCAAACAAACTACCTATCTCCTCAACAACCACATAAGGAACGACAAAACGAGTTAATTCCCTTATATTGCCAAATCGTTAATATTACAAAACAATGATATCTTCAAGAACAACTTAATATCCATTTTGAAATTCCAAAGGTGTACGCCACTTATTAGTAGTGCTACACTTAATGGTCCTGGGCTTATGTTCAATCCCTTACGCAATGACTAAGAAATCCATAATTTACATCTCAAGTAAAAATATACCACGAGCTATTATCCACTTATTGGATTAGATGGTATCTAAGTACCAAATAATTCTAACATATCGCCTGAAAACATATCTCAAATCTCTATTTCAACTTAACCGCAAGTCTGAAAAATCCAAATATTCCCAATTTATTATATGTACAACCTGAATTCGTATTTCAAGAGCTTAGTATGCAATTGGACACCTCGCAGAGTTTGTAATTCGATTGAAAATTCTTTCTCATTGTTCCTCAAGTACCTTAGCATTTCACCAGTAAATAAATCTACAGCTTATCCGGAAAACTGCCTGACTATTCTATCTGTCATCCTGTTCCCATAGTTGGTGCAATAGCCTTACCGGTTGACATTCACAAAATCTTAGAATGCAAATGTAAAGTACCCAAAAGTCTCTAGGGACAACTCTATTTCCTTATCTCGTGACTAATCACCCATTCAGCTTATCAAAGTCGTCTATTTACTCTTAGCGATCCAATTTAAAATAGGACAACTCATTCAGCTAATTCACTAACTAGCAATCTTCTCGCTAGAACTAGTTATAACTAGTAGTAGCCACTCCTCGGATCACAACAATAACTTAGGATTTTATCTAGCATTAATTCTAAATTCCAACGGTCTAAACACTTACTATGCGGTTACGAGTCGATTCCCTTCACAAGAAATAGAAATGATAATTTGAAACTATGATCCACCCAAATAATTCACCATGATGGATCGTGAAAGGGAAACAAACATACAAGTGATGCTGCTTAATATGAAATGAAATAACGCAGGCATTACTAACAAACGAGCTAAAAATAAAAATCTAGATAAGTGAAAACAACTCACTCATAATTCAATTCTAGGGACGAGTGAATAATAATGGAGGCTCCATGAATATTAAATATGAGCAAAAAAATACAAATCTTGGGATAATTCATCCATGGGTAATGAAATCATGCTCAAACAATTAAAGCACAATCAAGGCAATCAGTGTGACTTCAGTCAACAGAAGTTCACACAAATTAATAATCAGGGAAAACAACGGTCTCAAATTAAAATTAGATGTCAGTCACACAACATGAATAGATTACCAAAAAGAAATAGAGTGAATCTTACTCACATCAACATGTGGCTCTAGAACCGAAGAAAATTTCAAGAAGTGTGAAACATTAACAAGATTTTACTAAGAAGTTCAACCAATGCCAAAGTGGCAGAATTCAACGCTGATTAATGTCATACGAATCCATAAATGAACAAAAGATAAGCAAAGAAATTTCGGATGCTCAAAAGTATATGTTGCAATAGATACAAGCACGATTGAAGAATAATAAAATAATGATAGGAATAATAGTTCACAAAATTGAAAGGCTCATAGTAACCGACTCACTAATCCTCGAAATCATATTTGCCCAAATAACATAAGGGAAACTCAAATTATCCATAATAATATAAAACAAAGTACGTATTCCAAGTCTTCACACGAGTTCGATTCATAAACTTAATACAATTATCAATTTATAATCAAACTATTCACTTAGGTTTATCCGAATAAATTACATCCCTAAAAGAATAAATTACAACAAGGACAGGTCAAATAATACCTCATAATACGCAAAATTTAATATTTCCAAAAAATTCCAAGAATCTCACCAAATATTGTTAACACCACCTAATAACTCAAACAACATCCACGTACTGTCCAAAGCTGGAAGGAATATTAGTACGCCAACTCCGTTTAACTTGAAACCGCATGCTATGAAAATAAATATTTGAATGGTACACTTTAAACTACTTAAACAAAATTTTCAACGAAAATAAACACTAAACTACGCACTTAAACAAATTAAACATCTAGTTTTGAAAATATTTTTTTTTTAAAATGATGATATCAAAACATTTAAAGTATCAATTCAGGTATGACTAACATAAAATTCCTTAAAAACTTACAGACTTTGAGGCGAGACTTCTCGAGTTTTTTGCAACCGGCAGTAGGCACAACCCAAACCAGAACCATGCTCTGATACCAACTGAAACGACCCTGACCTCTATTTTAAATTAATTAATAAATAAAATGCGGATTTAAAAAAAATTAAAAATTTCCGCATGACCTATTTGTTTATATGAAAACCCGCCTGTCTCAGACAACAAACAAAATAAAATAAAAGAAATAAACAATCGACGACATAAGTAAACTAGACCGAGACAAGAACGAGAACCCAAGAAAGAGATTAGACATATCAAATATCCAAAAGTTTGAAAATTTAATGTTTACATGCCCAAAAATAATTCTATCAAAACATTACACATACATTTGTCAAATAAGCAAAATAAATGCTTCATAACATATTAATTCGAGTAACTATGCGGAAGACGAGCATAGGTCGGAGTGATGTGTCGTGCCCGCATCGCAGTCCACTCGATAGTTTTGCCCCTCGATCTTAATGATGACTTATAAATTCCTGAAAACAAATAAGTGTAGTGAGTTTAAAAGACTCAGCAAGAATATGTGGGGGGATAACGAGTACTACATAAATAAAAGCACACACAGATTAAACGTACTGAGACATAGTCATAAATATTTGAACTTAGATCTTGAATTGTGACTCTGTGAATTCGATCATGATCATGGCTGCAGTGCACTATGCCGCAAGGAAGTCAGGATTACTCCCAACCCATCTTGCCCATACTTGGTGAGGAAAGCTAGGATTTATCCCGGCCCGTCCAAACCCATACTTGGTAAGGGAAGCTAGGATTTATCCCGCCCGTCCAAACCCATAAATTTGGTAAGGGAAGCCAGAACGTCTCTCAGCCCGTCCAAACCCATACTTTCTATAGTCACAATCATCTCACTTTGTTCCTAAAAATATATTCTGTGAGGACCTTGATTCTAATCATCATTAATCACCAAAAGGCAAAGAATAAGCCAAGAGAATTAATCGCAAAATTTTTTATTTTTTATTTTTTTGGAAAAATGCTCAGACTCGTGCCACCTACGGATAAGGGTCCGGACATACGAAAAATTTCAAAACCAAAACAGAAGACCCACGGACCCTTACACGGACCTATGCATGGACCCCTGCACGGGCCTCGTTCATACCTCCGTGCTAAGGTCCATTCCTATGAAAATCGGCCAAAAGACCTGCACGCGAGACAGAGGACATCCGGACCCATGCACGGAGGCATGTCCAGGGTCCGTGCCCTGCTGCAAAACCAAAAAACAAGGCAATAACAGAACCGAAATCATGCAATACAACTCCCAAACTCAACCAAAACATAAATCATGCATTACAAATACAATCTCCTAAAAAATACATGAAGTTCTAGAGTTGTACATTCATTCGATCTAGTAGAACATGCTTCAGTTTTAGTTATAAAATCCAAATACAATACAAGTTCGAATTACAATTCGACTTCTAAAACACCAAGTCCTCGCTCTATCGTCACATCCCATCTATCCATGCGATCTCTGACTCGATCTTGCCCCACTTGTTGCCAAGCACACATATAAAACAGGACAACAGCCGGATAATCCGGTGAGAATAATATTCCCAGAATAAGCAACAAACATGCAATATCATTCTAAACATCAACTAATGATATACAAATCTCAATCATGCAATTCATGAAGTAATCTAAAATGAAATGCATGCCTTTAAAAACTCTGGGATTATCAAGTCTGGATAATCAAAAGGTGATCTGATTCTTCTCTTTCTCTATGGGATCCCGAGGCTGAAACATCTCACCAGTCACACCTACTTATCCACTCGAGGCGGAGGGTGTACATTTCAAACCTCTAGACTCTGAAGCAACTATAGGGAGTTACTCAGCTATTGTAGTAAATCGCCACAAAGCCCCCACATATAATTCTCAGAACTTCTAACTCAAAATGAAACGAATCATTTGGCTCAATATGAATGCAATGCAAATCATAACTCAATCAATTCAAATAATCAATTAACATGCAAGTATGTGGTTTCTCCGAAACGCTCGAATCAAGTTGGATTCGAGTCACTCGTTCCATTCAACTCTAAGTTGTCTTATACCTTTCTCGATTCAAATGCTGCTTCAACTGGATTGCTACAAGGACAAGAATTCCTATCACAATCCAAAAGAATATCAATTCAACGAAAAAGGGGGTAATCTCGATACCAAACCTTGATCGACTCTTCGATGATTCGAAATCCAAGAACTCCGAGTCCAACGATGCTCAAACAAGTCTGAAAGGAGATAATTAAGAACATAAATCAATCCAAATCAAACAATTCCCAGAAACTCAATCAAACTCCCCAAATCCGAAAAATCTCAAACCGGCGGCATAACGGCTATATTCCGATCAAACCGGAACGCAGACAACAGTATAACATCGATATAAACTCAAATCAATACCAAATCAACAAATAGAACTCAAACCCATCAAATCTCAAAATTCATATTTTCAAAAATCACTGCAAAAATCAAAACAATTCCGAATGACGCCTTATCTCAAAACCGACTGAGAATAAACGAAAAGTGCTCGGTCAAGAACAACATAACCAAAACTCAATCGATTCTAACAACATCCGAAAAATATAAAGTGTCCGATCAAAGAAAAACTTACGATAGAACAAATCTCTCGCAGCCGTGATCGCTAATCTGCCTTTAGAAATAATTTCTAACGGACGGATCGACCGGAAACTGAAATCTGGAAGCTCAAGAACACGTTGGGGAGTCTTCAATGGGGGAGGAGGCGCGAAGGGAAGAAGATGAAGTGAAGAGAAGAGTCAACTCAAGCTTAAATATCTAATAAAGTCCAATTTTGCATTTTAGTCCCTAAAAAATCCGAAATTTGTAAAATAAACCCTGATCAGAATCAAGTCGGCTCTTAAACTCTGTAATCTCCGATTATCTCAAATAAAGTCAATTAAGATAAATTTGGGGCGTTACAATTCTCCCCATCTAAGAAAATATTTCGTCCTCGAAATCAAACACGGTTCCAACACGAACTCTGTCTCTCAAATTACTCCTTCAAGTCCGTAAATCAAAAGTCGACTCATTCTCGTCAGAATAATCTTCCTCTGTTCAATCACAATTCGAATCATCTCTGGTTCCAAATCATGTGACACAGAAAAATCATCTCCAATTAACGGGGGTCTTCCTCTCTTCTCGTACAACTCTTGAAAGTACCTTCAATAATTCATCAAATAGTTGTCATTGTGCGAAGTCTCCACAAGAAACAAGAATTCTGCCGACTAGCGCTAAGTCTAGCACCACAACTCACGGCATAACATCTAAGTTCGAATCTTTTGACCTGTCTGTCCGTCGTTCTGAGGGTATTGAAATAAAATTTTTTTAATCAAACAACAAATGTCTCTTCGAAGTCTATGCTAAAAGAATGAGTGCATCAAGGATCTCCGTATAAACTGACAGACTTCGGCAAAACATGACACTTGACGACTTCTGTTAAGATATCAATCCTCTGGTCTTGACTAAAAGTCATTATGTACGGAATATGGTAGCAGATTTCATCAATCGATCAATCAAAATCAGATAGTAGATAAAATAAGAACAGCTCAAAACCTCAGTTGTTGCATACAATTCCTCAGATAAATATTTTCAGTCAGAAATCTCATACAATCTAATCCTCTTCTCTGCCTCCAAATCAGTTCCGTCTGCGAAAACAAATACTCCAACTCCTAAGATTAGAAAAGATCGCGGAAATCTCCTCATAATAAAACGATGCCAAATCTCCCAATCAATAAGATCGCTGCGAGCTCAAGTCCAGAAACAGACATTGAGTCTTGAGCGTCTTCAACTGCCTTGATGTCTAGAATAGAGCGCGATTCCTCTGAATAAGAGTATAACCAAATTCTCGATAAGAAGAAATAATGAGCACTGAAAGATCATCTGTATAGAATTTAAGAATACTGGAGTGTTGATCAACAAAATTTCCATCACCAGATCATACAATAGAGGAAATTTTAACTCGATCCAATCAGGGTTCAGACATCAAAGAATAACATACAACTGCTCGGCACTCAAAATCTGAAATATGATTCTCAAAAGCTCTGAAAGATCAGTACAATTCTCATTATAAAAGGACGAGCAAATCATCGATAAGAATTTTTAGTTTCAACTAATACCTCTGAAAGATCCGGTTAATAGAAAAATTAACAACACTACAAGAGTGTTCGTAAGTTCGAATGACCCGACAAAAGTTAGAGGCACGATAGACATTAAATAGATTCTTCAATAAGAAGGCAAGAGACTCACCAGTATCTATCAATCAATAAGAGTAGGAAAACCAAAATCGAACATTTACCTGTTATGTCATTCACGGGTGCAGTCTGAGTCTGCGGATCATCAGACAGAGCAAAAACTCGTGCCTGCTGTCTGGGATGCTGGTTCGCATATTGATTACCTTCCTGTCTATTTTGCTGCTGAGGTTGGAAACAGTGAACCGTAGATGCTTGCCGCTGAGGCTGAGCTATCTGTCTCGAAGAACTTCCACTCTGTGCTTGCTCAGAGCCCCTCAGAGGGCACAATATGGCAAAGTGCCCCGCTTGGTTACAGATATAGCAGCTTCCAAAAATACCTCTACACTGATAACTGGAGTGATGACCTCCGCAATTGGCACAAAGCATGCCTGACTGACTCAAACTTTGTCCTGATCCAAACTGCCTCGAGCCACTAGAGCTCGAAGAACTGCTTCCATGCTTCTTAAACTGCTTTCCCTTTGGATGATAGTAGTCCTTCTTATTACCTCCACTGCTACCACCCTCAGAACTCGGTGGTTGATTCTGAATCTGAAAAGATTGATTCTGGAAATGAGATGGTTTGTTCTGTGACTGACTAGGCTGCTGAGGCACAACTGGATCTCCTCTCTGTCTCCACAAACCTACTTCAGCTCCTTTTGCATGATTCATGGCATCCGCAAAATTATCAGGCCTAGCAGTGTTTACCAACGTGAAGATATCAGGGTTCAAACCATCAATGAACTGGTCGGCTTTTGCTTCTTCGTTGTCCGCAATGTGCGGTGCAAATCTCAGCAAACTGTCAAATTTGGCTACATACTCCTCGATGTTCAAGTTTCCTTGCCTCAGATTGGCAAACTCGGCTCCCTTGTACTTTCGATACGAAATAGGGAAAAACCGCTTATAAAACTCAGTTTTGAAAAGAGACCAAGATAAAACTGTACCTCGATTCTCCATGGCTCTCTTCGTCGGGATCCACCAATTTTTAGCAACACCACGAAGCTGATGAATGACTAACCTAGTTCGGTGGTCGTCAGAGTAATCAAGGGAATCAAACAATTTATCAATGTCGTCCAACCAGCTCTCACAGTCAACAGGATTTTCTGTACCTAGAAACAAAGGCGGATTAAAGGACTGAAACCTCTTCAGCAAGGTTTCCATAGGCGTCGCTGTTGCATCCATCTGATATGTCAATGTACTGCCCTGTTCATTCGAAGGAGTGACTACAAGCGGATTTTCATTCGGAGGAATAACTGGCGGTGGGTTCCTATTCAACATCCTTCGAGGACCCATAATCTGATAATCAAGGGTTAGGACACAGATAATCCAATTCCAATAATTCCATTAGGTGTCCAAAATCTCCTCCTCGAATAATTCAACCAATTCGAGAAGATTCGTATCCGATCCCAAAAATCCAAGAAATTGATATCTCAAGTAAATCATGCTTTATAAATTTAAACACATAATCATGTAATCCAAATAATTCTCAATCAATAAAGCATGCTCACATCGTATTAAATGAATCAATTAAATAACTCAAACACGTGCGAGAAGTCAGTGCAAGCGGACTCGATCTACCCCACTCACTTCTAAGTTCAGTCCAAGATCTTATCGCTTTGATACCACTTAATGTGAGGACCTTGATTCTAATCATAATTAATCACCAAAAGGCAAAGAATAAGCCAAGAGAATTAATCGCAAATTTTTATTTTTTTTTTGGAAAAATGCACAGACCTCGTGCCACCTCGGATAAGGGTCCGAACATACGAAAAATTTCAAAACCAAAACAGAAGACCCACGGACCCTTACACGGACCTATGCACGGACCCCTGCACGGGCCCCGTGCATACCTCCGTGCTAAGGTCTGTGCCTATGAAAATTGGCCAAAAGACCTGCACGCGAGACAGAGGACACCCGGACCCATGCACTGAGGCATGTCCAAGGTCCGTGCCCTGCTGCAAAACCAAAAAAACAAGGCAATAACAGAACCGAAATCATGCAATACAACTCCCAAACTCAACCAAAACATAAATCATGCATTACAAATACAATCTCCTCAAAAATACATGAAGTTCTAGAGTCGTACATTCATTCGATCTAGTAGAGCATGCTTCAGTTTTAGTTATACAATCCAAATACAATACAAGTTCGAATTACAATTCGACTTCTAAAACACCAAGTCCTCACTCTATCGTTACATCCCATCTATCCATGCGATCTCTGACTCGGTCCTGCCCCACCTGTTGCCAAGCAAACATACAAAACAGGACAACAGCCGGATAATCCGGTGAGAATAATATTCCCAAAATAAGCAACAAACATGCAATATCATTCAAAATATCAAATAATGATATACAAATCTCAATCATGCAATTCAAGAAGTAATCTAAAATGAAAAGCATGCCTTTAAAAACTCTGGGATTATCAAGTCTGGATAATCAAAAGGTGATCTGATTCTTCTCTTTCTCTATGGGATCCCGAGGCTGAAACATCACACCAGTCACACCTACTTCTCCACTCGAGGCGGAGGGTGTACGTTTCAAACCTCTAGACTCTAAAGCAACTATAGGGAGTTACTCAGCTATTGTAGTAAATCGCCTACAAAGCCCCCACCTATAATTCTCAGAACGTCTAACTCAAAATGAAACGAATCATTTGGCTCAATATGAATGCAATGCAAATCATAACTCAATCAATTCAAATAATCAATTAACATGCAAGTATGTGGTTTCTCCGGAACGCTCGAATCAAGTCGGATTTGAGTCACTCGTTCCATTCAACTCTAAGTTGTCTTATACCTTTCTCGATTCAAATGCTGCTTCAACTGGATTGCTACAAGGACAAGAATTCCTATCACAATCCAAAAGAATATCAATTCAACGAAAAAGGGGGTAATCTCAATACCAAACCTCGATCGACTCTTCGATGATTCTAAATCCAAGAACTCCGAGTCCAACGATGCTCAAACAAGTCTGAAAGGAGATAATTAAGAACATAAATCAATCGAAATCAAACAATTCCCAAAAACTCAATCAAACTCCCCAAATCCGAAAAATCTCAAACCGGCGGCATAACGGCTTTATTCTGATGCAACCGAAAACACAAACAACAGTATAACATCGATATCAACTCAAATCAATATCAAATCAAAAAATAGAACTCAACCCCATCAAATCTCAAAATCCATATTTTCGAAAATCACTGCAAAAATCAAAACATTTCCGAATGACGCTCTATCTCAAAACTGACTGAGAATAAACGATAAGAACTCGATCAAGAACAACATAACCGAAACTCAATCGATTCTAACAACATCCGAAAAATAGAAAGTGTCCGATCGAAGAAAAACTTACGATAGAACAAAGCTCTCGCAGTCGTGATCGCTAATCTGCCTTCAGAAATAATTTCTAACAGACGGATCGACCGGAAACCAAAATCTTGAAGCTCAAGAGCACGTTGGGGAGTCTTCAATGGGGGAGGAGGCGTGAAAGGAAGAATATGAAGTGAAGAGAAGAGTCAACTCAAGCTTAAATATCTAATAAAGTCCAATTTTGCATTTTAGTCCCTAAAAAATCCGAAATTTGCAAAATAGACCCTGATCAGAATCAAGTCGGCTCTTAAACTCTGTAATATCCGATTATCTCAAATAAAGTCAATTAAGATAAATTTGGGGCGTTACATATTCTTTCATTCTTGAATATGGGACTTAGCATGCATATGTAAATATGACGTACATGTAAATATTTGACCAATTATCATGCAAATGAATCACACATGGATGACCGGGATGGTGATTTAGGGAGAAAACCAAGGATATAATTCTAAACCATAAATTCTTGCGCTTAGGACAATCCGAGCGGTTCGCCCATAAAACTTATAACTCACTCATTTCTTATTCCAAAAGGATTCTACTTGTAACCACATCTCCAACACACTTAATTAGAATTCATCCTCGAAGTATTATTCCTATCCAATCATTTTATAAAAATTTCATTTCGGACAGCACCCTCACTAAATTTCAAAATTCTGCACCTAATTCTTCAAATGCTTAGAACTCGACCAAAACTTAACCAAATTAATTCCCTCTTTCGCCGACATATTCTTAACATTCTAGACCAATTTTAGACCCGATCCCTTAGCATAATTCTACTTTTAACCCTGCCTTAGTTATACATTTACAGACAGCCCCAATGCTAAGAAAAAATCTGCACAAGTCCTAGCTCATTACCTTTACCAAAACTTAACCGAATTTATTCTCGCTTGAACCGACATATTCCTAACATATTGGCCTAATTCCAGACCCGAGCCCTTGACCAAAACCCGAGTTTAACCCTGTTTTAAAAAATCAGTTTCCGGACAGCTCAAACATTTCAGAAAAATCTCTTCAAGCCTACTACTTGTTCGTAATAAAAAACTCAACTATGAAACTTCCAAGTTCCAAGGCACTAGACTAGGACCGAGACCAACATTTAGGCTCATCTTAAACTCTTAAAATTCACCCCAAACCAACTCAACTTCACTCCAAAAGATTGCTCCTAATCATCTCCAAATCCGAGCCCCAACCATCTAGTCCATTCGAAATTCTTCTCTTCCAACTTGCAATCTAAACTTCAAGCCATTCTAAACACTACCATGTGAACTAAATTTAATCCATTAGCCCTTAATCCACCATCCAAATCAACAAAAATATTCACCACATATTCGAACAACACAAGCTGAAAAATCTGGAAATTTTCGAAGGTTCATAGCTTAAATACATTTACATACCAAGTTCATAAACATTCCACCTTCACCGTACAACATAAATTCGAAATCATGAATTCAATAAAATCTTGGCCAAAAGGGGAAGGGATCGAGCAGGGCACCCATATACATACACATTTCGAAAACTTCATGGAATGCAAAACACAATTAAAAAAAATGTACTAATCTACATGGTTAAGAAAGGAAGCCACATTCTTGCCTTAAACCGAGAAAAACAGAAACGGGGAGCTCAAATGGAGCTGAAATCGACCAAGAAAATGCAGCACTCAGTTCGAACAACAACTCAGGGTAAGGCTACGTCGGGACTGGTGGCTGGCGGAGACCCGTAGTGATGGTTCCAATGGGCACGACAGCAGCTCACAAAGAGGAAAAAGCCGTCGGGTGGGAGAGACAAGTATGGAGGGGTGAAAAAAAGGGAGTCTACATCGGCTGATTCTCGAGGAAGGGGAAAAAGATTGGGCCGTGTAATGGCTAGGGGAAATGTGTTAATTGGCCGGGTTGAGACAATTGTTTAAGAGGGTAAGGAACATAATACATAAAATATAATATGTAGTATTTATAAGTGTTAGACCCAAATTCTGCAAATACTCAATTTCAAAAATTCAAGAATTAAACACTTCAAATATTCTGATGTCACGACAATGAGTAAAATATTTAAATAACAAACAAAGAAATTAAAATAATTTTGAACAAACTAGAAAAATGTTTAAAACAAATTTAAATAAATACACAAGCAAAAATAAATCCTTTAAAATGATTTGAACAATTAAAAAACATTTAAATAAATAATCTAGGCATTTAAAATAATTTAAAATAGTTAACCGCTAAACTTACGTTATTTAAAATAAATAAATTTGACACTAAAAATATTTAAACAAATAAGCTAAACAGTTAAAATCATTTAAATGAATAAACTAAACAATTAAAACCATTTAAATATGCAAGCTTAAACCTTTAAAATATTAAAACAATTAAGTTACATATTAAAAATCATTTTGGCAAATAAACATAAACAATTAAAAACAGTAATTAAATAGTTAGTACAATAAAATCATTTGAATAAATAATAAAATATTTTATTAACACATAATTCAAAAAAAAAATTTTAATCAATTAAACCTAAAAATAATAAATCCTAATAGTGTAAATTGCTCAAAAATCCCCAATGCAAACATGTTTTGCTCTGCACTCCCTAGCCATTTTTTTGTACCACATTTTTTATTAATTTGTACCACATCATGTATGGTTTTGTACCACATCTTGTATTGTTTTGTACCACATGTTATGACTAGGGACCCCAAAGCAAAACATGTTTGCATTTGAGGATTTTTGAGCAAATTGCCCATCATAATATTTATTAAATTTAATGCATGCGATTTAGTAGATTGCATTTTAGGCGTCACACTTTCTGTCTCGTTGGTAAATTATTGCTCGCTCGAGCGGTAAGATTGTGCCTCTCGAGCGGCAGGTTTTCTACCCGTTAAGGGCCCAATCCCATAATCCAAAGTTGGATTATTTAAGGAGAGACACACATTGGAATTTTACCAATGTGGGACAAGCTCTTTCTCAATTTATTAACCAATTTATTTCTCAATTCATTCACAAATTTCCAACAATCCCCCACATGAATGAATTTTACACACGTTAGCATTCTCACTAGAAAGTTTTTATGAGTTATTGTTATATCAGGATAGGTAGTTTGTGGCTTTGAACCTACTTTAGTAATATACTATAGGATTTACTAGTTGCATAGTGACGCGATGTCTTGAACTAATCAACTGTTTATGTAAACCAAGTCAATAATATTTACATAACAATACTCTAACATATTTTTTTCTCACGTTGTGTCCATTTCGTCCCTGGACCATATCTTAGATTCATAAGTATTTCAATCAAAGCGGCCAATACTTTGCTTACACTTATATAGGTGATCTCCTATCAAGAGTATCCTGCATTACTCTACCTTATAGGATAGGAATCATTAAAAAAAAAATTTATCCTCATCACATGTTGCAGGTCATTTCTACTTGGATGTTCTAGGAATGAGTGAGTAAATATTCCAAGTACTCAAAAGAATATTTATAACTTAGTTGTCCCATTGAACCAAGGTTTTGGGATCTCCAATTCTCAAGGTTGGGTTACCGCTATAAATATTTTATTTTTGGGATTTTAAACTCATTCCTCTTAGCAGTTTGTACATTTGATATCTATTTATACTCTTTGT
Organism: Henckelia pumila; assembly: GCF_033568475.1. Classification (NCBI taxonomy): domain Eukaryota; kingdom Viridiplantae; phylum Streptophyta; class Magnoliopsida; order Lamiales; family Gesneriaceae; genus Henckelia; species Henckelia pumila. The sequence continues at coordinate 199,201,706 of NC_133123.1, read as the reverse complement.
AAGCGGATTCGCAAGGTTTTCTTTTGACTTTACTTAGTCAACCGAAATAACCCAATTCGAGATCAATTGTCTTATGGTATTGTGTCTCCGATGAATATGTCGAGATTTACCATTGTACATACTACTTTGTGCTTTTCTTATTTCTGACTGACTGTCACAGTGAATGGTAATGGAAGACATCGGTTTATTCCAACAAGGAATATCTTCTAAAAAATTACGAAGCCATTCGGCTTCTTCTCCAGATTTATCTATAGCAATAAACTCGGATTCCATAGTCGACCGAGCTATACATGTTTGTTTACAAGATCTCCATGACACCGCTCCTCCACCGATTGTGAATACGTATCCACTAGTAGACTTGGAGTCTTTCGTATCAGAAATTCAATTAGCATCACAATATCCTCCTAGGACCACATGATATTTTGTATACACTATCCAATAACTTGAATTGTATTTCAAATATCCAAGCACTCTCATTAAAGCTTTCCAATGATCCTCACTTGGATTACTTGTGAATCGACTAAGTTTATTTATGGTATATGCAATATCAGGTTGGGTACAGTTAGTTAAGTACATTAAACATCCTATCACCCTTGCATATTCGACTTGTGAAACAGTTTCTCCTTTATTTTTGGCTAAATGTGTACCCAATTCCATAGGTGTTCTAGCAGGAGGACGATTTGTGGCATTAAATCGTTCAAGAACCTTTTATACATAATGAGTTTGGGATAAAATAATTCCAGCAGATGTTCTCGAGACTTTAATCCCTAGAATAATATCACACAGTTCCAAATCCTTCATGTCAAAATGTTTTCTCAACATTTTTTTGTTTTTACAATCAATTCATGGTTGCTTCCCATAATTAACATGTCATCTACATAAAGACAAACGATTACATATGCATTTGTTGTACCTTTAATATAGACACATTTATCACATTCATTGATTTTGAAACCATTTGACAACATTGCATTGTCAAACTTTTGATGCCACTTCTTAGGTGCTTGTTTGAGTCCATACAACGACTTGACAAGTTTACACATCTTTTGTTCTTTTTTGGTTACAATAAACCCTTTTGGTTCTTTATATATATTTCTTATTCCAACTCTCCATTCAAAAATGCGGTTTTAACATCCATTTGGTGAATCTCAAGATCATGCAATGCAGCAATAACTATGAGAACACGAATGGATGTTACTCTAGAAACCGGAGAGTAGGTGTCGAAGAAATCATATCCCTATTTTTGTCTAAAACCTTGAACCACTAAGCGAGCTTTATATTTTTCTATAGATCCATCTTCTTTGTATTTCCTTTTAAGTATGCACTTGGATCCCAAAGGTTTACATCCCGGAGGGAGATCAACCAACTTCCAAGTATGATTATATATGATTGAATCTATTTCATTTTGTATGGCTTCTTTCCAAAAATAAGCCTCTGGATTTTATAACGCTTCTTGAAGAGTTATTGGTTCATTATCTAACATGTATGTTAGAAAATCAGGACCAAAAGACTTTTCAACTCTAGCTCGCTTGCTTCGTCTTGGTTCATCGTTCTTTTGTGGAGTTTTAGTTGTGTTTTCATGAGTTCGCTTGTTCGAACTTATTTCTTTCCTTTCTTTACAAGGAAATATATTTTCAAAGAATACGAAATTCCTTGACTCCATGATTGTGCCTTCATTTACATCAGGAATTGTTGACTTATGCACTAAGAATCGATATGCACTACTATTGTATGCATAACCAATAAATATGCAGTCAACCGTTTTAGGCCCAATTTTTATTTGTTTTGGCTTAGGTACTTCTACTCTAGCCAAACACCCCCACACTTTGAGGTATTTGTAAGAAGGTTTACGATCTTTCCACTGTTCATACGGTGTTTCATCTTTCCATTTGACCGGTATCTTATTTAGAATGTGAGTTGCTGAGAGAATCGTTTCACCCCACATATTTTGAGGTAAGTCATAATTTATTAACAACGCGTCCATCATTTCCTTCAAGGTTCGATTCTTGCGTTATGCAACGCCATTTGATTGAGGTGAGTAAGGTGCTGTCGTTTGAAGAATGATGCCCGAAGTTGAGCAAAATTCTTCAAAAAGAGTTACATATTCTTCACCTCGATCACTTCGAATCATTTTTATCTTTGAACTTTGTTGATTTTCAATCCAAGTCTTATATTTCTTGAAAGTTTCGGTTGCTTAATTTTTGTTTTTCAATAAATATACATAACAAAATCTGGTGCAGTCATCAATGAATATTATAAAGTACTTATTTCCACCTTGTCTTTGTACCATTTTAAATCACATACATCAGTGTGTATTAATTCAAGTGGCGTAGTACTTCTCGTGACAGTATGAAATGGAGCTTTTGCCATTTTTTCTTCAACACAAATCTCACACTTGTTTTGTGGATTTCTTTTAAACATAGGTATTACATTTAAATTTGCAAGTCTTTTCAGCGTGTTGAAGTTAACATGTCCTAATCGTTCATGCCATAAATCATAACTTTCAGTCAAGTAAGCAGAACGAAGAATTTTATTCTTCGCCTCAGGGCGGATAACATTCATTACATTTAACTTAAAGAGACCACTATCTTGGTATCCTTTACCAACAAATACACCAGACTTAGTCAATACAAACTTATCAGACTCAAATACCATTCTAAATCCTGCCTTGCTCAAGAGAGAACCAGAAACTAAGTTCTTTCTAATCTCTGGCACATGCAACACATTCTTGAGCGTCACCTCTTTTCCCGAGGTCATTTTCAACACCACATTTCCTACTCCAACAACTTCAGATGTTGCGGAGTTTCTCATAAACAGCTTTCGATTATTAACTGTGGAATAAAAATATCTTGTTGCACAAATGTGTCTCGTAGAGCCAATATCGATCCACCATCCGCTTGGATCATCCACCATGTTGGTCTCTAAAATAACAACACTTAAATCAATATCAGAAATTTCCAAAGGCACATACCTTTCTTCAACCATGTTTGCTTGATTGGTTTTTGACTTTTGTTGTTTTTCTTTGGAAGTCGGAAATCTGGAGCCATGTGATTCGATTTGCCACAATTGTAGCAAATTCCTTGGAATTTCTTCGCTTTCCCTTTTTGCTTTCCATCATGGGGGCGATTCCTCTTGTGATTCATACTCGATTCCTCCAAATTTGCTTTTGCCTCGGTTTCCATCACCTTTTTATGTGACTTGGCCTCGGTGTTTCCGTTATCCTCCTCAATACAAAGTCTCACAATCAGATATTCAAGTTTTAACTCCTTACGTTTGTGCTTAAGGTAGTTCTTGAAGTTCTTCCATTGCGGCGGCAACTTCTCAATGATATAAGCGACTTGGAATAGTTCATTGATTTCCATCCCTTCGGCCAATAAGTCATGCAAGATAATCTGTACTTTTTGCACTTGACTCATCATTGTTTTTGAGTCTATCATCTTGAAGTCCAGAAATTTTCCAACCACAAACTTTTTTATTCATGCATCTTCAGTTTTGTATTTATTTTCCAAGGAATCCTAGAGTTCCTTGGCAGTATTGACAGAGGAATAAACACTGTAGAGTGTGTCATCAAGATCATTCAATATGTAGTTTCGACACAGAAAATCACTGTGATTCCATGCGCCAATCGCGGTCCTCATTTGGGTGTCAGAATCGCCTTCAACGACGAAGGGGGGGATCCTTCTTGATAAATCTAGATAGATTCAGTGTGGTAAGGTAGAACATCATCTTCTGCTGCCAACGTTTGAATTCGGCACAATAAAACTTTGGTGGCTTTTCTCCATGCGCGGGGGCTGAAGCGAGCGGAGTGAACGAGACGGTAGACATCTTCAGAATTCGAGAAACAAGTTCTAACAACAAAATTTCGTCTTGTGATTGTTATTGAGATGTATTTCAAATTCTGAACAAGACAGCAACATCAGCAACAACAAACAACGAATTAATCGAGACGAGAGATACTCTCTATCCGCAAGACGAAATTGCCCGTTAACAGTGCTCAACGTTGGCGGCAATCGTCTCTAAGATATAACGACTTGCGAATGAGATATATCAGCACTAAAAATATCTCGAACTTCAGGAACGAAAATAAGCAAAACTTTCTTTTGAGAGAGTGGGGAGAATAAGCAGAAAATCAGAAATCTGATGTATATACGTTATCAGATGTCAAAGATATTTTTACTGCGTTATAACAATGATACATATAGACTGAGACTCCAAAGAACACGTCTTACGGCCTAAAGATGCAACCCATGACAGAAGAAGCCAAAAAAAAAAACGCAATTTTTCGGAATACAGACTGCTCGCTCGAGCGGTAATTTTATGCCGCTCGAGCGGCCAACACTCTGTCCGTCATTCTTCGGACGCTCGCTCGAGCGGTAAGTTTGTGCTGATCGACTTTCTGTCCCGCTGGTAGATTGTTGCTCGCTCGAGCGGTAAGATTGTGCCGCTCGAGCGGCAGGCTTTCTACCCGTTTGGTGATCATAAGACCCCACCCCACCCCACCGCGCCAAGCCGGCCGGCCGCGCGCGCACGTGTTTGTTGCATCGACTATCGTCTTACTCCTTTACAAAACATCCGGTGCCCTAAGGGCCCAATCCCATAATCCAAAGTTGAATTATTTAAGAAGAGACACACATTGCAATTTTTCAAATGTGGGACAAGCTCTTTCTCAATTTATTAACCAATTTCTTTCTCAATTTATTCACAAATTTCCAAAACCCTCAATTAATATTATTATTCTAATTCAACTTACACTTACATAGATTATTTTACTACCCACAATAAAAAGCACAAACTTTTAACAGTTGTTAATTTTACTTAGCCGACGGCTGCATTAATTTCTCTAACGATCATTAAATGCTGTCCAAATACAAATTTTATGTATTCATGATATGTAGACTTGGAAACTTTGCCGCTAACTAGACCTGGACAAGGATTAGGTCTAACTCGTAACCGGCCTGTGGTCAATGGAATGGTTAACTGGGTCAACATGTTTGACTCAAAATCGTGACTGGCCAAGGATCGGGTCAACATATTTGACGTGGTCCCGATTTTGTCCCTCATTTTTCAATTGACTAAATTTCGTCCTCCAATTTTCGGAAGCTTACCGAAATCGGTTTTTCCGTCCAATTATCTATTAAAATAGACGGAATGAAAAGACCTAACCTGTTTAGATCATCTTTTTATTTTTTTATTTTTAGGCATAATTCCCAATTTAGTCCCTCATTATGTGACGCGGTCCCGATTTCGTCTCTCATTTTTCAATTGACCTAATTTGGTCCTCCAATTTTCTAACGCTTTTCGAAATCGGTCCTTTCGTCCAATTAGCTATTAAAAGGAATAGAAAGACATAACTTCTCTCTCTCTTTCTTTTTCTTTTTTAATGTCTTTTATTTTTTTGTGTTTTGAAATTCAATTTTCTTTGGTTTTTTTTATTTATTATTTTCTTGGAGAATATGCTATTTTCGTTTTTTATATTTATTTTCTTGAGGAATATGTTGTTTTCGTTTTTGTATTAAATAATTTGATTTGATATTTTTATTTTTCATCAAACCTTATCATGTTTTAAATTCGTATTTTGTATTTTGCATGCATAAATTGGATTTCTTATTAGATTTTGCTCGATTGATGTTAAATCATTGCTATTAATTATTTTTCCGTTTCATGTGCGAATTTCCATTAAATTCTCAAAATGTAATAAAATATATTTGATTCGACTATTATTTTTCATCGGATATAGTTAGACTTGTTAAGGTGACTCATGTTAAAATGGTGAGTTGTTTGAAAATTTTTAATATCTTAACGTAAAAAGAGTCAACAATAAAAGGGAAAAAAATACATTTTTAGTCTATACTTTTATATCAAAATGTTTTTGGTCCCTAACATTTCAAATCAACACTTTAGTCCTTAAACTTTGAAAATTACAACACAATTAGTCCTTATCATTTATTTTATGGTTAAACATATTTTTGGGGACTAATTTATGATATTTTTAAATTATAGGACCTAAAATAGATAAAAAAAAATCATGAAAAAATAAAGATAATAAATAATCACATATCTACAACATAAATATATTTATTCTTTTTTATAATGTTATTATATGTAAAGAAAAATAATTTATTAAATTTTTTTATTTTAAAAAAAATATCTACTTTAATATATGGAGTTTTTGCATAAAAATAATCCAATATGTTTTCAAAATTAAAATATCCTATAACCACATTTCATAACATATTTTTTAATAATTTTTTAAAATAAAATTTATTCAATATCTTTGATAATAAATAACTGTTTTGATATCAAATCTAATTAATTATTTACTTTTATTTAATAGTAAATTATGAACTATATAAATTTTAATTTTCTTAAAATATCAAATGTAAATATGTAATATATATAATTATATTTGTAAATATTAAACATAAATAATAAATTACAAAGAATAAAAGAAATACATATTGTACAAAAATTAATATTGAAACTCTATTTTTAATTTTAGTTTTAAAATATTTTTTTCAATTTAAATATAAAAATGAAACATATAAATATTTTTTTAAGAAATGAGTTATTCAATAAATGCAACTCATTCAATAGATCACTTTCACCTACTAAACAATTCATCCCGTTTATTTTAATATCTAACGGAAGGACCGATTTCGAAAACCGTATGAAAATTGGAAGACTAAATTGGGTCAATTGAAAATTAAGGGACGAAATCGAGATCGCGTAAAAAATAGGGATTAAATTGAAAATTATCCCATATAATATATATAGTTATTTGAAATCACATATTTTATATACTTTATGTATTTGGAACAAATATTCCTTGTCAAATATCAAGTATCAAATTTATAATATGCCAAGAAAAGTGAGTGTAAAATTTATCAAATAAATGAAACGTGAATTCAAATCACCCTATATATATCCATGGGTGTCTCCAGAATACGCTAATTTCTAGTGGGAAGTCTGATGGAGAATATTTCGTAATTTTGATGATAGTTAAAAGCAGATTAATAGAACGAAACCAAGAACAAAAAAAATCGATCTGAGTCAGATATCAAGTTTAAAAGATTGATTCAGATATACTTAAAACTCTATAGGATCTCTCAATAAGAGATACCGGATCAATACCAGATCAAATCAACTTCACACAACAAGCTTCTCACTAATCGGACAAGGACATCAAATCAGATCAAATGAACGCTGCAAGTTGTTAGACTAGAAGACAAGAAAAGTTGTCGGAGATATAGAAGTTAGCCTCCGTACCCGACATTGATTCAAATATTCCACCATATTTGGAAAATTACGAGGACACGTGTCATCTTCTGGTTCAATATTGGATGAAACAATTATAGAGACAAATTAACATTCATCGGCTATTTTTTTTAACGTTAAAAAATAGAGCTCCTATAAATACTTGATAATGCTCAAAGATCAACAACTTTTGCCAACTTTTGCTTTCGCGATTCTAAGCTTAAGTGTTATCAATCTTTCTTTTGTGAATACTACTCAGTCAGACAAGCAGAAAATCAAAGCTCAATACACAGAGTTCAAGCTTACTGCTTATACCAGATTGATTGATCAAGATCACTCTGTGATACTTAGACCAGCTTGTTGAAACCTATTTTACTTTGTATTCAAAGTGTAACTCAGACAGATAGTTATATATATTGAGAAATTGATATTAGGAGTTCATTTCAAGGGTTGATCGGATCGGATCTTTACAAGTTGTTGTGTAAATCAAACTCTTCTAGTGAAATTCTTCTGGAACAGAAAAAGAAAAGACGTAGAAGTTTAAGCTTCGAACTTACATAAAAATATCTTGTTCCTTATCATTACTTACTGCATTTACATATTCGATCTACCATAACTTTACAGTTCAATTTCGCGAGAAAGAAACATTTCGCCTGACCAGATCAGTTCTTTCAAGCAAAATTGTGTTTAAAGAAATCATTTTCAAAAACAAGCTGTTAGATCAGCTCAAGTTATCAATATTATTTTAAAGTGTGTATTCACCTCCCCTCCACACACGTCTTTCGATCCTAACAAAGTCTTACATTATTTTTTTATTAAATATAAAATATTACATACGAGATGATAATTAAATGCACATAAATATCACCAATATTTAATTTAATAAATCAAAATGCTACGTAAATTTATTAAATTATAAGAAATAACATACTCCCTTTGTCTCATATAGGGCTGCAAATGAGTCGAGCCGAGTCGAGTTTTGTATTACTCGAGCTCGACTCGACTTGATTTACTCGTGCTCGAGCTCAAGCTATTTTTTTAATAAATTGTAAATTGTAAAATAATGACAGCAAACTCGAATTACCATCCAGATATCTTTAGGAATATCAAACTTAATAGAAAATTTAAGGATAATTACCACCAAAACATCCTGGTGTATACGGAAAAACAAAAATCAAATACAAAAATGAACACAAGCGATTAAAAAATAATAGGAATCTAGTTGGTTTCTTCTGTTGAATCCAAAGTCCTTCTGTTGAATCCAAAGTCGCCAAACATACTCCCATTGCCAATAACAGCAGATATCGAGTTACCAAAATCGCAAAACTTTTACGAAAAAACTTGCATATCAGCTACACGAAACCTTGACCCTGTTCAAAAAATGATCAAACATTTCAAGAATTGATATTTTATACTCATTAAACTATTCCAACGAAATTGATCTTTATTCTTAACAACTCTATAAATCGATTTCATCTCGATTTGTATATGCTATATACATGTTTTCAATCCACAAAAACATATAATCAGAAATGGATGAGTTTGATTTGAACAAAATTGATCGAACTGGGAAAAACCATAAATTCATCAAGTAATAAAGAATAGATTGAAATTGGTTTTGTGGCCATTGTTGTTTCTGAATTATTTTCACGGTTGCAGGCTAATGTAGACAATAGTGGAACAATTGACTATGGTGAATTTATAGCAGCAGCAAGTCATTTGAATAAACTAGAATGCAAGGAACATTTTTTGGCAGATTCCATTCACCTATAATATCAATTACCATTTCACTCTTTAAACCGTACAATAATACGCAAACTAAGTATAAAAAGATACCTTATCATATTTCACAACCAATATAACAACAATAAATATCATTCAAATATAAAAAATGTTAATTTCAACACCAACAACATTTAAAAATGACAATGAACCGACAGTTTTGAGAATTATATGCAAGTATAACTTGTTAAAACTAATTAAACAGTAGAATTATAGCCATGATATATCCAATCTGTTTTTCAGAATTGAACCTTCACCATTTAGAAGTTGGAACTTGAAAGGAAACGATAAACCTAAAAATAATAAATTAAAATTCATTGCAAACCTTTGAAGAGCAGAAGCTGTGAATTAACCTCATCATTCAAGGAAATTGAAGCTCAATTTCTTTTATCTTTGACTCTTTCTGTAAAATGAAAAAAATATAGTTAACTATTATAATTAAAATATAAATTTTGTAGGCTTTAAATAAACAAACTTACTTTTGTCTTCTTTTTCACTCCATGGAGGCACCTACACCAATCACCTCCACACATCAACACTTGTACTGTTTCTGGAGCTAACGATGAACGATATGCATCAATAACCCTCGTTCCAGCACTAAATGTTGATTCTGAAGACACTGTGATTATTGGAATTGCTAATATTTCTCGAGCCATCTTGGATAATATCTTATATGTTAGCCTATTTACCTTCCACCATTCCAAACAATCAAACTTCTCTCTGTTTGTCTTTGGCTCAATAGGTTTTGACAAATAATCATCCAACTTAGAATTTTGAGGACGTGAACCTTGATTTGTCTTTATATAATTCATCCCAATCATCCCAATCCTCTTCTAGCTGACCGCTGCCACCAACTGGATTTCCACTTGAGTGTTCTCTTTCTTCAAGAGTGTTTGAGGCCACATACTCATCGTAGAGATCATACAAAGCTTTCTTGATCTCTCTAATTTTTTCTTGGGCATTCACATTCAAATATACTTTTGAGAAGAAAAATTACAAACTTTACATTTTTAGCCTTGGATCCAAAATGGATCCCAATAGCCATCAATAAATTACTCTCGCCCCAATATTTATCGAACTTCAATTTCATTTTTCAAATCATTGCTTGTATGAAATCATCAGCAACATCAGCATTTCTATCCAACATCATTTTTATCTTCTGAAATTCTTTAAGGAACAAATTAGATGTTGGATATTCACTTCCAGAAATAATTTGTGTGGCTGTCCAAAAATACTGTAAAATAGAGCATACTTTCTCAACTTTATTCCAATCTTCTAAACTGGGGCAGCAATCATAATGTGCATCACGATCGGCAAATTGTGGAAATACTTCACGAAATTAAGTGCACAACTTAACATCTCATATGTCGAATTCCACCTTGTTCGACAATCATGAATTAACTTTTTCCCAGGTAGTTGCAATTGTTGAACTATTTTTGAAAAAAGAATAATCCTTCCATCCGAGCGATTAATATAGTCTACGCTTACTCTTATCTTTTCAGTGATATCCACAATCTCACTCAACCCATCTTGAACCATAAGATTCAAAATATGCGCACAACACCTAACATGAAAAAGCTTCCCATCACATAGCAACTTGTTGGCCCTTGAGAAATTATCTTTCAATAAACGAATAGCAGAATCATTGTTTGAAGCATTTTCAACTGATATAGAATAGATTTTATTCTGAATTCCCCAATCTTTCACACATTTGAAGATAGCATCTGTGGAGACCTTTACGAGGAGGAGGAATGTGTACAAAGCTGAGTACTCGTTTTTGCAACTTCCATTCAGCATCTATCCAATGCCCTGTCACTACCATATACTCAATCTTCTGATTTTTAGACTTCCACATGTCTGTTGTCAAACTCAGATTTTCAGCCTTGTTAAACTGAATCTTCAACTTCTTTTTTTCTTGCTCATACACTGCCACACAATCAGTCTTTCCAGTGGTTCGTGATATTTTTTTCCACTCGGGCATCCCCAACTTTAACATCATGTTAAGTCCTTCTTCTAAGATAGTGAAGGGATGTTCATGCCTTAAAATCCAATGAGCAGCTGCCTCTCTCATTCTTCCCATATCAAACTTTGTAGACATTGAAGCAGGCTGAAATGATGGACAATTACTTGTGTGATAACTGAACAATGTTTTCTGTTGTGCATTTATTTGTTTTGCTGCTCTTACAGCACAAGTCTCTAAATGTCTTCGAAAACTACTCGTCGGTCTGGTTTTAGAAATGGTCAAGCGTGCCTTACAATGCATACACTCTGCTTTCTTGCCATCATTTACCTCAATTTCTTTAAACTCTTCCCATACACCAGATTTTTTAAGTCTTTTTGGGTGCAAATGGATCTGGATCAGCCTCCTCTACATGATCTTGAGATTCTTGCTCTATACCTGGATTTTCAGCCCTTTGACTAGGATCATTAGATGTCGACGGTGTAGAAACATTAAGAGCCATATTGGAATCTGTCATGATTGGGCTAGAAGAACTAGTTGAACCCAAAAAACGAGTTGAAGATCCTTGACATTGATTAAAATCACCTGTACCACATATTTAAAGAAATTCAATTAACAGACTTATTACAAAAAAAAATAAATATACAAAACATTTAAAGAGATTTAGCAATTCTAATAATAAGATATATCACTTGACGTCATAGAGAATTCTGCTCACGATCTAATATAAATCTTAATTTTGCTCGCATTCTAAGATAGATCTTAGTACCTGAGATTGATTGCATTTTTGGTTGGATTGTACACAAAATATGTTGCCCCTGTTTCTTCCATATATAGAAAAAAATTGATGCACTTGTTAAAACAGAGATAAAAGATATAAAAAAATCAAACCTTGTGTGTGGCGACGGGTGGCAGGTGTCTTTTGGTAGTGGTTGAGAGAAAAATACTCTTGTTTTTTTTATAATTTTCCCTAAGAGCAGTTTTTCTTGTGCAATAAACACATTAAAACTGAGAATTGAGATATTAACAGTAAAATTGCACAAGAAGCTAAAAACTATGTGGCTCATTGAGCTTGAGCAGGAAATAAAACTGATCGGGAATGAAACTCGAATTTTTTGAACATGGATTCTATGTTCTAAGAATTAAGTATTAGTTTCCCGACCAAGAAATCACTAAAACCATATGAAAATTTAAACAAAACTTTCGCGTACCTCCTTTTATTCTAAGGTTAATTAGGATTTACACATTTTCAGAGCATGGGCTGACAGCCATGAACCATCACAACAAGAGATTCTAGTTCTTAATCTTCTAAAATCAAATACAAAAACAATGAGCCAATAACTCGCTACACAGTGCCGCAAATCTAAACTCATCAAACACAAAAAATCGTAAAAAAAAGAATAAAAATAAAAAAATAACACACATAAAAATACTCTTATAAATCACCCCAAAAAATCCAGTGGTGTCACAAAAACAAACGGGATTTTGATTTTCTCCCATAGTACTTGAAAGACCGAAAAAACACAGATCTGGAACAATTTTTGGCATACCTAGTACTTAGAGGCTCGGAGCTGTACACACTACACAGTCATCAAAGCTTCAAATCTGATGGATGATTCATGAAGGCCGAGAGAAACTATGGAATGAGTGAATGCGGAATGAGAGATTGTAGATTGAGAAATGTCAAGGCGGCGTGAAGTGTTTTTGTGTTAAGGTTATTTTAGTTTAGGGTTAAATAATAATATAATAATTGATAAAAGTATAAAACTACCATTATATTTTAAATATATTAAAAATTTAATAAAATTTCGAGTAGCTCGCGAGCTACTCGTATAAGATTATTCAAAGCTCGAGCTCGACTCGATTTAACTATCGAGCTACTCGAGCTCGACTCGAGCTCGGTCAAACCGAACTCGAGTCGAGCTTTGACCGAGCTACTCACGAGTTGCTCGCGAGTAGCTCGATTCGTTTGCAGCCCTAGTCCCATATATATTGTCATCTTTTTTTTTCACACAGATTAAGAAAAATTTATTGGAAAAGTAAATTTTTTATAGACTTCCTATTTTATCTCTATTTAATGTATTAAAAAATGATTGCACAATTTTCAAGGTGTAGTTAATAGGGATATATTAGTAAAGAAGTGTAAAAAAATATTACTTAATATGATATATGACTATATATTTGGAACAAATAAAAAAAAACGTGGACAATATAATTGGAACGGAAGGAGTATATAAACTAAATCTCATCCAAGAGCCGACGAATAAGCCAATTACAAAAATATTCTATAAGCTTGAAGACCAAAATTCAAAAACCAAATCAATTAAAAATAAAAAAACACCAACCGTAACACACACAAAAAAATCACATTCAATAAAAAAAAAAAAACATGATAGTTGAACAAATTCAAGCAATCTAACTCATTTGAATATAGTCAATTTATCGTAAAAAGAGAGTTTTTTTTTGTTAAAAAAAATAAAGAAAGAGCGATTTATTTTTTACGCAAAGAAAAGATGAGCAAAAGTACAAGAAGTTAATAACCATTTCAAATTTTCAACAAAATAATTAAGAATTTCATCTAAAAAAATTTTAAAATAAGAAGAAAAAAATATTTAGAAGCCCCATCAAGAAGAGCCCTAGGCAACAAACCGTCTACAGTGCCTCCCCTAGAGTCGGCCCTGTGTATACCCCCAACTCCCAAGTGAGAACTAACAAAAAGTAATTTACAATTATGATGAGGGTTTTCAGATTGTCTCCATGTTTGCCCTGCAATCTATCAACGTCCAAAGGTTATGTTAAATCTCATCCCATCTTTTTCTTATATTTAACTATGATTGCGATTTAATTTTCTATTTTTTTGTTTTTGTTTTTATTTTTATTTTTATTTTTATTTTTATCTCGATCCATTTTGAAAACACATTTTTCACATCATTATAATCGTTTTTTTCCCCATTCTCTATGTCGATAATTTTGATATATATGTTACATTGTTGAAATGGATTCATGCTCCTGTATCTAATTTTTGTTGGCAATTTTGGTCGTTTGCTATGCAATTTTAGTCTCATTCTGATTATAAAGCGGTTTACGTGATATTAAACATGATATTAAACATACACAACATCAACCCAAAAAAACTAAAAGAAGAGAAGTAGAAAACAACATAGCATATATATTAAAACTGTAATTCGATAATATTGATAACCAAAATCGTAATAAAATTAACAAACACGAAGTTGCGAAAAATTGTAAATTTTCCTTTCCTAAAGGAGCATTCCTCTGGTTTTGCATGCTAGATTTATAGTTTATTCGGAATTTGAAAGTTGATTAACTACACACTTCTCACAAAAATGCAGGAATTATGACACCATTTGTGGTGTCACGAGACCACAAAATGGCAAATTTTAAAGGCAAATTTCACCAACATCGCGCCATATATGCATGGAGTCTCGACGATATTATTATCAGAAGATGATGAAAAACTGTAGAACCCCAAAGAACAAAGTACCCATAATTCGTGCAATAAAAAATGTTGCTAAGCCTTACACGAATCTATCTGGAGGAGCAAATGGATTATTGAAGGGGTCTCTATGAGTTTTCACTGCCACATACCTCCATTGGGACGACGGTGGGTACGTTGCTTTTTATTCCATCGATCGGTTTTTAAATTTAGTTTTCTACACGAAAATAGTGAAAATGGTCTCATAAAACGTGGGTCTAATTTTATTTTTGGTCATATGATACATCTAATCATTTAATTAAATTTCAATACGAGCTAAAGTGGTGCCGGTTGCTTCGAACGTCTCTAGACTAAAATTTGACAAACGCAAAATCAAAATTAGGTTAACGTAAAGGACCAAATTTGCTATTTTTGAGTTTTGAAACGACCCTAACTACTTCTTATAATTAATGATTAAATAAAATACAGGTTTTCGATAATTTTATAAAAATTTCGGCATGACCTATTTGTTTAAGTGAAAACCCGCCTGTCTCAGACAGCAAACAAAATTAAATGAAAGAAATAAACAACCGACAACACAAGTAAACTAAACCGAGAAAAGAACGAGAACCCAATGAAGAGATTCGACATAACAAATATCCAAAAGTGTTTAAAAATCTAATGTTTACATGCCCAAAACAATTATAACTAAACATTACATATACATTTGACAAATAAGCAAAATAAATGCTTCTTAACATAAAAATTCTAGTAACTATGCGGAAGACGAGCACTGGTCGGAGGGATGTGTCGTGCCCGCATCGCAGTCCACTCGATAGTCTTGCCCCTCGATCTAAATGAATTACTCCTCACCTGAAAACAATAAGTGTAGTGAGTCTAAAAGACTCAGCAAGAATAAGGGGAGGGGGGATAACGAGTACTACGTAAATACAAGCACACACAGATTTAAAGTAGCATATACTAAAAATACTTTTGTTTTGTGCCCTTACTTTAAATAAAATAGACTTCTAAAATGAGAGAACATGAATATAACATATGCATGGCTAAGTCATAAATAATCAATGTAACTGCATAAACTGTACTGAAACATAGTCATAAATATTTTGAACTGTAACTGTAACTGAATAAATTGTTCTGGAACATAGACATAAATATTTGAACTTAGATCCTTGAATTGTGACTCTGTGATTTCGATCATGATCATGGCTGCAGTGCACTATGCCGCAAGAAAAACAGAATTTCTCCCAACCCGTCTTGCCCATACTTGGTAAGGGAAGCTATGATTTCTCCCGGCCCGTCCAAACCCATAAATTTGGTAAAGGAAGCCAGAACGTCTCCCAGCCCGTCCAAACCCATACTTTCTATAGTCACAATCATCTCACTTCGTTCCTATAAATATTTTCTTTCATACTTGAATATGGACTTAGCATGCATATGTAAATATAACATACGTGTAAATATTTGATCGATAATCATGCAAACGACTCACACAAGGATGATCGGGATGGTGATTTAGAGACAAACCAAAGGATGTAAATTTAAACCAAAGTGTAGCGCTTAAGACAATTCGAGCGGTTTGCCCGTAAAATTAGTAACTTGCTCGATTCTTAATCAAAAAGAATTTTGCTTGAAACCACGACTTCATGACACTTAAAACTAAGCCAGAAAATTATCGTCGAAATTTATTTCCTAAGCGCTCATTTTATGAAAAGTCAAATTCCGGGCAGCAATCCCATTGGCTTCAAAAATTCTGCACCTAATCAATTAAAAATCTAGAACTCGACTAAAACTTAACCGAATTAATTCCCGCTTTCGCCGACATATCCCTAACATCCTAAGACAATTCAAAACCTGAGCCCATAACCAAATTCTGATTTTAACCACCCCACCTTAGTCATACCTTCCCGGACAGCACAAACAATCCAGAAATTCTGCTCAAGTCCCCTTTCTAGTACTTAATCAAAAACTTAACTAAGAAACTCCCAACTCTCAAGTCACTAGACTAAGATCAAGACCAGCCCCTAGGTTCATCTAGAACTCCTAAAACTCACCCCAAAACAGCTCATCTTCACTCCATAATGTAGCTCCTAATGATCTCTCAAAATCGAGACCAACAACTAGCCAAATCGAAAACTTCCTCCCCCAACTAGAATTCTAACTTCAAACCATTATAAACACTACCATGTGAACTACATTTCACCCATGGTAGTTCCTAACTCACCATCCAGACAACAAAAAAACAGGGCAGAAATCGATAAGCACAAACAACCATTTTTTTGGGAATTTTTCAAATCAACATGACAGAAATAATCTGAAATTTTCGAACATCATGCTATGCAAATAAAATCTGGAAATTTCGAATACCATAGCATCATTGCATTCAATATTTCAAGTTCATATACATCTTCAACCTCATCAACCAATATAATTTCTCAAGCATGATAAAGGTAAAAAAAATCTGAGCTATGCAAGAAACCGAAACAAGGCACATATTCATACATATATATATTTTGAAAATTTCATGAAATGTAAGGCACAAAGATGTCCTAATCTACATAATGAAGAGAAAGAACCATATCCTTGCCTTAGCTTCAACAAAGAAAATCGAAGGAACAAAGGTGCTCGATTGAGCTATGGCCGACGCGAGCTGGAAAAGGGCTGAACTTGAGCTCGAACGGAGGGGAAACCAGCTTGCTAAGCTCTCTGGGGTGGAGCTTCGCCGGAGAAAAGAGAGATGCTGGCGGCGGTCGGAGCTTGAAGGAGAAGAAGATGAAGCCGATCCAAGAGCTGGGAATGTGCAGAAACTGAGCTGCTACGAGCTGCACCAGCTCGCCCAGCTGGTTGGGGAGATGCTCCGCCGGAGAAGGATGAAGATGGATGAGCTACGGCGGTGCTAGGGAAAAAAAATAAGGTTGAGCCGATGGTTTCTTGAGAGAAATGAGAGAGATTGGCGTGAGTTTGTGTGTGTGTGTGTGTGTGAGGCGTGAGATTGAGTGAGGTTTGAGAGTGTGATTTTGAGCTAGGGTTATGTATTTAAGTTTAAGTGTGTAAGCATAGATGTATCTATTGGAAATGTGAGTGTATGCATTTTAGGAAAAAGTGCTACACACTTTTAAGAAGCGCTAGACCAAACTTAAAAACTTAGGAATATAAATTTAATTGCACTAAATAAAACACAAGATTAAAAATCCAAGAATTAAACACTTTAAATATTTTGATGTCACGTCAACAAGTAAAATATTTAAATATCAAGGAGAGTGATTTAAAATAATTTAAACAAACTAGCTAGACTAACGTTTAAGCAATTTAATAAATACACAAGCTAAAATAAAAATCTTTAAAATGATTTGGACAATTAAAAAGGATTTAAATAAATAAACTAGACATTTAAAATAATTTAAAATAACTAACCGCTAAACTAATACTATTTAAAATAAATAAGTTGGACACTCGAAAATATGTAACCAAATAAGCTAAACAGTTAAAATCATTTAAAAGAATAAACTAAACCATTAAAATCATTTAAGAGAATAAACTAAACAATTAAAATCAAAATAATATAAATAAGCAAAACCTAAACCTTTAAAATATTAAAACAATTTAAATTGCATAATAAAATTATTTAGACAGATAAACTTAAACAATTAAAAACATTAATTAAATAGTTAGTAAAATAAAATCATTTGACCAAATAATAAAATATTTTATTAGCACATAACTTCAAATAAAGAATTTAAATCAATTAAACGTAAAAATAATAATCATAATATTTATTAAATTAATGCATGTAATTTAGTAAATTAGATTTTAGGCGTCACAAGTTTAGTTGAGGTTAGTCAACTGAGCTCTTTTTTTTCTTTCTCGTGTGTCTATGTTGATTAACAAATCGAGTATGTGCGGAAAATCTAATGTATTTACAATAAATAACAATGACAAGTAGGGGATACATTTTTAAGGGGTGGGAACGGGCCATAAACCAAGCCCACTTTTATTACATATGACAATTCATATTGGACCATAAATCAGGCCCATTAATAAATCCAACAACAATAAAAACAAATGTAAATTCCTAACATACACCTACAAAATTGGTCATGGAAATCGATCATCCTTATCCAATAACATTTAATTCAAAATTAATTTATTGGATAACATGCAATGACAATTTAAATTTAAAAGGATAAAATCATATTCCATATGTAAAATCTTATTTTACATACAAAATCATATTTTATCTTTTTATCAAATAAAATCATATTTTATCTATAAAATCCAATTTTATACATAAAATCATATTTTACTCAATATATTCATAAGATCATATCTTATCATCAATTGTACCAAAAATAATTAATTTCAAAATTCAATTTAACGGATAAAATATTTAAATTTTCCAAAAATTCAAATTTATCCAAAAATCAATTTTAAAATTTTCGGACTCGAACAATTCGATCCGACGCCTCGTGGACCAATCAAAAACAATTTTCGATCGGACCAAAAATAGAATTTTAACATATTAAAATTTAATTTAAAAATTAAAAAATTAATTTTTCCGCGGGCCGCCTGGGACATTCCCGGGCCGCCCGGGCAGCCCGGCTGCCCCTAGGGCAGCACCGATCGCTGCCCCCCCGGGCAGCGATCCAATCGCTGCCCGGGTTTTGCCCGAAAAAAAAATTTTTAATTTAAAAATATTTATTTTGTTTCAAAAACCGAGGCTTAAAAATTTTTGTACAATCGATTAATTTAATCGCTTGATCAGAGCAACCTGGCTCTGATACCACTGTTGGAGAACGCGGCGATCAGATCAATTAGAATTGATACCCGGTGCAGTGGAAGTTTAAAAATTTTATATGGAACGATTCCATAATGGGTATCAAAACTTTTACGATTAAATTGTGTGTGTAAAAATTAAATAACAATTATAAATTTTTACCTCCAATCTCGAAGCAAGATTATGGACACCAACAGATTGCTCTGCTCTTGTTGTATATCCCTGGAACTGATGGACGAACTGTTCTTCAATCAGGTCCACGAACGGATATTTAATCCCTCTGATAGATTGCACTAGAAAATCTATCAGAAGTTTCTACGAAGAGATTAACGAATTTGATCCGTTAAACCAGACTGTAATTCAAAATTCACAGACTGAATTTTACCGAGCAGAGGGGGAAAAAGGGGCGGCCACTTCAGAGGAAAAAGACTAGGGTTTTTCGAAAATTTTGTGACCTGTTGTGTGTAATTTCTGTACTGCAATAACTTATTTATAATGTAGGCCACTAACAGCTTAGGGCCCATTAGTCATAAGTTCAAGCCCGACAAGCAAAGCCCGCATGTTCAGAAATTAATATAAAATTCATCATGACTCCGATTGATAAACCGATTTCACCAATGTGCACAGAAACCATTTCTGCACCTTTTAAAGTCAAGATAAATTTTTCTGAATCCGAATTCAGTGATTTCCAAAAATGCCCATCCCTATGTCATTTTAGGAAATCTTACTCCTCTACTCATAATTAAGAAGTCCAACTTCTTTGTTCATTAAATTTAACTCTTTAAATTTAACTATCTCAACGGGGATTAAAAATCCATTACTCTGTGTGACCCTCAATGGTTCAGGGATACAGCTAGCCGTGGGCTCACAACTCCTTGTGACTCGGAACAACAATTTCCGACTTGCCCATAGAATCATGGTAAGAGCGTCTAGCAACATCGCCCCATGATTCCCTAGGTATCACTGATAGTGCCTGCAAGAACCAATAGATTTTGGTTAGCGTACAGTACGGTCCCTTCATCCATATATCCCGATCGAATCAACAACCATTGGTATATCGAGAGTCGTTCGAGATTCGATAACTATGCAATACATCTTGAAGATCAAATAGTGACATCGCATGTGTTACTAAGAAACCATTTCTTAAAACACATCATGTACTCTGGCCAGAGATTCGTCACACTAATATCTCCTCAGATCGCATAGGATATCCACACTCGCAAGTATGTGGTGAATCCTTGACAACAAAGCATCGACTCCTATATGTGTTGTAACCGTACCCAATCCCGACACCTGATGACCCCAATAGAGTCGGTAAACGAGTCAAAGCACAGTACTAGCATATAGAGTCTCAATGATGTTTCAAGTAGTAAGGACTAATGGTGTACAACCAAAACCGCGGACTTTATCCACTCGATAAGTGATAACCACTTGGAAAGTCCGGATAGGGTAGTTCGATCATTCATCATATGAATATCCATTTGCATGCTTCGAACATCTCTATGTTCCTTACCAATGAAACATGGTACTCTGCATCACAAATGCTAGTCTCAAACTCGAGCGATCCTTATCCTTATTATCGGACGGCTCAATCGACTAGGATCAGTTTAGAATATACAGTGACTATAAGATGTGTTTCATGATAGCCATCCCTATGTGCTACCACATCTTACATACACTATAGTATATTCAAGGTCTTTATCAAAACAACAATAGTATATCACAATATAACAATATGAAGAAAGATAAAGTCATTGCCATTAATAAAAGTGTAAATTATATTAAACAAAAGATTGTTTATACAAAGAGTCATCAAAGCCCTTAACCACAAGTTGGCTCACCGGGCACCCACTCTTTCAGGTGCCTTAGGGATAAATATCACTAGTAAACGTAAGATCAGTGTTACAAAGTAATCCTAGTGATTTTACGAAAAATCATTAAATCCTAAATTTCTCAACAAGTTGAGAAATCAAACTTGCATCCTAAATAAATCAGAGTAAAAACAATAGATGCAACTCTCGTAGCCTAAATTGAAGAAACACAAAATATCTTCAACAACACAGTTCCCACCGTGTTGTCTCTGATGTCTTCAACACGAACGGCAACACGGGGACAAGAAACAACTAAGGTTGCAAAACCTTGCTTTAGATTCTTCAAATTCTTCAATAGAATTCTTCAGAGATTGAGCAGCGGATTGTACGTCTGAAGTCGTGCCTTTCTTGTGCGTGAAACACTTCTTTTATAGATTGGAATCCAAGTTTTGAAGGTTTTCTTAGATAGAGTCCTTATCAAGGTATAATTGATCATGTCAAATATATTTCTTAAGATATTCGAAATATACACAATATATTTGACAATGATTTTAACTGGTCTAGAAAGAAAAATCAAATAATTTCAAATAATATAAGGGCCGGAATTTCAAGGAATAAAATTTCTTTCAATATATAATAGTGAAAATAACTTGTTCAGATAAGATATATGAGATAAGATATTATGGAAGTTCAAAGAAAACTGCTTTTACGTCTCCCCTTCTTCCACTTAGGAAGGAATTCACTAAAAGACTTTGGTTTTTTATACACTCATTTTTATTCAACCCGCTTCAATCGTATGACTTATCTTTTGCCTAGGTCGAAACTCCTAGTACACCACAAAATAAGACATGAAGTCTTAACAACAACAAGTGAAAAAAAATATAAGATTTGAATGAATCCGTAGAATCAATCTATTGAGCAACTCTTCTTCAACACTTCGTGAATGAGCAGTTGAGAGTTGTCTTGATTCCCTTGATGATCCTTTGAGATGATCTCATAAGTAGCTTGTATGTGTGGGCTTGGTGAGCAAATGATATATGTGAATTCAAAGTGTTCGGAGAGATAGCTTTCTTGTGTTCTTTTATTTCTTCACTAACTCATATTTTGCAACGTTCTTCTTCGAGAACCTTCATAAATGTCTTCATAAATGCGAAATGATATCCAAGATAGATGAGAAGTAATCCTTGCGCCTTATTAATGTAGATGATAAATTCTCTCTTGAAAATATTCAAATATAACAAAGAGTCTTCTTGAGCTGACGAGAAACCTTTAATGCTTTGAGCATTTCAAATAATAAGATGAGTAGTTCAGACAGTTCAAGGATTTGAGCAGTTCAAACTTTGATCAGTTCAGGCAGTTCAAAGATCATTTTGAGCAGTTCAAGCACTTTTACCTGTTTTACAAGATTTGGCAGTTCAATTTGTGATCACAAAAACTAAGGTCCAACAATTTCTCACTTTTTGGTGATGACAAATGTGAACTCCTTCTAAGTAATTAAGAGATAAAATAGTTTTGATAAAAACTTATAAAAGAAGTTCAAAAATAATTATACATATTATCAATCAGTTTATAACATCAAGCATTTTTATATCAAAATGACTAATTTCGAAACCATGAAGCTTTGCTTTTTCCGGAACTACTTTCAGCTTTCTTTTGCTCAGTTTTTTTTTTAGATTCTTCCTCTTCGGCCTTTTTCTTTGATTCATCTTCCCCCTTTTTGACATCACCTTTCTGTAAATGAAGAATAATCTCATGCAATTGAGTACCAAAATTTTCTTCCATCTAATTTCTTCTGGCCTCAATTCATTTCTCGAATTGATGAATTTGAGAAGATAAATCGGTAACAGTAAGAGCAATTTGTTTTGTAGCATTGTCAATCTTATATTTACTATAAATTTCCATAGAAGTCAACTTGGTCATGTCTCTCAGAATAGTTCTTCAAAAAATTTCCATGGCATATGAATCAGAAGCATTGCTGGTTTCTATCTCTTTGACCAAAAGTCTGATGGACTCCAATTGAAATTATAATGCATGATTTGAAGTTCGGATATCTTCAGGTGGAGAGTCAGATTCTATAAAAATTTTATGAGAAAGCAATTTTTTTCCTGTCAAGATAGGAACCTTATCTTGCTTTTCTGCGGATTCAAGTTTTTCTTATTGAGAAGAAGATAACAACGCTTTATCCATCAAAGTAGGTATCTGAACCTGTTGTTCTTATGTCTCTGAATTCTCTTATTGTAGAGACTTAGGAGTGCATGGAAGGATTGTGAAGGATCCCTTGCCATTCAATTTCAGGAGAAGGATCTCAGACAAATTCAAGTACTGGAGATTGAATAATCATGGAGTCATCAACCATCTTGGTTGAACTAGATGGAGATTTTTCTGTTTGTTGTGCAGTAGAAAGAAGAATATCTTCATCTGTATGTATCTCCATATTGTCAACATTCTTCTCAGGAAGTTTTAGTTCTAACAAAGATTGAACAACTTCATCAACAGATTTTAGTGAAACCTCTAGAATAGGAAGTTCAGCAGTTGATGCACCAACAGTGAGATTTTCAATAGTTGGAATGTCATTCTTTGAAGAACTTTCTTCGACAATTATGACAGATGAAATATTTTCTTGATCAACAGACCGTGGAATGGATTGTGGAGCAATGGATGATTTGAGATCATCATCATGTGTTGGTTGAGATGTATCTGAGTCAGTTTCCTCAGAATCAAAAATCCCATCTTCAAATTATTTTCATCATTTTTGTTCCTTCATCATGAATAGCATGAAGATGTTCTCCAATATTCAATGATGGTAGATGCAAATCATTTCTATTCATTTGAATAACCATAGAAGGATGATGAGCATCCATTTCCGATTGAGAAATCACAGCTGAATCATCAGCAGTAGTTGGAGCAGTTGGAACAAAATTTCCCTTTTTTCTTTGGATTACATTATTTAAAAGACTTTCCCGTAGTTGTTGGAGAATGAAATGTTTTCTAGTCATAGCCTCAGCTATGTTCTGAGTTTCTGCCCAAGTGAGAAGTAAATCTTCTAGCTTGCTTAGACGGCTAAGAAATTTTTTTCTTTTTGAATGGTAGAAAATAGAGTATTTTTCCTATGATTTACCCACTGAACAAAAAAAAGTATCTTCTTCTCAACAGTTCGATCAACTAAGGAAACTGTAAGATCAATAGCTGATTGTATTGCAGAGAATTTGGTAGTAGTCTCATCAACTTTTTCTTTTCCCTTTCCTTTGAGTTCTGGATGACATGAAGTCAAAGTAGTGATGTTGGACTCAACAATCTTAATCCCTAAGAGATTTTCATTTGCAGGAACTGGAGCAATTCGAAGAGGTTCTCGAACAGGCTTGACCAGTTTCAACCTTTTATAAGCTAACTTCTTGTGTAATGGTTTAGCACTAGTTGAATCAATAATAGAAGCTTTGGAAAGAACATCAAAAGTCGAATAAGTCTTGGGAGATTTTTGCTTTGAAAAGACATAAATGAGAAGAGTTCATCTGAAATGGTCTCATCATCGGAATCAACAACAAAAATTTTTTTTAACTGGTCTCTTTTGGTTTTTAAGAGAATTGGATTTACCAGTTAAAACAGCTGATTGAGATACTCCTTTGATTTTGATTTGGCGCAGTTACTCATCAGTCAAATTATTTTAATTAACAAAACTGGTTATGAATGCATCATCCATAATCTTGGAGTGATTCAGTGGTTCATCCATAAATACTTTTGCGCACAATAACTTCAACAAATAACAAATTTGAATGGCAAATCCTTGAGATTGATGCTTACCTTGCACCATTTCTGTGAGAATGTGGAAGAGAATATATGACCAGTTGACCTGGATCTTTGAAGCAATGAGCCTTTACTTGAAGTTTCTTGAGAGTGATCTTTTCAAAGGTTCCAGCCTTTTCCAGTAAGCTTTTGGCGACAATATTGGCAAGCCATCTGTATTCCATGTTTAAATCTATCTTGTATCCTGGAGCTTTGAAGGGAGCACCAGTAATGGAGAATTTTTCAGTCCAAATGTCCATTTTGCCATCAAGGACTTGAGAGAATTTTTGAGTTCCAGCAATAATCAATTGAAGTGAATCTCCGAATAATTTCTGAGAAATGGTGTAGTTTTCTCCCAGAACATTCCTACAAACACTTCCATGTTTCATTGATTAAGGCTAGAGACGTATTCTACCCTAGAGTCGGCGGCTACAACATTCGGAGTGAAGATTTTCTTCATTCTTTTTATTTTTTTCTTATTTTTTGATTTTTTGGTTCATGTTTTGGATTAAAATACTTGATTTTTAGACTATTTTTGATTTAGAGTAGTCGTTTTCTTTCGATCAAGGACACGTGATTGGGCCGAACAAATTTATGTTGAAGACTTGAATGTTTGTTTGGGATTTTCATTTTTTTGTTTTAATATTATTGGTTTTTGGATTTAAATTTGTCTTGTGAATGATCTGGCCAATTGTTTGCTTGCATGTTAATCGATTCCGAGTCGACAGGTTAGGAATTTATTTCGATCACTCCATTAATGAACACAAGGTTGAAGAAAGGTTGGTTGCTCAAGGGTACACACAGGTTGACGGGGTTGATTTTGATGAGACCTTTGCTCCTATTTCCCGTATTGAGTCAGTCCGATTATTGCTAGCTATTGCATGTCATATGGGTATCAAACTTTATTAAATGGATGTAAAAAGTGTTTGTCCTAATGAGATTTTAACTGAGGAAGTGTATGTGAAACAACCCAAGGGATTTCAAGATCCACACCACTTGAATCATGTTTACAAGTTGAAAAGGACACTTTATGGTTTGAAGCAAGCTCCACAAGCGTGGTACGGTACTTTGACTGAATATCTACTTTAAATTTGCTTCAAATGAGGTGAGGTTGATAAAACCCATTTTATTCAAAAGTCCAAAGGTAAAATACTTATTTTTCAATTTTATGTCGATGACATTATATTTGGTGCTTCTTCTCAAAAGCATATTGATGATTTTGTTGAATGCATGTCTTTAACTTTTGAAATGGGCATGGTAGGTGAATTGTGCTATTTTCTTGGACTACATATTAATCAATTGCATGATGGTATTTTTCTGTGCCAAAGTAATTATGCAAAAAATTTGGTGAAAAAGTTTTGAAATGACAATGTTAAGCACATTAAAACATCGATGGGCTCTACTAAAAAATTGGGTAAGGATGATTTTGCGGCTGGTGTTGATAACACCATGTATCGAAGCATGATTGGTAGTCTTTTGTACTTAACTGCAAGTCGTCCTGATATCATGTTTAGTGGGTGCTTATGTGCTAGGTATCAATCTGATCCAAAAGCAACACATTTGAAATATTTTAAGCGTATTTTGAAATACATTTCTGGCACTTTGGATTTGAGATTGTGGTACACGATCAAAACAAACACTAATCTTGTTGGGTGTAGTGATGCTGATTGGACTGGTGACTTGAATGATAGAAAAAGCACTACGGGAGGGTGTTTTTATCTTGATAATAATTTGGTGTCATGGTATAGTCGTAAACATAATTGTGTGTCACTTTCGACTACTGAATCTGAATATTGGCAGCCGAAAGTTGTTGTTCACAACTTCTTTGGATGAACCAAATGATTGAGGATTATGGATTTAAAAGTGAACCCCCCCCCCCCCCCCCAAATTGTTTATTTTGATAATTCGAATGCGATAGATATATCAAAGAACCCAGTTCAACACTCTCGCACAAAACATATTGACATTCATCACTTTATTCGAGATTTGGTAGAAAAAGGTATGATTCGAATGGAGTTTGTTAGAACAAATAACCAACTGGCAAATATATTCGCTAAGGCTTTATATTTCAAGAGGTTTTCCTATCTATGGAAATCTCTCAGTAAGTGTGCATTACAAGTGTTCAATAATGTTGTCTGCGGTGTTACAACACCAGGGACAACACTGCATTTGCATCCACATTTTTAGGATTTTAGGCATACTGCATTCACTTATTCACTTTTGTGCTTTGTGTACTGTTCAATATCTGTTGCAATCATCCAGGACATGGAGTTTTCTGCAAACAATATCTTTAACACACTTGTCCTTGTGTTTTGAACTCTGACTAAAACACTAAGTAGTTGAGGTATGTACGTGTATTCTATGTTCTTGTCCCATGTAAAAGGTGGTTTCGCAAATTCAGTGTTCTATCTTTTGAAAATTTTAATGACTAATGTCATTATTACAAGTTGATAAAGAATCGGAAAAAAATGGAAAAAGCTACCTAATTGAGTCCAATGAAGACTGTTCTTTTAATTTGCAGGCTACCACTTCTGAAAGTATTAAGAACTGTACAAGGCTAATTAAGTGTGTAAATCTCAAATAATTTTTTTAAAACTCATGTGTTGCTAGTGATGTTGTCAACACGAGAAACAACACTACACATGTGAACAAACTGTGTGCATATAACTGCATTTTATTTTTATGATACAATCTGTTTTAGGCATAAAATAGGCCATGCATATGCATTTGAACTTGTGAATATTTTCTGTACATGGGTGAAGTTCGAAATAGACGAAATTTGTTGAAACACCCTATTTATTAAAAATTGAATTTTAGTGATTAACAATGATTTTAATGGAGTTAAGCCGATGTGGAGTTATTTTTTAGAATATTTGGGCTGATATTAATCTCGATTTATTACCTTAGTTAGGGTGATTTATTTCCAAAAAATTTCAAAATTTATGCACGTTTTTTAATATTACCGTTGGTAATTGAGTGTCTTAAATTAGTTAGAATCTGAGGGGTTTGTTTAAGGAAAATATTACCATTTGCATGGTTTATATCGAGTATATATATTTGCCTCCTTCTTTATTTTGTTTTACCGTATTTATCCCCTAAAATTTATTAAGCTACGAATTTTTGCGCAAACCCTAATTAACCTCTCTCAATTCACTCAAATGGCAGATTTTGATCCACAAGATATCCGCAGCGAGATGGGCTTCAAGGAATCTGATGTTGCTCCCAATCTTGCAACACCAAAAGTCTCCTATTCACTACCCTCTCTCCCGATTGTACCAGTGCCCGAGAAAAAAATTCCACTTGTTGTTGTTGCTCCGGGAGAGCCAGGAAACGAGATTTACATCTAGAATCTTCTTGACTTCTCGATTCTGAATAAAGTGCATCCAGCTCTGATGATGGCACTTCGTTCCAAGAGGCAAGCAGGGTATAACCCTGATTTTACCCCATAAAATCGCTACAGACAAGGAGATCGCCTTCGTTGGCTGATCCAGAGAAAACCTCGGGAGATGACTTCGACGATGCCAACTATGAGTTCGTGGCCCGTAAGAAGACGACCACTACTGGTGCATCTACCTCTGCTTCTGGACCTGCTTCTGAGAGCAGTGTGTCAAGTGACGATGAAGATTCTCCTCCTGCTGTTACCCCTGAGAAAATAGTCCCTGAGGAGAACACTTTCTCTGAAGAGGATGAAACCTCCTTGGCTCAAATCTTGGAAAGTTTGAAGCAAGAGTATTCCACTGCTTCTGCTACTCCCTCTGCTCATCTCTCCGATGATGAGCCTAATGCTGAAATGCTGGAAGAGTTTGCTGCTGGAAGAGATCATCACTCTGATATCTCTTCCACATCCACTTCCACTGATGAATAGTCCTCTGGTGAAAGTGTTGATCAAAATGCTGAGGATGAATCTGATGAAGACCCTGAACCAACTGATGAACAAGATCATGTAGCGCTTGAGACTGATGTTGTTGTTGATGTTGCCAACATCACATACAACACAGACTTTGCTGAGTACGATTTGGCCACTACCTTCTCCAACAAATTCTATTCTGGAGATGGTGTTGTTGTTTGGACATTGTATGTGCACAAAGGATTGATTGATGGAACGAACATAGACGTGGATTCCTATGGCCGATTCTACCTTGTTGAGTTTTTGAAGCTTCGGAAGTTGTTTTCCACTATTACTGCTGTGGTTCCATACTGCAAAAATCCAATTTTGGAGTTCTATGCAAACCTCACTGCCAGTGTTGGGGATGCAGAATCTGCTAATTATGGCAAGTTCTTTGTTCGGGAAAAGTTGTTTACTTTAACTCTTGCAGTCATCAACGCACTATATGATACACCTGATTTAGAAGAAGGCAAAAAACCTGATATCCATGAAGTCACTTCTGTGCTTACTATTGGTATGATAAAGCAATGCCCTGATAGATTTTTTGCAGCCCAGCTTACTTCTTTCTGCTCGGTGCTTCACAAGACTGCTATCAAGAACTGGACGCCTTTTACAAATTCTAGGTGACAAGTCCACAAGCGTTCGTTCTTTTTGCTATAAGCCCATTTAATTTTGGCAAGCATGTGTTCCAGGCCATAATTTAATTTGCCGATGGAGGCTTGAATTCAACCAAGTTACCTTTCCCATCTCTGATATATGGGATTTTGGAATCTCAGGGGTTCATCCGAGACATCACTGAAGAATTATCTGAACTTCCTGAAGATTTAAAGATTGCAGCTTCTTTGCTCAAAGGGAAGAGAAAGATTGACCTACCTCTGTTAGAGTCTACTGCTGTTGGTGATGTTGTTCCCGATGTTGTCAACACGGGAGACAACACTGAAGGAACTGAAGAAACTATGCCTCAACTATCTACTCTGGATTTCTCTCTCTCAACAATTCAGGCTCTCATGGCTCATGCTGAAAAAAAGATTGCTCAAGACCAAGAGGGCTTGGAACTTTATGGAGCTGACTATCGTGCAAAACTTGGAATTTCTAGTCAAAAAGGGGGAGAGAATGCAAAAGAAGAGGCTGGTCCATCTGGGACTAAGGATACTGATGAAGAGGAAGATGACAATCAAGTGGGAACTGATAAGTGTAATTTATACACTTAATTTATATATGATTTTGATTGTTAAATGTTTGTTTCGAGCAGATTTACGTGGGTGTTTTGTTTTTTTTGTGGTTGTAGGAATTTATTGATTTTATTTGGAAAAGAGAAGAAAATGAAGATTTAAGAGAAAATGGTGAAAAGAAAGTTGGAAGAATAAAAAGAAAAGAGGAATTAGAGAAGAAAGAAAAGAAAGGAACGAACAGAGTAAAAGAAGAATTGATAATGGGCTTTAGCGTTGAGAGAAGAGCTATCGCGCTAATTTTCTGAAGATTGAAAACGAAACTAAGGCGCGCCCTCGCCGTTCCTAGAGCGCCCGCTCCGTTGCTGTTTGGAAAGTTTTAATTATCTCGGGCAATTAATTCTTGGGCTTGATTTTGTGGGCTTTTGCTGAACGATATAAAAAGGAATTGGATCAGACTTGTAAAGGGGAGAGCCGCCACACACATTACGCACAGATCAGAGAATCAGGGTTTGATCGTGTGAAGATTTCTGGAGGATTTTGTGCTTTAACTTGAAGAACGAAGACGGAGTTCGATAGACCGGACACGGTGTCGACGACGGATTTGTTTCTTACTTTTATTTTATTCTGAATATGTTTGGATTTATGATGTTTTGTTTTATTCAGAATTTTATTATGAACTAATTTTTTAGAGTGTAGAGGTCGGATGGAACCTGGTGTAGACACTTTCATGAATTTTTGATTTTATTGAATTGAGTTTTGTTTCTAGATTAATTGTTTTTTCTAGAATTGATTGTCTTTTCAATTATCTGATCAATAATTGATTTGTTATATTTATTTGAAATCATTGCTCCGGAGAGGGGATTTTGAATAGGACATTAGAAAATACACTGTTAATTATTTACACAGCTCGGGAGAGTGTATAATTTTAACAGAGCTTTTAAAAAGAACATTGTTTTGTGATAGATCACTGCGATAAATTCTTAATAGGGATATTGAAATTTAATTGTAGTTGATAAAAATTATTTGTTGCTCGGGAGAGGGAAATAATAAACTTAAGTGTTCTTGGCTATTAATTGACTGAAATTCATGAAGATTAATTAATTAGGATTGATTGTTGTTGAAACCAGGTGAAATCTATACCTCTAGACCATTTTTCTCTGATTGATATTTATTTGAAAGTTGATCTGATTATTTTATTTTTCTGCAGAATTCTGAGATTTTGATTTTTTAGATAAAGTTTGGACTATTTTAATTACAAGCACTAATTATTTTCATTTTACTATCTGTGGGATCGATATCTTAATTATTCACTATATTAAAACTTGACACGCGTACGCTTGCGAGCAATTTTCACATACAAGTTTTTGGCGCCGTTGCCGGGGAGTAAATTTTGATTATTTTTTAGTCTTGTTACCAATTAGTCTAGATTTTAATTTAGAATTTTTATTTATTTTATTTTAAGTTACTAATTAATTTCTTCTAATTTTAATTGCAGTTTATGCGACGATCTCAAAGCGCCAATTTTGATTGATGCTTGGCGAATAAAATAGAAAGGGAAGATCTAACAACGGTGAAAGTCGGGCTGAGGACTTTAAACCAAGCGCTACTTGGGAGGCAACCTAAGCATTTTCTTTTATTTTCAGTTTATTTAATTATTGTTATTTAATTGTTTAAGTATTTTTTATTTTAAATTTTTGACTTTAATTTTTCTTAATTTTCAATTTTTTTTTCAGGCTCCAAAATCTTAAATTCGAGCACGCGGCGTGCCCGCCCCATTTATCTGAGCGCCCGCGCTATACCTGAAGAAATTTACGAGCTATAGGCATGCCCACGCCACTCCATTCGAGCGCCCGTGCCTCCCCTTCGTTTCATTGATGCACGAAGAGCGCTCCATCACGCGCAATCGCGCTACTAATCTGCGCTCCATGAAGAGCTAACGCGCAACCACCAATAGCTCCTTCCTAAGCGCTATCGCGCCCACCACCCTGCGCCAACGATTCCCATCTGCGTCACACCACAGCACAATCGCACTCCTAGACTCTCCATTAGCGCAGTTACTAGCGCAAACACGCTTGTTATCCGTGCAATCCAAGCGCCAACAGCAGCCACCTTAAGCGCGATTGCGCGTTACATCTGTTCTCCTACTTGCGCCAACAACCCATCAGCACTTCCTTTCATGCGTAGTACAGCAGCTCATCTGCTCCATACTTAGAGTAAGCGTGCTGCAATCATCCCCATCAGCACCTGTGTAAGCGCAAACGCGCAACTTCCAATAGCCAGCAGCGCTCTTCAGTCATCATCTCCGCTGCTACCTAGAGCAATCGCGCATCCCAATCTCCTCCATCATGCGCTAACCTGCGTCACAGCTGTTTTCATCCCTACATAAACAGCTCCTCAACAGAGCATCATGAGATGTTATCGCATTCTTATCCCGCACCAGTTCATGAGCCAACCAGCCGTCGAGCCCCTGCTGCTGCTTCTTGCACAATCGGGCATTCACTTAGTGCCATGCCTTGCCCACTCGTGCGTATGACGGGTGTACAATCTACATGTGTTATGTTTTCTTTTCAGGTTAAACTGGATATTCATGTTTCGCTTATCCACCACCTCTCAAATGGTCTTGCAATTGCGAATTATTTTGATGGAGTTGATTTTGGTAAGACTAAGTACTGATGCTCGGTGTCGAAGGTATGAGTCCCTTATTCTTTTTATTGATTTTTAATCATTAAGGACAATGATTACATTAAGTTTGGGGGGGGGGGGGTGAATCAATGTTTGAATTAGTTGGTTGGTTGATATTGTAGTTGAATATTATGTGTGCTTTATAGATAAAATTTTTGTTTGAGTTTAGGAGTGTTAGTTGAATTGAATTGAGTCAAGAAAGAAATGGATGCATGGCCAATGATGAAAAATTTTATGTGCTATAACTGAAATCCATGATTGTCTACCTATTTGACAAATATTTTTGAAAAAATGGAACCAAGTGAATGAACAATTTCTTATATATTCTGTGATTAATACTTGAATCTGATTTTTGTGACATACAGACATAGATATGATTGAGGCATTGTTTGGATTTTTTGGGCCTGATTTTTATTGAAAATTTATCTTTAGTTGCCCATTTGAGCTACACGTTTATTAGTACAGTGAGGTACGAGAAAATATGATTTTGTTGTGAAAATCATCGTTTACTGCTGATGATTATCTTTTCTGCACTAGTTGATATTTGTAGGATTTAATTGTGGATTGAGACTTGTCTAGAACTAGTTCAAACACTCTTCGAGGCGAAATACTGGCAATACTGTGATTAGGAATGATTTAGGCAATTTTTCTGAATTTGTTTGAGCCTTTCAAGCTACCTAATTATTTGTTTTCCCTAGTACCTTATTTGAGCTTTATTGAAAATCGAATGGCATGCGTGTAAACGTGTGATTAAACCCCCATTCGTCATTTTTTCAAGGTCCTACATTGACTACTTGAATAGCTTAAACACTATTTCCTACCTTTAAAGGAGTAACTTGAATGCTAAAATTTTATAAGCTCCTAGTTTTATTTGTGAAAAAGGGAATGGTGTGGTGGAAGATTTGAAAAGAAAAAAAAATGAAAAGAGGTAGTAGAAAAAACAAAAGGAAGTTGAAAAGGGATTTGAAAGAAATGAAAAAAAAATTTGTGAAATAAGTTGTGAAGAATTTGAAAAATCAATGAAGTGAATTGAGAAATAAAGTGTGAATTTGTGAAAGAAAAGTAGTCGAAATTAGAATTGAGTTTAAGCAATAAATTACTCCTTATTTTGAATTCTTATTCGTTCGTTTGTAGCCATAAGCCAGACCTTACATTATAAGCTGATTAAGTCCTATTGACTGAGTCTCAGTTGCCCAATATACTAGTGGAGAAGAGTTGCGAGAATTTAGCGTATGGACTGTTGATTGATACTTTTAATGATTATGAATTTTTGATCGAAACACGTACACACTATTATTATTTGCATTTACCTATTTGTGAGTGTTTTTTATTTATATTCCTATAATTTGATCCTATGTTACCTTAAAAAGTCCTCATGATCTATGAATGTTTGAATTGAATTTGGACAATGGTGTTTTGAAATGTGAGTTGCGCAGATTGTGAGTTTATGCGGTTATTTTGTTATTGCCTGAAATTTTCAAGTGTTAGTTGGGTGTCATATGATTGGATTTGAAAATTCTTTGAAATCATTACTGAGGCCATTGCTCCATAATATTTCTTGACTATTCTTGTTGGTTTTAGATATTGAGTTTTTAGAATTTATTGTTTTGAATAGTTTTGCTCGGGACTAGCAAAAGTCTAAGTTTGGGGGTATTTGATAAGAGTAATTTATACACTTAATTTATATATGATTTTTATTGTTAAATGTTTGTTTCGAGCAGATTTACGTGAGTGTTTTGTTGTTTTTGTGGTTGTAGGAATTTATTGATTTTATTTGGAAAAGAGAAAAAATGAAGATTTAAGAGAAAATGGTGAAAAGAAAGTTGGAAGAATAAAAAGAAAAGAGGAATTAGAGAAGAAAGAAAAGACTGGAACGAACAGAGTAAAATAAGAATTGATAATGGGCTTTTGTAAATGGGCCTTTGTTAGCGCTAAACTTTAGCGTTGAGAGAAGAGCTATCGCGCTACTTTTCTGAAGATTGAAAACGAAACTAAGGCATGCCCGCACCGTTCCTAGAGCGCCCGCTCCGTTGCTGTTTGGAAAGTTTTAATTATCTCGGGCAATTAATTCTTGGGCTTGATTTTGTGGGCTTTTGCTGAACGATATAAAAAGGAATTGAATCAGACTTGTAAAGGGGAGAGCCGCCACACACATTACGCACAGATCAGAGAATCAGGGTTTGATCGTGTGAAGATTTCTGGAGGATTTTGTGCTTTAACTTGAAGAACGAAGACGGAGTTCGATAGACCGGACACGGCGTCGACGATGGATTTGTTTCTTACTTTTATTTTATTCTGAATATGTTTGGATTTATGATGTTTTGTTTTATTCAGAATTTTATTATGAACTAATTTTTTAGAGTCTAGAGGTCGGATGGAACCTGGTGTAGACACTTTCATGAATTTTTGATTTTATTAAATTGAGTTTTGTTTCTATATTAATTGTTTTTTCTAGAATTGATTGTCTTTTTAATTATCTGATCAATAATTGATTTGTTATATTTATTTGAAATCATTGCTCTGGAGAGAGGATTTTGAATAGGACATTAGAAAATACACTGTTAATTATTTATACAGCTCGGGAGAGTGTATAATTTTAACAGAGCTTTTAAAAAGAACATTGTTTTGTGATAGATCACTGCGATAAATTCTTAATAGGGATATTGGAATTTAATTGTAGTTGATAAAAATTATTTGTTGCTCGGGATAGGGAAATAATAAACTTAAGTGTTCTTGGCTATTAATCAACTGAAATTCATGAAGATTAATTAATTAGGATTTATTGTTGTTAAAACCAGGTGAAATCTATACCTTTAGACCATTTTTCTCTGATTGATATTTATTTGAAAGTTGCGTGCGTGCTTTTAAATCTTCTGATTATTTTATTTTTCTGCAGAATTCTGAGATTTTGATTTTCTAGATAAAGTTTGGACTATTTTAATTAAAAGCACTAATTATTTTCATTTTACTCCCTGTGGGATCGATATCTGAATTATTCGCTATATTAAAACTTGACACTCGTACGCCTGCGAGCAATTTTCACAGACAGGAACTGATAGTGATCAATTTTAAATTTATTAGTGCCACCCCCAATTTTATTTCCTTATCTCATCTTACATCTTATTTTTTGATTAATATATCTATTTTTGTTTTAACGTAGTTGCGTGCTCTAATTATATAAATATGCTCTGACTAGGCTAACTCTTCTATCCAACTTATGATCTAATACAGGAATAATAGAATCCCTAAGTGTTATTGTCCATGTTATCTGTCGTGTTGCCAACACGAAGGACAACACCTTCAGGAGGAGACTTACTTATTTAGGGGGAGAAGTGTGTTAAACTCAGAGGGAGTTTATGTTTGAAATTGTTTGTGATGTTTTGTCCAGAAAGGCAAAAAGGAGAGATTGAAAAAAATATTAATTCCTTGATAATTCTTACCTAAGTTTAAAAAGATTGCATATTTAAATTTTTCCTTCTAGATAAAGATATGATATGACAGGTTTAAATATTCTATGCTATTATCGAAAATCTATAGATAGATATTTACCTAGACTAAATATTATCTTGATAAGAAAATTATGTGTATCATGGTTATTATATATTATTAAAATATATTTAAAAGAGTCTTATTCCTAACAAAGTCTTATTTTCTTATTTATGTAGGACTCTACAAAGAATTCTTTCTAAGCTTCCACTCCTATCTATAAAAGAAATGCGCACAAATAAACTAAAAAATTCAGAAGAGAATTCGCCGCACAATCAGAGAAGAATCACGTTTGAGAATTCAAGAATTACTGAAGAAGGTTTTCGCCGCCGTTCGTTGCTTCTTTTCCCGTGTTGCTATTGGTGTTGAAGACATTGGAGACAACACTTAGTGCATAGTGTTGATTGACGATTTTGCTGTTCTTCAAATTTAGGCATAGTTGCATCTGATTTATTTATTAGTCTGATAGTTAGGATGCAATTTGATTTCTCAACTTGTCGAGAAATTTACGATTTACTGTTTTTCTTAAAATCACTAGTAGTTGCATGCTCTAATTATATAAATATGCTCTGACTAGGCTAACTCTTCTATCCAAATTATGATCTAATACAGGAATAATAGAATCCCTAAGTGTTATTGTTCAGGGGGAGACTTACTTATTCAGGGGGAGAAGTGTGTTAAACTCAGAGGGAGTTTATGTTTGAAATTGTTTGTGATGTTTTGTCCAGAAAGGCAAAATGGAGAGATTGAAAAAAAATATTAATTCCTTGATAATTCTTACCTAAGTTTAAAAAGATTGCATATTTGAATTTTGTCTTCTAGATAAAGATATGATATGACAGGTTTAAATATTTTATGCTATTATCGAAAATCTATAGATAGATTTTTACCTAGACTAAATATTATCTTGATAAGAAAATTATGTGTATCATGGTTATTATATATTATTAAGATATATTTAAAAGAGTCTTATTCCTAACAAAGTCTTATTTTCTTATTTATGTAGGACTCTACAAAGAATTCTTTCTAAGCTTGCACTCCTATCTATAAAAGAATTCATGCGCACAAATAAACTAAAAAATTCAGAAGAGAATTCGCCGCACATTCAGAGAAGAATCACGTTTGAGAATTCAAGAATTACTGAAGAAGGTTTTCGCCGCCGTTCGTTGCTGCTTTTCCCGTGTTGCTGTTGGTGTTGAAGACATTGGAGACAACACTTAGTGCATAGTGTTGATTGACGATTTTGCTGTTCTTCAAATTTAGGCATAGTTGCATCTGATTTATTTATTAGTCTGATAGTTAGGATGCAATTACTGTTTTTCTTAAAATCACTAGTATTGATTTGTAAGACTATTATACTCTTTTCTAGTGATTATTTGGCCCTAAAACACCCGCACAAGTACTAGTTACTTGTGCATAATTATTTATGGTCAACACAAACTCTACACAACAAAATGTGCAAGTATATCTTACAACTACCTAAATATTTTTGGTACACTGTTCGTGTGTAGTCATTTTTTAAAGTAAAAGTTTTGTAGTAGTAGTACTGTTACCTTCATAACACTGACTCGATTGATATATGTAAAAGAGATGATAATTACGACAATCAAGTTTTAGTGTTTCGATTTTTATTTTGAAATTTTTATTTTTGTTTTAAATTTACTTGTTATGTGCATGAATTGTGATGTGGTGAAATCTGGAAATTGTATGACACATTTCATAATCACATTTTTTGATGTTTTTATATTAAAATTTACTATGAGAAACATTTATAATTGTCATCATAGATTAGTTAACAATGCATTTTTAATTGACCTTGTAAACTACCATTAGTGACAAATTCTATTGTTATTAAAAATATAAAACCAAGACACTATTTAAGTGGCATTTAAATTTGTCCTTATTATGATCATAAAAAGACATAAAAAAATTTCCTTAAAATGAAGTTTTCGTGACATTTTGGATTGCCTTTGTATATTTGATTCGAGGCACTACTAATGTCACTATGTCAGCTATGATATCTAGCAGTGACACAACAAATTGTCCCGAAGGCTAAGATAATATCAGAATAGATGATATTTATTAATTGTAAGCAACACGAAAAATTTAATGTCACTAAATATTTCGGGAAAAAACCGGATTTCGTTCCTCTAGTTTGGGATTTGTCCCAACTTGGTCCCTCTTCTTTTCCATGTGCCAAATTAGTCCTTCTACTTTCAAAACATGTCCGATTTTAGTCCCCGCAGTTTTTCCAGGCGTTATTATTGACGGGAATTCATCACATGCGCTGCACATGACATTTTCTCTACCAAAATTAGACTCAAAAACCCTAAACCCATTTCTCTTCTTCTCGACCTGTCTGGATTCCTCCCCGACCCACCACAAAACAAGTTCGATTGCGATCTTATTTTCTGCTCAAGATTTTTTTTAAATTTTTTAAATTGTTTTCTTCATTTATTTTTTGAGATCGTTTCCAGCAATATTTTGAACATGATTAAAGTTAGTTTGTATTCACTTGTGGCAGCATCTTTATATTAGTGTCAATGATATGCAAATGCGTTGAGAGATTAAATCTCATGTTACCTATTTATTTAATTTTAAAAAAAAAATTAGAGGAATTTAATTTTTTGTTTTAGAATCAAAAATTTTCTGATCGTATTATATATATATATATATATATATATATATATATAATATTGTTATCTTCTATTTCTTTTTTAACTTTCTCCATTATTGTGATTGTCCAGAAATTAGTCGCTGGATTCACGCTAATCGAAAGCGGTGGTGATTTATGGACTATGGCTATACGAAGTAAACATTCTTTGGAATTCACTCCACATTATGGTAATATTTATATTTGAAACTTTTTCACTTTTAGTTTTTGTCAGTTAGATTAAATTTTAAATAACTTTATTGATTGTGAATTCTTTTTTAAACAGGCTATATTGGAGAACCTACTTGTTTTACGATCAAATTATATTATAATGGTACAATGGAAACTAGTTTCCAGAAGAAATCATACAAAGGTGGGAGTGTTGAATTTTTTCGATTACGTTGATTTAGACAAGATAGGTTTGATTGAACTTTGGGGATATGCGGAGGAGGTCGGATGTACGGAGAAAGCTAAATTCAGATTTTGGCACAAATTTGGAAAAACATTGAATATTGGGAGATATTTGGACAATGACGAGACTGTTCTTGATATTATGAATCATATTCCTAGAAACTTTGAAGTAGAAATTTATATAGAACATGTTGATTGCGTTACAATTAATCAGATAGATGCGACTGTTGGTTTAGAGAAAACAGGACTTGACTTAGTGATAAGTGGTAGCCAGAGTGAGGATGATATTAGTTCAAACAATGATGAAGATACAGATGAATTTTGTGAAAGTGAGTTTGACTTTGAGGAAGACGATCAATTGTTTGACAATTTTGTTGATACGAGCATTCAAATTTCAGAGAAGGAAAATTTAGGAACTCGAGAAGATATTTCTATTGAGTTGCTGTCAAGAATGCAACAAGATGAAGGAGACGATGATTGTGCAAATAGTGGTGATATGGGAAGTGCTACTGATTCAGAAGATGATGATTCAAACAGATTTCTAGCTTATGACCCAAATGTAGATTCAAAAAATCCTGATTTGAAGCTTGGTATGATATTCAGTTCGAAAAAAGAGGCAAAGTTTGCTATCGAAAGTCATTGTATAAGACGAGGGATGATGATAAAGTTTGTGAAGAATGATAAGAGCAGGCTATGAGTTCGGTGCAGAAATGAAGGTTGTGGATGGGCTATTCTTGTGTCAACAATGAATAAAGATTCTTGTTGGCAAGTAAAGAAATTTGAATCTGAGCACAATAATTGTTATTGGAATTATAAAAATAAAACCATCTACTCAAGTTGGTTGGCCAAAACCTTTGCGAAGAAATTCAAATCAAATTCTAAGTTGGGGACTAAAGAGTTCAGGCAAGAGCTATGCGATACTTTGAAGACAAGTATTACAAAGAAACAAGCTTATCTTGCAAAGGGAAAATCACTTAAGATAGTGGAAGGCAGTATAGAAGAACAATTTAGCAGGATAAGAAATTATTGTGCTGAATTAAAGAGGTCTGATGAAGGTGCTTCAGTGATTCTAAAGTTGACAGAAGATGATGTTAGTCCAAGATTTCAAAGACTTTATGTTTGTTTTTCTGCTTGCAAAGAAGGTTTTAAAGAGGGATGTAGGCCTGCGGTTGGTGTGGATGGTTGTTTTCTAAAGAGCAATAATGGGGGGCAGTTATTATCAGCAGTTGGGCTAGATCCAAACAATAACATATTCCCTATTGCTTATGCCATGGTTGAAAGAGAGACGAAAGACAGTTGGATATGGTTTTTACAACTTTTGGACAATGATATTGTTTTTGAGGATCAACATGCTTGGACATTCATGTCTGACAATAAAAAAGGCTTGGTTCCTGCCTTTGAGCAATTGTTTCCAAATGCTGAGAATAGATTCTGTGTTAGGCACCTCCATAGCAACATGAAACACGATGGCTTTAGAGGTGTAGCGATTAAGAATGCTCTTTGGGCCGCTGCGAGAGCAACAAGAGTTGAAGTATTCAATAAACGAATGGAACAGTTGAAGAAAATTGATGAAAATGCCTACAAGTGGTTGGCGAAAAAACCTGAACATCACTGGTCCAAGTCATATTTCAGCACTGTTCCAAAATATGACATACTTCTTAACAATATGTGTGAATGCTTCAACAGCTTCATATTGGATGCAAGAGAAAAACCTATCATTCCGATGTTCAAAGCAATAAGAAATTTGTTGATGGTTAGATTTCAAAAGAA
Source organism: Henckelia pumila (assembly GCF_033568475.1). Taxonomy (NCBI): domain Eukaryota; kingdom Viridiplantae; phylum Streptophyta; class Magnoliopsida; order Lamiales; family Gesneriaceae; genus Henckelia; species Henckelia pumila. Next base: position 199,160,831 of record NC_133123.1, on the reverse strand, counting down.
CAGGGCAAAGGCTGAGAAATGGAATGGTGTAATATGTCCCAAAATTAAGGCCGTGTTGTCAAAATATTATTTGGAAGCATCTGGATATAGTCTCATGATGTCTGACGAGACACACTATCATATCTCGGGGCCAGACCAACAACACTCTGTGGACCTATCGAGGATGACTTGCAGTTGTCGAAAATGGGATTTGACAGGAATTCCTTGCTCGCATGCCATCTGTGCTATTTGGTGCAACAGAAAAGATCCAGAATCTTATGTACATCGTTATTACAGTGTCGAGACGTACAAACGAAGTTATTCGAGACCAATCATGCCCACTAATGGACCAGATTTGTGGCCTGCATGTCATTTAACCCCTCCGTTGCCACCGTTGTTTAAAGAAAAAGTTGGGAGGCCAGCAAAATTGAGAAGGCGGGATCCAGATGAATTACCGGCTTTGAACCAAACAAAGCTAAAAGGTTTGAAACGAAATAACAAATGCAGGAGTTGTGGCGAGATTGGTCATAATCAGAGGAGTTGCAAGAGACCTAAATCTAGTGATGTAGATGTAGCGGCGCACCAAAATGAAGGGATAGAACATGAATCAGCACCTCAAGAATGTAATGAAATGGAAATAGGTCTAGCTACACAATGCAGCAGCACGATATCAGATGCAGGTGGAAGAATCCTTCCCACCAAGAAGGTAGCACATGATGAGTTTTTTAAATCTACATTATTGTTTACAGGTTAAACGTAAGAGTGCAAGTGGACTAAAGATTAAAAACAATTCTACCACTATATCATCAGTCCATGTAAGTGAAATGAATTGTCTATGATTTTTTTGTTCTTGTCGGATACATTTTAGTTTTGTAAATTTTATGTTTTAGGTTAATCACATATTCAACAAACCAGATCATGTAATTGTCAAAGGTGGAAAGAACTTTGTGACGGTAGCGGGACTACGAGCTTCATTAACTGACCAAGAAAAAAAAAACACAAGCATATTCATCAAGAGTTGCAAAGGAGAAGAGTGCCTCTTCATCAATGAAAGCATCCACTAACAAGTAGTAATATTTTAATTGTTATAAGTTTGTTATGGGTATGTTGGATTTATTATCGTCATTTTTGTTACTCAATGGGATGTGACGATCTTCTTGTTATTTGGGTAGGACAACTTTTTATTGGTGGATATCAATATGGTCATTTTGGCATGTGGTGATGTTTTTTTTTTTTTCTTTTTTGGACAAAATTTTGTTGGTGAATTTTATGTTTTATGTTATGGTGCATATTAATATTGCTAATGAAGGTCATCATTTTTCAAATCATATTATATATCTCTACTCTAATATTTTTTTTAAAATATAAACATATTATTATCTATATTAAAGGAACAACGTGATGAATTAAAAGATAAAAGGCTTCCAAGGAAACGTAAATACCTATAGATTTGGCACAATGAACTCATCATTGTGTTTATCACAATATTGTATACCTTTTATTTTATATTTGTTAATATAAAGATATTATCTAAAACAACGCACGACATGATGATTGTAAAAGTAAAAAAATTCAAATGAAATATAAACAATTGTATGTTAATACAAATGGCCAGTAGTAATAGCAAATCTAATCTATCAAGTGCAAAAGAGTCAAATATACCATTTATCTCTTCAGATATTTCTGCAACTCTTAGCGTGTGATTGCGATTCTCAAGTGTTAAATTTTATTGGGCATCTAATAACTCGGCTATTTTTCAGATTTTGTTATTGAACAGTTGAACTTGAACCACAACCAGAAGTTGGAAAATTCTTGCCACCAGTGGGAAATTAAGCATTTGGAGGTTGTTTCTCCATATATATATCCCAAAAGCTTTCAATGCTTCTTTCTTGCTCCAAATGGCTTACCATTTACGCAAATTAACCCGCGTCTCATTAATAAGCACATCCAAAAAAGGAGTTAGTAAGTTGCAGATTTAATACACCAATCGATCCTACAACATTATGAGAGCCAAACTACCAGCAAAGTCTTGTAATAGAAGAGAAGAAAAAAATTGAATTAAAAGAAACAACAGTTTTATCTACATTACTTCATTCAATTTTTACGTAAAATTAGATATATTTGTAGAAGGACATACAAAGCCTGATGTGAACGAGTAGCAAAGCAAGTCGCGAACGAACCTGTTAGGTGGTGAGTTGGCGAGGACGTATCGTTGCTGGAAACGTGTAATCCACCCTAAAATTGTCGAATTCTAATGTATATTTGAGCATTTACAGCTTTCATTTGGGCGAATATGGGAGGAATCGTGACAAATCGAGAAGAGGATAGATGAGTTTAGGATGCTTGAATCTAATTTTGGGATAAAAAATGTCATGCGCAGAGCATGTGATGAATTCCCGTCAATAATAACGCCTGGACAAACGGCGGGGATGAAAATGGGACATGTTTTGAAAGGTGGGGGACTAATTTGGCACATGGAAAAGAAGAGGGACCAAGTTGGGACAAAGCCCAAACTAGAGGGACGAAATCAGGTTTTTTCCCAAATATTTCATATAAAAACATTTATGTGTGTGTTTAAAGACATTTTTCTTCTAGATATGAACCAAAGTGTTAGATTTGTAATGACAAAAAGTAAAAATAGAGCGTAAATATCATCTTATATTTTTCAATATATATACAAAAGAAACTATAATTTAATGATATTATATTAAATTTTTATGGTTTTGAAGTGTGGATTTCTTTAAAAATAAAAACTGAAATGAGTTTTACTATTTAGTAACTATTTTTTTAGAGAAACTAAAAGTATTTTGCATTTAATAAAGAAAACTGAAACACAAAATTACAAAATACTTTGTAGTTTGCTCTTATAAATGAAAATATTTTCATTGAAAATAGCTTTTTTTTAATTTTATTTAAAAGTTATTACTTAAATCTACGTGAGTGCATGACCCTGGATAAATTTTCTTGAACATGCACAATAATTTTCATTTATTAAACATGAAATAATTTTGCAACATGTGTGTCAATGACACACATTATGAATAAGAAGTAAACAAAAACAATCAAATTAAAGCTACGGATACAAGAAACAGTACACCCGTAAAACATGCATTTAGGTAATTATGGCAGATTTCCCCCTGTTGTCTTTTCTGGTAGTGTATTTACCCCTGTAGTCTCAGTAGGTAACGTGGACAGATCTCCTAATGTATTTTCTACTGGTAGTGTAGTCCCAGTAGGTAATGTGGGCAGATCTCCTAATGTACTCACTAATGGTAGTGAATTCTCCCCTGTAACTCTTGTAGTCCAAGCAGGTAACGTGGGCAGATTTTGTAACAGTTTACGTGATCCAGCTTGGCTAGTGTGTACATTAGCGAATGATACTAAAAAAATTAGAGATACAATTAGAAGATGGAAATTATTGAGGGCTGCCATAATGTTTTAGTTGAAATGTGAGGGAAGCTTTTAATTTTAATTGATTCGTGGTGTAAATGTTCACAAGCCTATATATATATATATAGGCTTCCAAATGATATCAAAGTCGACAGATGTGCATGGGTGGTTAACATGTTCTTCTTATATTATTAATTAATATTATATCGTACGTGTGGATCATCACCTCTTTGTTAACCTTATGAGATTGAAGCTAGCTCTTAATATATGGTAGATTTCAACCTAGCATATGGGTAATATCTCAATGATAAATCTAATGTTTCATGATTTGCCACGTCAATAATATATAATTAATTACGCTTATGTGTAAAAATACGAACCGTTGGATGCATGATTTGTGTATTACTCATATACTAGGATCTCATCTATTATATATATATTCTCTCGTTGGCAAAATTAGCAATTTCAACTTCCTATGAGATGGCCTATTTTCGCTTTTGGTCTTGTTATATATAAAACCGGCAAAGTTTTATCTTAATTTAACAAATTGGTCATTCATTCGTTTGTGTTTTTTTCTTTCTTTCATTGATCAGTCATTTTTAATTGGAGTAATGAATACCACATGCGCATTAATTCTAGCATTTCAGGGCCGAAAGTTAAAAAGAATAAAACAAACTTATGTCACTACGAGCAAACTTCGACAATTTACAGGACACGAAACGCAAAATAAACAACTTGTATGATCATTTTTGCAATTTTTCGAATATTGTTCTATTCATTTTGCGTTGAATGGTTTGAGTATTTAATTAATAGTGCATGGATCATTTCTAAAATTTTATATCATAATGTGTCAAATGATCTAATTAATTAATAGTACCCGCGTCATTGTAAATTAATCGGTTGTTGTCTAACATGTGCAAAGAATAACAAGATATCTGAAAGTTGCAAGTTGAGTTACTTTAATCGAATCCATATTCTTGAAATTTCTCATTTATTATGGTAATTTTTCATGATTCATACTAGATGTATACACTTTAATTAGTATGACATTTTTCTTTTTGGAGGGTAATAGACAATAAAATAAAATAGATATACTTATTGGATTCAAACGTACCTTAATTAATTTATTATGCAAATTGTAAGTATAAATGTAACCTAAAAAGTACATCCATAATTTTCCATTTCCATTTGGTGTGAACATGTAGGTAGTTGAGATTTCATTATTTTCTAGCATATCATTGAAGTTTTAAATAATTTTAACAAAAAATAACATTAAAAATTCTTGTGACAAAAAATAACATTAAAATTCATTGGACAATTCAATTGTCATTCTGTAGTTTAATTTTAAAATTCAATCAATCAGTCGATTTTTTGAATCCCATGTGACCTCCAGCTCATTGCAATCATTAATATCAAATTAAAAATAAAACAAGTTTTTGAGACGTAAAATTTTTAATAATGATTTGAAAAATTGTTAATGGGCTTTGTTTATTAATTCAAATTTTCCTCCAACCGAATAAGTGTATCATATGTCGTATCGAAATTATTATATAATAAAATTTTATATTAATATTATACCGAAAATTTCCATATACCAAATTTTTTTATACATATAGATGCATACCTCTTATATCGAAATTTTACCGTATACTGAGTTTTCGTTACGGTAATGATATATACCGTTTTATATCGAAAAAACTTTTTATTTTTAAATTTTTATAATTTATTGTTTAAAAATATAATATATTTTAATCTATATTTTGTTTCGACATTTTGACATATACTGAAATTTTTAGATTGCATACCGTTATCGTATCGATCTAGAAATTTGGCATCGTAACCGTACCGAAATAATCGGTATACCGAAAATTCTATATTTTTTCGGTACAATAACCCCAACATTTCAAAAATTCGTTTTTTTTTCAGATGTAATTGAAACATTGGGAAACTAAGGAACAGATCCATGATTTATGTTTGGAACCGCAGTCCCATACAAAATTAATTATTATATATTTTTATTTAACTTTCAGTAACCATAATACAATATATATGTAGTGACCCTTACCCGGATCACCTACTAACAGAACTTAGGCATGCAATTAACTTAATTAATCAGATATCAGAATAAAACTGCGGAAACCATAAACATTATACAATTCCAAGTAAAGGAATCTGTAATTTATCCAAATAATATACAACCAAATCGAATAGCTGTATCAACCTCAAAACAACAGAAATAAAACCTAGACGAAGCTCCAGCTGGTCAACCACTGACTAGCCCCTCCTGGATCCACCCGCCTCGTCCAATCGCAAACCTGCCCCATGGAATAGGATGTCCAGAAATACAGAGTACAAGACGTGAGCATAAGACGCTCAGTACGAGAGTATGAGTATACATGCATGCAAAGTGAACTCCCTATAAACTCGAGGTCAAGGATCAGATAACAGAGACAGACCGGGCCCTGGTATGTAGCACGCTGTGCCGTCGCTTCAGGAGGTGGCTCCCATACCATAATACCAGTGGATTTACCGGACCCAAAGCCATGGAAGTCCATCCACTAACAGGATAGGGTACAACCCTACTAACAGACATCTCGAAGGAGATAGCTCAGTATGCAAATAAATGCAGCATAAATCAATGACATATAAACCATGCAGTCACATAATACATGCATACTCAGTCAGGATATCTCGAACAGTACTTCTGTTGGAGAACCGTCGATCAGATAAATCAGAATTGATACCCGGTGCAGCGGAAGTTTAAAAATTTTATATGGAACGATTCCATAATGGGTATCAAAACTTTACGATTAAATTGTGTGTGTAAAAATTAAATAACAATTATAAATTTTTACCTCCAATCTCGAAACGAGATTATCGACACCAACAGATTACTCTGCTCCTGTTGTATCTCCCAGGAACTGATGGAAGAACTGTTCTTCAATCAGGTCCACGAACAGAGATTTAATCCCTCTGATAGATTGCACTAGAAAATCTATCAGAAGTTTCTACGAAGAGAATTAACGAATTTGATCCGTTAAACCATACTGCAAATTCAAAATTCACAGGCTGGATTTTCCCGGCAGAGAGAGGAAGGGGGGGCGGCCACTTTTAATAAAAACAACTAGGGTTTTTCGAAAATTGTGAGCCTCTGTTGTGTAATTTCTGTACTGCAATAACTTATTTATAATGTGGGCTGCTAACAGCTTAGGGCCCATTAGTCATAAGTTCAAGCCTGACAAGCAAAGCCCGCATGTTCAGAAATTAATATAAAATTCATCGTGACTCAGATTGATAAACCAATTCTACCAATGTTCACAGAAACCATTTCTGCATCTTTTAGAGTCAAGATAAATTTTCTGAATCCGAATTCAGTGATTTCCAAAAATGCCCATCCCTATTTCATTTTAGGAAATCTTACTCCTCTACTCTTAAATAAGAAGTCCCACTTCTTTGTTCATTAAATTTAACTCTTTAAATTTAACTATCTCAACGGGGATTAAAAATCCATTACTCTATGTGACCCTCAATGGTTCAGGGATACAGCTAGCCGTGGGCTCACAACTCCTTGTGACTCGGAACAACAATTTCCGACTTGCCCATCGAATCATGGTAAGAGCGCCTAGCAACATCGCCCCATGATTCCCTAGGTATCACTGATAGTGCCTGCAAGAACCAATAGATTTTGGTTAGCGTACAGTACGGTCCCTTCATCCATATATCCCGATCGAATCAACAACCATTGGTAAATCGAGAGTCGTTCGAGATTCGATAACTATGCAATGCATCTTGAAGATCAAATAGTGACATCGCATGTGCTACTAAGAAACCATTTCTTAAAACACATCATGTACTCTGGCCAAAGATTCGTCACACTAATATGTCCTCAGATTGCATAGGATATCCACACTCGCAAGTATGTGGTGAATCCTTGACAACAAAGCATCGACTCCTATATGTGTTGTAACTGTACCCAATCCCAACACCTGATGACCCCAATAGAGTCGGTAAACGAGTCAAAGTACAGTACTAGCATATAGAGTCTCAATGATGTTTCAAGTAGTAAGGACTAATGGTGTACAACCAAAACCGCGGACTTCATCCACTCGATAAGTGATAACCACTTGGAAAGTCCGGATAGGGTAGTTCAATCATTCATCGTATGAATATCCATTTTCATGCTTTGAACATCTCTATGTTTCATACCAATGAAACGTGGTACTCGGCATCGCAAATGCTAATCTCAATCTCGAGCGATCCTTATCCTTATTAACGGACGGCTCAATCGACTAGGAACCATTTAGAATATACAGTGACTATAAGATGTGTTTCATGATATACACTATAGTATATTCAAGGTCTTTATCAAAACAACAATAGTATATCACAATATAACAATATGAAGAAAGATAAAGTAATTGCCATTAATAAAAGTGTAAATTATATTAAACAAAACATTGTTTATACAAAGAGTCATCAAAGCCCTTAGCCACAAGTTGGCTCACCGGGTACCCACTCTTTCAATCTCCCACTTGCCCTAAAGCCAACTAGTCATACTACGTAGACCCATTGCTTCGCGATGTTTGCCAAATAATGGTCCTGGCAAGGGCTTAGTAAGTGGATCAACGATATTGTCTGCAGAGGCCACTCTTTCGACAGTGATGTCTCCTCTTTTCACGATCTCCCGGATGATGTGGTATTTCCTCAGTACGTGTTTGGATCTTTGATGAGACCTTGGTTCCTTTGCCTGAGCAACGGCACCCGTGTTGTCACAGTACACCGGGACTGGACCAACAACTTCAGGAATGACGCCCAACTCTTGGACGAAATTCCTCATCCAAACGGCCTCTTTAGCAGCAGCTGATGCTGCAATGTATTCTGCCTCAGTGGTGGAATCCGCTGTGGTGTCCTGCTTGGAACTCTTCCAAGAGACAGCACCGCCATTGAGCATGAACACAAATCCAGAGGTTGACTTCGAGTCATCCACGTCACTTTGGAAGCTAGAGTCGGTATAGCCTTCCAATTTCAGTTCTCTTCCTCCATATACCATGAACATATTCTTAGTCCTTCGTAAGTACTTAAGAATGTCCTTCACGGCTTTCCAATGCATTTGACCGGGATTAGCTTGATATCTACTCGTGACACTCAGAGCAAATGCTACATCCGGTCTGGTAGATATCATCCCATACATGATACTACCTATGGCTGACGCATATGGTACATGTGTCATTTTCTCTATCTCTTCAGCAGTCTTGGGACACATAGACTTGGATAGAGAAACTCCATGACACATAGGTAGATGTCCTCTCTTGGACCCATCCATTGAAAACCTTTTCAATATGGTTTCGATGTAAGTAGCTGGAGTAAGTCCTATCATTCTCTTAGATCTATCTCTATAGATCTGTATCCCTAGAATATAGGATGACTCACCCAAATCCTTCATCGAGAATCTACCTGATAACCATATCTTTGTTGACTGCAACATCCCTACGTCATTCCCAATGAGTAGGATGTCATCAACATAAAGTACTAAGAATGTCACAGCATCCTTAACTACTTTCTTGTACACGCATGGTTCCTCCGGGTTCTTGATGAAACCAAAATCCTTTATTGTTTCATCAAATTTCTGGTTCCAACTTCTTGATGCTTGTTTGAGACCATAGATCGATCTCTGAAGCTTGCATACCTTATGCTCGCTTCCCATGGATGTTTATCCCTCAGGCTGCGTCATATAGATCTCTTCCTTAATGTTTCCATTAAGAAATGCAGTTTTCACATCCATTTGCCATATCTCATAGTCATACCAAGCAGCTATGGCAATAAGGATTCTTATGGACTTGAACATTGCAACTGGTGAAAAGGTTTCATCATAGTCAACTCCTTGTCTTTGAGTATAACCTTTCGCCACCAATCGCGCCTTGTAGGTCAATACCTTACCATCAGGCCCAAGCTTTCTCTTGTAGATCCATTTACACCCTATTGGAACAATTCCATCGGGAGGATCTACTAAAGACCAAACTTGGTTTGTATGCATCGAATCTATTTCCGACTGCATAGCTTTAAGCCATAAATTTGAATCCGCATCAGAAATTGCTTCCTTGAAGTTTCTTGGATCACATCCAACGTCGGGTTCATCTTGATCCCCTTCAAGAAGAAGACCATATCGAATAGGAGGTCTAGAAGTCCTCTCGGATCTTCTAGGTATAGGCGTGTCTATCAATGGTTCCTGAGGTGTAGGATCATTATTTTGTATTTCGGGTTCTTCTCGAATTTCTTCGAGTTCCATCATCTCGCCTTTCTTATCCAATAAGAACTCCTTCTCCAAGAAGGTGGCATTCCTTGAAACAAACACCTTTGTTTCAGCAGGATGATAGAAATAATATCCGATTGAATTCTTCGGATACCCTACAAAATAACATAAGGTGGATCGACTATCCAACTTATCTCCCACTGTCTGCTTCACGTAAGCAGGACATCCCCAAATCCTCAAGTACGAATACTTAGGAGCTTTGCCATTCCATAACTCGTATGGTGTTTTGTCCACTGCTTTGGTGTGGACGTTGTTCAACAACAACACCGTCGTTTCAAGCGCATAGCCCCAAAACGAAGGTGGAAGCTCAGTGAAGCTCATCATGGATCGAACCATGTCCAACAAAGTTCGATTATGACGCTCCGATACACCATTCAGCTGTGGTGTCATAGGAGGAGTCCACTGAGAGAGAATCTCATTCTCTTTCAGATAGTCCAAAAACTCGGTACTTAAGTATTCTCCACCTCGATCCGATCAAAGTGCTTTAATACTTTTACCTAGCTTGTTTTCTACTTCAGCCTTGAATTCTTTGAACTTTTCAAATGCTTCAGACTTATATTTCATTAAATATAAATACCCATACCTCGAATAATCATCAGTAAAGGTAATGAAGTAGTTGTGGCCAAATTGAGTACCAATTCTAAATGGACCACAAACATCTGTATGGATCAAATCCAACAAATTTTGACTACGCTCAGGTTTCCCCTTAAATGGAGATTTAGTCATTTTTCCTTTCAGGCAGGATTCACAAGTAGGTAAAGAGTTAATATCAGACATATCAAACATGCCCTCTCCCACTAGCTTGTTCATCCTCCTTGAGGAAATATGACCTAGCCTAGCATGCCAAAGGTTTGCCGGGTTTTGACTATCGATTTTCCTTTTGTTTGTTGTTACCGGTTTATCAACATAATTTATTGGAACGTCTTTTAATTTTAAGTTATATAGATCGTTTTCAAGTTGTCCATTTCCAATCAAACATTCATTCTTGTAAATATTGCAAATTCCATTCACAAAATTGCAAGAAAAACCATCTCTATCAAGCATAGAAACAGAAATAATGTTTTTAATCAAATCTGGAACAAATAAAACGTCTCTCAAAAGTAACTTAAAATCGTTCTGCAAAATTAAATAAACGTCTCCTACAGCTTTGGCTTCAACTCTAGAACCATTTCCGAGCCTCAGCTGGGTCTCACCCATTCTAAGCTTGCGACTTCTTGTCATCACCTGCAAATCATTGCAAATGTGAGATCCACATCCGGTATCCAATACCCAAGAAGTAGTATTAAGTGAAACATTTATTTCAATATAGAACATACCCTTCGCAGTTCGCAACTGCTCTAGATATTCCTTGCAGTTACGTTTCCAATGACCGGGTTTCTTGCAGTAATGGCAAACATCCTTGGACTTTTCCATGTTTGAAGCCTTTGTCTTGTACTTCTTCTCGGGTTCGGTTTTCTTGGGTGGGGCAGAACGTTTCTTACCCTTTGTACTTGGCCCCTTCTTAGCAGAAAAAGAGGAGCCCACCAAGAAAGCCGGTTTATCCTTCTTTAAAGTGGCTTCATATGTTACAAGCATATTGACCATCTCTTCAAGGGAGACCTCTATCTTGTTCATATTGAAATTCACCACAAATCCGTCAAACGAAGAAGGAAGAGATAGAAGTAATAAGTCCACGTTGAGTTCATGCTCCAACACCAAATCAAGCGTTACCAACTTCTGTATGAGCCAAATCACTCGTACCCCATGATCACGGACCGAAGTCCCTTCACGCATGCGACACGTCATTAGCTCTTTTACAGTAGCGAACCTTTCAGCTCTCGATTGAGCCCCAAAAAGTTTCTTGAGTTGTACGTGAATGTCAGCAGCATTCACGGTGTCCTCAAATCGCCTCTGGAGTTCATCAGACATCGAGGCTTGCATATAGCATTTGGCCTTGATATCATGGTCCCACCATGTATCAAGTTTGGCCAACTCTTCCGGACTTATGTCAGCTGGTGCTTCCTTCGGAGGAGATTTTTCTAACACGTAGAGCATCTTCTCCGAGGTTAAGACAATCTTCAACTTACGGAACCATTCCGTATAGTTTGCGCCAGTCAGTTTATTTTGTTCGAGGATAGAGAATAGTGGATTGCGCGAATTCATCTTTATGAAATACTGAAAAGAAACAGACAATTATCAGTGATTGTTTAATTAATTTACTAAGAAATAAAATAGGCAAAATTTATTTTATGAATCTCACTCCCACTATTTTAACGATTTCACTACCCTCTAGTGAAAACGGGAAACTGTTTTCCTTAGTGGGAACATGGAGTCCAATTGACAAACTATGGTCCCGAATAATATCAGCCAACCATAATTTTCAAAAGGTAGAGCCCAATTGCTTCCAAAGCAACCTCCACGTTTTTACCTCATATCCAATAAGGGCCCAATAATATGACGCCGTTTATTGTGACATGTCAAGATGACCCATCAATATTAAGTTGTGATGGACAGTCGCCATGTGGATCCCCCAATAATATGAGCCGATCCCATGGGAGTTCCACCCAACTTACAACATTTGTCGATCCAATGTACAGCTTTCCGACGAACGGGCCCCCCCAATAATTTGAGTCGGACCGTATCCGCGGGTAGCATCTCATACATTGATCGTTGATGGAAGGTAGGAACATTTAAACAATATTTAAATTTCCTTTATTTATCTTGATATCAATTTTAAATCATATTTAAAATGAGGGATTTTAATTTTGAAAATTTGTCTCATCATTTATAATTTGTATGCTTGCCGGATTCATACAATTTAGTCTAAAATATGCATACAACGATAATATCATATATTATATAGGATGATCGATTCCATTTCTTATCGACCCGTGGTTGCCAATCACGAGTCTTAGTCCAATCCTAGGTAATATGCAGGTATGCAATGCAATCCTATTACATTGAGCTTCCAATTTACATTTCTTCTGTCTTTATTGTCTGCTGGGCCCACCTCCATCTTCAAATCTTCATCTCCCACTAAGTCTAATGTATTTACAATAAATAACTATGACAAGTAGGGGATACATTTTAAGGGGTGGGAACGGGCCATAAACCAGGCCCACTTTTATTACATATGACAACTCATATTGGGCCATAAACCAGGCCCATTAATAAATCCAATAACAATAAAAACAAATGTAAATTCCTAACATACACCTACAAAATTGGTCATGGCAATCGATCATCCTTATCCAATAATATTTAATTCAAAATTAATTTATTGGATAACATGCAATGGCAATTTAAATTAAAAGGATAAAATCATATTCCATATATAAAATCTTATTTTACATACAAAATCATATTTTATCTTTTTATCAAATAAAATCATATTTTACATATAAAATCCAATTTTATACATAAAATCATATTTTACTCAATATTTCCATAAGATCATATCTTATCATCAATTGTACCAAAAATAATTAATTTCATAAAATCTGATTTAACGGATAAAATCTATAAATTTTCCAAAAATTCAAATTTATCCAAAAATCAATTTTAAAATTTTCGGACTCGAACAATTCGATCCGACGCCTCGTGGACCAATCAAAAACAATTTTCGTTCGGACCAAAAATAGAATTTTAACATATTAAAATTTTAATTTTAAAATTAAAAATTAATTTTCGCGGGCCGCCCGGGACGCTCCCAGGCTGCCCGCGCCCCAAAGGGGCTCGGGCCGGGCAGCCCGTCGCTGCCCCTAGGGCAGCGACCCTCGCTGCCCGTGTTTTGCCCGAAAAATTTTATTTTTAAAAAAAATTTATTTTGTTTCAAAAACCGAGGCTTAAAAATTTTTGTACAATCGATTAATTTAATCGCTTGATCTGAGCAACCTGTCTATGATACCACTGTTGGAGAACCGTCGATCAGATCAATCAAAATTGATACCCGGTGCAGCGAAAGTTTAAAAATTTTATATGAAACGATTCCATAATGGGTATCAAAACTTTACGATTAAATTGTGTGTGTAAAAATTAAATAACAATTATAAATTTTTACCTCCAATCTCGAAACGAGATTATCGACACCAACAGATTACTCTGCTCTTGTTGTATCTCCCAGGAACTGATGGACGAACTGTTCTTCAATCAGGTCCACGAACAGAGATTTAATCCCTCTGATAGATTGCACTAGAAAATCTATCAGAAGTTTCTACGAAGAGAATTAACGAATTTGATCCGTTAAACCAGACTGCAAATTCAAAATTCACAGGCTGGATTTTCCCGACAGAGAGAGGAAGGGGGGGGGGGGCGGCCACTTTTAATAAAAACAACTAGGGTTTTTCGAAAATTGTGAGCCTCTGTTGTGTAATTTCTGTACTGCAATAACTTATTTATAATGTGGGCTGCTAACAGCTTAGGGCCCATTAGTCATAAGTTCAAGTCTGACAAGCAAAGCCCGCATGTTCAGAAATTAATATAAAATTCATCGTGACTCAGATTGATAAACCAATTTTACCAATGTTCACAGAAACCATTTCTGCATCTTTTAGAATCAAGATAAATTTTCTGAATCTGAATTCAGTGATTTCCAAAAATGTCCATCCCTATGTCATTTTAGGAAATCTTACTCCTCTACTCCTAAATAAGAAGTCCCACTTCTTTGTTCATTAAATTTAACTCTTTAAATTTAACTATCTCAACGGGGATTAAAAATCCATTACTCTGTGTGACCCTCAATGGTTCAGGGATACAGCTAGCCGTGGGCTCACAACTCCTTGTGACTCGGAACAACAATTTCCGACTTGCCCATCGAATCATGGTAAGAGCGCCTAGCAACATCGCCCCATGATTCCCTAGGTATCACTGATAGTGCCTGCAAGAACCAATAGATTTTGGTTAGCGTACAGTACGGTCCCTTCATCTATATATCCCGATCGAATCAACAACCATTGGTAAATCGAGAGTCGTTCGAGATTCGATAACTATGCAATGCATCTTGAAGATCAAATAGTGACATCGCATGTGCTACTAAGAAACCATTTCTTAAAACACATCATGTACTCTGGCCAGAGATTCGTCACACTAATATCTCCTCAGATTGCATAGGATATCCACACTCGCAAGTATGTGGTGAATTCTTGACAACAAAGCATCGACTCCTATATGTGTTGTAACTGTACCCAATCCCGACACCTGATGACCCCAATAGAGTCGGTAAACGAGTCAAAGTACAGTACTAGCATATAGAGTCTCAATGATGTTTCAAGTAGTAAGGACTAATGGTGTACAACCAAAACCGCGGACTTCATCCACTCGATAAGTGATAACCACTTGGAAAGTCCGGATAGGGTAGTTCAATCATTCATCGTATGAATATCCATTTGCATGCTTTGAACATCTCTATGTTTCATACCAATGAAACGTGGTACTCGGCATCGCAAATGCTAGTCTCAATCTCGAGCGATCCTTATCCTTATTAACGGACGGCTCAATCGACTAGGAACCATTTAGAATATACAATGACTATAAGATGTGTTTCATGATAGACATCCCTATGTACTACCACATCTTACATACACTATAGTATATTCAAGGTCTTTATCAAAACAACAATAGTATATCACAATATAACAATATGAAGAAAGATAAAGTCATTGTCATTAATAAAAGTGTAAATTATATTAAACAAAAGATTGTTTATACAAAGAGTCATCAAAGCCCTTAGCCACAAGTTGGCTCACCGGGCACCCACTCTTTCAACTTCCGTACTGTTAGAGTAGGTGCCCGTCGAGCCAATGTGTTGGCCGATGGTCCTTGAGATAACTCTTGTATGACAATCTTTATTTTAATAATATTTGACATTATTTACTTTGGCACATCTTTATCTTTATACCCATGCAAGCTGCATAGATAAAGCCCTTGAATATACAAATAGTAGAAAGAATATGAGATGGTCATATGATGACTGTCATGAAACTCATATTTGGAATACTGTATATTCTAAACTGTTCCTAGTCGATTCAGCCGCCATAAAGAAGGATAAAGGCCGCTCGAGCTTGAGACTAGTATTTGCGATGTGAGTACCATGTTTCATTGGTAGGGGACATGGAGATGTCCAAGCATGCAAATAGGTGCTCCTTGTAGAGTGCACTGAACAACCATCCCTAAAGGATTTTCCAAGTGGTTCTCACTTATCGAGTGGATAAGTCCTAGTTTATGGTTGTACACCATTAGTCCTATAACCCGGGACAACATGGAGACTCTATATGCTAGTGCTTCACTTTGACTTGTTTACCGACTCATCTGGGGTCATCAGGTGGCAATGTTGGGTGTTGTGACGAAACATATAGGAGTCAATGCATTGTAGTCGGGGATTCACCGCTTACCTACGGGTATGGATATCCTATGTTATATCATGCATACGTAGCTTGAAATCTCTGATCAGAGTAAGTGGTAATTAAGAAAGGAGTTTCTTGAATTACACTTTCGATGCAACTAC
This sequence comes from Henckelia pumila, assembly GCF_033568475.1. Classification (NCBI taxonomy): domain Eukaryota; kingdom Viridiplantae; phylum Streptophyta; class Magnoliopsida; order Lamiales; family Gesneriaceae; genus Henckelia; species Henckelia pumila. The sequence goes on along the minus strand of NC_133123.1, from coordinate 199,144,671 downwards.
GGCATGACACATAGTTATCGATTCAATGACAACTCTCGATAAACCAATGGTTGTCGAATCGATCGGGATATATGAGTTGAAGGGACCGTACTGTACGCTAACCATAATTGATTGGTTCTTGCAGGCACTATCATTTGATACCTAGGGAGTCATGTAAGCAATGCTGCTAGATGTTTACATGACTGGTTGGGTACTATCAGACTTGATTTTTCTGACGTTCTTATTATCAATGTGTTGATTAATAAGAATGGAGCTATCTAGGGTATGCTCATATAAGGGACTTGTTGATCCTGAATCACATGGAGATGTGAACCCACTGCTAGTTGTATCAGTGAACCATTGAGGGTCACACAAGTACTAGCTTTCTAGATCCCGTTGAGATTAAAATAAGTTCAATGTGTTGAACAACTTATAAAGGAGTTTATAAGTAAAATAAATTGGAAGTTTGACTTCTTAATTGGAGAATGAATGGAATAAGTAACTTTTAATTTGTGAATGTGTTCCAAGATTAAAAGTTGACTTAAAATAATTAGTTTACGAAAATGGTGATTTTCTAAACTATTATTTTGAACTTAGTTAATTAATTCAAGTGTTGAATTAATTTAACACTAGTAGAAATTTTAATGTACAAATAATTATATTAATTCAAGTGTTGAATTAATTAAACACTATTGAGTCTAGTAGAGCTCAAATTAATATAGTGTTGTATAATTATTGATACTAGTGGACTTGAATGGGTTCAAGTTAAATTTAATTAATTGATTAAACTTAAATGAGTTTAGGTTTAATAATTAATTAAAATAAGTTCAAATTACATTTAAATATATATATTTATATATGTATATATATAGGTGTGTATATATATATATATATATATGATATATATATGTGTGTGTATGGAATTTGAAGGGTTGTAAGATGGTTTGCAATTTTCCATGCATGCCTTGTAATTTTCCATGCATGTTTAATTGTACCCATTAAATCCTTAACCATTAATATATTATTATGAATAATATATACATACAACACACAATATTCCATTCTAATAATCCAAAGTGGCCGAACACACTCTCCAAAAAAAATTCTCTCCAATTTTTCTTTCATTTTGAGGGAGAATTAAAATGATATCTCAATGAAAAATCCTCTAAATATTCTAGTGCATATTTAGAGAGGATTTAGATCGTCTAGTCGTGGACCTAATTCGGAGGCTCGAAGAGTTGAATCCATTTTGAGCAAGGAGTGCTCTTGGAAGCTTGTAGATTGAGTCTACCATTTTTCAAGAGCCTAGTTGTTTATCAACTTGGTTGGAGCCATAAATCAATCTTTGAGATTGATAGGTAAAATTCTAAACACCCTATGGTTGTATGAAATTTTAATACTACACAAGTGCTCGGATTTCTTTTGTTAAAAATTTTTATATTTCCGCTGCGTTTCCGGGCACGAGTTAACCGATCCCCTACAGTGGTATCAGAGCCTAGGTTACTCTTTTGTGTAGTATTTGTTGGATATTATGTTGAGGTCAATTTCTAACCGCATGAGAAAATCAATATTTTAACATTTAGGGAAAATTTTATAAAAATTATTTTTTTTTTATTTTCGGGCAGCCCGTGGGCTGCCCGAAGGTGTCCTAGGGGCAGCCGTGGGCTGCCCCATATTTTTTATAAAAAAAAAAAAAAAAAAAAGGTTTTGGCCGGAATCCGGCGACGGAGTTTCGGTGACGACTATGACGACTTGAGTTTTTCAAAAGGTGTTTTGGAATATCATGTTTCATAGGCCCTAAATTGTTAAATATATTATAGTTAATTTTTATGAAAAATTAAACTTTATAATATGTGTTTTTTCTCATAAAATAAATAGTTAAAGTGTGACTTTGATTATTTATAGTAAATTGTGATTTACAAGAAATTCAATTATAAATAAATTAATTTGAAAGTAAACAAAGGTGTTTGTTTATTTTGTTAATTTATTTTATAATTGTGGTGGTTAGTGATTGGACCAAGATATATAATATTTGATCAATTAATTATTGAGATAATTAATTGATAGTGTATGATATGTGATATTGTGCATGAAGGATGATTAAAAGCCCAATACCAATTTGCTAGGTGTATGCTAGGATATTTTGTGTTGAATGGTTGTAATAATTATCAAATTACAAAGTGGGCTTGGTTTATGGCCCGTTCCCACCCCATGAGATGTATCCCTATTTGCCATGGATATTTTCATGTAAAATATTTAATAGTGGAAGTTCAAGATTGGAAGATGGTGGGCCATGATGAATTATGAAGATTCAAGACATGTAAATATTGGAAGCTTATGTAATTGTTGCATTTGCATCCCATGCATTCCCTAAGAATTGGACCTAGGCCCGTGTTTGGCTCACACGGGCCAAATAGTTTTTGGGGCGATTAATCATCCTTATTAATTAGTATGTGCGTTATTATTTTATAATAACAAAGTTGCATGAATCCGGCAAACATACGATCAAACATGGCGATCTTTAAAATTAATGATGAGACCTTTTCAAAAAAAAATTAAAAACCCTCATTTTGAATTAGATTCAAAATTTATATCAAGCCCGAAAAGGGGAATTATAAATTTGTTTATAATTTCCATGTCTTCCATCGACAATAGATGCATGACGAACGCTACCCGTATTCAATGCTCGGCTCATATTATTGGGGGGGCTTGGATGCCGGAAAGCTGTGACATCCATTGACATGGTGATGTGAACTACGTGGAACTCCCATGACTTTGGCTCATTTTATTGGGGGAACTCATGGCGACCATCCATTAAGGTTCGATATCGATGGGTAAGGCTTGACACGTAAAGATGAACGACGTCATATTATTGGGTCCTAATCAAGCGTGAGACAAAAGTTTACGTAAGGGTTGCATGGAGATGCAATTGGAAACTACCTTTTAGAAATTATGATTGGCTGATATTATTCGGGATCGTAATTGGCTAATTGGACCTTATGTACCTACTGAGGAAAGGAGTTTCCCGTTTTTACTAGAGGGTAGTAAAAATGTCAAAACAGTGGGAGTAAATATTTATAAAGTTAAAGTCCATACTTTATATCTTATTAAATATTTTAAAATAGTCATTGACATTTATCTGTTATTATTTTTCAGTACAAAGTTTTTGACAATGTCATCAATTCGCAATCCGTTGTCTGCAATACTCGACAAACATTTACTGACCGGTCCAAATTACCTCGATTGGCTAAGAAATTTGAAAATTGTCTTGAACTCGGAAAAGATTGCATACACACTTGATGAGTCGCCCCCTGATACGGCTCCGACTGATTGTAGCCCTGAGGAGCTACAGACTTACAAGGATTGGTGTGACCATGACTTGAAAGCCAAGTGTTATATGCAGGCTTCTATGAATGATGAGCTTCAGCGACGTTTTGAGAGTGCAAATCATGCTGCTGACATTCATTTGCATCTCAAAGAACTTTTTGGTGAACAAACACGCCCTCTTCGACATGCGATTGTCAAGGAGCTAATCACTTTGCGCATGCGAGATGGGGCTTCGGTCCATGAGCATGGCCTGAAGTTGATTGGGCTCGTGGAGAAACTCGTTAGCATGGATCTTGTGCTACCAACTGAGTTGACCACAGACGTGTTGCTCTTGTCACTGCCTAGCTCATTTGATCCTTTTGTGGTGAATTTTAACATGAACAGGTTAGATCCAACCCTTGAGGAGTTGGTTAACATGCTTGTTACGTTTGAATCCACAATCAAGAAAGAGAAGCCGGTTCTTTATGTGGGATCTTCATCTGGTTCAAAGAATAGACCACATGGGAAGGGAAAGAAGCGTTCCTTCCATGCTCCCAAAAAGAACGTGCCCTTGAAGAGGCAAACTCCGAGTCCCGTTGTGGTAGCCACACCAGTTAAGGCTAACAAGACTAATGACGTCTGTCATCACTGTAAGAAACCTGGACATTGGAAGCGAAATTGCAAGGAATATCTTGACCAGAATGGTTCTGGAAAAGGTATGTTCTACATTGAAGTAAACATTTCACTTAACTCTTCTTCTTGGGTATTGGATACCGGCTGTGGCTCACATCTCTGTAATGATTTGCAGGTGATGGCAAGAAGTAGGAGACTCAGAGATGGTGAGACCTTCTTGAGGATGGGCAATGGGGCAAGAGTTGCAGCCAAAGCTATTGGAGATGTTTACTTATTGTTGGACAATGATTTTAAATTATGTTTGAGAGATGTTTTGTTTGTACCAGATTTGGTGAAAAACATTGTTTCCATTTCTATGCTTGATAAAGATGGATATTCTTGTTTATTTGGCAAAGGTGTTTGCAATATTTACAAGAATGAATGTTTAATTGGTACAGGACAATTGGAAAATGATCTCTATAATTTAAAATTAAAAGATATTCCTATGTATAATGTCCAAGAGATATCAACAACATCCAAAAGAAAACAAGATACTCTAAATCCAGCACACTTATGGCATGCTCGATTAGGTCATATATCTTTTAAAAGGATGAACAAGCTAGTGGGAGAAGGCATGTTTGATATGTCTGATATTAATTCTCTTACTACTTGTGAACCCTGTCTAAAAGGAAAGATGACCAAAATTCCCTTTAAGGGCCATGTGGAGCGAGCCAAGGGACTGTTGGATTTGATCCATACAGATGTGTGTGGTCCACTTAGCATCACCACTAAGCACGGACATTCTTACTTCATTACCTTTACCGATGACTTCTCTAGGTATGGGTATGTGTATTTGATGAAATACAAATCTGAAGCTTTTGAAAAGTTCAAAGAATTCAGAAATGAAGTAGAAAAACAATTGGGACAAAGCATCAAGGCACTTCGATCGGATCGAGGTGGTGAATACTTGAGTACTGAATTCCAAGAGTATCTTAGGGAGAATGGGATTCTCTCACAGTGGACTCCTCCTGGTACACCTCAGTTGAATGGTGTTTCAGAACGTCGTAATCGAACTTTGATGGACATGGTTCGGTCTATGATGGGGTTCACGGAGTTGCCGCCATCTTTTTGGGGATATGCACTTGAGACAGCGGCACTGTTGTTGAACAATGTCCATTCAAAAGCAGTTGATAAGACACCATATGAGATATGGATGGGAAAATCTCCAAAGTATTCTTATCTAAGAATATGGGGATGCCCTGCTTATGTGAAGCAGATAGTGGGAGATAAATTGGATGCTCGATCCATTTTATGCTACTTCGTGGGATATCCAAGGAATTCGGTTGGATATTATTTCTATCATCCCAAAGAAACAAAGGTGTTTGTTTCTAGGAATGCAACCTTCTTGGAGAAGAAATTTCTGTTGGATAGAAAATGGGAGATGATAGAACTCGAAGAAGTTCGAGAAACACCCACGATTATGGAACCCACACCCGAACAGCCAAGAGAGGAGACACTAGCTCCTAGAAGATCCGAGAGGATCTCAAGACCACCTATGAGGTATGGTCTGCTTCTTGAAGAGGGCCAAGATGAGCCTGACCATGGATGTGATCCAAGGACCTTCAAGGAAGCATTGTCTGATGCCGATTCATCCAAGTGGCTTGAAGCTATGGAATCTGAGATGAATTCCATGTATTCGAACCAAGTGTGGAATCTTGTGGATCCACCTGAAGGAATTGTTCCTATAGGGTGTAAATGGATTTACAAGAGGAAGCTTGGGACGGATGGGAAGGTTCTGACCTTCAAGGCTCGATTGGTGGCAAAAGGTTATACTCAAAGGCAAGGAGTTGACTTTGAAGAAACTTTTTCTCCAGTCGCAATGTTCAAGTCCATAAGGATATTGCTTGCCATTGCCGCATGGTATGACTATGAAATATGGCAAATGGATGTGAAGACAGCTTTTCTTAATGGGGATATTAAGGAAGAAATTTACATGTCTCAACCTGAAGGGTTCACATCTATTGGAAGTGAGCATAAAGTATGCAAACTTCAGAGATCTATCTATGGTCTCAAACAGGCATCTAGGAGCTGGAACCTCAGATTTGATGGTACAATCAAAGAGTTTGGGTTTACTAAGAATCCTGAGGAACCATGTGTGTATAAGAAGGTCAGTGGGAGTGCTGTGACATTCCTAATACTTTATGTTGATGACATTCTACTCATTGGGAATGATGTAGGAATGTTGCAATCAACTAAAGTATGGTTATCGAGTAAGTTCTCGATGAAGGACTTGGGTGAAGCATCTTTTGTATTGGGAATACAAATCTATCGGAATAGATCGAAAAGATTGCTTGGTCTCACCCAGTCCACATACATTGATACCATCGTTAAGAGGTTCTCGATGGATGAGTCCAAGAGAGGACATCTACCAATGTGTCATGGCGTGTCTCTATCCAAGTCCATGTCTCCCAAAAATGATGCAGAGATAGAGACGATGACACGCATTCCATATGCATCTGCAATTGGTAGTATCATGTATGCGATGATATCTACACGTCCTGACGTGGCCTTTGCACTTAGTGTTACAAGTAGATATCAATCGAACCCTGGTCTTCCACACTGGAAAGCTGTGAAAGACATTCTCAAGTATTTGAGAAAGACTAAGAATATGTTCTTGGTTTATGGGGGTGGAGAACTAAAATTGGAAGGCTATACCGACTCTAGCTTCCAAAGCGATGTTGATGATTCGAAGTCAACTTCCGGTTTTATATTCATGCTCAATGGTGCTGCTGTTTGTTGGAAGAGTTCCAAGCAAAATAGCACTGCGGATTCAACCACTGAGGCAGAATATATTGCTGCATCCGATGCTGCAAAGGAAGCTGTTTGGATTAGGAATTTCGTCCAAGAGTTGGGTGTTATTCCTAATGGAGTTGATCCAGTCCCGGTGTACTGCGACAACACTGGTGCAGTTGCTCAGGCAAAAGAACCAAGGTCTCATCAGAAATCCAAACATGTACTGAGAAAATATCACATCATCCGGGAAATTGTGGAACGAGGAGATGTCTTGTTAGACAGAGTCGCCTCCGCAGATAATGTTGCTGATCCACTAACTAAGCCTTTACCAGGACCATTGTTCGAAAAGCATCGCGAATCAATGGGTTTGAAGAATATGGGTAGTTGGCTCTAGTGCAAGTGGGAGATTGTTAGAGTAGGTGCCCGTCGAGCCAATGTGTTGGCCGATGGTCCTTGAGATAACTCTTGTATGACAATCTTTATTTTAATAATATTTGACATTATTTACTTTGGCACATCTTTATCTTTATACCCATGCAAGCTGCATAGATAAAGCCCTTGAATATACAAATAGTAGAAAGAATATGAGATGGTCATATGATGACTGTCATGAAACTCATATTTGGAATACTGTATATTCTAAACTGTTCCTAGTCGATTCAGCCGCCATAAAGAAGGATAAAGGCCGCTCGAGCTTGAGACTAGTATTTGCGATGTGAGTACCATGTTTCATTGGTAGGGGACATGGAGATGTCCAAGCATGCAAATAGGTGCTCCTTGTAGAGTGCACTGAACAACCCTCCCTAAAGGATTTTCCAAGTGGTTCTCACTTATCGAGTGGATAAGTCCTAGTTTATGGTTGTACACCATTAGTCCTATAACCCGGGACAACATGGAGACTCTATATGCTAGTGCTTCACTTTGACTTGTTTACCGACTCATCTGGGGTCATCAGGTGGCAATGTTGGGTGTTGTGACGAAACATATAGGAGTCAATGCATTGTAGTCGGGGATTCACCGCTTACCTACGGGTATGGATATCCTATGTTATATCATGCATACGTAGCTTGAAATCTCTGATCAGAGTAAGTGGTAATTAAGAAAGGAGTTTCTTGAATTACACTTTCGATGCAACTACGGCATGACACATAGTTATCGATTCAATGACAACTCTCGATAAACCAATGGTTGTCGAATCGATCGGGATATATGAGTTGAAGGGACCGTACTGTACGCTAACCATAATTGATTGGTTCTTGCAGGCACTATCATTTGATACCTAGGGAGTCATGTAAGCAATGCTGCTAGATGTTTACATGACTGGTTGGGTACTATCAGACTTGATTTTTCTGACGTTCTTATTATCAATGTGTTGATTAATAAGAATGGAGCTATCTAGGGTATGCTCATATAAGGGACTTGTTGATCCTGAATCACATGGAGATGTGAACCCACTGCTAGTTGTATCAGTGAACCATTGAGGGTCACACAAGTACTAGCTTTCTAGATCCCGTTGAGATTAAAATAAGTTCAATGTGTTGAACAACTTATAAAGGAGTTTATAAGTAAAATAAATTGGAAGTTTGACTTCTTAATTGGAGAATGAATGGAATAAGTAACTTTTAATTTGTGAATGTGTTCCAAGATTAAAAGTTGACTTAAAATAATTAGTTTACGAAAATGGTGATTTTCTAAACTATTATTTTGAACTTAGTTAATTAATTCAAGTGTTGAATTAATTTAACACTAGTAGAAATTTTAATGTACAAATAATTATATTAATTCAAGTGTTGAATTAATTAAACACTATTGAGTCTAGTAGAGCTCAAATTAATATAGTGTTGTATAATTATTGATACTAGTGGACTTGAATGGGTTCAAGTTAAATTTAATTAATTGATTAAACTTAAATGAGTTTAGGTTTAATAATTAATTAAAATAAGTTCAAATTACATTTAAATATATATATTTATATATGTATATATATAGGTGTGTATATATATATATATATGATATATATATGTGTGTGTATGGAATTTGAAGGGTTGTAAGATGGTTTGCAATTTTCCATGCATGCCTTGTAATTTTCCATGCATGTTTAATTGTACCCATTAAATCCTTAACCATTAATATATTATTATGAATAATATATACATACAACACACAATATTCCATTCTAATAATCCAAAGTGGCCGAACACACTCTCCAAAAAAAATTCTCTCCAATTTTTCTTTCATTTTGAGGGAGAATTAAAATGATATCTCAATGAAAAATCCTCTAAATATTCTAGTGCATATTTAGAGAGGATTTAGATCGTCTAGTCGTGGACCTAATTCGGAGGCTCGAAGAGTTGAATCCATTTTGAGCAAGGAGTGCTCTTGGAAGCTTGTAGATTGAGTCTACCATTTTTCAAGAGCCTAGTTGTTTATCAACTTGGTTGGAGCCATAAATCAATCTTTGAGATTGATAGGTAAAATTCTAAACACCCTATGGTTGTATGAAATTTTAATACTACACAAGTGCTCGGATTTCTTTTGTTAAAAATTTTTATATTTCCGCTGCGTTTCCGGGCACGAGTTAACCGATCCCCTACACGTACCTCAAAATAGTGCAAGCTCTACCAACTCTAGATCCACGCCTATAGTCTGCTCTACACTGCCAAATGATACTACTATCATTAAAGTGCTCTAAAAGCCTTAACTAAGCTATTGCATACTCCTAAATATTTATAGGAAGCAAAAGCTATACCTTCGTCCGTCGTTAGCCCTTTGATGTCGATGCCTCCAGAACTTGGGCACAACTCTGCTACGACTATCGAACGCCTCGACGACTCCCGGGTCAAGCCTTGGAAGGCTAAAACAACTCGAATACGACTAGAATAGAGAGAAAATCCGGAATTGGCAATTGAAACTGAATTCTCGGCCTTCTATTTATAGACAACGATCGGAGCTTCCGATCCTCGATCGGAATGTCCGAACCTAGATCGGAACGTTCGATCCTGCCATCGGAGCTTCCGAAGATCCTGATCTACCACGTGTCAAAATATCACTTGTTGACTTCGGATAGGGGTGATCGGAGTTTCCGATCCTGATCGGAGCTTCCGATCTTGCCACACGTCATGCCTGACGTAATACCATCGGAGCTTCCGATCCTGCAGTGGAGCTTCCGATCCTGTTCGGAACTTCCGAACTCACCTTCGGAGCTTCCGAACTCTATCCAAGTAATTATGATTAATTTCTTAATTACTGATTGCGGTTACGGGCTACTACATTCTCCCCCACTTAAGATATTTCGTCCTCGAAATCAGATCTTAAGTACTGAATGAAATACAGTAATTAGAAATATTCTTTATTCAATTCAAACGTTTACAGAGTTTGCAACTGAATACAACTTAAGAATGAAATCAAAACAACTCAGGATGGTCTTCACGCATCCTGTCCTCAAGCTCCCAAGTAGCTTCCTCAGTGCCTCGGTGCTGCCACTGAACTAAAACCAAAGGAATGACTTTGTTCCGTAAAACCTTATCCTTATAATCCAGGATACGAATAGGTTTCTCAACATAGGTCAAATACTTGTTCACCTGAACCTCAGACCGCTGCAGAATATGATATTCATCCGCCACATACCGTCGCAACAGAGATATGTGGAACACGTCGTGAATACTGGATAGATGCGGTGGCAAAGCTAGTCGATAAGACAAATCGCCAATGCTCTCCAAGATCTCAAACGGACCGATAAACCTGGGAGACAACTTGCCCTTAAGGCCAAATCTAAGAATCTTGCGGAAAGGTGACACTCTCAGAAACACTTTCTCCCCGACATCGAAATGCAAAGGCCTACGCTTGATATTAGCATAGCTGGCCTGACGATCCTGTGCAGTCTTAATCCGTTTCTTGATCTGATCAACAATGTCTATCGCCTGCTGGATAAACTCCGGTCCCTCAGCCTGTCTCTCCCCCACTTCTTCCAAGAAGAGTGGAGTACGACAACGTCGCCCGTACAACGCCTCAAAAGGTGCCATCCCAATGCTAGTATGATAGCTGTTGTTGTACGCGAACTCGATCAATGGCAAATGATCCTGCCCGGCTGAACCAAAATCCATAACGCACGCTCGAAGCATATCCTCCAAAGTACGGATAGTGCGCTCTGACTGACCATCTGTCTCCAGATGATAGGCAGTACTCAAACTGAGAGTAGTACCCATCGCACGCTGAACACTCCCCCAGAACCTAGAAGTGAACCTGGGGTCCCGATCGCTGACAATGCTCACAGGCACTCCATGAAGTCGAACGATCTCCTGAATGTACAACCGTGCGATACGATCCACATTGTACTCCCGGCTATAGGCAATGAAATGCGCTGACTTGGTGAGTCGATCCACCACAACCCAGATAGCATCACAGTTCCTCGGGGATACCGGCAAATGGGTCACAAAGTCCATTGTGATAAACTCTCATTTCCATTCAGGAATAGGCAGACTGTAAAGCAATCCTCCAGGTCTTCGGTGTTCTGCCTTGACTTGCTGACACACCAAACATCTCGAAACAAACTGATAAACACTGAGTTTCATTCCTTTCCACCAGAAACGAGTACGTAGATCCTTGTACATCTTGTTGCTCCCAAGATGAATACTCAATTTAGTGCGATGCGCCTGAGACAAAATCTCCTCTCGCAACTCTTCATCCTGCGGAATCACAAGCCTACCAGACAAACACAGAAAGCCATCTGACTGATAATGAAATCCAAACGAGCTACCCTCGTTAGCTAGACGAGCTAAATGCTGGGTCTTCGAATCAGACATCTGAGCATCTCGAATCCGCAAATACAAAGCTGGCTCAGATAATATCGCAAACATCTGGATACTCTGCATACCTTTCTTAAGCTTGAAAGTATATCCCGAAGTACAACAGTCACCGATCGCACTTGACATCGAACAAGTCTGAAGTGCGGATAGTCGCACCTTGTGACTCAAAGCATCAGCGGTGAGATTAGCAGCTCCCGGATGGTACTTTATCTCGCAGTCAAAGTCCTTAAGCAAGTCCATCCAACGTCTCTGCCTCATGTTCAACTCCGCCTGAGTGAACAAATATTTGAGACTCTTATGATCGGTGAAGATCTCAAATTTCTCGCCATACAGATAATGACGCCAGATCTTCAAAGCGAACACAATGGCTGCCAATTCCAAATCATGGACTGGATAGTTGTCCTCATGAAGCTTCAGCTGTCTAGAAGCGTATGCGATCACATGCCCATTTTGAGTCAGAACACAACCTAACCCCTGAAGAGAAGCATCAGTGTATACCACATACCCTCCAGATCCTGACGGTAATGCCAACACCGGCGCAGAAGTCAACCTCCGTCGAAGCTCACAGAAGTTCTCCTCACACTCGGAGGACCACTCGAAATCCACACCCTTGCGGGTAAGCTGCGTCAAAGGTCGAGCTAGTTGAGAGAAGTTCAGAATGAAGCGACGATAATACCTTGCTAGACCCAGAAAACTACGGATCTCAGCAACTGTCGTCGAACGCGACCAATTAAGTACCGCTTCAATCTTGCTTGGATCAACAGAAATCCCCTCCCTGGATATGATATGGCCAAGCAAGACCACTCTATCCATCCAGAAAACACACTTGCTCAGCTTGGCGAACAACTGCTCATCTCGAAGAGTCTGCAGTACCAACCGCAAGTGAGAAACATGCTCTTCCGTATTACGTGAATACACCAAGATGTCGTCAATGAAGACCACGACAAACTTGTCCAAATACTCCCTGAAGACACGGTTCATCAAATCCATGAATATAGCCGGCGCATTAGTCAAATCAAATGGCATCACTAAGAACTCGTAATGCCCATAGCGAGTTCGGAATGCAGTCTTGGCTACGTCCTGATCACGGACTCTCAACTGATGATACCTAGATCTCAAGTCAATCTTGGAGTAAACTGACGTGCCCTGCAGCTGATCAAACAAGTAATCAATACGAGGCAATGGATACTTGTTCTTCACAGTGACTCGATTCAGCTGCCGATAGTCAATGCACAACCGCATCGACCCATCCTTCTTCTTTACAAAGAGAACAGGAGCTCCCCAAGGAGATACACTAGGACGAATGTACCCCTTGTCCAAAAGATCCTGTAGCTGATTTTTCAACTCACGCATCTCTGACGGAGCCAGACGATACGGTGCTCGAGAAATAGGCGAAGTACCCGGCATCAACTCTATGCCAAACTCGACTTCCCTAGTAGGAGGAAAACCCGGAATCTCATCAGGAAATACATCTGGAAATTCATCCACAACAGGAATGCTCTCTATCCCAATACTCTCAACGGACAAATCAACTGCATAGATAAGGTAGCCTTCCCCGCCAGACTCTAGTGCTCGACAGGCTCTCAAAGCTGATACCAAAGTCATCGGGGGTCGCGCTCCCTCACCATAGAAAAACCAGCTCTCACTCCCCTCCGGATGAAAGCGTACTAGTCTCTGATAGCAGTCCACTGAAGCTCGATAGGTAGTCAACATATCTATTCCCAGAATGCAATCAAAGTCGTCCATCGCCAGGACCATGAGATTCGCTAACAAAATGTTACCCTCGAACTCTAAAGGGCAACCCATCACTAGACGCTTAGCCAAAGTAGATTGGCCCGTCGGAGTAGAAACAGACATCAATACGTCTAGTGCAATGCATGGTAACTTATGCCTCTTAACAAAACATGCAAAAATGAAGGAATGAGATGCACCAGTGTCAATAAGTACAAGAGCAGGTATATCATAAAGCAGAAATGTACCTGCGATGACTTTCTCATTCTCCTCCACTGCCTGATCATGCCTCAAGGCAAACACTTGGCCAGAAGCTCGTGGCCTCAAATGAGAACTCCCAGCAGGCTTTCCCTGCGACCTCTACTGAACGGTGGCCTGAGAACCAGATCCTGAACCAGAACCAGAACCGCCTCCCCCAGACAGTGGACAATCCCTCCGGATATGACCAGTCTCTGCACAACGAAAACAAGCTCCAGAAGCTCTACGGCACTTGTTGGATGGATGGTTCTTCCCACAGTGATCACACTTGTCCTTCTTATCGAAACGGACAACACCTCCAGAACCAGAGGAAGAAGTAGATCCAGACTTCTTGAAAGATTGGGCACGGGGTCCCAAAGAACTAGCAGGCCTCGACTGAGGGAAAGACCTGTTCCGCCGAATGTTTTCCTCTGCCTGGTGACAACGGCTCACCAAACCCTCGTAGGACATATCGTCGCCAACCGCTACACGGTCATGGATCTCAGGGTTAAGGCCCTGAAGGAAGAGATTATATTTCATCTCTGAGCTATCAGCAATCTCGGGGCAATAGGATAGCAGATCAAAGAACTTCTGCTGTTACTCATCAATAGACATGGCTCCCTGTCGCAGACTCAGTAGCTCGCCTGCCTTCGACTGACGGAGTGCAGGAGGAAAATACCGCTTTTGGAAGCTGTGCGGAACTCGGCCCAGGTGGCCACTCCTCTCGCCGCAATAAAGGGTGCAGAAGTAAACCTCCACCACCTGCGCGCACGTCCATCCAGAAGATAGCCAAGGGTCTACATCTTCTGCTCCTCGGTGCAGTGGAAAGTCTGAAAAGTCGTCTCCATGCGGTCTAACCAATTCTCCGCATCCTCCGGAGACTCACCTCCAACTAAGGGCTTAGGGCCCATAGCTAAGAATCGACGCACCGTGAAACGCTCGTCGTCGTGATGACGATGACGCCGTTCTCGACGATTCTCTCGGTCGGCATCACCCCAACGCCCACCAATACTGCCATGAGAACTCTGGTCATCACGATCTGCCATCTACAAAAATACCTCATGATGAGACTAAATCCCAAGAATACTTTTGCATGCTCTGATACCATAAATGTAGTGACCCTTACCCGGATCACCTACTAACAGAACTTAGGCATGCAATTAACTTAATTAATCAGATATCAGAATAAAACTGCGGAAACCATAAACATTATACAATCCCAAGTAAAGGACTCTGTAATTTATCCAAATAATATACAACCAAATCGAATAGCTGTATCAACCTCAAAACAACAGAAATAAAACCTAGACGAAGCTCCAGCTGGTCAACCACTGACTAGCCCCTCCTGGATCCACCCGCCTCGTCCAATCGCAAACCTGCCCCATGGAATAGGGTGTCCAGAAACACAGAGTACGAAACGTGAGCATAAGATGCTCAGTACGAGAGTATGAGTATACATTCATGCAAAGTGAACTCCCTATAAACTCGAGGTCAAGAATCAGATAACAGAGACAGACCGGGCCCTGGTATGTAGCACGCTGTGCCGTCACTTCAGGAGGTGGCTCCCATACCATAATACCAGTGGATTTACCAGACCCAAAGCCATGGAAGTCCATCCACTAACAGGATAGGGTACAACCCTACTAACAGACATCTTGAAGGAGATAGCTCAGTATGCAAATAAATGCAGCATAAATCAATGACATATAAACCATGCAGTCACATAATACATGCATACTCAGTCAGGATATCTCGAACAGTACTTCCGTACCTCAAAACAATGCAAGCTCTACCAACTCTAGATTTACGCCTATAGTCTGCTCTACACTGCCAAATGATAATACTATCATTAAAGTGCTCTAAAAGCCTTAACTAAGCTATTGCATACTCCTAAATATTTATAGGAAGCAAAAGCTATACCTTCGTCCGTCGTTAGCCCTTTGATGTCGATGCCTCCAGAACTTGGGCACAACTCTGCTACGACTATCGAACGCCTCGATGACTCCCGGGTCAAGCCTAGGAAGGCTAGAACAACTCGAATACTACTAGAATAGAGAGGAAATCCGGAATTGGCAATTGAAACTGAATTCTCGGCCTTCTATTTATAGACAACGATCAGAGCTTCCGATCCTTGATCGGAACGTCCGAACCTAGATCGGAACATCCGATCCTGCCATCGGAGCTTCCGAAGATCCTGATCTACCACGTGTCAAAATATCACTTGTTGACTTCAGATAGGGGTGATCGGAGCTTCCGATCCTGATTGGAGCTTCCGATCTTGCCACACGTCATGCCTGACGTAATACCATCGGAGCTTCCGATCCTGTTCGGAACTTCCGAACTCACCTTCGGAGCTTCCGAACTCTATCCAAGTAATTATGATTAATTCCTTAATTACTGATTGCGGTTACGGGCTACTACAATATATTTAAAAAAATTAATTAAATACCTAATGTTAATAATAAATAAATTCTGGCATTTCATTCCGTTTAAATAAAAATTCTAAGACAGAATCGAACATGAGTTAAGTGCAAAAAATTAAAAAGACTCAACCACCAGCATATTTGTTTTTTGGATGCCAAACATTAATATATATACTAAAAAAATTTAACATGTATACATAATAATAGGGTTTTAAAAATTGGGTTATATATGCTACAAGTATAATAATATTTGTAGAAAAATTAATTATTGCAACACAAAAAATCCAACACAATAGTTCATTTATCAAAATCTCATGATAATTCAATACAAATTTCAAGATATAGTATCAAAAGATGACGATATAATTGATGTAAATATCGATATATGATATTTTTGTTGTACTTCTAGCATTGTTCATAAATATTTTGTAGGGTGTTGCCCTTCTGGTCCTACATTAAATCCATCAAAGACATAAACAAATGTTAGGATCGAGTATGTGTGTAGAGAGTAGGTGAATACACACTTATAATATTTCAAAATATTTTTCAAAAACTTTCGCTAGCAGTCTTAATAATGTTAATTATCAAGACTATTTTCGTTATTCTCAAAAGCAATTTAGACTATTTGAAAAGTGCGGATAAACAGTCCAAGTGTCTTTGTGATATCTATATATATGAAAAAAATGGTGTACGTGGGTTGTTATGTAAAATAGGAAGTGTTGTACTTCGTGTTGTAACACCAAAGAAAACACAGTACAGCGAAAATTTAAAGCGTAAATAAAACACAAGTAAATAATTTTGCACGAGTATAAAAACTCATGCGGGTGCCTTAGGGCTAAATATCACTAGTAAACATAAGATCAGTCTTACAAATAATCCTAGTGATTTTACGAAAAATCATTAAATCCTAAATTTCTCAACAAGTTGAGAAATCAAACTTGCATCCTAAATAAATCAGAGTAAAAACAATAGATGCAACTCCCGTAGCCTAAATTGAAGAAACACAAATATCTTCAACAACATAATTCCCACAGTGTTGTCTCTGATGTCTTCAACACGAACGGCAACACGGGGAAAAGCAACAACTAAGGTTTCAAAACCTTGCTTCAGATTCTTCAAATTCTTCAACAAGAATTCTTCAGAGATTGAGCAGCGGATTGTACGTCTGAAGCCATGTCTTTCTTGTGCGTGAAACATTTCTTTTATAGATTGAAATCCAAGTCTTGAAGGTTTTCTTAGATAGAGTCCCTATCAAGATATAATTGATCATAACAAATATATTTCTTAAGATATTCAAAATATACACAAGATATTTGCCAATGATTTTAATTTGTCTAGAAAGAAAAATCAAATAATTTCAAATAATAAGGGCCGAAATTTCAAGGAATAAAATTTCTTTCAATCTCCTCCTTTTTGCTTTCTGGACAAAACATCACACAAGTAGGAATAAACCTAAACTCCCCCTGAGTTTAAAAATCCTTCTCCCCCTGAATTGTAAGTCTTCCCCTGAAGTGTTGTCCCTCGTGTTGGCAACACCAAGGATAACACGATCCATAACTTAGGGATTCTATAATTCATATAACAGAGCATAAGATGGTTAGAAGGTGTTAGCCTAGTTAGAATATATTAGATCAATAAGCACATAACTAGAGCAAACAAAAATAGTTATATTAACCAAAAGGATTAAGCTAAACAACGAAGCAAAAATTAGGGAAAGAAGCAAAAACTAAAACTGATCGCTATAACTATGTGAGCCCTCTTGATCAGTAGCTTTCTCATCATCATTTTTAGTCCCAGATGGACCAGCTTCATCAGCTTGTGCACTATCTCCCCCTTTTTGGCCAGAAATGTCAATTTGTCGCTGACAATCAGCCAAGACCATACTGTAGAAGACAATATCTTCCTGTGCTTGAGCAATATTCTCCTTAGCACGTGTCATCAGGAGCTGAATAGTGGCAGTGATGAATTCCAAAGGAGTAGATAGAGGCAATGTTTCTTCAGTGTTGTCACCCGTGTGGGCAACACCGGGTGCAACATCAGCAGTATCAGCAGCAACATTGTGACTAACTTCACTCCAAGGAAGGTCAAACTTCCTATTTCTTTTTAGAAGTGCAGCTACGATCTTCAACTCATCAGGGAGTTCAAAGAGTTTTTCAGTGATATTTTGAATGAAACCATGTGATTCCAAAAGACCATAAATCAAGGATGGAAAAGGTAGTTTGGTGGATTTCAAACCTCCATCAGCAAACGACATCACTGTCCGGAATACCATCCTTCCAAAATTAAAAGCACTGCCTGTGCCTATGGCATGTAGAATGAATGCATGTGGTCTTGTGATCACATTGGAGTTGGATGAGGGCATCCAATTACGCACAAAAATCTTGTGCAAAGCAGAGTAAAATGAAGTGAGATTGGCCGCCAAGAAGTGATCGGAGAAACATGTGGCCAATCCACCAGTCAAAACTAATATCACTGTATTGATATCAAGATGAACACCATCTTCAACATCCGGAGTAGAGTATAGGGCATTAATCACTGATGGAGTAAACTCAAACGATCTTCCTCGAAGATAAACAAGTCCATACTTGGCAAATTCTGGATCTCCAATCGGGGCAGTGAGATTTGCATAAAATTCCAGAATTGCCTTCTTGCAATATGGCACAACAGCAATGACAGTAGATGTAGAGCTTGATAAGCTTAAGAAAATCAATGAGATTGTACCTATCATAGGAGCTCACATCAATGTTTCTCTCATCCAGCAGTCCTCTATGAATGAAGAGAGGCCAAACAACAGCAGCTTCTCCAGAATAAAACATGAGGGAATAAGAAGATTTTGTGTCATATTCCTCATCAACAGTGTTGTCGGTGGTGTTGACAACACCAACAAAAACACTGGCATCAGCAGTAGAAACATCCTCTGTCTCGAGAGGCTCTTCATCAGCATCCATGCTGGAAACCTCATCAGAGTCTTCTTCACCTTCTATATCAGCACTTTTATCAGAAGACTCAACATCAGAATAGGCAGACGAGGAAGAGGATGAATTATCAGTATCTCGATGTGCTTTGCCCTCAGCAAATTCCTCCATCATCTCAGTATCAGGCTCATCATCGGAGAGATGAGCAGAGGGAGGAACACGCGAAGTAGCCTTACCTTGCTTAAGGCTTTCCAAAATTTTTGCCAATATGGCATCTTCATTAGAAAAATGAGTCTCTGTAGGAGTGGATGATTCACTATCTGCTTTCTTGGTTTGAGTGGGAGGAGTAACCTCATCAGAAGAACTCGAATCATTTCTCTCAAAAATAGTTTCAGCAGTTGGAGCGGAGGCAGAGGCATAGGTGGATGAGGGTTTTTTTTTAGCAGCAAACTCGTAATTAGCATCCTCTGAGTCATCACCCGAGCTACGATCCTCTTCGGCCATGGAGATACGAGGACCCTTATAAAATCTCTTGGAATGGGTAAAATCAGGGTTATACCCAGCTTGCCTCTTCGATCAACGAGTCA
Organism: Henckelia pumila; assembly: GCF_033568475.1. Lineage (NCBI taxonomy): Eukaryota > Viridiplantae > Streptophyta > Magnoliopsida > Lamiales > Gesneriaceae > Henckelia > Henckelia pumila. The sequence continues at coordinate 199,125,283 of NC_133123.1, read as the reverse complement.
TCGGTGGAGTGTGATGAACTCGGTTCAGGACAGAAAAATCCGACGGATTTTTTAGATCAATGGCGTTCCCAAGTTCGCCGAGCATGATAACAGCAAGAGGTTCTGGTTCCATGGGAACTGGAACAATCGGCAGAGAAGGAGCGGATGATGGATTCTCCGGTGTTGCAACACTGGTGGCAACATCGGGATTCACATGACTCATCTCGCTTCTGATATCTTGAGGATCAAAGTCTGCCATTGAAAAAACAATTTGGGAGTGAGATAGAGGTAGGGTTTACAGAAAAAACAATCGGGATTAGAGAATTTTGAGAAGATGATAATGCACGATAACGAAGGAAACAAATATATAAAGGAATCCTATTACAAACGGTAATATTTTCCTAACAACCTCATAATTACCCTGATCTCCTTATCTCAACAGGTTACCAACGGTAACTTTTTCAAAACCGCCAAAAATCCAAAATTAAGAGATAACATCCCATAAATAAGGCAATAATCCAAGATACATATTTCAGCCCAATGTTTCCATGATTAACTCCACATCAGCTTAACTCCACTGAAACAAAAAATCATTCACAAAAATTCAATTTTCAGTAAATAGGGGAATTCAACGAAATTTGTCTATTTAGAACATTTCCAAAAAACAGAACCCTACTAGCAAAAAATGCATATGCATGACCTATTTTATTCTTAAACATAGTTTAACAAAAATTAAAAATGCAATTACAAGCATATGATATGTTTACAAGTGTAGTGTTGTTTCTCGTGTTGACAACATCATCAACAACATCAAAGTTTTTCAAAAGTATTTGAAACTTGCACACTTGGTAACCCTTGATTTTCAGAAAAATTTCAGAAGTGGTAGCCTGCATGCTAAAAGAACAGTCTTCATTGGACACAATTAGGTAGCTTTTTCCATTTTCTTTCGATCTTTGACAAAGTTTGTATTTATGACATTGGTCAATAAACTTTATAAAAAAATTGAACACTGAATTTGCGAAACCACATTTCACATGGAACAAGGACATGGAATACACGTACATCCCTCAACTACTTAGTGGTTTAGTCAGAGTTAAAAAGCAAAAGGGTCAGTGTGCTTTAAAAATTTTGCGGAAAAACTTGGCATCAATTGAATCAATGTAACAGAGATTTAAACACTACACATAACAGAGTGAGTGCAGAATGTCTAAAATCCTAAAAATGCATGACAAGAAAAAAGAAAAAAAAACAATAGAGTTGTAGGTGGTGTTGTAACATTGAAGACAACACATGCAAAGGATTATAATGCACACATGCTGAGAGACCTCCGAAGGGTTGAGAACCTCTCAAAATCTAATGCTTTAGTAAAAATGTCTGCCAATTGGTTATTGGTTCCAACAAACTCCATTCGAAGCATACTTTTCTCTACCAAATCTCGAATAAAGTGATGACGAATGTCAATGTATTTTGTGCGTGAGTGTTGAACTGGATTATTTGATATATCAATAGCACTCGAATTATCACAGTACACAATGGGGGTTCACTCTTAAAACCATAATCTTCAATAATTTGGTTCATCCAAAGAAGTTGTGAACAACAACTTCCGGCTGCCACATATTCAGATTCAGTAGTCGAAAGTGACACATAATTTTGCTTACGACTATACCATGAAACCAAATTATTGCCAAGATAAAAACACTCACCTGTAGTTCTCTTTCTATCATTAACATCACCAGCCCAATCAGCATCACTAAAACCTACAAGGTTAGTGTTGGTTTCCCTCGTATACCACAATCTAAAATCCAATATACCCGAAACATATTTCAAAATTCTCATAACAGATTTTAAATGGGTTACTTTTGGATCAGATTGATATCTAGCACATAAACACACACTGAACATGATATCAGGACGACTAGAAGTCAAATACAAAAGACTCCATATTATGCTGCGATACATGGTGTTGTCAATACCAGCCGCAACACTGTCTTTTCCCAATTTTTCACTCGATCCCATTGGAGTTTTCATGTTCTTAACATTCTCTTTGCAAAACTTTTTCACCAAATTCTTTGCATACTTACTTTGACACAGAAATATACCATCACTTGATTGCTTAACTTGCAATCCAAGAAAGTAAGTTAACTCTCCTACCATACTCATTTCAAAAGTAGAAGACATGCATTCAACAAAACTATCAACATGCTTTTGAGAAGAAGCACCAAAGATAATGTCATCCACATAAACTTGACAAATAAGAATATCACCTTTCGTCTTTTGAATAAAAAGAGTTTTATCAACCTCACCTCGTTTGAAGCCAATTTCGAGCAAATACTCGGTCAACCTACCATACCAAGCCCATGGAGCTTTCTTCAAGCCATAAAGTTATTTCTTCAACTTGTAAACATGATCCAAGTGGTGTGGATCTTCAAAGCCTTTGGGTTGCTTAACATACACTTTCTCAGAAAAAAACTGAGCAAAAGAAAGCTGAAAGTAGTTCCGAAAAAAGCAAAGCTTCATGGTTTCGAAATTAGTCATTTCGATATAAAAATGCTTGATGTTATAAACTAATTGATAATATGTATAATTATTTTTGAACTGCTTTTATAAGTTTTTATCAAAACTGTTTTATCTCTTAATTACTTAGAAGGAGTTCACATTTGTCATCACCAAAAAGTGAGAAATTGTTGGACCTTAGTTTTTGTGATCACAAATTGAACTGCCAAATCTTGTAAAACAGGTAAAAGTGCGTGACTGCTCAAAAGGATCTTCGAACTGCCTGAACTGATCAAAGTTTGAACTGCTCAAATCCTTAAACTGTCTGAACTACTCATCTTATTATTTGAAATGCTCAAAGCATTAAAGGTTTCTCGTCAGCTCAAGAAGACTCTGTTATATTTGAATATTTTCAAGAGAGAATTTATCATCCACATTAATAAGGCGCAAGGATTACTTCTCATATATCTTGGATATCGTTTCGCATTTATGAAGACATTTATAAAGGTTCTCGAAGAAGAACGTTGCAAAATATGAGTTAGTAAAGAAACAAAAGAACACAAGAAAGCTATCTCTCCGAGCACTTTGAATTCACATATATCATTTGCTCACCAAGCCCACACATACAAGCTACTTATGAGATCATCTCAAAGGATCATCAAGGGAATCAAGACAACTCTCAACTGCTCATTCACGAAGTGTTGAAGAAGAGTTGCTAAATAGATTGAATCTACGGATTCATTCAAATCTTATATTTTTTTTCACTTGTTGCTGTTAAGACTTCATGTCTTATTTTGTGGTGTACTAGGAGTTTCGACCTAGGCAAAAGATAAGTCATACGATTGAAGCGGGTTGAATAAAAATGAGTGTATAAAAAACCAAAGTCTTTTAGTGAATTCCTTCCTAAGTGGAAGAAGGGGAGACGTAAAAGCAGTTTTCTTTGAACTTCCATAATATCTTATCTCATATATCTTATCTGCACAAGTTATTTTCACTATTATATATTGAAAGAAATTTTATTCCTTGAAATTTCGGCCCTTATATTATTTGAAATTATTTGATTTTGCTTTCTAGACAAGTTAAAATCATTGTCAAATATATTGTGTATATTTCGAATATCTTAAGAAATATATTTGACATGATCAATTATATCTTGATAAGGACTCTATCTAAGGAAACCTTCAAAACTTGGATTCCAATCTATAAAAGAAGTGTTTCACGCACAAGAAAGGCACGACTTCAGACGTACAATCCGCTGCTCAATCTCTGAAGAATTCTATTGAAGAATTTGAAGAATCTGAAGCAAGGTTTTGCAACCTTAGTTGTTGCTTGTCCCCGTGTTGCCGTTCGTGTTGAAGACATCAGAGACAACACGGTGGGAACTGTGTTGTTGAAGATATTTTGTGTTTCTTCTATTTAGGCTACGAGAGTTGCATCTATTGTTTTTACTCTGATTTATTTAGGATGCAAGTTTGATTTCTCAACTTGTTGAGAAATTTAGGATTTAATGATTTTTCGTAAAATCACTAGGATTACTTTGTAAGACTGATCTTACGTTTACTAGTGATATTTAGCCCTAAGGTACCCTCACGAGTTTTTATACTCGTGCAAAATTATTTACTTCTGTTTTATTTACGCTTTAAATTTTCGCTGCACTGTGTTGTCTTTGCTGTTACAACACGAAGTACAACACAACCAATTTTACATAAAAACCACCTACACCGTTTTTTTCACGTGGCATCAGAGCCACCACTTGAATTTACTAAGTGAGTTCCTAGTTTGTGTTACAGGTTAGTTATGAATACAACAGCAATGACAGTAGATGTAGAGCTTGCGAAGCTTAAGAAAATCAATGAGATTGTACCTATCATAGGAGCTCACATAAATGTTTCTCTCATCCAGCAGTCCTCTATGAATGAAGAGAGGCCAAACAGCAGCAGCTTCTCCAGAATAAAACATGAGGGAATAAGAAGATTTTGTGTCATATTCCTCATCAACAGTGTTGTTGGTGGTGTTGACAACACCAACAGCAACACTGGCATCAGCAGTAGAAACATCCTCTAACTCGAGAGGCTCTTCATCAGCATCCATGCTGGAAACCTCATCAGAGTCTTCTTCACCTTCTATATCAACACTTTCATCAGAAGACTCAACATCAGAATAGGCAGACGAGGAAGAGGATGAATTATCAGTATCTCGATGTGCTTTGCCCTCAGCAAATTCCTTCATCATCTCAGTATCAGGCTCATCATCGGAGAGATGAGCAGAGGGAGGAACAGGCGAAGTAGCCTTACCTTGCTTAAGGCTTTCCAAAATTTTTGCCAATATGGCATCTTCATCAGAAAAATGAGTCTCTGTAGGAGTGGATGATTCACTATCTGCTTTCTTGGTTTGAGTGGGAGGAGGAACCTCATCAGAAGAACTCGAATCATTGCTCTCAAAAACAGTTTCAGCAGTTGGAGCGGAGGCAGAGGCATAGGCGGATGAGGGTTTTTTTTAGCAGCAAACTCGTAATTAGCATCCTCTGAGTCATCACCCGAGCTGCGATCCTCTTCGGCCATGGAGATACGAGGACCCTTGTAAAATCTCTTGGAATGGGTAAAATCAGGGTTATACCCAGCTTGCCTCTTCGATCGACGAGTCATCGGTGGAGTGCGATGAACTCGGTTCAGGACAGAAAAATCCGGCGGATTTTTTAGATCAATGGTGTTCCCAGGTTCGCCGGGAATGATAACAACAAGAGGTTCGGGTTCCATGGGAACTGGAACAATCGGCAGAGAAGGAGCGGGTGATGGATTCTCCGGTGTTGCAATAGTGGTGGCAAGATCGGGATTCACATGACTCATCTCGCTTCTGATATCTTGAGGATCAAAGCCTGCCATTGAAAAAACAATTTGGGAGTGAGATAGAGGTAGGGTTTACAGAAAAAACAATCGGGATTAGAGAATTTTGAGAAGATGATAATGCCCGATAACGAAGGAAACAAATATATAAAGGAATCCTATCACAAACGGTAATATTTTCCTAACAACTTACCCTGATCTCCTTATCTCAACAGGTTACCAACGGTAACTTTTTCAAAACGGCCAAAAATCAAAAATTAAGAGATAACATCCCATAAATAAGGCAATAATCCAAGATACATATTTCAGCCCAATGTTTCCATGATTAACTCCACATCAGCTTAACTCCACTGAAACAAAAAATCATTCACAAAAATTCAATTTTCAGTAAATAGGGGAATTCAACGAAATTTGTCTATTTTGAACATTTCCAAAAAACAGAACCCTACTAGCAAAATATGCATATGCATGACCTATTTTATTCTTAAACATAGTTTAACAAAAATTAAAAATGCAATTACAAGCATATGATATGTTTACAAGTGTAGTGTTATTTCTCATGTTGACAACATCATCAACAACACCAAAGTTTTTCAAAAGTATTTGAAACTTGCACACTTGGTAACCCTTGATTTTCAGAAAAATTTCAGAAGTGGTAGCCTGCATGCTAAAAGAACAGTCTTCATTGGACACAATTAGGTAGCTTTTTCCATTTTCTTTCGATCTTTGACAAAGTTTGTATTTATGACATTGGTCAATAAACTTTATAAAAAAATTGAACACTGAATTTGCGAAACCACATTTCACATGGAACAAGGACATGGAATACACGTACATCCCTCAACTACTTAGTGGTTTAGTCAGAGTTAAAAAGCAAAAGGGTCAGTGTGCTTTAAAAATTTTGCGGAAAAACTTGGCATCAATTGAATCAATGTAATAGAGATTTAAACACTACACATAACAGAGTGAGTGCAGAATGTCTAAAATCCTAAAAATGCATGACAAGAAAAAAGAAAAAAAACAACAGTGTTGTAGGTGGTGTTGTAACATTGAAGACAACACATGCAAAGGATTATAATGCACACATGCTGAGAGACCTCCGAAGGGTTGAGAACCTCTCAAAATCTAATGCTTTAGTAAAAATTTCTGCCAATTGGTTATTGGTTCCAACAAACTCCATTCGAAGCATACTTTTCTCTACCAAATCTCGAATAAAGTGATGACGAATGTCAATGTATTTTGTGCGTGAGTGTTGAACTGGATTATTTGATATATCAATAGCACTCGAATTATCACAGTACACAATGGGGGGTTCACTCTTAAAACCATAATCTTCAATAATTTGGTTCATCCAAAGAAGTTGTGAACAACAACTTCCGGCTGCCACATATTCAGATTCAGTAGTCGAAAGTGACATACAATTTTGCTTACGACTATACCATGAAACCAAATTATTTCCAAGATAAAAACACTCACCTGTAGTTCTCTTTCTATCATTAACATCACCAGCCCAATCATCATCACTAAAACCTACAAGGTTAGTGTTGGTTTCCCTCGTATACCACAATCTCAAATCCAATGTACCCGAAACATATTTCAAAATTCTCATAACAGATTTTAAATGGGTTACTTTTGGATCAGATTGATATCTAGCACATAAACACACACTGAACATGATATCAGGATGACTAGCAGTCAAATACAAAAGACTCCATATCATGCTGCGATACATGGTGTTGTCAATACCAGCCGCAACACTGTCTTTTCCCAATTTTTCACTCGAGCCCATTGGAGTTTTCATGTTCTTAACATTCTCTTTGCAAAACTTTTTCACCAAATTCTTTGCATACTTACTTTGACACAGAAATATACCATCACTTGATTGCTTAACTTGCAATCCAAGAAAGTAAGTTAACTCTCCTACCATACTCATTTCAAAAGTAGAAGACATGCATTCAACAAAACTATCAACATGCTTTTGAGAAGAAGCACCAAAGATAATGTCATCCACATAAACTTGACAAATAAGAATATCACCTTTGGTCTTTTGAATAAAAAAATTTTTATCAACCTCACCTCGTTTGAAGCCAATTTCGAGCAAATACTCGGTCAACCTACCATACCAAGCTCATGGATCTTTCTTCAAGCCATATGACTCAAAGCCTTTGGGTTGCTTAACATACACTTTCTCATTTAAAAATACCATTAAAAAACGCACTCTTCACATCCATTTGGTAAAGTTTTATATCCATATGACATGCAATAGCTAGCAATAGTCGGACTGACTCAATATACCCTTGAGCAACCAATATTGCTTTCTTCCTAATGATGTTTTCTAATTCATCGGTTTTATTTTTGAAAATCAATTTTGTACCAATGACATTACCATGATCAGGAGGTGGAACTAAAAACCATACAACATTTCAGACAAATTGCTCAAGTTCCTCATGCATGGCATTTACCCAAAATTCATCATTCAAAGCATCATTGACATTCTTAGGTTCAATATTGGAGACAAAACAAGAACGCATTACCTGTGAGTACACGGAACTCATGCATACTAACCCAACCATCTTGCGGTAGTCAACTTTTTCCGTAGCTCGGGTTTGTCTTGTTCCATGAACATCTCCAATAATTTGTGATGATGGATGATTCTTGTGTATCTTGCTTGGAATGTCTTTTTCAGTAATGACCTCAGTTTCCTCATTATTTTGGGAATTTTCTTCATGAACAGTTTCTGGAGGAACCAGTGTTGTGTTTGGTGTTGTAACATCTGGGACAACACTGTGTTCTTCGAGAGAAATTTCCAGCAAGCCTTCAATATCATCTTCAGCAGTTTTTCCTTTGAGATCTGCACCATCATCAAACACAGCATTAATAGATTCCATAATTGTTCTGATCCTAAGGTTATACATCCTATATGCACGACTATTAGTAGAATAACCAAAGAACAAACACTTATCACTCATGGAATCAAATTTTTCTAGGTGATTTCTATCATTTAAAACATAGAATACACAGCCAAAAATATGAAAATAATTGAGATTTGACATCTTTCCTATGAGGATTTCATAGGAAGTCATTGAAGAACCACTTCTCAAATAAACACGATTGGAAATATGGCAAGCTGTGTTCAATGCTTCTGCCCGAAATCTCTTGGAGATATTGTTTGAGCTCATCATCACCCTAGCCATTTCCTGCAACCTCCTATTCTTCCTTTCGGCAATTCCGTTCTGTTGAGGAGTTTTTGGAGCGGAAAACTCTTGTGAAATGCCCTTCTTATCACACAAAGAAGAAAAAGATGAGTTCTCAAATTCCTTTCCATGATCAGTTCTGATCCTTGCTACTGTCAAAGTATGTAGGTTAGTAATCTTGGTAAACAACTTCTTAAAAACATCAAAAGTGTCTGATTTTTCTCTAAGAAATCTCACCCATGTAAAACGAGAAAAATCATCAACACATACCAAAGAGTACTTTTTACCTCCATAACTTTCGACTTCCATAGGACCCATCAAATCCATATGCAAAAGTTCAAGACACCGTGTTGTCCCACAATGTTGTAACATGGGGTGTGAAACACGGGTTTGTTTACCTTCTTGGCATGTACCGCAAACATATGGAACACCAGACTTTAGATTTGGAAGACCTCTGACAGCTTCAAACTTACTCAAATTCTTTAAAGTCTTTAAATTCACATGTCCAAGCTTTTGGTGCCATAGACTAAACTCATCAACCTTTGATTTTCTACATGCCAATTCCTCACCCAGTTGGTAGCAGTTGTCAACTGATCTTGTACCTGTCACAACACAATGATTAGCATTATAAAAAACTTCACAAGTATTCTTATCAAACTTCACATGTAAGCCATCATCACACAGTTGACTAATTGAAATTAAATTTGCATTAAGTCCTTCAACATGCAACACATTATGAAGTTTTGGAAACCCTTTCACATTGAGTGTTCCTTTGCCAACAATTCTTCCTTTTGCAACACCTCCATAGGTCACTCTACCACCATTTTGTTCAATGTAGTCCGTGAGGTGATCTTTTAATCCTGTCATATGCCGAGATCTTCCACTATCAAAGTACCAATTACCTGCAGTGTTAGCTTTAAAGGAAGTATAAATAACAAAACTTTTAACATCAGACTTTTGTTCCCAAACTTTATTCACAGTGTGTCCTTTTCTGCCTGTGTTGCTCTTGGTGTTGTGCAACATGAGAGGCAACACCTGCTTAGATTCCCACAAAATATAGTCATTCTTAAGCTTACGACAGAAAAGCCTGATATGACCAGGTTTGAGACAATAATGACATACAAAAGGACGCTTCCATTGTTTTGGCTTTGGGACAGAAACATTCTTCTCAACAATAAGCTTCTTACCTTTAGAAGCAGTTGAAGGATGGTTCAAGGAATCACTACCTTCTTTCACAAACACTGGTGTTTTGGAAGATTCACCAGTTTCAAAAACTCTTTCTTTAAAACCAAGTCCAAACTTGTCATCCTTACCCATAGTCAAAATATTATCAAGTTTGTTCGAACTCGAATTAAATCTGGCAAAAGTTGCATTTGCTTTTTCAAGTTCTAAATTCAGCAACCCTAATTTCAGATCTTTCATGCTCATGAGAACCTCCAGTCTAGCCATAACAGCTTTAAATTCAGTATTCTCTTTAGAGAAAGTTGTGTTCAACTGATTCCTCTTGATCCAATCACAGTACAACTCCTCATATAGTTTCTGTATACCTTCCAGAGTGTAAGCGTCATCTACATGTTCTTCATGATCACTGGAATTATCAAGGTTAGAAGCAACAAAACAAACAGATTTTTGAACTGTGTTGCATCCAGGTGTTGCAACACCGGAGCCAACACCGAGTGGATTAATCTGAAATTTTTTCTTACTTTCCAGAAAGGCAGTAAAAGATATAAGATCTGCATGTTCAGCCTTTTCCTGTTCTCCTTCAGAATCATCATCACTCAGAGAAACATTCATACCTTTTCGAAGGCGATTGGCACACTCATATGCATAGTGTCCATATCCCTTACATTCTCTGCATTGAACATTATCAAAACTTTTAATTGAGGACTGAATCTTACCTTCATAACTTTGACGATGTCCTCGAGTAGTAGCAGGTTTTTCAAGCTTCTCTAAAGTAGGCAGTCTAGGAAATTTCGAATGTTGTGCACCTTTCATATCCTTCTTTTCTTTCATTACCTTGAGATAATCAGTGAATTTCTTCGAAATCAAGGAAATAGAATTTTCTTCAAGATCAGATTCCTTTACTTCTTGTTGAAATTCAGAAAAATCATTGTAAACATCATTAGATACTTGAAAGGCAATAGACTTACCTTTAGTATCATCTTCGGCTTCCATCTCCATCTCATATGTGCAAAGATAACTTATCAACTCATCCAAACCCATTATAGATGTATCTTTGGATTCATCTATAGCACAAACTTTGGTGTGAAATGTTTTGGGGACTGAACGAAGCACTTTGGACACAAGTCTCTTGTTCGAAATAGGATCACCAAGAACTGATGCTTCATTTTTAAGGCTCTTCAATCTTCCATTATATTCCATGATGGTCTCTGATTCCTCCATTCTCAATTTCTCAAATTTTGAAGTTAGGAGACGCATCCTTGTCTTCTTGAAACTTGCCGAGCCTTCACAATGGGTTTGAAGTTTCTCCCAAGCTTCCCTTGCACAAGTACAAATACCAATTAGATTAAACATATTCATATCAACAGAATTGAACATAGCATTAGAGCTTTTGCATTATAAATAGACGCAGTATTTTCATCGGCTGTCCATTGTGCTCTTGGATTTGGTCCGAGTACATCATCATCTCTCATAGGTGGTGTCCAACCATCAAGAACACGTTTCCAGGCCCTGGACTCAATGAATTGAATGTATATGCTCATCTTCAATTTCCAAGGGTCGTAATTTGTTCCAACCAAAATAAGTGGACGAATTGCACTTGTGTACGGATGTCATATACTTCGGTAGTATCATTTCAACACAAAGAAATCGGATTTCTTTTCATCATATCATCATAAAATTATCTCAAAATCGACTCAATAGCTGTTACAGGAATTATAATCATCAAGTGGCAACACATCAAGTCAAGTAATACCGAATCAGGTATTAAAGGTCTGAGAATATTCCCAACGTCTGGAAAATCAACTCAGATAATCCATCAATCGAAGAATGGTATAATGCAATCACATATAACCAACTCTCAGAACATCAGTCAATCAATCGATGCCACATTATGTCGAATAAATCTAAAGTCTTAATCCTGATAATAGATGTTAATCATTCCTGTAATTTCATCATATCTATAACTTCTTCATATATCTATATCACATCTTATGCAGGGTATTCTAAAATTTTGATTAGTCTATTCGGACTATCTATTAATCAGAATATAATATGCCGTATTCACAAATTTCAAAGTATTCAGAGCGGTTGATAATCGGTATCATGTCAGATAAAGTTCATTCTCGAAATTCGATTCATCTGCTCTAACTATTCTTCAATTCACGAATCATATGTTGTACCTTTATCTCAAAAAGTACTCAAAGTCTTCTGATCATCTATATTACAATGTAATAGTAAACCCAATGTTTCAATCTGAAACATTATTTCTTGGCTTACTGTGACATCTCACAAAATTCTGATCACGGATCGGTGATTCATTCGTACAGACAGATCATCTTACCCAGTAATTTCAGTCAATCTGATCATAACTACCACCTGTTTACCTCATCTATACTGCTTTATCATGGTAGTTTCGCAACATATTATTTCAAATCATAATCTCATTTCAATTTCTGGAGCTTCTAAACTATCACTGAATTCATCTGATCAATGATTTTCAACTTCATCAGAAACTCTCTGTATGTTTAACTTCGAAAACATACTAATTCTGTTACATCTATTTGCTTTATCTTCTGATAAAACAATTATTGGATGAATTTTAAATTCATTGTTGTGCCCTTTCTTCAAAATCTGATATTTCTTTTCGGAAATATCAAGTACAATCAGATAATCAATAATAATAGAATTTATTCATTCTGATCTGAGGCTTCAATTCATATCTCAATCTGGCATTCTTTACTGAATTCTCATCGCTTCAGTTTACTTTTTGTGTTTCTTTCATCTTCTGAACAGTTCTGGCTTACTTTCAATCGAAAATCCTTCTGATTGGTGATATATTCGTCTGAATATTCAAACCAGAATACACAGATTCCTATCTCCAAATACCGACAATTCATATCATGTAACCCAAAAATCATGGATCATTTCAAATTCTTCTATCAGTTATGAGCCAACAATCTTAAAAAAAAACACTGAAATATCATCAAAGTATCAATAATTCTCAAAATCAAAAGAAATAAATCAAGATTGAAAAAATCCCTCAATCAAGGTTATCCAAAATCAAATCTTCTGGATAACAAACTCTGCAAAGTGAAAACAACTCACTTGCATCACATAACTCAGAATGAGTGAATCACTCAGGCTCTACGAACAAAACAAGGAGAGCCACTCGAAATCAATCATTTCAAGAATTATATGTCCAATTGATGTATTTGATTCAGCATAATCAAAGAAAAGACTCATCTGTAACTGGTTTTCATATCATTGTCTATAAACCTCAAAAGCAGCATTCAATTCCTCAATTCATCAAGTTGCTATAAAATTCCAGTTCACAACTTAAACTAAAGTCGAAATCTTACTGGAACATATCTGTAATCTCTATTCATCGGCATATCTATCAATGCTGATTTAGATCTTGAACATATCTAGTGCATCGAATGTACTGATTTCGGAATATTTCTGTAATCAAACATCATATAGCAAACCGAAATCACAGAATCTTAATTCGAGATTCTATATCATATCATCATATTCATATACACATTATGTTCTTGCTGATCTAATTTTATCGCTTCTTATCATCAATTCTTCTGCTAATTTGTATTCGATTATTGCATCATCATCTATCATGCAACAAAAATAGATATTTCAATATGAACAAAATCATGTTTAGTTTCAGTTCATTGAAGCAATAGTTCCATTCTTCAGTTCAATTCACTAAGTCTCTTTTTTGATAAAAAGGTGATCATATAATAAGCTTTCAGATATCATGTATCTATTGCACCAATAACATAAACATGTTAAAACAAAATAAATCTGTTACCTGCAATTTCGTTCTCAGGTGCAATTTCATTCTGATCCTCTGTATACTTCTGGAACCGTTCTTCATTCAAATCATCTCAGAATCTGATTTACTTAGGACATCGTCTAATACATCTGCCTGAACTGTTTTTACACTGATCATTAGGATATCTCCTCCCACAATGAGTGTAATAATCATTAGCATACTCTGCATTCAGAACCAGACTAATCTGTCTCAGTTCGCTAGAATTAAAGAACTAATTCTAGACCGTTCATCTCATATCTTCTCTAAAATAAAAATTGTAGCTAAAGTTGTGATTATCTCACATACTATGGCATGTATACAATTTCATTCTTTCTGTCTCATCATTCAAATTCAGTTCTCTTAGCCTTATCTATGTCTTTCATAAAATGTTTCAGTCGTCCACATTTATTCAGACATAATCTTCGAATTCAAGCCACGACTAACAATTCAATGTTGAGCTTCTTCATCATCATCATCAACAATTCAAAGAATTGTAGTAAACTTGAAAATCAAATAAGGCATTCTCCACGATTCAAAATATTCAAAATATTCGACTTCTAATGGGTATATCTTTCTTTCTGATCATTTCTATCTATTGTGGCAAAGAATCGTTAATCAAAATCTGTTCTGAGCACTTACCAACAAATAAATATACCTCAAGTCTATCAGAATGTCTTCATCAAAATCTATCAGCTGGGTTCTAGGTCTTGAAGTTGAATAAATAGTCAATTTGATACGTCATTCATCTATCTCTTTCAAGTATCTGAACGACTGATCAAGTTCTTCAAGCCAACATCTACCTGCAATACCATCTATTCATTCGCTGATATTCTGTTCTGTTCAATCAGAGATACTTCTTTCAGCTGAGCAATACAGTTATGTTCAGTCTGACCATACCATTCTGTTCAGTCTGGCCATACTATTCTGTCAGTCTGGGGTGCTTACGTCACCCAAAGAAGACTGTTCTATTCAATTATGGGTGCTTACATCACCTGGGGAAAATCTTATAACAAAATCAGTAAGAAATTCAATAATTTACAAATAAGTAAATCAGACAGTTGAATTTCAACAATAGATCACGCTCACATGCAATTTATCAAATCATCGATTCATCAAATCGAGTAATGCATAATAATGCAATACTATAAATGCATGTGACTCTATCTACCCCGCTCAGCATCTATCTCAGTCCAAGAAATTTACGCTCTGATACCACCTGTTGTGGGGACCTCGGGTTGCTAATCTTGTTTTAGGGCAACTAATGATTAATTAAAAAATTAATCAAACAATTAAAAAATAATAATCCAAGAGCTAAAAAAAAAATTTTTTTTAAAAAAATTCCATCACCTCGCTCGATCGGGCAAAATCAGCCGATCGAGCGAGCTAGAAATCCAAGCTCTCGGGTTTGCATCATTTTTGGTCTCGCTCGATCGGTCACATCCTACCAATCGAACGAGCCCAAAATGCTCGATTCTCTATTTTAAAATTTAAGGGTCTCGCTCGATCGGTAAAGTTTACCCAATCGAGCGGGCTCCTCTGCTTCAGAAATCTGCAGAATCAATATTGCTGTCAAACAATGGTACAAGGTATGAATCATCATCAAAATCAATTCCAAGCATGTTATCAAATCTAAAACATGCACATACACTTGTAACCAGCCTCAAGTATTAAATTCATGCATTGCGTACATCAAACTAATAGCTCATAAAGGTAAGTAAAAACCAACTATACAACCTTTCAAAAGTGAATTCAAATTCTAAACTTCTACGAACTAGTTTGAGGTATACTACAGCATAGTTTCAACTAAAAACCCGAGTTCTCACGTGCTAAATCTCGCTCCCAAGCTTTCAATGTCATCTCAAACCAGCTCCTGCCCCATCTGTTTCAATGCACACATACAAAACAAAGCAACAGCCGGATAAAATCCGGTGAGAAATCATCTCAGTATAACCAACATATAAAGCATTAAATAAATCATAATGACTCTATTCAATCGACTCAACAAATAGAGTAAATAACGCTTCTTTCGATCGATCGGGAATTGATTCATACTTCTTCGTTGCCATCAAGATTCGTATCCGATCTTGACATGAATATTCATATATCGAAATCATTCCGGATTCGAAAATAAGGTCGTCCTCCAACCTCGGCATAGAATCAATTCATATCATCATCGTATCAACATCATATCGACTCAAAATCAAAGATCCACTACCTGGGATGGATCGACAACATCAAAATCAAATCAAAATAATAAATACGTATGTGGTTTTGGCGGGACAACTCAAGAAGAATCGATCTTGAGATTCAAAATCCCTGACTCTCGATGTCGTCATTATACCTTCGTATTTCTTCTGTTTTGAATGCTTCAATTCTAAAACATAGCATCAAAACATTCATATCAATCTTCATTCTATTCAATCATTCCAAATTCAGTTCAAAATCATCAATTTAACTTCATTCAAAATCATTTCAAACCTCAACTTCTTCTTATGCGGTACAACTCGGAGTCGTGAGTCGTTAGCCTTCAAAAGTAGTCTGAAACTGAGAAATAAATTGCTATATCGCCAATAACATCTAGAAGAATATCTTATCTCAGTTATAGGCTATCAAAATGGTCCAAAAACCCGAATCGATGACGTAGCGATTAAAACTCGGTAACCGACTTAATATCGAAACCATTTTCAACTTCAATTATGGCTTCTTATCCACATATCAGAAAAATAACATCATATTACCAGCATATCAGAAGTATACATTTGAGATACATGCTGTGATAACTCATGAGAAATCATACGACTCCAAATAACCGATTCGACATCAATACGGAAAGATATAAACCATCAAAACTCAAGATTCATGCTCAACGTCTGTTCTTTCCACCATACTGATTTTGAAATGTATGTGAAACATCAAAATACTTACATCAAATTGAAGTCCTTGTCGCAAGGATTCCAGAACACTTTTCGAAATCAAAATCGGACGATCAGATCAAAAGTTACGGCGTTTTGAAAATCTGGAATTCAAAGGAAAGGGAGAGTATTCGTACTTGAGGATTTGGGGATGTCCTGCTTACGTGAAGCAGACAGTGGGAGATAAGTTGGATAGTCGATCCACTTTATGTTATTTTGTAGGATATCCGAAGAATTCAATCGGATATTATTTCTATCATCCTATTGAAACAAAAGTGTTTGTTTCGAGGAATGCCACCTTCATGGAGAAGGAGTTTTTATTAGATAAGAAAGGAAAGATGATGGAACTCGAAGAAATTCGAGAAGAACCTGAGATACAAAATAACGATCCCACACCTCAAGAACCTTCAGTGGACACGCCTACATCTAGGAGATCCGAGAAGACTTCTAGACCTCCTATTCGATATGGTCTTCTTCTTGAAGGGGATCAAAGTGAACCCGACATTGGATATGATCCAAGAAACTTTAAGGAAGCAATTTCTGATGCGGATTCGAATTTATGGCTTGATGCTATGCAGTCGTAAATAGACTCGATGCATACAAACCAAGTTTGGTCTTTAGTAGATCCTTCCGATGGAATTGTTCCAATAGGATGTAAATGGATCTACAAGAGAAAACTTGGGCCTGATGGTAAGGTACTCACCTACAAGGCACGATTGGTAGCAAAAGGTTATACTCAAAGACAAGGAGTTGACTATGATGAAACCTTTTCACCAGTCGCAATGTTCAAGTCCATAAGAATCCTTATTGCCATAGCAGCATGGTATGACTATGAGATATGGAAAATGGATGTGAAGACTGCATTTCTTAATGGAAACATTAAGGAAGAAATCTATATGATGCAGCCCGAGGGATTCACATCCATGGGAAGCGAGCATAAGGTATGCAAGCTTCAGAGATCAATTTATGGTCTCAAACAAGCATCAAGAAGTTGGAACCAGAAATTTGATGAAACAATAATGGACTTTGGTTTCATCAAAAACCCGGAGGAACCATGCGTGTACAAGAAAGTAGTTAAGGATGTTATAGCATGTTGTTGATAGTTGTAGCATGTTACTTCCTTGTCCGTCTTCTTTTTGAAGTTGTTTCCTCGCATAAATCTTTTGAATTTTCTTGCGAAGAGTGCCATATCATCATCATCTTCTCCTTCGACTTGGGTGGATAAGGCAATCCCCTTTGCCTTGGTCTTTTCATCCTCCCTCTTTGATTCTTTCCTTGTAGATACTTCTAACTCATGGGTTTTAAGGGTCCCATGAAATTGATCAAGATCATAGGATGCGGTGTCGCCTTTGTTGGATTCAATTATGGCCGTTCTCTTGGCATCCCACTCCTTGGGTAGGGTGTGTAGAGCTCTCCTCCACACTTGCTGAAAGAGTGGGTGCCCGGTTAGCCAACTTGTGGCTAAGGGCTTTTATGACTCTATGTATAAACAATCTTTGTTTAATATAATTTACATTCATTAATGGCATTTTCTTTGTCTTACTTCATATTGTTATATTGTGATATACTATTGTTGTTTTGATAAAGACCTTGAATATACTATAGTGTAAGTAAGATGAGATAGTGAATAAAGAGAGATCACTATTATGAAACACATCTTATAGTCACTATATATTCTAAATAATTCCTAGTCAATTGAGCCGTCCGCTAATAAGGATAAGGATCGCTCGAGATTGAGACTAGCATTTGTGATGCCAAGTACCACGTTTTATTGGTAATGGACATGGAGATGTTCAAAGCATGCAAATGGATATTCATATGATGAATGATCGAACTATCCTATTCAGACTTTCCAAGTGGTTATTATTATTTGAGTGGATAAGTCCACGGTTTTGGTTTTACACCATTAGTCCTTACTACTTGAAACATCATTGAGACTCTATATGCTAGTACTGTACTTTGACTCGTTTACCGACTCTATTGGGGTCATCAGGTGTCGGGATTGGATACAGTTACGACACATATAGGAGTCGATGCTTTGTTGTCAAGGATTCACCACATACTTGCGAGTGTGGATATCCTATGCGATCTGAGGAGATATTAGTGTGACGAATCTCTGGCCAGAGTACATGATGTGTTTTAGGTTACTCGGTTTCCTAGTAGCACATGCGATGTCACTATTTGATCTTCAAGATGCATTGCATAGTTATCGAATTTCGAACGACTCTCGATGCACCAATGGTTGTTGATTCGATCGCGATATATGGATGAAGGGACAGTACTGTACGCTAACCAAAACTTACTGGTTCTTGCAGGCACTATCAGTGATACCTAGGGAATCATGGGGCGATGTTGCTAGACGCTCTTACCATGATTCGTTGGGTAAGTCGGAAATCGTTGTTCCGAGTCACAAGGAGTTGTGAGCCCACGGCTAGCTGTATCCCTGAACCATTGAGGGTCACACAAGTAATGGATTACTAAACCCCGTTGAGATAGTTAAATTTAAAGAGTTAAATTTAATGAAAGAGAAGTTGGACTTCTTAACTAAAAGGAGTGGAATTTCCTAAAATGACATAGGGATGGACATTTTTGGAAATCACTGAATTCGAATTCAGAAAAATTATCTTGACTTTAAAAGGTGCAGAAATGGTTTCTGTGCACATTGGTGAAATCGGTTTATCAATCGGAGTAATGATGAATTTTATATTAATTTCTATAATAACGGGCTTGGCTTGTTGGGCTTAAGTTATAGATTGTGGGCCCTAAGGAGTTAGTGTCCTAATACAATTATAACTTAATCTAGTCTAGAAATTATATATATATATATATATATATGTGTGTAGGTTTCGAAAATAATAACCTTTTTAATCAATCAATTTTCAAAAAACATACTATATATTTCTTAGGGGAATTTCGAATTCCTCTTGTCCCTTTTGAGAAAATTCAGTCTGTGATTTTTCTGAAAAATTACATTCTGAATTGACAGATCAAATCTGTTTATTCTCTACGATAAACATCTGATTGATTTCTAGTGCAATCAATCAGAGGGTTTCTGTTTTCTATTCGTGGACCTAATTCCGGAGATTGATCGAGCAAGTTATCGGTTCCCGGGATTTATAAGAAGAGCAGATTAAATTCTGTTGGAGTCCATAATCAAGCCTTAGCTTGAAGAGGTAAAAATATTTAATTGTGAATTTATATTTTTACTTGCAAGATTTTAATTGTTTGGATTTGATACCCACGATATGGAATCGTTCCATATCGAAAAATAAAATTTTTAAACTTCCGCTGCTCTGGGTATCACATCCGTGTGATCAGAGAATGCCTGTTCCAACACTTGCTTGGTTGGATATTGTTCTCCAAGTTGGGCTAGCTCATTGATGATTTGAGAAAGCGTTCGGAACATTGTATCTACGTCTTCATTGGATTACATCTCAAAGGTCTCATGTTTGAGTTTTAGTAGATCGATCTTTGTCTCGTTGACTTGATTGGTTCCCTCGTGGCATATCTCCAATTTGTCCCAAATCTCTTTTGCGGATGAGCACATCGAGATCCGGTTGTACTCGTTCATATCTAGAGAACAATGCAAAATATTCATAGCTTTTACATTTTGAGATATTAATTTCATGTCCTCCTTTGAAAAGTCATCCATTCCCTTAGGCATTTTGACTCCCTCAACCTCTTTTGTAGGTATGTAAGGACCTTTCACAGTTACTTTTCAAAGGTCATAGTCTACGGATTTGATATATAGGGACATTCGATTTTTCCAATATCCGTAGTTTATGCCGTTGAAAAGAGGAGGACGATTGGTTGATTGCCCTTGAGCATAATCGCTCGCTAGATTTTCCATTTAGAACCTTTTGAAAATTTTTCAAAAAAAGTGGCTCTGATACCACTTGTTAGAACCTAATGGGGGGGATTTAGGTTCTATTGGCAACTTTAGCAATTTAAAGCGATTATGCAAATACGCAAGCGGAAGACTTAAAGCAATCAAAAATAAATACGGTAAATAAATGCGTAAAATAAATAAAGCGATAAATGAGATAGGATATGTTTATGGAAGTTCGACGATAAATCGCCTACGTCTCCCCTTCTTGGTTAAGATCGATTAACCAATGATCCACTAGCACTTCAACGTCTTGGCCTTGATGGCTCCAAGGATAGCCGTACAACTCAACACAATCACCGCATCGATAGAACTCGAACACTTGGCCTTAAGGGCTCCAAGGATAGCCTCAACACAACACACTTGGCTTCACACTCAAGTGTTTACAACGATAGCACAACACACTTGGCTTCACACTCAAGTGTTTACAACAATAGCACAACCAAATCACAAACTATTTTTACAAACACTCTCAAATATTAGAATATATCACACAAACACTTTGATAGAGAGAAGATTGCTTGCAAAGGATAGAAGAGATGAGTTGGGATGTCTACAAATGACCTTGGAAAGACTATATTTATAGTTGGTAAGGATTTGAATCTGATTTGAGTGCATGGAGCTGAAAGAGTGGGTGCCCGGTGAGCCAACTTGTGGCTAAGGGCTTTGATGACTCTTTGTATAAACAATCTTTTGTTTAATATAATTTACACTTTTATTAATGGCAATGACTTTATCTTTCTTCATATTGTTATATTGTGATATACTATTTTTGTTTTGATAAAGACCTTGAATATACTATAGTGTATGTAAGATGTGGTAGAACATGGAGATGTCTATCATGAAACACATCTTATAGTCACTGTATATTCTAAACTGTTCCTAGTCGATTGAGCCGTCCGATAATAAGGATAAGGATCGCTCGAGTTTGAGACTAGCATTTGCGATGCGGAGTACCACGTTTCATTGGTAAGGAACATAGAGATGTTCGAAGCATGCAAATGGATATTCATATGATGAATGATCGAACTACCCTATCCGGACTTTCCAAGTGGTTATCACTTATCGAGTGGATAAAGTCCGCGGTTTTGGTTGTACACCATTAGTCCTTATTACTTGAAACATCATTGAGACTCTATATGCTAGTACTGTGCTTTGACTCGTTTACCGACTCTAGTGGGGTCATCAGGTGTCGGGATTGGGTACAGTTACAACACATATAGGAGTCGATGCATTGTTGTCAAGGATTCACCACATACTTGCGAGTGTGGATATCCTATGCGATCTGAGGAGATATTAGTGTGACGAATCTCTGGCCAGAGTACATGATGTGATTTAAGATGTATTGCATAGTTATCGAATCTCGAGCGACTCTCGATATACCAATGGTTGTTGATTCGATCGGGATATATGGATGAAGGGACCGTACTGTACGCTAACCAAAATCTATTGGTTCTTGTAGGCACTATCAGTGATACCTAGGGAATCATGGGGTGATGTTGCTAGACGCTCTTACCATGATTCGATGGGCAAGTCGGAAATTGTTGTTCCGAGTCACAAGGAGTTGTGAGCCCACGGCTAGCTGTATCCCTGAACCATTGAGGGTCACACAGTGTAATGGATTTTTAATCCCCGTTGAGATAGTTAAATTTAAAGAGTTAAATTTAATGAACAAAGAAGTTGGACTTCTTAATTAAGAGTAGAGGAGTAAGATTTCCTAAAATGACATAGGGATGGGCATTTTTGGAAATCACTGAATTCGGATTCAGAAAAATTTATCTTGACTTTAAAAGGTACAGAAATGGTTTCTGTGCACATTGGTGAAATCGGTTTATCAATCGGAGTCACGATGAATTTTATATTAATTTCTGAACATGCGGGCTTTGCTTGTCGGGCTTGAACTTATGACTAATGGGCCCTAAGCTGTTAGTGGCCTACATTATAAATAAGTTATTGCAGTACAGAAATTACACACAACAGGTCACAAAATATTTTTAAAACCCTAGCTGCGTTTTTTAATAAGTGGCCGCCCCCTCCCTCCCTCTGCTCGAAAAATCCAGCCTGTGAATTTTGAATTACAGTCTGGTTTAACGGATTAAATTCGTTAATCTCTTTGTAGAAACTTCTGATAGATTTTCTAGTGCAATCTATCAGAGGGATTAAATATCCATTCGTGGACCTGATTGAAGAACAGTTCGTCCATTAGTTCCAGGGATATACAACAAGAGCAGAGAAATCTGTTGGTGTCCAAAATCTCGATTCGAGATTAAAGGTAAAAATTTTATAATCGTTATTTAATTTTTACACACACAATTTAATCGTAAGGTTGATACCCATTATGGAATCGTTCCATATAAAAATTTTAAACTTCCGCTGCACCGGGTATCAATCCTAATTGATCTGATCGCCGCGTCCCGGGCGGCCCGCGGAAAAATTAATTTTTTAATTTTTAAATTAAATTTTAATATGTTAAAATTCTATTTTTGGTCCGATCGAAAATTGTTTTTGATTGGTCCACGAGGCGTCGGATCGAATTGTTCGAGTCCGAAAATTTTAAAATTGATTTTTGGATAAATTTGAATTTTTGGAAAATTTAAATATTTTATCCGTTAAATTGAATTTTGAAATTAATTATTTTTGGTACAATTGATGATAAGATATGATCTTATAGATATATTGAGTAAAATATGATTTTATGTATAAAATTGGATTTTATAGATAAAATATGATTTTATTTGATAAAAAGATAAAATATGATTTTGTATGTAAAATAAGATTTTATATATGAAATATGATTTTATCCTTTTAAATTTAAATTGCCATTGCATGTTATCCAATAAATTAATTTTGAATTAAATGTTATTGGATAAGGATGATCGATTGCCATGACCAATTTTGTAAGTGTATGTTAGGAATTTACATTTGTTTTTATTGTTGTTGGTTTTATTAATGGGTCTGGTTTATGGTCCAATATGAATTGTCATATGTAATAAAAGTGGGCTTGGTTTATGGCCCGTTCCCACCCCTTAAAATGTATCCCATACTTGTCATTGTTATTTATTGTAAATACATTAGATTTAGTGGGAGATCAAGATTTGAAGATGGAGGTGGGCCCAGCAGACAATAAAGACAGAAGAAATGTAAATTGGAAGCAAATGTAATAGGATTGCATTGCATACTGCATATTACCTAGGATTGGACTAAGACTCGTGATTGGCAACCACAGATCGATTAGAAATGGAATCGATCATCCCATATAATATGTGATATTATTGTTGTTGTATGCATGTTTTAGACATAATTGTGTGAATCCGGCAAGCATACAAAATTTTAAAAATGATGAGACAAATTTTTATAATTAAAATCCCTCATTTTAAATATGATTTAAAATTGATATCAAGATAAATAAAGGAAATTTAAATTTGTTTAAATGTTCCTACCTTCCATCAACGATCAATGTATGAGATGCTACCCGCGGATACGGTCCGGCTCATATTATTGGGGGGGCCCGTTCGTCGGAAATCTGTACATTGGATCGACACATGTTGTAAGTTGGGTGGAACTCCCATGGGATCGGCACATATTATTGAGGGATCCACATGGCGACCGTCCATCACAACTTAATATTGATGGGTCATCTTGACATGTCACAATAAACGGCGTCATATTATTGGGCCCTTATTGGACATGAGGTAAAAACATGGAGGTTGCTTTGGAAGCAATTGGGCTCTACCTTTTGAAATTATGGTTGGCTGATATTATTCGGGACCATAGATTGTCAATTGGACTCCATGTTTTCACTAAGGAAAACAGTTTCCCGTTTTCACTAGAGGGTAGTGAAATCGTTAAAATAGTGGGAGTGAGATTCATAAAATAAATATCGCCTATTTTTTGTCTTAGTAAATTGCTTAAACAATCACTGATATTTGTCTGTTTCTTTTCAGTATTTCATAAGATGAATTCGCGTAATCCACTTTTCTCGATCCTCGAACAAAATAAGTTGACTGGCGCAAACTATACGGAATGGTTCCGTAAGTTGAAGATTGTCTTGACTTCGGAGAAGATGCTCTACGTGTTAGAAAAATCTCCTCCGAAGGAAGCACCAGCTGACGTAAGTCCGGAAGAGTTAGCCAAACTTGATACATGGTGGGACCATGATATCAAGACCAAATGCTATATGCAAGCCTCGATGTCTGATGAACTCCAGAGGCGATTTGAGAACACCGTGAATGCTGCTGACATTCACGTACAACTCAAGGAACTTTTTGGGGCTCAATCGAGGGCTGAAAGGTTCGCTACTGTAAAGGAGCCAATGACGTGTCGCATGCGTGAAGGGACTTCGGTCCGTGATCATGGGGTACGAGTGATTTGGCTCATACAGAAGTTGGTAACCCTTGATTTGGTGTTGGAGCATGAACTCAACGTGGACTTACTACTTCTGTCTCTTCCTTCTTCGTTTGACGGATTTGTGGTGAATTTCAATATGAACAAGATAGAGGCCTCCCTTGAAGAGATGGTCAATATGCTTGTGACATATGAATCCACATTAAAGAAGGATAAACCGGCTTTCTTGGTGGGCTCCTCTTCTTCTGTTAAGAAGGGGCCAAGTACAAAGGGCAAGAAACGTTCTGCCCCACCCAAGAAAATCGAACCCGAGAAGAAGTACAAGACAAAGGCTTCAAACATGGAAAAATCCAAGGATGTTTGCCATTACTGCAAGAAGCCCGGTCATTGGAAGCGTAACTGCAAGTAATATCTAGAGCAGTTGCGAACTGCGAAGGTATGTTCTATATTGAAATAAATGTTTCACTTAATACTACTTCTTGGGTATTGGATACCGGATGTGGATCTCACATTTGCAATGATTTGCAGGTGATGACAAGAAGTCGCAGGCTTAGAATGGGTGAGACCCAGCTGAGGCTCGGAAATGGTTCCAGAGTTGAAGCTAAAGCCGTGGGAGATGTTTATTTAATTTTGCAGAACGGTTTTAAGTTACTTTTAAGAGATGTTTTATTTGTTCCGGATTTGATTAAAAACATTATTTCTGTTTCTATGCTTGATAGAGATGGTTATTCTTGCAATTTTGTGAATGGGATTTGCAATATTTATAAGAATGAATGTTTGATTGGAAATGGACAACTTGAAAACGATCTATACAACTTAAAACTAAAAGACGTTCCAATAAATTATGTTGATAAACCGGCAACAACAAACAAAAGGAAAATCGATAGCCAAAACCCGGCAAACCTTTGGCACGCTAGGCTAGGTCATATTTCCTCAAGGAGGATGAACAAGCTAGTGGGAGAGGGCATGTTTGATATGTCTGATATTAACTCTCTACCTACTTGTGAATCCTGCCTGAAAGGAAAAATGACTAAATATCCTTTTAAGGGGAAACCTGAGCGTAGTCAAAATCTGTTGGATTTGATCCATACAGATGTTTGTGGTCCATTTAGAGTTGGTACTCAATATGGTCACACCTACTTCATTACCTTTACTGATGATTATTCGAGGTATGGGTTTAATGAAATATAAGTCTGAAGCATTTGAAAAGTTCAAAGAATTCAAGGCTGAAGTAGAAAACAAGCTAGGTAAAAGTATTAAAGAACTTCGATCCGATCGAGGTGGAGAATACTTAAGTACCGAGTTTTTGGACTATCTAAAAGAGAATGGGATTCTCTCTCAGTGGACTCCTCCTATGACACCACAGCTTAATGGTGTATCGGAGCGTCGTAATCGAACTTTGTTGGACATGGTTCGGTCCATGATGAGCTTCACTGAGCTTCCACCTTCGTTTTGGGGCTATGCGCTTGAAACGACGGTATTGTTGTTGAACAACGTCCACACTAAAGCAGTGGACAAAACACCATACGAGTTATGGAATGGCAAAGCTCCTAAGTATTCGTACTTGAGGATTTGGGGATGTCCTGCTTACGTGAAGCGGACAGTGGGAGATAAGTTGGATAGTCGATCCAGCTTATGTTATTTTGTAGGGTATCCGAAGAATTCAATCGGATATTATTTCTATTATCCTGCTGAAACAAAGGTGTTTGTTTCAAGGAATGCCACCTTCTTGGAGAAGGAGTTCTTATTGGATAAGAAAGGCGAGATGATGGAACTCGAAGAAATTCGAGAAGAACCCGAAATACAAAATAACGATCCTACACCTCAGGAACCATTGATAGACACGCCTGTACCTAGAAGATCCGAGAGGACTTCTAGACCTCCTATTCGATATGGTCTTCTTCTTGAAGGGGATCAAGATGAACCCGATGTTGGATGTGATCCAAGAAACTTCAAGGAAGCAATTTCTGATGCGGATTCAAATTTATGGCTTGAAGCTATGCAGTCGGAAATAGATTCGATGCATACAAACCAAGTTTGGTCTTTAGTAGATCCTCCCGATGGAATTGTTCCAATAGGGTGTAAATGGATCTACAAGAGAAAGCTTGGGCCTGATGGTAAGGTATTGACCTACAAGGCACGATTGGTGGCAAAAGGTTATACTCAAAGACAAGGAGTTGACTATGATGAAACCTTTTCACCAGTTGCAATGTTCAAGTCCATAAGAATTCTTATTGCCATAGCTGCATGGTATGACTATGAGATATGGCAAATGGATGTGAAGACTGCTTTTCTTAATGGAGACATTAAGGAAGAAATCTATATGAAGCAGCCTGAGGGGTACACATCAATGGGAAGCGAGCATAAGGTATGCAAGCTTCAGAGATCAATTTATGGTCTAAAACAAGCATCAAGAAGTTGGAACCAGAAATTTGATGAAACAATAAAGGATTTTGGTTTCATCAAGAACCCGGAGGAACCATGCGTGTACAAGAAAGTAGTTAAGGATGCGGTGACATTCTTAGTACTTTATGTTGATGACATCCTACTCATTGGGAATGACGTAGGGATGTTGCAGTCAACGAAGATATGGTTATCAGGTAGATTCTCGATGAAGGATTTGGGTGAGGCATCCTATATTCTTGGGATACAGATCTATAGAGATAGATCTAATAGAATGATAGGACTCACTCAATCAACCTACATCGACACCATATTGAAACGGTTTTCAATGGATGGGTCCAAGAGAGGACATCTACCCATGTGTCATGGAGTTTCTCTATCCAAGTCTATGTGTCCCAAGACGGATGAAGAGATAGAGAAAATGACACATGTACCATATGCGTCAGCCATAGGTAGTATCATGTATGGGATAATATCTACCAGACCGGATGTAGCATTTGCTCTGAGTGTCACGAGCAGATATCAAGCTAATCCCGGTCAAATGCATTGGAAAGCCGTGAAGGACATTCTTAAGTACTTACGAAGGACTAAGAATATGTTCATGGTATATGGAGGAAGAGAACTAAAATTGGAAGGCTATACCGACTCTAGCTTCCAAAGTGACGTGGATGACTCGAAGTCAACCTCTGGATTTGTGTTCATGCTCAATGGCGGTGCTGTCTCTTGGAAGAGTTCCAAGCAGGACACCACAGCGGATTCCACCACTGAAGCAGAATACATTGCAGCATCAGCTGCTGCTAAAGAGGCCGTTTGGATGAGGAATTTCGTCCAAGAGTTGGGCATCATTCCTGAAGTTTTTGGTCCAGTCCCGGTGTACTGTGACAACACGGGTGCCGTTGCTCAGGCAAAGGAACCAAGGTCTCATCAAAGATCCAAACACGTAGTGAGGAAATACCACATCATCCGGGAGATTGTGGAAAGAGGAGACATAACTGTCGAAGGAGTGGCCTCTGCAGACAATATCGCTGATCCACTTACTAAGCCCTTGCCAGGACCATTATTTGACAAACATCGCGAAGCAATGGGTCTACGTAGTATGACTAGTTGGCTTTAGGGCAAGTGGGAGATTGAAAGAGTGGGTGCCCGGTGAGCCAACTTGTGGCTAAGAGCTTTGATGACTCTTTGTATAAACAATCTTTTGTTTAATATAATTTACACTTTTATTAATGGCAATGACTTTATCTTTCTTCATATTGTTATATTGTGATATACTATTGTTGTTTTGATAAAGACCTTGAATATACTATAGTGTATGTAAGATGTGGTAGAACATGGAGATGTCTATCATGAAACACATCTTATAGTCACTGTATATTCTAAATTGTTCCTAGTCGATTGAGCCGTCCGATAATAAGGATAAGGATTGCTCGAGTTTGAGACTAGCATTTGCGATGCGGAGTACCACGTTTCATTGGTAAGGAACATAGAGATGTTCGAAGCATGCAAATGGATATTCATATGATGAATGATCGAACTACCCTATCCGGACTTTCCAAGTGGTTATCACTTATCGAGTGGATAAATTCCGCGGTTTTGGTTGTACACCATTAGTCCTTATTACTTGAAACATCATTGAGACTCTATATGCTAGTACTGTGCTTTGACTCGTTTACTGACTCTAGTGGGGTCATCAGGTGTCGGGATTGGGTACAGTTACAACACATATAGGAGTCGATGCATTGTTGTCAAGGATTCACCACATACTTGCGAGTGTGGATATCCTATGCGATCTGAGGAGATATTAGTGTGACGAATCTCTGGCCAGAGTACATGATGTGATTTAAGAAATGGTTTCTTAGTAGCACATGCGATGTCACTATTTGATCTTCAAGATGTATTGCATAGTTATCGAATCTCGAGCGACTCTCGATATACCAATGGTTGTTGATTCGATCAGGATATATGGATGAAGGGACCGTACTGTATGCTAACCAAAATCTATTGGTTCTTGTAGGCACTATCAGTGATACCTAGGGAATCATGGGGCGATGTTGCTAGACGCTCTTACCATGATTCGATGGGCAAGTCGGAAATTGTTGTTCCGAGTCACAAGGAGTTGTGAGCCCACGGCTAGCTGTATCCCTGAACCATTGAGGGTCACACAGTGTAATGGATTTTTAATCCCCGTTGAGATAGTTAAATTTAAAGAGTTAAATTTAATGAACAAAGAAGTTGGACTTCTTAATTAAGAGTAGAGGAGTAAGATTTCCTAAAATGACATAGGGATGGGCATTTTTGGAAATCACTGAATTCGGATTCAGAAAAATTTATCTTGACTTTAAAAGGTGCATAAATGGTTTCTGTGCACATTGGTGAAATCGGTTTATCAATCGGAGTCACGATGAATTTTATATTAATTTCTGAACATGCGGGCTTTGCTTGTCGGGCTTGAACTTATGACTAATGGGCCCTAAGCTGTTAGTGGCCTACATTATAAATAAGTTATTGCAGTACAGAAATTACACACAACAGGTCACAAAATATTTTTAAAACCCTAGCTGCGTTTTTTAATAAGTGGCCGCCCCCTCCCTCCCTCTGCTCGAAAAATCCAGCCTGTGAATTTTGAATTACAGTCTGGTTTAACGGATCAAATTCGTTAATCTCTTCGTAAAAACTTCTGATAGATTTTCTAGTGCAATCTATCAGAGGGATTAAATATCCGTTCGTGGACCTGATTGAAGAATAGTTCGTCCATCAGTTCCAGGGATATACAACAAGAGCAGAGAAATTTGTTGGTGTCCAAAATCTCGATTCGAGATTAAAGGTAAAAATTTTATAATCGTTATTTAATTTTTACACACACAATTTAATCGTAAGGTTGATACCCATTATGGAATCGTTCCATATAAAAATTTTAAACTTCCGCTGCACCGGGTATCAATCCTAATTGATCTGATCGCCGCGTTCTCCCAACATGAGCGTGTGTTGGAAAGTCAAGGAGTAGGCAAAAAAGTGTTCGGCGCCGCTGCCTGCTTTCACCCAGCACTGAGCGGATTTTGTGGAAAAATCATATCTCACATTCTAACCGTTGGATGGATCTGAACTTTTTCCTGAAGCTTTAAAAAATCTAATATTTATTCTGAACGGTGGAGATTTGATTTGAACGATTCAAACATTTCCAGTAATTTTTGGAAGTCGCTTCATCATGTTTTCGCTTCTTCTTATGCGTGACACATTTGAAAAATTCATATCTCCCAATACATCTGTTGAATTGATCTAAAATTTAAAAAAAAGATTATAACATCCTAAAATTGAATCTGATTGGTGGAAATTTGATTTGAATGTCTCAATCATTCCCAGTTATTTTTTGAAGTTGAATCTTCATGGTTCGCTTCATGTTCTGCAGAAATAGGTACTGCGCAACGTTTGTGGAAAAATCATAACTCCACATCTAGCCGTTGGATTGATATGAAATTTTGATATAAGTTTGAAAACATCCTGATCTTGACTATGACAGGTGGAGATTGGATTTTGTTGCATCAAAAGTTTCCAGTAAATTTTTGAAATTGCTTCTTCATCTTTTTGCTCCTTGCAGAAGTAGGTACTGTGCGGGGCATAATTGAAAAAATCATATCTCTAAATATAGCTGTTGGCTTGCTCTCAAATTTGGACAGAAGATTTAACACTTCCTTATCTGGATTATTACCGGTGGAGATCGGATTTAATACATAGAAAATTCCCAGTAATTTTCGGAAGTTGCTGCTCCATAATTTGGCTTCTTCTTGTCCTTTTCTTCATATCCTCATAACAATGTTCCATATCATCCACATAACATTGTGTCCATTATATGAGCAATATGAGACTTCATAAATACATTTATAGCTTCAAAATAGCTTTCAAGAATTTATTTGTCAATAAATCTAATCTGAAAAATCTCACTTTAAATGGTTAGTAACAATTAACCGAGTTTTGTAATCATCAAAACATAAAATTATGAGACTTTTTAATGCATTAAAAACATTAATCTCATAACACGAGATTTATATGCGTTTAAGGCGTAACAAGGTTTATTTTCGTTCAATTAATATGGGTTTTTCCTTTGGAGAATAGATTGAGCACAATTGTTAAAAATCCAACCAAACACTGGTTAAACCAGTCAAATCAATCACAATATTAGTTAATCCCTAGTACCAAACGGGCCCTAAGATCATGAATTGACTTATAACATAACAAAAAATTTAAATATGTACGCATTACAAGACAAAAATGTCATTTTTTCCTGTCAAAAATAATTTAGAATGTAAAAAAATTGATAGAACCAAACTTGGTTGCAGAGATGTGTGCTTGATAAACCATAACTATATATTTTTACAAAAAAAAACACAAGTGAGGAAGCGATAACTTAGTAAGAAATAAAAGTGGAATATCTACTTGAATTTTCATATCTTGAACTTGATCACCAACCCTAAAATGTGTGTTGTGCATCATCTTCCAACTGATCTTTGCCCGTATCTGGGAAGGGAAGTAATGAGGTGAGTGTTTTGGAAAACACTCCGAGTGAGGGCCAATCATACACACAAATATAAAATATATATACATGATACAAATTCAAAAGGAGACATGTTCCAGAACATGTCGCAACAGGAGTCAAGACAGGAGACAAACAGAATTTGAAACAAAGAATTAAGACATATCATAACTGAAACATAACTTATACATGACATTATTATTCATCTCGTTAATCATGATATTATTATCAGTCCCTAATTTTTACTCCTCTAAGGGGACGAGACCTTAATCGGTTATAATAACCCACCTCATCAGGGCCTTATCATATATTATTATGTTTTTTGGAAATTTTCTTACCACTTCTTAATTTGAATCCTAACAGTGCATTTTCAGAATCTCATAGCGTAACAGAGGAATCATTAACAAAACATGAAACAAAATCAAAGAACATGGAACGAGTAATGTACGATCGAGTTTTCAAAAACAAGAACATCATTATTTTAAAACATATATATAAGCCTAATTACTTGTTTTTCTTTAATCAAATGTGAATGAAACTTGCTGGAATGATCAAACAAAAAGGCTTTGGAATTCTCAAACTTGTGTAGAATTCGATGCTCAAACGTTGCAGTATCTACTCAGCCTTGGACAATGGCTCTTCGATCGATTCTTGGACATAAATTCAGCTAATGGTGTGCTTCCAAATTGACCAAAAAAATGGCACGAAATCTGCTGCGCTTCTTTCTATAAATAGGAGAGCGAAATAAATTTTTGGATTTGCATATGCTTTAAAGCAGTCACCTTGCAGGAGAATTTGCGACCATTTGAACCGTTGGATCATGGAGAAATTTCGATAGCATGTTTATACACTAATTTCAAAACTTCTGAACGGTGAAGAACGAATTGGGTTGAAATTTGGATTGGTTTCTGGAAGAAATATAGTAGTTGCTCTATTCTCGCACAAAATCTGTGCAGTATTCTTGAGAAGTCCTTTTTTGCAAATCTAAACATCGGATTGAGTTGAAATTTAGAAAGAATATTTATTACATAAAAAGGTATATTGTGAATGGTGTAGATTGGATTTAAAAACTGTTTGGGGATACGAAATAATTCTGGACAATGGATTTAGGAATGCTTTCTTGGATGTGATTTCCTTCACAATTGAGGGGGTATTTATAGGGTACTCTTGAAGCTGAAGGGGCAGCCATTTTTGCCTCTTAAATTGGGTCATAATAGGTGTTAATTGGGGTCCTTAATCAGCCTAATGATGGCTGGTCATCATAGTAAGGATGGAGGCTACAAAGGGTTACAAAATGACTTTATTTCTCCTTAAAATTTTGAATTGTATTGGCTTTGTGGCTGCATGTATTTTGGTGGTTTCATGAGGATTTGAAGGATGTCAATTTCGAAATTTACAAACTTTGGATGGTTTGGTCAAAGGTCCATTTAATTTTTTAGAAGGGGTTAAATTTCATGCTTGGCATGTCTTCAAATTTTGATTTTTGTGTATGTGTTTAGGTATTCTTTGTCTTGCATGCCTACATATTTTTGGGGTCTTCATAGTTAGACTTGGAAAAGAACGAGTAATTTTCAAATTTTCTTCCACTCACGTATACACTATGTCTATTGTAATTTGTAAGACGGTCTCACGGATTTTTTTCCGTAAGACGGGTCAATTCTGTCCATTTTTTCAAGAAAAAAATAATATTTTTTCATAGGTGATCCTAACAAAAAATTTGTGAGAACCTCGGTTATAATCATCTAATCATGAATAAATCATCCAAGCATCAATAAAAATTCAAGGCATAAAGTTAAAAAAAAAAAAATTTAAAACATGCACGGACTCCGTGCTCAGGTCCGTGCATTAATCTGTAGAAAATGATCAAAGGTTGCCAGGTACACGAACCCCGTGCCACCTCCGTGTAAAGGTCCGTGCTAAAAAATAACACTAAAATACCAACTCTCTGGTTACTGCACGGACTCCGTTCCCCGTCAGTGCTAGGGTCCGTGCACAACATTTCAAAATTTCAAAGTTTCTACCTCGAATTCAGACCACACGGACCCATGCACGGATGCATGTACAGGGTCCGTGCATAGCCAAAACTACAACCATAACAAAAGCAAAGGTACACGGACCATGGCACGGAGGTAGACACGGGGTCCGTGCCCTGCTAAAAATCAGAATTTTTCTAAGGCACAACAAATATGAAAATTCCATAATCAATTCAAAATAACAATCATAACATGTATTAATACATCCATCTAGCATTCTATCATACATGAAGTATCTAGAGTAGATAAAATACTCAGAAGGTAGATACATGCATCATTTCATGGGTTGCTACACTTCAAATTACAAAGCAAGTTCGAATTACAATCTGAATTCTAAACCGATGCCCCACTTCTATCATTCAAACCCGAACTAGTCATGTCGTCTCTGACTCGATCCTTCCCCACCTGTTACCATGCACACATACAAAGCAAAGCAACAACCGGATAACTCCGGTGAGAATTAATCCCAGTAAAAGCGACATAAACATGCAATATCAAATAGTATATCAAAATCATGATATAACGCAAATACTCTTCGACGATAAATAATTATGAAATGCATGTCTTTAAAAATCGAGATTATCAAATCGGATAATCAAAGGAATAGAGTTTCTTCTTTTGGGATCCCGAGGTCAAGATATCATAACATTCCCACTTACGCTCCCGATCGGGGTGGTGTTACGTACCTCAATCCTCTAGACTTTGGTGCAACTATAAGGAGTCTTCGAATGCTAGGCGTTATTCGACGCTAGGTGTTACTCGACAACCCAGGCCACTCGATTATAGTTCCCAAATCGTCTAATTCAAATTTTTGGGCGGCTGGACCCTTTTCAAATCAGGAATTCAGGCTCAATATGAATGCAATAATGAATCAAAGATGCATTCACTAAACAAGACATATAAAAATCATATAAGAGCATATAATCAATCAATTCTTCAAAATTCTCATTCAAGATAAAATAATCATGCAAGTATGTGGTTTTCAGGGAACTCGAGATTCAAATCTATTCGAGTATTCATCCCCATTCAATTTGACGTCAACTTTTACCTTATTCTCGATTCAAGGCTCCAACTCGGGACAAGCGATCACGATCAACTCTCTATGGGTTCGACTTCTGAAAAAACTGAATTTGATAGCCCTTAAACAAATCTGTAAGGAGAAGTATCATAGTTCAAATCAACCATTCAAACTCAAATTGATTCTAAGTCCAATCAAACTTCCGAAAATCAGAAATTATCAAACCGGCGGCATAACGGCTAATAAACGGCTAACCAAAAATCAACAAACATCAATATATCTATCCAATATAACTCATAAAAACATCAATTCATCCAAATCTCATAAAAAACGTGCCAAAATCCAAAATCCCAGAAATTTACATTTTTTAATTATCTTCCAAAAATCATAACAAATCCAAACGCCGCTATATTTCTGAACCGTCTTAGATATAATATCACAGCTATCTCAAGAACAATATATTCAATAAAAATAAGATTCTGACAACGTCTCAAAATCAAAACATGATGTAACGTAATAAAATTTACGGTAGAACAAAGCTCTCGTAGCTGTGATTGCAAATATACGATTATTTCCGAAATCTACCGAACGGATCGTGAATAATCGAAGCTTTAAGAGAACAAAAATGGAAGAAAGAAGTAAGAAGGCGAGTTGGAGGAGGAGAATATGATACACACACGCCTATATATCTATATATATGCCAAGTGTTACAACAAATCAAGTTTTTGCCCTTTGGTCCTGTGGGGACCTCGGGTTGCTAATCTCGTCTTAGGGAAACTAATGATTAATTAAAAAATTAATCAAACAATTAAAAAATAATAAACCAAGAGCTAATTTTTTTTAAAAAAAATTCCATCACCTCGCTCGATCGGGCAAAATCAGCCGATCGAGCGAGCTAGAAATCCAAGCTCTCGGGTCTGCATCATTTTTGGTCTCGCTCGATCGGTCAAATCCTACCGATCGAGCGAGCCCAAAATGCTCGATTCTCTGTTTTAAAATTTAAGGGCCTTGCTCGATCGGTAAAGTTCACCCGATCGAGCGGGCTCCTCTGCTTCAGAAATCTGCAGAATCAATATTGCTGTCAAACAATGGTACAAGGTATGAATCATCATCAAAATCAATTCCAAGCATGTTATCAAATCTAAAACATGCACATACACTTGTAACCAGCCTCAAGCATTAAATTTTATGCATTGCGTACATCAAACTAATAGCTCATAAAGGTAAGTAAAAACCAACTATACAACCTTTCAAAAGTGAATTCAAATTCTAAACTTCTACGAACTAGTTTGAGGTATACTACAACATAGTTTCAACTAAAAACCCGAGTCCTCACGTGCTAAAACTTGCTCCCAAGCTTTCAATGTCATCTCAGACCAGCTCCTGCCCCATCTGTTGCAATGCACACATACAAAACAAAGAAATAGCCGGATAAACTCCGGTGAGAAATCATCTCAGTATAACCAACATAAAAAACATTAAATAAATCATAATGACTCTATTCAATCGACTCAACAAATAGAGTAAATAACGCTTCTTTCGATCGATCGGGAATTGATTCTTACTTCTTCGTTGCCATCAAGATTCGTATCCAATCTTGACATGAATATTCATCTATCGAAATCATTCCGGATTTGAAAATAAGGTCGTCCTCCAACCTCGGCATAGAATCAATTCGTATCATCATCGTATCAACATCATATCGACTCAAAATCAAAGATCCACTACCTGGGATGGATCGACAACATCAAAATCAAATCGAAATAATATATACGTATGTGGTTTTGGCGGGACAACTCAAGAAGAATCGATCTTGAGATTCAAAATCCCTGACTCTCGATGTCGTCATTATACCTTCGTATTTCTTCTGTTTTGAACACTTCAAATCTGAAACATAGCATCTAAACATTCATATCAATCTTCATTATATTCAATCATTCCAAATTCAGTTCAAAATCATCAATTTAAATTCATTCAAAATCATTTCAAACCTCAACTTCTTCTTATGCGGTACAACTCGGAGTCGTGAGTCGTTAGCCTTCAAAAGTAGTCTGAAACTGAGAAATAAATTGCTATATCGTCAATAACATCTAGACGAATATTTTATCTCAGTTATAGGCTATCAAAATGGTCCAAAAACAAGAATCGACGACGTAGCGATTAAAACTCAGTAACGGGCTTAATATCGAAACCATTTTCAACTTCAATTATGGCTTCTTATCCACATATCAGAAAAAAATAACATCATATTCCCAGCATATCAGAAGTATACATTTGAGATACATGCTGTGACAACTCATGAGAAATCATACGACTCCAAATAACCGATTCGACATCAATACGGAAAGATATAAACCATCAAAACTCAAGATTCATGCTCAACGTCTGTTCTTTCCACCATACTGATTTCGAAATGTATGTGAAACATCAAAATACTTACATCAAATCAAAGTCCTCATCGCAAGGATTCCAGAACACTTTTCAGAATCGAAATCGGGCGATCGGATCAAAAGTTGCGGCGTTTTGAAAATCGGGAATTCAAAGGAAAGGGGGAGGGTTTCGACTCCTCTGTTCAGAATTCTGAATTAAGCTAGCTTCATACACATATTCATGTGGAAAATCTGATTAAAATCGGATATGTATTGCATATTTGCAATTTAACCCCTCAAATCTTCATTAATTGCAATTCAGTCCTCAGCCTTCGTTTTAATTCAATTTCAATCCTAAATAATTTAAGAATATTAGAATTTAAATCGAAACTCTAAATATTCCCAAATTAAATATACTTGGATTAGAATTAAATAAATTCGGATTAATTACATAATCCTGGCCTTTTGCACTTTAGCCCTTCAAACTTCGATATTTGCAAATCAGTCCCTGATCGGGTTGTATCTTCAAAATTAATCTTCTTTAATTTCCGAAACATGGAATTTAATCTTAAATTCCATAAATACTCAAATCTAATATTTATTCTTTTAATTTAAGAATGCTCGGAATTTAATTCTCAAAATCCGTAAATTCTCAAATTAAATATTTTCGGCTCGAAAATTAAATCTATAATTTCTTTCGCTTCTCAAATCAATATTAGCCCATAATATGGAATTTAATTCTCTAATCCCATAATTAATAATTTAATATTTCTAGGCCTTACAATTCCTCCCCTCTAAGAAATGATTTCGTCCTCTAAATCGTATTCAATCGAACTATTCAATCTGATAAACTGAATGATTATCTGAAGTAATTCTCACTTCAATCATTCAACTCTGATCTTCGTATCTCATCTCTTCATTTATTATCAGACTATTTCTTCGAATCTGCTTCTATTTTCTTGTACTTTAATTAACCGATAAGAATTCTTTCTGAGTGGTTTCTTTCCTCAATTAAGGATCTGTCGAATAATCGACTTAACTCAGAATCTTTTCAATATCTATCTCATCGAATTAAAGCACGTAGGAAGAATCGACTGATATTTCTTTCACATAGATATGTGGAACAAATCAGATCCATCATATCAAGCTGAAAAGAATAAATTGTTTAATCAAATCATCAATTCTATCTGACATCTCAATCAGTGAAATTCAGCTTCAGTGACGACTTGTTTCTTTCTCTATATTATTCCATGCTCCGCATAGAACATATATCAAGTCTATGCTGTCATTCAGTTCATCGCTTAAAAATCAGTATCCTCATTCATATTCTGAATCTGTAAAACAACTCTGCTCTTACTCTATTCTGAATTGAATGATGTTTCAAGAATAACTTTTCCGCTTAACTAATCAGTTTCAGCTTCAAAAGTTATATCTATCATTCAATTACTAATTCTGTTTCTTCTTCTCTGTTTTCATCGTATGGAGTTTTATTCACTGCTTTGGTGTGAACATTGTTCAACAACAACACCGCCGTTTCAAGTGCATAGCACCAAAACGAAGGAGGGAGCTCAGTGAAGCTCATCATAGATCGAACCATGTCCAACAAAGTTTGATTGCGACGCTCCAAGATACCATTCAGCTGAGGTGTCATAGGAGGAGTCCACTAAGAGAGAATCTCATTCTCTTTTAGATAGCTCAAAAACTCGGTACTTAAGTATTCTCCACCTCGATCCGATCGAAGTGCTTTAATACTTCTACCTTGTTTGTTTTCTACTTCAGCCTTGAATTCTTTGAACTTTTCAAATGATTCAGACTTATATTTCATTAAATATAAATACCCATACCTAGAATAATCATCAGTAAAGGTAATGAAGTAGGTGTGACCAAATTTAGTATCGATACTAAATGGTCCGCAAACATCTGTATGGATCAAATCCAACAGATTTTGACTACGCTCAGGCTTCCCTTTGAAAGGAGATTTAGTCATTTTTTCTTTTAGGCAGGATTCACAAGTAGGTAGAGAGTTAATATCAGACATATCAAACATGCCCTCTCCCACTAGCTTGTTCATCCTCCTTGAGGAAATATGACCTAGCCTAGCATGCCAAAGGTTTGCCGGGTTTTGACTATCGTTTTTCCTTTTATTTGTTGTTACCGGTTTATCAACATAATTAATTGGAACGTCTTTTAATTTTAAGTTATATAGATCGTTTTCAAGTTGTCCATTTCCAATCAAACATTCATTCTTGTAAATATTGCAAATCCCATTTAAAAAATTACAAGAAAAACCATCTCTATCAAGCATAGAAATAGAAATAATGTTTTTAACTAAATCTGGCACAAATAAAACATCTCTTAAAAATAACTTAAAATTGTTCTGCAAAACTAAATAAACGTCTCCCACTGCTTTGGCTTCAACTCTGGAACCATTTCCGAGTCTCAGCTGGGTCTCACCCATCCTAAGCTTACGACTTCTTGTCATCACCTGCAAATCATTGCAAATGTGAGATCCACATCCGGTATCCAATACCCAAGAAGTAGTATTAAGTGAAACATTTATTTCAATGTAAAACATATCCTTTGCAGTTCGCAACTGCTCGAGGTATTCCTTGCAGTTACGTTTCCAATTACCGGGTTTCTTGCAGTGATGGCAAACATCTCCAGATATGTTCACGTTTGAAGCTTTTGTCTTGCACTTCTTCTGTGGTACAATTTTCTTGGGTGGGGCAGAACGTTTCTTACCCTTTCCACTTGGCCCCTTATTGGAGTAAGAAGAGGAGCCAACCAAGAGTACCGGTTTTTCCTTCTTTAATGTGGCCTCATAAGACACAAGCATATTGACCATCTCTTCAAGGGTGGCCTCTATCTTGTTCATATTGAAGTTCACCACAAATCCGTCAAACGACGAAGGAAGTGAAAGAATCAACAAGTCCGCGTTTAGTTCATGCTCCAATGTCAAATCGAGTGTTACCAACTTTTCAATGAGCCCAATCATGTGTACCCCATGCTCACGGACCGAAGTCCCATCTCGCATGCGGCATGTCATGAGCTCTTTGACGGTGGCATACCTCTCCGACCTTGACTGAGCTCCAAAAAGTTCCTTGAGGTGCATGTGTATGTCAGCAGCATTCACGGCATCCTCAAATCGCCTCTGGAGTTCATCAGACATTGAAGCTTGCATATAGCATTTAGCCTTGATATCATGGTCCCACCATTGATCAAGTTTTGCCAATTCTTTCGGACTTATATTAGTCGGTGCTTCCTTTGGAGGATTCTTTTCTAACACGTAGAAAATTTTCTCCAAGTTTAGAACAATCTTTAATTTACGGAACCATTCCATATAGTTTGTGCCAGTCAATTTGTTTTGTTCGAGAATTGAGTATAGTGGATTTCGCGAATTCATTGTAATGAAATACTGAAAAGAAACAAATAATAATCAGTGATTGTTTAATTAATTTACTAAGACATAAAATATGGCAAGATTTAATTTTATGAATTTCACTCCCACTATTTTAACGATTTCACTATCCTCTAGTGAAAATGGAAAACTTGTTTCCTTAGTGGGAACATGGAGTCCAATTGACAAACTATAGTCCCGAATAATATCAGCCAACCATAATTTTCAAAAGATAGAGCCCAATTGCTTCCAAAGCAACCCCCATGTTTTTACCTCATGTCCAATAAGGGCCCAATAATATGATGCCGTTTAATGTGACATGTCAAGATGACCCATCAATATTAAGTTGTGATGGGCGGTCGCCATGTGGATCCCCAATAATATGAGCCAATACCATGGGAGTTCCACCCAACTTACAACATGTGTCGATCCAATGTACAGCTTTCCGACGAACGGGCCCCCCAATAATATGAGCCGGACCGTGCCCGCGGGTA
Organism: Henckelia pumila; assembly: GCF_033568475.1. Taxonomy (NCBI): domain Eukaryota; kingdom Viridiplantae; phylum Streptophyta; class Magnoliopsida; order Lamiales; family Gesneriaceae; genus Henckelia; species Henckelia pumila. The sequence continues at coordinate 199,084,382 of NC_133123.1, read as the reverse complement.
GCATCTCATACATTGATCGTTGATGGAAGGTAAGAACATTTAAACAATATTAAAATTCATTTTTGTTTATCTTGTCAATTTTAAATCATATTTAAAATGAGAGATTTTTAATTTTGAAAATTGTCTCATCATGCAATATGTGTATGCTTGCGGGATTCATACAATTTAGTCTAAACATGCATACAACAATAATATCATATATTATTTAAAGGATGATCGATCTCAATCACTAATCGACCAGTGGTTGCCAATCACGAGTCTAAGTCCAATCCTAGGTGATATGCAAGTATGCAATGCAATCCTATTACATTGAGCTTCCAATTTACATTTCTTCGGTCTTTATTGTCTGCTGGGCCCACCTTTGTCTTCAAATCTTTATCTCCCACTAAGTCTAAAAAATTTACAATAAATTTCGATGACAAGTAGGGGATACATATTTAAGGGTGGGAACGAGCCATAAACCAGGCCCACTTTTTATTACAAATGACAATTCAAATTGGGCCATAAAACAAGCCCATTAATAAAACCCAACAACAATAAAATCAAATGTAAACAACCTAACATACACCTATAATATTGGTCATGGCAATCGATCATCCTTTTATCTAATAATTAATTCAATAATTAAATAATTGGATAACATGCAATGGCATCATAATTAAAAAGATAAAATCAAATTTTATCTTATCCTTTCATAAGATCATATCTTATCATCAATTGTACCAAAATAATTAATTTTATAAAATCTAATTTAACGGATAAAATTTATAAATTTTCCAAAAATTCAAATTTATCCAAAAATCAATTTTAAAATTTTCGGACTCAAACAATTTGATCCGATGCCTCGTGGACCAATCAAAAACAATTTTCGATCGGACCAAAAACTAAAATTTCAAAAATTTCAAAAATCCAAAAAATCAAATTTTAAAATTTCCGGACTGCCCGGGACATTCCCGGGCAGCCCCGCCTCCACGTGGGACAGGGCTGCCCACGTGGAGGTGGGCAGCGACGATCGCTGCCCTTTATCGCTGCCCCTGGGCAGCGATTAAATTGCTGCCCTGGGCAGCGACGTGCGCTGCCCGATTGCCCTTGTTCCCTTCAAATTTTTTCGTTTTGTTTCAAAAACCGAGGCTAAAAATTTTGTACAATCGATTAATTTTAATCGTTTGATCAAAGTTTACGACATGTGTCTGATACCACTGTTGGAACAGGCATTCTCTGATCACACGGATTTGATACCCGGAGCAGCGGAAGTTTAAAAATTTTATTTTTCGATATGGAACGATTCCATATCGTGGGTATCAAATTCAAACGATTAAAATCTTGCAAGTAAAAATATAAATTCACAATTAAATATTTTTACCTCTTCAAGCTAAGGCTTGATTATGGACTCCAAAAAAATTTAATCTGCTCTACTTGTAAATCCCGGGAACCGCTGACTTGCTCGATCAATTTCCGGAATTAGGTCCACGAATAGAAAACAGAAACCCTCTGATTGATTGCACTAGAAATCAATCAGATGTTTATCGTAGAGAATAAACAGATTTGATCTGTCAATTCAGAATGTAATTTTTCAAAAAAAATCACAGACTGAATTTTCTCAAAAGGGACAAGAGGAATTCGAAATTCCCCTAAGAAATATATAGTATGTTTTTCGAAAATTGCTTGATTAAAAAGGTTATTATTTTCGAAACCTACACACATATATATATATATATATAATTTCTAGACTGGATTAAGTTATAATTGTATTAGGACACTAACTCCTTAGGGCCCACAATCCATAACTTAAGCCCAACAAGCCAAGCCCGTTATTATAGAAATTAATATAAAATTCATCATGACTCCGATTGATAAACCGATTTCACCAATGTGCACAGAAACCATTTCTGCACCTTTTAAAGTCAAGATATTTTTTCTGAATCCGAATTCAGTGATTTCCAAAAATGTTCATCCCTATGTCATTTTAGGAAATTCCACTCCCTTTAGTTAAGAAGTCCAACTTCTCTTTCATTAAATTTAACTCTTTAAATTTAACTATCTCAACGGGGTTTAGTAATCCATTACTTGTGTGACCCTCAATGGTTCAGGGATACAGCTAGCCGTGGGCTCACAAATCCTTGTGACTCGGAACAACGATTTCCGACTTACCCAACGAATCATGGTAAGAGCGTCTAGCAACATCGCCCCATGATTCCCTAGGTATCACTGATAGTGCCTGCAAGTACCAGTAAGTTTTGGTTAGCGTACAGTACTGTCCCTTCATCCATATATCCCGATCGAATCAACAACCATTGGTGCATCGAGAGTTGTTCGAGATTCGATAACTATGCAATGCATCTTGAAGATCAAATAGTGACATCGCATGTGCTACTAGGAAACCGAGTAACCTAAAACACATCATGTACTCTGGCCAGAGATTTGTCACACTAATATCTCCTCAGATCGCATAGGATATCCACACTCGCAAGTATGTGGTGAATCCTTGACAACAAAGCATCGACTCTTATATGTGTCATAACTGTACCCAATCCCGACACCTGATGACCCCATTAGAGTCGGTAAATGAGTCAAAGTACAGTACTAGCATATAGAGTCTCAATGATGTTTCAAGTAGTAAGGACTAATGGTGTACAACCAAAACCGCGGACTTATCCACTCAAATAATAATAACCACTTGGAAAGTCCGAATAGGGTAGTTCGATCATTCATCATATGAATATCCATTTGCATGCTTTGAACATCTTCATGTCCATTACCAATGAAACGTGGTACTTGGAATCACAAATGCTAGTCTCAATCTCGAGCGATCCTTATCCTTATTAGCGGACGGCTCAATTGACTAGGAACTATTTAGAATATACAGTGACTATAAGATGTGTATCATAATAGTGATCTCTCTTTATTCACTATCTCATCTTACATACACTATAGTATATTCAAGGTCTTTATCAAAACAACAATAGTATATCACAATATAACAATATGAAGAAAGACAAAAAAAATGCCATTAATGAATGTAAATTATATTAAACAAAGATTGTTTATACATAGAGTCATAAAAGCCCTTAGCCACAAGTTGGCTAACCGGGCACCCACTCTTTCAGCAAGTTTGGAGGAGAGCTCTACGCGCCCTACCCAAGGAGTGGGATGCCAAGAGAACGGCCATCATTGAATCCAACAAAGGCGACACCGCATCCTATGATCTTAATCAACTTCATGGGACCCTTAAAACGCATGAGTTAGAAGTATCTACAAGGAAAGAATCAAAGAGGGAGGATGAAAAGACCAAGGAAAAGGGGATTGCCTTATCCACCCAAGTCGAAGGAGAAGATGATGATGATATGGCACTCTTCGCAAGAAAGTTCAAAAGATTTATGCGAGGAAACAACTTCAAAAAGAAGACGGACAAGGAAGTAACATGCTATAACTGTCAACAACAAGGCCACTATGCAAATGAGTGTCCTCTCAAGAAAAAGATTGACAAGGGAAAAAAGAAAGCACTCATAGCCACTTGGAGCGATAGCGATGATGACGAGGAGGAAGCTAACATCTGCCTCATGGCTAAGAGTGATGACATCGTTTCTGACGACGATGACGAGGTACCTTCCTATGATGAATTACTATATGAATATAAACATATGTTTGATATGGCTAAATCACTTAGAAAGGAAAATAGAAACCTCAAAAATGAATTAGAAACTAAGGAGCATGACCTAAGATTAAAGGATGACATAGCTCACTTACAAAAATCATTTGATAAATTCAATGTTAGTAGTAATAAATTGAATAATTTACTAAGCATGCAAAAATGTAGCCTTGATAAAGGTGGAATAGGGTATGGTAAGAAATCTATAGACTTTGCTAGCCTTATTGCTAAAGCAAAAATGAGATCACTCCCTACATGCTCTTACTGCTGTAAAATAGGTCATGCTAGACATAAATGTAGATATTTGAAATATCAATATGATCAAAAGAGCTATATGAAATGGAGGCCTAAGAGTACTTAACAACTCATCAGTCGGCATTATGAGATCGTGATCTAAGGGAGTTCATCATAGACCGGTTTAAACTGCCTTGACTTGCGACTGGTCTTCCTGATGATCGCTGCTCTGTCTAAGAAAATAGGTTTTAAAGAGGCCATAGCCCTACCTACTACTGGGAGCACCCTTGGAAAATGGCAATGATGTCGCTATAAGAGACTGAACTCTTAGAAATCTACTTTGTATTTCTCTTTTCTAACACTGTGGACCCAAAAGAACTAAAGGGTACCAAAATCAATTCTTGCAGGGAAATAAGAAAAATGTTCTCCCTAGCATATGGTATCTAGACAGTGGATGTTCTAGACATATGATGGGGAACAAGGAGCTACTCCAATCCGTCAAACCAAAGGAGAAGGGAACTGTCACCTTTGGAGACAACGACAAAGGAGTTATTGAAGGAATCGGCTCAATAGGTATTTCTAAATCCTGCTTGATTGATGATTTACTCCTAGTGAAAGGACTTAAGCATAACCTACTAAGCATAAGTCAATTGTGCGATAGAGGTTATGAAGTCAAATTAACTCCCCAACACTGCACTATATCACTCACATCTGACAAATCCATAAATTTCAAAGGATATAGAAGTGAAAATGTTTACAAGGTTTCTTTAAATAATTTATCTTTGAAAAATATTAAAAGTCTTGTATCCTTGAATGTTGATGACAACATTCTTTGGCATAGAAGAATAGGTCATGTTGGTCCTAGTACCATAGAAAAACTTTTTTAACTTGATTTAGTTGTTGGTATGCCAAAACTCAATTTGAAATTAGATTCCGTTTGTGATGCGTGTCAACTTGGCAAACACACAAATGAATCTTTTAAAAGCAAAAATTTTGTATCTACTTCTATGCCCCTTGAAATTCTTCACCTAGATCTATGTGGTCCCTCGAGGAACGCTAGCCTAGGAGGGAAGCTTTATGCATTTGTCATTGTGGATGATTTCTTACGTTTCACGTGGACATTGTTTTTAGCCCACAAAAATGATGTCTTTGATTATTTTAAAACTTTTGTCAAATGTGTGGAGAATGAAAAAAATTTTCAATAAAATAGATCCGTAGTGACAACGGAACTGAATTTCAAAATGAGAGTTTTATAAATTTTTGTGAAGAGAAAGGCATCGGTCACAAATTTTCTTGTTCTAGGACTCCTCAACAAAACGGGGTCGTTGAGAGGAAAAATAAGACACTTGTGGAGATTGCGAGGACCATGATATGTGAGCATTCTCTACCAAAATATTTTTGGGCTGAAGCATTGAACACAGCCTGTTACATTATCAATCGTGTATCAATAAGGCCAATTCTCAAGAAAACTTCATATGAATTATGGAGAGGGAGAAAGCCTAACATTTCATAATTTCGGGCTTTTGGATCAAAATGCTACATTCATAATAATGGTAAGGACAACCTTGGCAAATTTAATGCCAAATCCAACAAAGGTATTTTTCTTGGGTATTCTACTACGAGTAAGGCTTTTAGAGTATTTAATAAACTCACTTTACTTGTTGAAGAATCAATGCATGTTGTATTTGATGAATCTATGTCTATAGTTCCTCGCACTAACAATGATGATGTAGAATTACTCGAAGAAGAGATGGCTTCATCAAGCTTAAATGATATAGATGTTTCTGTTGAGGAAACACCACTTCCGAAGGATTGGATGCTTCACAAAGATCATCCTATGGATCTTATCATTGGTAGTCCTTCGAAGGGAGTAACCACTCGCTCTTCACTTAATAATATTTGCAATCATCTTGCTTTTGTTTTGCATGTTGAACCTAAGTGCATTGATGATGCTTTATTAGATGATTCTTGGATTATTGCTATGCAAGATGAATTAAATGAATTCAAGCGCAATGATGTTTGGTGTCTTGTTCCTAGGCCGCATAATAGATCTATTATTGGTACTAAATGGGTCTTTAGGAATAAACTTGATGAGCATGGTACTATCACTAGAAATAAAGCTAGGCTAGTAGCGAAAATATATAGTCAAGAAGAAGGCATTGATTATGATAAGACATATGCTCCTGTTTTCCGACTTGAATCTATTCGCATTTTGCTTGCTTTTGCCTGCTCTAGAAATTTCAATTTATTTCAAATGGATGTTAAGAGTGCATTCTTGAATGGTGAATTAAAAGAGGAAGTTACATTAAACAACCTGATGGCTTTGTTGATGCTTTATTGCATGATCATGTGTATAGATTAAACAAAGCTTTGTATGATTTAAAACAAGCTCCTAGAACTTGGTATAAAAAACTATCAACTTTCCTTCTCTCAAATGGTTTTTCGAGAGGAAAAATTGACATTAATTTATTTACCAAAAATGTCAAAGATGATTTATTGATTGTGCAAATTTATGTTGATGACATAATTTTTTGTTCTACTAACGAAACTCTCTGTCAAGATTTCTCCAAACTTATGCAGGAACACTTTGAGATGAGCATGATGGGGGAACTTAAATATTTCCTCGGATTGCAAATCAAACAGTGCAAAGATGGATTCTTTGTGAACCAAAGCAAATACATCAAGGAGATTCTAAAGAAGTTTGGGATGGAGAACACAAAATCATCATCTACACCAATGAGCACAGCAATCAGACTCGACAAGGATGAAAATGGTAACGCATTTTCAAATAACTTTCAAATACTCCAAATCTCGGCTTGTGGTATTCGAAAAATTATTTCTTTGATTTAAAAGCGTATTGTGATGCCGAATTTGGTGGATATAAGGTGGACATGAAAAGCACTAGTGGAACTTGCTTCTTTCTAGGAAACTGTTTAGTTTCTTGGTTTTCAAAGAAACAAAACTGTGTTGCGTTGTCAACGACCGAAGCCGAATATATGGTTGCCGTTAGTTGTTGTGCGCAAATTCTTTGGATGAAGCATAAATTGCTCGACTATGGTGTATCTTTTTCAAAAATCCCTATTTTCTGTGACAACACTAGCGCCATATGTCTTAAAAAAAATCCGATTCAACATTCGCGCACCAAACATATTGACATTCGTCATCATTTTATTCGTGATCACATCGAATGAAATGAAGTTGAACTTCAATATGTTGACACTAAAAATCAAATTGCCGATATTTTTACAAAACCACTAGATGAAAATACTTTTATTCGTTTGCGTGGTGAACTTGGCATGATTGAGTTGTAATCACTTGTGGACATAAATAAATTAAATGTCATATTAAGGGGGAGCTTAATATTAAATTCGAACAATTTAATGTTGGATAATACAAATTAATTGTATTTATTCAAAGTTATAAAGCTCACATTTAATGTGAAATTTATGTGTTGCATTTTAGAAATCATATTTCAATTCTCATGTTTTTGCATTTACTTTTCCAGTCTTTTTTATTATCACAAAAAGGGAGAGAATTAGTTTGGTTAAATACTTTAACTAAGGGGGAGAGTTAGTTTGGTTAAATGCATGGAGAATAAAATTGGTTATTTGATAAACAAACTCTTATTAACTAATTTTTTTAATTTAGGGGGAGTTTTGTTCATACAATTATATTGTGCAAATTTAAATTGTTTATTTATTTCTTCTATTTAACCAAGTTTTGTGATTATCAAAAAGGGGAAGATTGTTACGCCTTAAACGCATACAAATCTCGTGTTATGAGATTAATGTTTTTAATGCATTAACAAGTTTCATAATATTATTTTTTGATGATTACAAAACTCGATTAATTGTTACTAACTATTTAAAGTGAGATTTTGCAGATTAGATTTATTGACAAATAAATTCTTGAAAGCTATTTTGAAGCTATAAATGTATTTAGGAAGTCTCATATTGCTCATATAATGGACACAATGTTACGTGGATGATATGGAACATTGTTATGAGGATATGAAGAAAAGGACAAGAAGAAGCCAAATTATGGAGCAGCAATTTCCGAAACTTACTGGGAATTTTCTATGCATTAAAATCCGATCTTCACCTGTCATAATCCATATGAGAAAGTTTTAAATCTTCTGTCCAAATTTGAGAGCAATCCAACGGCTATATTTAGAGATATGATTTTTTCAAATACGCCCCGCACAGTACCTACTTCTGCAAGGAGCAAAAAGATGCAGAAGCAATTTCAGAAATTACTGAAACCTTTTGATTCGATAGAATCCGATCTCCACCGGTCATAGTCAATATCATGATGTTTTCAAACCTACATCAACATTTCATATCAATCCAACGGCTATATATGGAGTTATGATTTTTCCACAAACGTTGTGCAGTACCTATTTCTGCAAAACATGAAGCGAACCATGAAGATTCAACTTCGGAAAATAACTGGGAATGATTGAAAGATTCAAATCAAATCTCCACCAATCAGATTTAGTTTTAGGATGTTATACAACTTCTGCCCAAATTTCAAATCAATCCATCGGATGGATTGGGAGATATGAATTTTTCAAATGTGTCATGCGTAACAAGAAGCGAAAACATGATGAAGCGATTTTCGAAAATTACTGGAAATGTTTGACTTGTTCAAATCAAATATCCACGGTGCAGAATAAATATTGAGATGTTTTAAAGCTTCAGGAAAAATTTCAGCTCCATCCAACGGTTCGATTGTGAGATATGATTTTTCCACAAAATCCGCTCAGTGCTGGGTGAAAGCAGGCAGCGGAGCCGAACACTTTTTTGCCTACTCCTTGACTTTCCAACACACGCTCCATGCACTCAAATCAGATTCAAATCCTTGCCAAGTATAAATAGAGGCTTTCCAAGGTCATTTGTAGACATCCCAACTCATCTCTTCTCTCCTTTGCAAGCAATCTTCTCTCTATCAAAGTGTTTGTGTGATATATTCAAATATTTGAGAGTGTTTGTAAAAATAGTTTGTGAGTTGGTTGTGCTATTGTTGTAAACACTTGAGTTTGAAGCCAAGTGTGTTGTGCTATCGTTGTAAACACTTGAGTGTGAAGCCATGTGTGTTGTGTTGAAGCTATCCTTGGAGCCCTTAAGGCCAAGTGTTCGAGTTGTATCGATGCGGTGATCGTGTTGAGTTGTACGGCTATCCTTGGAGCCATCAAGACCAAGACGTTGAAGTGCTAGTGGATCTTTGGTTAATCGATCTTAACCAAGAAGGGGAGACGTAGACGATTTATCGTCGAACTTCCATAAACATATTCTATCTCATTTATCGCTTTATTTATTTTACGCATATATTTACCGCATTTATTTTTTATTTCTTTAAGTCTTCCGCTTGCGTATTTGTATAATCGCTTTAAATTGCTAAAGTTGCTAATAGAACCTAAATTCACACCCATTAGGTTCTAACAAACCCACCTCCACCCCTTGTACTAACTATCACTTATTTAATCACACTCATTATTCCACATTCTACCCTTTCTCTACACCAAAACAAAAACCTCAACCTATTCTCCGTCATTAAAAAAATGTAATTTTAATATAGTTTAAGGGTAATTTTGTTTAAAAGTACAAATATTCTCTATTTATCCCACAATCAAAAATCATACCAAACACAATACTATTTTATCACTTTATATTACATTTCTATATCAATCATTCTCTTTATCATTTATGTACTAATCATTCAATAATCTCATCTTCCAAACCAAACGTAGCCTAAAGTATACTAACTTGTAGTTTAATTTTCCAATTGTAGTGATTTTGTTTTCTTGCTATCAGAATAATGACATGACATCAAACATGTGAGCAATACTCTAGCGACACACATTGCATGATGATTGTGATATAGCAAAATAGGTTGATGGAATATATACCGAGTATGTATACCTGCGTATGAATATACATGCCAAACTGAACCGCTATTGACCTCATAATAATGATGCATATTGCTGCAAGGAATGGATCTCTTTTCCATCCAATAAAAGGTAACTGCATCATGTAAATCCCCAAAAAAAGGATAAATAAAATAAAATAAATATGTGGGTAATTAATTAATTGTGTACTTATACTATTTATTTTTTAAAAAAAAAATTTGTTATAGTTAAACTAAACAGAAATATTTACTCTAAATTTATTTCAATCATATTGTTATTACAAAATAATTTGAGGCAAGTCTCATTATCACAATTGAGACTTTAATTTGCATGCATTTGGGGGTGGGGGTGGGGGTGTTGAATGATAATACTAATCCAAAGATTTAAATCATGATAAAAATTGGGATTTTATTTTCATAAATAATATAAATAAGAAGACAAGAGATTCAAGATTTAAAATCATGATGAAATTAAATTATTGGAAAATTGCAGAGTTGGGTTTTTATGTTTGTCTTGTTGCGATTTTGGTCCTCTAAATTATCAAATTTCAGTTTAGCTCGCTCTTTATTTATCTATGTTTTGACAGTGTTGAAAAATAAAATATCCAGGTTTTGGTGTTTGTCAAACTAATTCGATGGAAGTCAACAAAGCAGGAAACGCAGACTGGTTCAAGCCAAACCATGAAAGACAAGAAGAAGAATCAGAGAAGTAAACTGATGGTTTAGAGCTAAACTGAGTTGACAGTTGACCCAAACTAAAGATACATCGAAGGGTCAGGATTTAGTCTTCAAGAGAAAAATAACGCTTTATTAAAGAAAGCGTTAAAACGAGCTCAAAAAAAAAAGGGATAAACTGATCACATGAAGACGTGCTAAACTGATGACAGAATGAGCTACCAAACTGATCAATCTCAAACATCTTACTCATCGCATCAGTTTACCACCAAAACCCGAAGTGAATAAGTTTTCCTGTACAAAGCTGACAACGCAAAGTTACAGAGAGAAAGCCAGTGTACTATTATCAGAGAATGTTGAAGAAAAGACAAGACAATGGCAAAAGATTTGAATTCAAAATAAAACCGTTTGAAAGCCTATAAATACAAGATCAGAAAGAGAGACGTGCATGACGTGCATGACGTGCATGATAACAAGGAAATATTCAGTGTGTAACACAATCGAGCACAACAATTGTAAACACTCTCAAGAACATCGAGGATTGTGGTAATCAATTGATAAAGCACAAGCATAAAGACTTAATTGGTCAAGTGTAGGATCAATCAATGCTAAGCTCTATCGAGTTGTACATTCTGTAATAGATCAGTTGAGAGTTCTGTGAAAACACTAGCGTTGTGATAAGAAACAATCGAGGGCTGTGTTTTTGTTTCTAGGAGTTCTGAGATAGGCTGTGTGTGTAAGTCCTAGTCTTGGATTGGGTTTTTACAAATTGCTCGTAACTATCAAAGTCTTCTAGAGTTAGTCATTCCGAGGAGGAAGAAGGGATAACGTAGGAGTGATTGAAATCTCCGAATATCCATAAACAATTCGTGTGTTACTTAACTTTCAGTTTACCAATTCCACACACTCACGAAACTGCTTGACCATTTGAACCCTATTCTAATCTGTTGATTGGAATTTTCCGCACATAATTTGTTTGTTAATCAACATAGACACACGAGAAATAAAGAGCTCAGTTGACTAACCTCAACTGAACTCAACTTGTAAAAACTTGTTGGGTAAACTGTTATAGTGGCACGTTGGCAATCAGTCCAAAAGTGAACCCGCCCCCCCCCCCCCCTTCAAAAAAAAACAATCCTAACTAGTGGAATTAGAGAGAGATTTCTTTCTCGTTTGTGAACGCATTCAAATGGCTACATTTGGGGATCTCACCAAAAGCTTCTGGAAAACAACCATGGAAATATGTACTTCCAAAACCATAGAAACTTGTTCTACAGCCAAGAGCATTTGGCAGCAAATAATCAAGATAGGCGAAGATGAGATAAAAGCTGATGAGAGCATGAGTGAATTGATTGACACTATTACTGAACCCTGCAACTCAGAAAAACTTGCAAACTTTGAAAATGAAAAAAAAATGTCTTATGGCTCATAGTGAGCAGATTTCTCTCCAGGAGAAGGTGTCGCGCCCCGAAACCGGGGTTGGTCGACATCGGCGTTGTTTTCAAATAACATTCAAAAACAACAAGCCTCATAGTACAGACTTTAACCAAAAACCAGGATATTATTTCATGACAAATTTGTTCTTACATCCCATAAAGAAAATCATAAACCAAATACATCAGCGAAAGCTTAAAACTTATCATCATAGGAACAAAGAAACTCAAATAATAGTAGCACTTCTAAATTTCTCCTTTTTCACCAGTCCAATATTAGCTATGCTCTTCATCTTCAAGTTCCTCATCATTTTTATCTGGGGAGGGAAGTAAGGGGTGAGTATTTTGGGAAACACTCAGCAAGTGGGGGTCGATCTTACACTCAAATATCGAATATATATATATATATATATATATATATATATATATACATGATACAAATTCAAAGGAGTCATGTTTCGGTGCATGTCGCAATAGAATTCAAGACAAGGAACAATCAGAGTTTGCAACAAGGCAGCAGAATATCTCATAACTGAAGCATGTACTTAGACTTAGCACTGTTATTCATCTTGTTAATCATGGATGCTGATCAGTCCCTAATTGTTATTTTTCTAAGGGGACGAGGCCTTAAATGGTTATTATAACCCACCGCATCAGGGCCTTATATCATATCATGTTTTTGGAATTTCCTTACCATTTCTTAAGTTGAATTCTAATAGTGCATAACAAGAAATCGTGCAGAACGAAACATGAAACAAAATCAAAGGACATAAACGAGTAATGTACGATCGAGTTTTCGAAATCAAGAACATCATTATTTTAAAACATATATATTAGCCCACTTACCTCGATCTCATATTCATATAGTGAAAATTAACATGGACCATCCTCGATCAAAAAATTAAGAGCTATATATCCAAGAATTCTCAAATGTCAACAATTGCATAATTGAGTCTTTCTATGGAAATCGATCTCTACGCTTTCGATATTCACCACTACCGTTCTAATAGCAAATGGAAATTCGTGTAGTGAAACCGGCAAAAATACCTTCTTGCCGCTAGGATCATTTAGAAAGAATAAATGTATAGTAAATTTAAAGGGAAGAATATATGAAGTGGCGGTAGAAAGATTTTGTTGTCAACTAAAGATACAAGTTGGCAACAACAAATTAGAAATTCTTGGTGGAGGATGAATTTTTGGATTAGGTAATGAGAATGGAGATTTATATACACAAGACAAGGGACATGAAATGTTAACAAATTAATTAGAAAAGTTATTATCATATTGATAGTAATTTATGAAAAGGAGTTACAATAATAATAACTCTATATTAAATACACACAAAAAACGTTAATCTTACTAAAGCAAATGAGTATACAGTTTTGAGGAAAAATATAATTTAATGGACAAAACGTGGGTAGTAAATTGAGAGGATAAAACATGGGTTAGTGGGTAGGAATTTGATAGGGTCATGGTGGTTTATGACAAATAGTAATTAGGGTGTAATGGTTGATTTAAAGACTAGTCAATAATTTTTAACACGTGACAAATAAACTATCTATATTGATAATTTGGACACAAAAATAGATTTTATATATATTTTCCCAATAGATAATATAATTTTTCTTGTAATTTAGAAGGTAGTGTATTTTATAAATTTAAAGTTTTCACTTTCGTTTTAGTGCAAGGATAATATTTTAGACACTACCAATTAGATAAGAGATTAATTAATTATGATGGTTGAATGAATTTATAAAATCGGTTAAAATTTTAAACACTAATAAGTATTCCACATTAAAATGACAATTAAGATAAATCATTATTTTTAACATAAGACTAGTGAATAAAAATAATAAGTTTTCTTTACATAACTCTATTTTAAAAGTCTTACTATATGTATAAGACGAGAACTGAAATTTAGGAAGAAACTAAAATTAAAAATCTTAATTTTATTTCACTAATAGATAAAATAATTTACAAAGATATTTTTATTTATTGTATCGTAAATTTAGTTACGTGTATTACAGAAGGAACAAGATTCTGATCTGCAAAGTACAAGTATGCAAATATTTGATTTTGACTTTGAAAGATTCACACGAGAAGAGTGAGCTGAAGCACTGCATAATTTGACAAATGAGTATCAAAGACTTTTCTTAGCACTTGAAGAAGTCAAAGCTAAGAAAAGTAATCTTTTGGATTGCTCAACCAAACCCGATTGAGAAATGTCAGTTGAGAAGATCAACCTAGAAGAAGAAATTGCAAAACTTATAACAAAAAATGAAGAGTTACAAGTTGAAAGTCAACAATTGAAATCATAGAATCTAAGGATGACTGAGCTAATTCAAACTTGGAATAAGTCATCAATGCCGTTAAATGAGCTACAAGAGTCACAGAAGCCTAATGGAGACAAAACTGATCTAGGGTTCAGTGACATAAACTGCAAGTCTGATATGGTTGAAAATCAATCTAGACTGGAGATGAGCAAAGGAAAGTATATTCATTTCATCTAGTTCAGTTTAGAAGATACACAAAGAGAACTGATTCGACAGAGTGAGAAAACTGTTAGAGAATGCAACAATGTTAAAAAATTCGGAGTTGGATATATGTCGTAGAACTCTCATAAGCAAGGCTGCGAATCAAGTCAAACTGAGCACATCTCGACAAAAGAACGTCGCAACTACAATACCTACCAATGGCAAGATACAAAGTGGAACAGAAGAACTCATTACAAGGGCAAGTTAAAAAATCGCACTAACCTTCCAGCACACTCACGGACACGTCACTCTCGGTCAAATGCACATTACTCATTTCACAAGCACACAACGCACAAATCGCAAACTTTGTGGGATCCATCTAAAAATCGATTAGTTAAAGTGATTCTGGTATGGATTCTTAAAGGTCTAATCACTTGAGTACCCACGAAAAATGGGTACCATAGTCGAGTTTGATTTTGTGTTTGCAGGAATAAAATACACATGATCAGTTTAGCACATATCAGCTAAACTGACAGTTTAACTCAGACAATAGAAAAAGGTCCAGAAGAGCTCAACTAATTTGATCAACTGATCAATTATCAACTCAAAATAAAAGTCTCGAAGTGAGGGGGAACATCAATTGCGATAGCCCAACTAATAAAAACATCACCTGAATCTCTCAAACAGACTAAGCCATCTCTTTTCAAAACTCTTTCTTATTTATTTCTTGTGTTTTATTCTGATTAAATGTTTGATTAAAGATTTAAACCAAGTTCTTGATTAGGACAATTTTTTTTTGCATTTTATCTTATTATTTCGTCGTGTTAATGCTCATTAGTATTTAAGAAAAATAATAAAACACTAAGTACAGTATATAAAGGAAGCAAAACTATTGAGCAAAATTCATACATAAATCTTTACAATTCAACCCTTTCCATTTCAATTTCTCATACGACAGTTGATTCCCAAAATCCCATGGTTGAATACAACTCCTGAGTTGCGAGCTCGTGATACGCAGAGGAAGTAGTAATCCTTCTTATTATTTGAAGCCTCTTCAAAGACTTCAACAGTAGAACGTTTTCATCGCTGAAGACATTATCATACTTGGATTCACCAAGTATTTTCTTATATTTCTCCAGTCTTTTATCCTCATAACGAGGAAGGGGAAGAGGAATCTCTTGAAGAGCTTTGATCTTTGCCTCTAAAACATTGATCTTATCTTCAACACCATCTTCATAAAACTTCATCCATGCTTCTGTATCCATCTTCACTTTCCGAGAGAATTTGAAAAATGAGAATATAATCGTTCTCTTTATAGTCAGTCTAACTGAATACAAAGAGGCGTGCCTTAATATTATTAGGGAATGCGAAGAGTTGACACGCATCTCAATAAATATTCTTATTAATATTCATTAGATTTTCTTCATGATTAGATAACCTGTGCTTACGTCATCAGATATCAGAGGGGGAACGTCAGTTGATTTTTTTAAAATTAAAAAAAAAAAGAAAGGAGAAAGGATGATAAATAGTCAAAAAATCACCCCTCTTCAGCAATGCTTATTTCTCTCTGAATCGCATCTATCCATAGATTAATAAAGATGCCTAGATCACCATCTGAAAATCTTTGATATCGCTGATAAGTAGTAATCTTTCGCAAAGCCCTCGATTCCTTTTTGAGACATATAAGATGTATACTATTAGGACTGAACACATCTTCAGCTCTAGATGTACAAAGCTACCTCATATACTTTTCTAGTTGATAATTTCTTTCCCTAGGGTAAGTAGGTAAAACTACCCGCAGGAGATTTATTCTAGCTCTCAGTAGCTGAACTTTTGTTGTAACTTCATCTTCAAAAATGCGTTTTAGGACCTCCATTTCTGTCTGTCTAAGATAATTAGAAATGCTCACTATAAATAATGATGAGAACATTTGTTAGTACTCACGTCACGTTTATTATTTAATGAACATGCAAGGTATCTATAAAAGCAATAAAGACAGCAGCTAATCCAAGAAAGAAGTTGCTATAGGAAGAAAAAAATTCATTGAAGTATTGACATAAGATATGAGATCAACTGATCCAATAACAGTACATCAAAATAGAAATATCGTACTACTCTGAGGAAAAAGGGTAACAACAGCATTATCAAGAAACATCAAAGTGTGTCTGCATCAGAAAATTGCTGCAGAAGAACGAATAATAAAAGTATAATTAAAGGACGATAATTGATATTTCACATAAAAGAGCCAAACAACAAGTGACATCAGAAGTTATAAGCATGGGAAAAGAGTACATGGTACAGAAGAAAGTATTGGAACTTGCAAAGATTATAATGGTGACAACATAAGACAATCAGATACATCCAAATTCAAGGGATACCATGGAAGCAACTGTACTGAAACTGATAATGTGCACCACAACTAAATTGATCACCCAAAATCAGTTTATCAATTTAAACTGAAGATCACAAAACTACTCCAGCATTTTTTTTCCATGGATTAGCATCAGCAACATCTAAACACCAAAGAATTATAAGAAAAATATGAAACATCAACATTATAACTTCTAAAGAAATGGCATCTGGATTTACGGAAGAATGATGAGCAATTACCTAAAATTTGACAAAGCACCAAAAAAGGGGAAATTGTTGAAAAATGAAATATCCAGGTTTCGGTGTTTGTCAAACTAATTTGATGGAAGTCAACAAAGCAGGAAACGCAAACTGTTTCAAGCCAAACCATGCAAGACAACAAGAAGAATTAGAAAATTAAGTAAACTGATGGTTTAGAGCTAAACTGAGTTGACCGTTGACCCAAACTAAAGATACATCGAAGGGCGAGGATTTAGTCTTCAAGAGAAAAAGAACGCTTTATTAAAGAAAATGTTAAAACGAGTCTCCAAAGAAAGGGCCAAACTGATCAGATGAAGACATGTGCTAAAATGATGACAGACTGAGCTACTAAAGTGATCAATCACAAACACCTTACTCATCGCATCAATTTATCACCACAACCTGAAGTGGACAAGGTTTCCCGTACAAAGCTGACAACGCAAAGTTATAGAGGGAAAGCCAGCGTACTATTGTCAGAGAATGTTGAAGAAAAGACAACGACAACGACAAAAGATTTGAATCCAAAATAGAACCATTAGAGAAAGTCTATAAATACAAGATCAGAAAGAGAGACACGCACGACGTTCATGATAACAAGGAAATATTCAGTGTGTAACACAATCGAGCACAACAATTGTAAACACTCTCAAGAACATCGAGGATTGTGGTAATCAACTGATAAAGCACAAGCGTAAAGACTTAATTGATCAAGTGTAGGATCAATCTGTGTTAAGCTCTATCGAGTTGTACACTCTGTAATAGATCAGTTGAGAGTTTTGTGAAAACACTATCGTTGTTATAAGAAACAGTCGAGGGTTGTGTTCTTGTTTTTAGGAGTTCTGGGATAGGTTATGTGTGTATGTCCTAGTCTTGGATCGAGCTTTTACAAATTGCTTGTAACTGTCAAAGTTTTCTAGAGTGAATCCTTCCGAGGAGGAAGAATGGGTGACGTAGGAGTGATTGATTAAATCTCCGAACATCCATAAACATTCTGTGTGTTACTTAACTTTCAGTTTACCTGTTCCACACACTCATGAAACTGCTTGACCATTTGAATCCTGTTCTAATCTGTTGATTGACATTTTAGTGGGAGATGAAGATTTGAAGATGGAGGTGGGCCCAGCAGACAATAAAGACAGAAGAAATGTAAATTGGAAGCACAATGTAATAGGATTGCATTGCATACTGCATATTACCTAGGATTGGACTAAGACTCGTGATTGGCAACCACGGGTCGATTAGAAATGGAATCGATCATCCTAAATAATATGTGATATTATTGTTGTATGCATGTTTTAGACAAAATTGTGTGAATCCGGCAAACATACAAAATTTTAAAAATGATGAGACACATTTTCAAAATTAAAATTCCTCATTTTAAATATGATTTAAAATTGATATCAAGATAAATAAAGGAAATTTAAATTTGTTTAAATGTTCCTACCTTCCATCAACAATCAATGTATGAGATGCTACCCGCGGATACGGTCCGGCTCATATTATTGGGGGGGCCCGTTCGTCGGAAAGCTGTACATTGGATCGACACATGTTGTAAGTTGGGTGGAACTCCCATGGGATCGGCTCATATTATTGGGGGATCCACATGGCGACCGTCCATCACAACTTAATATTGATGGGTCATCTTGACATGTCACAATAAACTGCATCATATTATTGGGCCCTTATTGGACATGAGGTAAAAACGTGGAGGTTGTTTTGGAAGCAATTGGGCTCTACCTTTTGAAAATTATGGTTGGCTGATATTATTCGGGACCATAATTTGACAATTGGACTCCATGTTCTCACTAAGGAAAACAGTTTCCCGTTTTCACTAGAGGGTAGTGAAATCGTTAAAATAGTGGGAATGAGATTCATAAAATAAATTTTGCCTATTTTATGTCTTAGTAAATTAATTAAACAATCATCGATAATTGTCTGTTTCATCTCAGTAATCCACATGTTTCTATTCTCCAACAAAACAAACTTATTGGCGCAAACAATACAAAATGATTCCATAAGTTAAGATTGTCCTAAGTTCGGAAAAGATTTTCTAAGTGTTAGAAAAGGCTTCTCCGAAAAACAGCCCCGGCTGATGTAACTACCGAAAGGTTGGCCGAACTAGAGAAATGGTTGGACCATGATCTCAAGGCCAAATGTTACATGCAAAATTGGACAAGTCTAAACAAGTTTGCCATCACTGCAAGAAACCCGGTCATTGGAAACGTAACTGCAAGGAATACCTCGAGCAGTTGCGAACTGCAAAGGGTATGTTTTACATTGAAATAAATGTTTTTCTTAATACTACTTCTTGGGTATTGGATACCAGATGTAGATCTCATATTTGCAATGAGTTGCAAATGATGACAAGAAGTAATAAGCTTAGAATGGGTGAGACCCAGCTGAGGCTCGGAAATGGTTCCAGAGTTGAAGCTAAAGCTGTGGGAGATATTTATTTAATTTTGCAGAACGGTTTTAAGTTACTTTTAAGAGATGTTTTATTTGTTCCGAATTTGATTAAAAACATTATTTCTGTTTCTATGCTTGATAGAGATGGTTATTCTTGCAATTTTGTGAATGGGATTTGCAATATTTACAAGAATGAATGTTTGATTGGAAATGGACAACTTGAAAATGATCTATATAACTTAAAACTAAAAGACGTTCCAATAAATTATGTTGATAAACCGGCAACAACAAACAAAAGGAAAATCGATAGCCAAAACCCGGCAAACCTTTGGCATGCTAGGCTAGGTCATATTTCCTCAAGGAGGATGAACAAGCTAGTGGGAGAGGGCATGTTTGATATGTCTGATATTAACTCTCTACCTACTTGTGAATCCTGCCTGAAAGGAAAAATGACTAAATCTCCTTTTAAGGGGAAACCTGAGCGTAGTCAAAATCTGTTGGATTTGATCCATACAGATGTTTGTGGTCCATTTAGAGTTGGTACTCAATATGGCCACACCTACTTCATTACCTTTACTGATGATTATTCTAGGTATGGGTATTTATATTTAATGAAATATAAGTCTGAAACATTTGAAAAGTTCAAAGAATTCAAGGCTGAAGTAGAAAACAAGCTAGGTAAAAGTATTAAAGCACTTCGATCGGATCGAGGTGGAGAATACTTAAGTACCGAGTTTTTGGACTATCTAAAAGAGAATGGGATTCTCTCTCAGTGGACTCCTCCTATGACACCATAGCTGAATGGTATATCGGAGCGTCGTAATCGAACTTTGTTGGACATGGTTCGATCCATGATGAGCTTCACTGAGCTTCCACCTTCGTTTTGGGGCTATGCGCTTGAAACGGCGGTATTGTTGTTGAACAACGTCCACACCAAAGCAGTGGACAAAACACCATACGAGTTATGGAATGGCAAAGCTCCTAAGTATTCGTACTTGAGGATTTGGGGATGTCCTGCTTACGTGAAGCAGACAGTGGGAGATAAGTTGGATAGTCGATCCACCTTATGTTATTTTGTAGGGTATCCGAAGAATTCAATCGGATATTATTTCTATCATCCTGCTGAAACAAAGGTGTTTGTTTCAAGGAATGCCACCTTCTTGGAGAAGGAGTTCTTATTGGATAAGAAAGGCGAGATGATGGAACTCGAAGAAATTCGAGAAGAACCCGAAATACAAAATAATGATCCTACACTTCAGGAACCATTGATAGACACGCCTATACCTAGAAGATCCGAGAGGACTTCTAGACCTCCTATTCGATATGGTCTTCTTCTTGAAGGGGATCAAGATGAACCCGATGTTGGATGTGATCCAAGAAACTTCAAGGAAGCAATTTCTGATGCGGATTCAAATTTATGGCTTGAAGCTATGCAGTCGGAAATAGATTCGATGCATACAAACCAAGTTTGGTCTTTAGTAGATCCTCCCGATGGAATTGTTCCAATAGGGTGTAAATGGATCTACAAGAGAAAGCTTGGGCCTGATGGTAAGGTATTGACCTACAAGGCGCGATTGGTGGCGAAAGGTTATACTCAAAGACAAGGAGTTGACTATGATGAAACCTTTTCACCAGTTGCAATGCTCAAGTCCATAAGAATCCTTATTACCATAGCTGCTTGGTATGACTATTAGATATGACAAATGGATGTGAAGACTGCTTTTCTTAATGGAGACATTAAGGAAGAAATCTATATGAAGCAGCCTGAGGGTTACACATCCATGGGAAGCGAGCATAAGGTATGCAAGCTTCAGAGATCAATTTATGGTCTAAAACAAGCATCAAGAAGTTGGAACCAGAAATTTGATGAAACAATAAAGGATTTTGGTTTCATCAAGAACCCGGAGGAACCATGCGTGTACAAGAAAGTAGTTAAGGATGCTGTGACATTCTTAGTACTTTATGTTGATGACATCCTACTCATTGGGAATGACGTAGGGATGTTGCAGTCAACAAAGATATGGTTATCAGGTAGATTCTCGATGAAGGATTTGGGTGAGGCATCCTATATTCTAGGGATACAGATCTATAGAGATAGATCTAATAGAATGATAGGACTCACTCAATCAACCTACATCGACACCATATTGAAACGGTTTTCAATGGATGGGTCCAAGAGAGGACATCTACCCATGTGTCATGGAGTTTCTCTATCCAAGTCTATGTGTCCCAAGACTGATGAAGAGATAGAGAAAATGACACATGTACCATATGCGTCAGCCATAGGTAGTATCATGTATGGGATGATATCTACCAGACCGGATGTAGCATTTGCTCTGAGTGTCACGAGCAGATATCAAGCTAATCCCGGTCAAATGCATTGGAAAGCCGTGAAGGACATTCTTAAGTACTTACGAAGGACTAAGAATATGTTCATGGTATATGGAGGAAGAGAACTAAAATTGGAAGGCTATACCGACTCTAGCTTCCAAAGTGATGTGGATGACTCGAAGTCAACCTCTGGATTTGTGTTCATGCTCAATGGCGGTGCTGTCTCTTGGAAGAGTTCCAAGCAGGACACCACAGCGGATTCCACCACTGAGGCAGAATACATTGCAGCATCAGCTGCTGCTAAAGAGGCCGTTTGGATGAGGAATTTCTTCCAAGAGTTGGGCGTCATTCCTGAAGTTGTTGGTCCAGTCCCGGTGTACTGTGACAACACGGGTGCCGTTGCTCAGGCAAAGGAACCAAGGTCTCATCAAAGATCCAAATACGTACTGAGGAAATACCACATCATCCGGGAGATTGTGGAAAGAGGAGACACCACTGTCGAAAGAGTGGCCTATGCAGACAATATCGCTGATCCACTTACTAAGCCCTTGCCAGGACCATTATTTGACAAACATCGCGAAGCAATGGGTCTACGTAGTATGACTAGTTGGCTTTAGGGCAAGTGGGAGATTGAAAGAGTGGGTGCCCGGTGAGCCAACTTGTGGCTAAGGGCTTTGATGACTCTTTGTATAAACAATCTTTTGTTTAATATAATTTACACATTTATTAATGGCAATGACTTTATCTTTCTTCATATTGTTATATTGTGATATACTATTGTTGTTTTGATAAAGACCTTGAATATACTATAGTGTATGTAAGATGTGGTAGCACATAGGGATGGCTATAATGAAACACATCTTATAGTCACTGTATATTCTAAACTGTTCCTAGTCGATTGAGCCGTCCGATAATAAGGATAAGGATCGCTCGAGTTTGAGACTAGCATTTGCGATGCAGAGTACCATGTTTCATTGGTAAGGAACATAGAGATGTTCGAAGCATGCAAATGGATATTCATATGATGAATGATCGAACTACCCTATCCGGACTTTCCAAGTGGTTATCACTTATCGAGTGGATAAAGTCCGCGGTTTTGGTTGTACACCATTAGTCCTTACTACTTGAAACATCATTGAGACTCTATATGCTAGTACTGTGCTTTGACTCGTTTACCGACTCTATTGGGATCATCAGGTGTTGGGATTGGGTACGGTTACAACACATATAGGAGTCGATACTTTGTTGTCAAGGATTCATCACATACTTGCGAGTGTGGATATCCTATGCGATCTGAGGAGATATTAGTGTGACGAATCTCTGGCCAGAGTACATGATGTGTTTTAAGAAATGGTTTCTTAGTAACACATGCGATGTCACTATTTGATCTTCAAGATGTATTGCATAGTTATCGAATCTCGAACGACTCTCGATATACCAATGGTTGTTGATTCGATCGGGATATATGGATGAAGGGACCGTACTGTACGCTAACCAAAATCTATTGGTTCTTGCAGGCACTATCAGTGATACCTAGGGAATCATGGGGCGATGTTGCTAGACGCTCTTACCATGATTCGATGGGCAAGTCGGAAATTGTTGTTCCGAGTCACAAGGAGTTGTGAGCCCACGGCTAGCTGTATCCCTGAACCATTGAGGGTCACACAGAGTAATGGATTTTTAATCCCCGTTGAGATAGTTAAATTTAAAGAGTTAAATTTAATGAACAAAGAAGTTGGACTTCTTAATTATGAGTAGAGGAGTAAGATTTCCTAAAATGACATAGGGATGGGCATTTTTGGAAATCACTGAATTCGGATTCAGAAAAATTTATCTTGACTTTAAAAGGTGCAGAAATGGTTTCTGTGCACATTGGTGAAATCGGTTTATCAATCGGAGTCATGATGAATTTTATATTAATTTCTGAACATGCGGGCTTTGCTTGTCGGGCTTGAATTTATGACTAATGGGCCCTAAGATGTTAGTGGCCTACATTATAAATAAGTTATTGCAGTACAGAAATTACACACAACAGGTCACAAAATTTTCGAAAAACCCTAGTCTTTTTCCTCTGAAGTGGTCGCCCCTTTTTCCCCCTCTACTCGGTAAAATCCAGTTTGTGAATTTTGAATTACAGTCTGGTTTAACGGATCAAATTCGTTAATCTCTTCGTAGAAACTTCTGATAGAATTTCTAGTGCAATCTATCAGAGGGATTAAATATCCGTTCGTGGACCTGATTGAAGAACAGTTCGTCCATCAGTTCCAGGGATATACAACAAGAGCAGAGCAATCTGTTGGTGTTCATAATCTCGCTTCGAGATTGGAGGTAAAAATTTATAATTGTTATTTAATTTTTACACACACAATTTAATCGTAAAAGTTTTGATACCCATTATGGAATCGTTCCATATAAAATTTTTAAACTTTCGCTGCACCGGGTATCAATTCTGATTGATCTGATCGCCGCGTTCTCCAACAGCACCCTCACGAGTTTTTATACTCGTGCAAAATTATTTACTTCTGTTTTATTTATGCTTTAAATTTCCGCTGCACTGTGTTATCTTTGGTGTTACAACACGAAGTACAACACAACCTATTTTACATAAAAACCACCTACACCATTTTTTCACGTGGCATCAGAGCCATCACTTGAATTTACTAAGTGAGTTCCTGGTTTGTGTTACAGGTTAGTTATGAATACTCCGTACACAAGTGCAATTCGTCCACTTATTTTGGATGGAACAAATTACGACCCTTGGAAATTGAAGATGAGCATATACATTCAATTCATTGAGTCCAGGGCCTGGCAACGTGTTCTTGATGGTTGGACACCACCTATGAGAGATGATGATGTACTCGGACCAAATCCAAGAGCACAATGGACAGCCGATGAAAATACTGCGTCTATTTATAATGCAAAAGCTCTTAATGCTATGTTCACTTCTGTTGATATGAATATGTTTAATCTAATTGGTATTTGTACTTGTGCAAGGAAAGCTTGGGAGAAACTTCAAACCCATTGTAAAGGCTCGGCAAGTGTCAAGAAGACAAGGATGCGTCTCCTAACTTCAAAATTTGAGAAATTGAGAATGGAGGAATCAGAGACCATCATGGAATATAATGGAAGATTGAAGAGCCTTGAAAATGAAGCATCAGTTCTTGGTGATCCTATTTCGAACAAGAGACTTGTGTCCAAAGTGCTTCGTTCTGTCCCCAAAAGATTTCACACCAAAGTTTGTGCTATAGATGAATCCAAAGATACATCTATAATGGGTTTGGATGAGTTGATAAGTTCTCTTCGCACATATGAGATGGAGATGGAAGCCGAAGATGATACTAAAGTTAAGTCTATTTCCTTTCAAGTATCTAATGATGTTTACAATGATTTTTCTGAAGTTCAACAGGAAGTAAAGGAATCTGATCTTGAAGAAAATTCTATTTACTTGCTTTCGAAGAAATTCACTGATTATCTCAAGGTAATGAAAGAAAAGAAGGATGTGAAAAGTGCACAACATTCAAAATTTCCTAGACTGCCTACTTTAAAGAAGCTTCAAAAACCTGCTACTACTCGAGGACATCGTCAATGTTATGAAGGTATGATTCAGTCCTCAATTAAAGGTTTTGATAATGTTCAATGCAGAGAATGTAAGGGATATGGACACTATGCATATGAGTGTGCCAATCGCCTTCGAAAAGGTATGAATGTTTCTTTGAGTGATGATGATTCTGAAGGAGAACAGGAAAAGGCTGAACAGGCAGATCTTATATCTTTTACTGCCTTTCTGGAAAGTAAGAAAAAATTTCAGATTAATCCACTCGGTGTTGGCTCCGGTGTTGCAACACCTGGACGCAACACAGTTCAAAAATCTGTTTGTTTTGTTGCTTCTAACCTTGATAATTCTAGTGATCACGAAGAACATATAGATGACGCTTACACTCTGGAAGGTATACAGAAACTATATGAGGAGTTGTACTGTGATTGGATCAAGAGGAATCAGTTGAACACAACTCTCTCTAAAGAGAATACTGAATTTAAAGCTGCTATGGCTAGACTGGAGGTTCTCATGAGCAAGAAAGATCTGGAATTAGGGTTGCTGAATTTAGAACTTGAAAAAGCAAATGCAACTTTTGCCAGATTTAATTTGAGTTCGAACAAACTTGATAATCTTTTGACTATGGGTAAGGATGACAAGTTTGGACTTGGTTTTAAAGAAAGTGTTTATGAAACTGGTGAATCTTCCAAAACACCAGTGTTTGTGAAAGAAGGTAGTGATTCCTTGAACCATCCTTCAACTGCTTCTAAAGGTAAGAAACTTATTGTTGAGAAGAATATTTCTATCCCAAAGCCAAAACAATGGAAGCGTCCTTTTGTATGTCATTATTGTCTCAAACCTGGTCATATCAGGCTTTTTTGTCGTAAGCTTAAGAATGACTATATTTTGTGGGAATCTAAGCAGGTGTTGCCTCTCATGTTGCACAACACCAAGAGCAACACTGGCAGAAAAGGACACACTGTGAATAAAGTTTGGGTACAAAAGTCTGATGTTAAAAGTTTTGTTATTTATACTTCCTTTAAAGCTAACACTGCAGGTAATTTGTACTTTGATAGTGGAAGATCTCGGCATATGACATGATTGAAAGATCACCTCACGGACTACATTGAACAAAATGGTGGTAGAGTGACCTATGGAGGTGGTGCAAAAGGAAGAATTGTTGGCAAAGGAACACTCAATGTGGAAGGGTTTCCAAAGCTTCATAATGTGTTGCACGTTGAAGGACTTAATGCGAATTTAATTTCAATTAGTCAACTGTGTGATGATGACTTACATATGAAGTTTGATAAGAATACTTGTGAAGTTTTTTATAATGCTAATCATTGTGTTGTGACAGGTACAAGATCAGTTGACAACTGCTATCAACTGGGTGAGGAATTGGCATGTAGACAATCAAAGGTTGATGAGTTTAGTCTATGGCACCAAAAGCTTGGACATGTGAATTTAAAGACTTTAAAGAATTTGAGTAAGTTTGAAGCTGTCAGAGGTCTTCCAAATCTAAAGTCTGGTGTTTCATATGTTTGCGGTGCATGCCAAAAAGGTAAGCAAACCCGTGTTTCGCACCCCGTGTTACAACACTGTGGGACAACACGGTGTCTTGAACTTTTGCATATGAATTTGATGGGTCCTATGGAAGTCGAAAGTTATGGAGGTAAAAAGTACTCTTTGGTATGTGTTGATGATTTTTCTCGTTTTACATGGGTGAGATTTCTTAGAGAAAAATCAGACACTTTTGATGTTTTTAAAAAGTTGTTTACCAAGATTACTAACCTACATACTTTGACAGTAGCAAGGATCAGAACTGATCATGGAAAGGAATTTGAGAACTCATCTTTTTCTTCTTTGTGTGATAAGAAGGGCATTTCACAAGAGTTCTCTGCTCCAAAAACTCCTCAACAGAACGGAATTGCCGAAAGGAAGAATAGGACGTTGCAGGAGATGGCTAGGGTGATGATGAGCTCAAACAATATCTCCAAGAGATTTCGGGCAAAAGCATTGAACACAGCTTGCCATATTTCCAATCGTGTTTATTTGAGAAGTGGTTCTTCAATGACTTTCTATGAAATCCTCGTAGGAAAGATGCCAAATCTCAATTATTTTCATATTTTTGGCTGTGTATTCTATGCTTTAAATGATAGAAATCACCTAGCAAAATTTGATTCCAAGAGTGATAAGTGTTTGTTCTTTGGTTATTCTACTATTAGTCGTGCATATAGGATGTATAACCTTAGGATCAGAACAATTATGGAATCTATTAATGTTGTGTTTGATGATGGTGCAGATCTCAAAGGAAAAACTGCTGAAGATGATATTGAAGGCTTGCTGGAAATTTCTCTTGAAGAACACAGTGTTGTCCCGGATTTTACAACACCAAACACAACACTGGTTCCTCCAGAAACTGTTCATGAAGAAAATTCCCAAAATAATGAGGAAACTGAGGTCATTACTGAAAAAGACATTCCAAGCAAGATACAAAAGAATCATCCATCATCACAAATTATTGGAGATGTTCATAGAACAAGGCAAACCCGAGCTACAGACAAAGTTGACTACCGCAAGATGTTTGGGTTAGTATGCATGAGTTCCGTGTACTCACAGGTAATGCATTCTTGTTTTGTCTCCAATATTGAACCTAAGAATGTCAATGATGCTTTGAATGATGAATTTTGGGTAAATGCCATGAATGAGGAACTTGAGCAATTTGTCTGAAATGTTGTATGGTTTTTAGTTCCACCTCCTGATCATGGTAATGTCATTGGTACAAAATTGATTTTCAAAAATAAAATCGATGAATTAGGAAACATCATTAGGAAGAAAGCAATATTGGTTGCTCAAGGGTATATTGAGTCAGTCCGACTATTGCTAGCTATTGCATGTCATATGGATATAAAACTTTACCAAATGGATGTGAAGAGTGCGTTTTTTAATGGTATTTTAAATGGAAAAGTGTATGTTAAGCAACCCAAAGGTTTTGAAGATCCACACCACTTGAATCATGTTTACAAGTTGAAGAAATAACTTTATGGCTTGAAGAAAGCTCCATGAGCTTGGTATGGTAGGTTGACCGAGTATTTGCTCGAAATTGGCTTCAAACGAGGTGAGGTTGATAAAACTCTTTTTATTCAAAAGACCAAAGGTGATATTCTTATTTGTCAAGTTTATGTGGATGACATTATCTTTGGTGCTTCTTCTCAAAAGTATGTTGATAGTTTTGTTGAATGCATGTCTTCTACTTTTGAAATGAGTATGGTAGGAGAGTTAACTTACTTTCTTGGATTGCAAGTTAAGCAATCAAGTGATGGTATATTTCTGTGTCAAAGTAAGTATGCAAAGAATTTGGCGAAAAAGTTTTGCAAAGAGAATGTTAAGAACATGAAAACTCCAATGGGCTCGAGTGAAAAATTGGGAAAAGACAGTGTTGCGGCTGGTATTGACAACACCATGTATCGCAGCATGATATGGAATCTTTTGTATTTGACTGCTAGTCGTCCTGATATCATGTTCAGTGTGTGTTTATGTGCTAGATATCAATCTGATCCAAAAGTAACCCATTTAAAATCTGTTATGAGAATTTTGAAATATGTTTCGGGTACATTGGATTTGAGATTGTGGTATACGAGGGAAACTAACACTAACCTTGTAGGTTTTAGTGATGCTGATTGGGCTGGTGATGTTAATGATAGAAAGAGAACTACAGGTGAGTGTTTTTATCTTGGCAATAATTTGGTTTCATGGTATAGTCGTAAGAAAAATTGTGTGTCATTTTCGACTACTGAATCTGAATATGTGGCAGCCGGAAGTTGTTGTTCACAACTTCTTTGGATGAACCAAATTATTGAAGATTATGGTTTTAAGAGTGAACCCCCCATTGTGTACTGTGATAATTCGAGTGCTATTGATATATCAAAGAATCCAGTTCAACACTCATGCACAAAATACATTGACATTCGTCATCACTTTATTCGAGATTTGGTAGAGAAAGGTATGCTTCGAATGAAGTTTGTTGGAACCAATAACCAATTGGCAGACATTTTTACTAAAACATTATATTTTGAGAGGTTCTCAACCCTTCGGAGGTCTCTCAGCATGTGTGCATTATAATCCTTTGCATGTGTTGTCTTCGGTGTTACAACACCACCTACAACACTGTTGTTTTTTTTCTTTTTTCTTGTCATACATTTTTAGGTTTTAGACATTCTGCACTCACTCTGTTATGTGTAGTGTTTAAATCTCTGTTACATTGATTCAATTGATGCCAAGTTTTTCTGCAAAATTTTTAAAGCACACTGACCCTTTTGCTTTTTAACTCTGACTAAACCACTAAGTAGTTGAGGGATGTACGTGTATTCCATTTCTTTGTTCCATGTGAAATGTGGTTTCGCAAATTCAGTGTTCAATTTTTTTATAAAGTTTATTGACCAATGTCATAAATACAAACTTTGTCAAAGATCGAAAGAAAATGGAAAAAGCTACCTAATTGTGTCCAATGAAGACTGTTCTTTTAGCATGCAGGCTACCACTTCTGAAATTTTTCTGAAAATCAAGGGTTACCAAGTGTGCAAGTTTCAAATACTTTTGAAAAACTTTGGTGTTGTTGATGATGTTGTCAACACGAGAAACAACACTATACTTGTAAACATATCATATGCTTGTAATTGCATTTTTAATTTTTGTTAAACTATGTTTAAGAATAAAATAGGTCATGCATATGCATTTTTTGCTAGTAGGGTTCTGTTTTTTGGAAATGTTCTAAATAGACAAATTTCTTTGAATTCCCCTATTTACTGAAAATTGAATTTTTGTGAATGATTTTTTTGTTTCAGTGGAGTTAAGCTGATGTGGAGTTAATCATGGAAACATTGGGCTGAAATATGTATCTTGGATTATTGCCTTATTTATGGGATGTTATCTCTTAATTTTTGATTTTTGGCCGTTTTGAAAAAGTTACCGTTGGTAACCTGTTGAGATAAGGAGATCAGGGTAATTATGAGGTTGTTAGGAAAATTTTACCGTTTGTGATAGGATTCCTTTATATATTTGTTTTCTTCGTTATCGGGCATTATCATCTTCTCAAAATTCTCTAATCCCGATTGTTTTTTCTGTAAACCCTACCTCTATCTCACTCTCAAATTATTTTTTCAATGGCAGGCTTTGATCTTCAAGATATCATAAGCGAGATAGGTCATGTTAATCCCGATGTTGCCGCCAGTGTTGCAACATCGGAGAATCCATTATCCGCTCCTTCTCTGTCGATTGTTCCAGTTCCCATGGAACCCGAACCTCTTGCTGTTATCATGCCCGGCGAACCTGGGAACGCCATTGATCTAAAAAATCCGCCGGATGTTTCTGTCCTGAACCGAGCTCATCACACTCCATCGATGACTCGTCGATCGAAGAGGCAAGCTGAGTATAACCCTGATTTTACCCATTCCAAGAGATTTTACAAGGGTCCTCGTATCTCCATGGCCGAAGAGGATCGTAGCTCGGGTGATGACTCAGAGGATGCTAATTACGAGTTTGCTGCTAAAAAAAAACCCTCATCCGCCTATGCATCTGCCTTCGCTCCAACTGCTGAAACTGTTTTTGAGAGCAATGATTCGAGTTCTTTTGATGAGGTTCCTCCTCCCACTCAAACCAAGAAAGCAGATAGTGAATCATCCACTCCTACAGAGACTCATTTTTCTGATGAAGATGCCACATTGGCAAAAATTTTGGAAAGCCTTAAGCAAGGTAAGGCTACTTCGCCTGTTCCTCCCTCTGCTCATCTCTCCATTGATGAGCCTGATACTGAGATGATGGAGGAATTTGCTGAGGGCAAAGCACATCGAGATACTGATAATTCATCCTCTTCCTCGTCTGCCTATTCTGATGTTGAGTCTTCTGATAAAAGTACTGATATAGAAGGTGAAGAAGACTCTGATGAGGTTTCCAGCATGGATGCTGATGAAGAGCCTCTCGAGACAGAGGATGTTTCTACTGCTGATGCCAGTGTTGTTGTTGGTGTTGTCAACACCACCGAAAACACTGTTGATGAGGAATATGACACAGAATCTTCTTATTCCCTCATGTTTTATTCTGGAGAAGCTGCTGCTGTTTGGCCTCTCTTCATTCATAGAGGACTGCTGGATGAGAGAAACATTGATGTGAGCTCCTATGATAGATACAATCTCATTGATTTTCTTAAGCTTCACAAGCTCTACATCTACTGTCATTGCTGTTGTGCCATATTGCAAGAAGGCAATTCTGGAATTTTATGCAAATCTCACTGCCCCGATTGGAGATCCAGAATCTGCCAAGTATGGACTTGTTTATCTTCGAGGAAGATCGTTTGAGTTTACTCCGTCAGTGATTAATGCCCTATACTCTACTCCGGATTTTGAAGATGGTGTTCATCCTGATATCAATACAGTGATATTAGTTTTTACTGGTGGATTGGCCACATGTTTCTCCGATCACTTCTCGGCGGCCAATCTCACTTCATTTTACTCTGCTTTGCACAAGATTTCTGTGCGTAATTGGACGCCCTCATCCAACTCCAATGTGATCACAAGACCACAGGCATTCATTCTACATTCCATAGGCACAGGAAGTGCTTTTAATTTTGGAAGGATGATATTCTGGACAGTGATGTCGTTTGCTGATGGAGGTTTGAAATCCACCAAACTACATTTTCCCTCCTTGATTTATGGTCTTTTGGAATCACATGGTTTCATTCAAAATATCACTGAAAAACTCTTTGAACTCCTTGATGAGTTGAAGATCGCAGCTGCACTTCTAAAAAGAAATAGGAAGATTGACCTTCCTTGGAGTGAAGTTAGTCACAATGTTGCTGTTGATACTGCTGATGTTGCACCCGGTGTTGCCCACACGGGTGACAACACTGAAGAAACATTGCCTCTATCTACTCCTTTGGAATTCATCACTGCCACTATTCAGCTCCTGATGACACGTGCTAAGGAGAAGATTGCTCAAGCACAGGAAGATATTGTCTTCTACAGCATGGTCTTGGCTGATTGTTAACGACAACTTGACATTTCTGGCCAAAAAGGGGGAGATAGTGCACAAGCTGATGAAGCTGGTCCATCTGGGACTAAAAATGATGATGAGGAAGCTACTGATCAAGAGGGCTCACATAGTGATAGCGATCAGTTTTAGTTTTTGCTTCTTTCCCTAATTTTTGCTTCGTTGTTTAGCTTAATCCTTTTGGTTAATATAACTATTTTTGTTTGCTCTAGTTATGTGCTTATTGATCTAATATATTCTAAGTAGGCTAACACCTTATAACCATCTTATGCTCTGTTATATGAATTATAGAATCCCTAAGTTATGGATCGTGTTATCCTTGGTGTTGCCAACACGAGGGACAACACTTCAGGGGAAGACTTACAATTCAGGGGGAGAAGGATTTTTAAACTCAAGGGGAGTTTAGGTTTATTCCTACTTGTGTGATGTTTTGTCCATAAAGCAAATAGAGGAAGATTGAAAGGAATTTTATTCCTTGAAATTTCGGCCCTTATTATTTGAAATTATTTGATTTTTCTTTTTAGACAAATTAAAATCATTGGCAAATATCTTGTGTATATTTCGAATATCTTAAGAAATATATTTGTCATGATCAATTATATCTTGATAGGGACTCTATCTAAGGAAACCTTCAAGACTTGAATTTCAATCTATAAAAAAAGTGTTTCACGCACTAGAAAGACATGGCTTCAAACGTACAATCCGCTGCTCAATCTCTGAAGAATTCTTGTTGAAGAATTTGAAGAATCTGAAGCAAGGTTTTGCAACCTTAGTTGTTGCTTGTCCCCGTGTTGCCGTTCGTGTTGAAGACATCAGAGACAACACTGTGGGAATTATGTTGTTGAAGATATTTTGTGTTTCTTCAATTCAGGCTACGGGAGTTGCATCTATTGTTTTTACTCTGATTTATTTAGGATGCAAGTTTGATTTCTCAACTTGTTGAAAAATTTAGGATTTAATGATTTTTCGTAAAATCACTAGGATTATTTGTAAGACTGATCTTACGTTTACTAGTGATATTTAGCCCTAAGGCACCCGCACGAGTTTTTATACTCGTGCAAAATTATTTACTTGTGTTTTATTTACGCTTTAAATTTTCGCTGCACTGTGTTGTCTTTGGTGTTACAACACGAAGTACAACACTTCCTATTTTACATAACAACCCATGTACACCGTTTTTTTCATATATATAGATATCACAAAGACACTTGGACTGTTTATCCGCACTTTTCAACTAGTCTAAATTGCTTTTGAGAATAACGGAAATAGTCTTGATAATTAACATTATTAAGACTGCTAGCGAAAGTTTTTGAAAAATTATAATTGTGTATTCACCTACTCTCTATACATATACTCGATCCTAACATTTGTTTATGTCTTTGATGGATTTAATGTAGGACCAGAAGGGCAACACCCTACAAAATATTTATGAACAATGCTAGAAGTACAACAAAAATATCATATATCGATATTTACATAAATTATATCGTCATATTTTGATACTATATCTTGAAATTTGTATTGAATTATCATGAGATTTTGATAAATGAACTATTGTGTTGGATTTTTTGTGTTGCAATAATTAATTTTTCTACAAATATTATTATACTTGTAGCATATATAACCCAATTTTTAAAACCCTATTATTATGTATACATGTTAAATTTTTTTAGTATATATATTAATGTTTGGCATCCAAAAAACAAATATGCTGGTGGTTGAGTCTTTTTAATTTTTTGCACTTAACTCATGTTCGATTCTGTCTTAGAATTTTTATTTAAACTGAATGAAATGCGAGAATTTATTTATTATTAACATTAGGTATTTAATTAATTTTTTTAAATATATATTGTATTATGGTTACTGAAAGTTAAATAAAAAATATATAATAATTAATTTTGTATGGGTCTGCGGTTCCAAACATAAATCATGGATCCGTTCCTTAGTTTCCCAATGTTTCAATTACATTTGAAAAAAAAAACGAATTTTTGAAATGTTGGGGTTATTGTACCGAAAAAATATAAAATTTTCGGTATACCGATTATTTCGGTACGGTTACGATGCCAAATTTCTCGATCGATACGATAACGGTATGCAATCTAAAAATTTCAGTATATGTCAAAATGTCGAAACAAAATATAAATTAAAATATATTATATTTTTAAACAATAAATTATAAAAATTTAAAAATATAAAGTTTTTTCGATATAAAACATTATATATCATAACCGTACCGAAAACTCAGTATACGGTAAAATTTCGATATAAGAGGTATGCATTATATGTATAAAAAAATTTGGTATATCGAAATTTTCGGTATAATATTGATATAAAATTTTATTATATCATAATTTCGATACGACATATGATATACTTATTCGGGGTTTAGTACATGCCGCCCGCAGGGCACTACCCTGCGGGTAACGTGTAACCCCATGATTGGTCAAATTAGCGGGTTTCATGTAGGGTCCATTGATTTTAACCAATCATGTGTCGCCACGTCACCCGCAGAACACTACCCTGCGGGTAGCATCGACTCAACCCTTATTCGGTTGGAGGAAAATTTGAATTAATAAACAAAGCCCATTAACAACTTGTCACATCATTATTAAAAATTTTACGTCTCAAAAACTTGTTTTATTTTTAATTTGATATTAATGATTGCAATGAGCTGAAGGTCACATGGGCTTCAAAAAATCGACTGATTGATTGAATTTTAAAATTAAACTACAGAATGACAATTGAATTGTCCAATGAATTTTAATGTTATTTTTTGTCACAAGAATTTTTAATGTTATTTTTTGTTAAAATTATTTAAAACTTCAATGATATGCTAGAAAATAATGAAATCTCAACTACCTACATGTTCACACCAAATGGAAATGGAAAATTATGGATGTACTTTTTAGGTTACATTTATACTTACAATTTGCATAATAAATTAATTAAGGTACGTTTGAATCCAATAAGTATATCTATTTTATTTTATTGTCTATTACCCTCCAAAAAGAAAAATGTCATACTAATTAAAGTGTATACATCTAGTATGAATCATGAAAAATTACCATAATAAATGAGAAATTTCAAGCATATGGATTCGATTAAAGTAACTCAACTTGCAACTTTCAGATATCTTGTTATTCTTTGCACATGTTAGACAACAACCGATTAATTTACAATGACGCGGGTACTATTAATTAATTAGATCATTTGACACATTATGATATAAAATTTTAGAAATGATCCATGCACTATTAATTAAATACTCAAACCATTCAACGCAAAATGAATAGAACAATATTCGAAAAATTGCAAAAATGATCATACAAGTTGTTTATTTTGCGTTTCGTGTCCTGTAAATTGTCGAAGTTTGCTCGTAGTGACATAAGTTTGTTTTATTATTTTTAACTTTCGGCCCTGAAATGCTAGAAGCGCATGTGGTATTCATTACTCCAATTAAAAATGACTGATCAATGAAAGAAAGAAAAAAACACAAACGAATGAATGACCAATTTGTTAAATTAAGATAAAACTTTGCCGGTTTTATAAATAACAAGACCAAAAGCGAAAATAGGCCATCTCATAGGAAGCTGAAATTGCTAATTTTGCCAACGAGAGAATATATATATAGGTAGATGAGATCCTAACATATAAGTAATACACAAATCATGCATCCAAAGGTTCGTATTTTTACACATAAGCGTAATTAATTATATATTATTGACGTGGCAAATCATGAAACATTAGATCTATCATTGAGATATTACTCATATGGTAGTTTGAAATCTACCATATATTAAGAGCTAGCTTCAATCTCATAAGGTAAACAAAAAGGTGATGATCCACAAGTACGATATAATATTAATTAATAATATAAGAAGAACATGTTAACCACCCATGCACATCTGTCGACTTTGATATCATTTGGAAGCCTATATATATATATAGGCTTGTGAACATTTACACCACGAATCAATTAAAATTAAAAGCTTCCCTCACATTTCAACTAAAACATTATGGCAGCCCTCAATAATTTCCATCTTCTAATTGTATCTCTAATTTTTTTAGTATCATTCGCTAATGTCCACACTAGCCAAGCTGGATCACGTAAACTGTTACAAAATCTGCCCACGTTACCTGCTTGGACTACAGGAGTTACAAGGGAGAATTCACTACCATTAGTGAGTACATTAGGAGATCTGCCCACATTACCTGCTGGGACTACACTACCAGTAGAAAATACATTAGGAGATCTGTCCACGTTACCTACTGGGACTACAGGGGTGAATACACTACCAGAAAAGACTACAGGGGGAAATCTGCCATAATTACCTAAATGCATGTTTTACGGGTGTACTGTTTCTTGTATCCGTTGCTTTAATTTTATTGTTTTTGTTTACTTCTTATTCATAATGTGTGTCATTGACACACATGTTGCAAAATTATTTCATGTTTAATAAATGCAAATTATTGTGCATGTTCAAGAAAATTTATCCAGGGTCATGCACTCACGTAGATTTAAGTAATAACTTTTAAATAAAATTAAAAAAAAAAGCTATTTTCAATGAAAATATTTTCATTTATAAGAGCAAACTACAAAGTATTTTGTAATTTTGTGTTTCAGTTTTCTTTATTAAATGCAAAATACTTTTAGTTTCTCTAAAAAAATAGTTACTAAATAGTGAAACTCATTTCAGTTTTTATTTTTAAAGAAATCCACACTTCAAAACCATACAAATTTAATATAATATCATTAAATTATAGTTTCTTTTGTATATATATTGAAAAATATAAGATGATATTTACGCTCTATTTTTACTTTTTGTCATTACAAATCTAACACTTCAGTTCATATCTAGAAGAAAATTGTCTTTAAACATACACATAAATGTCTTTATATGAAATATTTAGTGACATTAAATTTTTCGTGTTGCTTACAATTAATAAATATCATCTATTCTGATATCATCTTAGCCTTCGTGACAATTTGTTGTGTCACTGCTAGATATCATAGCTGACATAGTGACATTAGTAGTGCCTCGAATCAAATATACAAAGGCAATCCAAAATGTCACGAAAACTTCATTTTAAGGAAATTTTTTAATGTCTTTTTATGATCATAATAAGGACAAATTTAAATGCCACTTAAATAGTGTCTTGGTTTTACATTTTTAATAACAATAGAATTTGTCACTAATGGTAGTTTACAAGGTCAATTAAAAATGCATTGTTAACTAATCTATGATGACAATTATAAATGTTTCTCATACTAATTTTTAATATAAAAACATCAAAAAATGTGATTATGAAATGTGTCATACAATTTCCAGATTTCACCACATCACAATTCATGCACATAACAAGTAAATTTAAAACAAAAATAAAAATTTCAAAATAAAAATAGAAACACTAACACTTGATTGTCGTAATTATCATCTCTTTTACATATATCAATCGAGTCAGTGTTATGAAGGTAACAGTACTACTACTACAAAACTTTTACTTTAAAAAATGACTACACACGAACAGTGTACCAAAAATATTTAGGTAGTTGTAAGATATACTTGCACATTTTGTTGTGTAGAGTTTGTGTTGTTCACGGTGTTACAACACCAAAGACAACATGCAGCAAAAAATAATAATATAAAAATAACAAGTAACTTAAATAAGACCATAAATAATTATGCACAAGTAACTAATATTTGTGCGGGTGTTTTAGGGCCAAATAATCACTAGAAAAGAGTATAATAGTCTTACAAATCAATACTAGTGATTTTAAGAAAAACAGTAATTGCATCCTAACTATCAGACTAATAAATAAATCAGATGCAACTATGCCTAAATTTGAAGAACAGCAAAATCGTCAATCAACACTATGCACTAAGTGTTGTCTCCAATGTCTTCAACACCAACAGCAACACGGGAAAAGCAGCAACGAACGGCGGCGAAAACCTTCTTCAGTAATTCTTGAATTCTCAAACGTGATTTTTCTCTGAATGTGCGGCGAATTCTCTTCTGAATTTTTTAGTTTATTTGTGCGCATGAATTCTTTTATAGATAGGAGTGCAAGCTTAGAAAGAATTCTTCGTAGAGTCCTACATAAATAAGAAAATAAGACTTTGTTAGGAATAAGACTCTTTTAAATATATCTTAATAATATATAATAACCATGATACACATAATTTTCTTATCAAGATAATATTTAGTCTAGGTAAATATCTATCTATAGATTTTCGATAATAGCATAGAATATTTAAACCTGTCATATCATATCTTTATCTAGAAGACAAAATTCAAATATGCAATCTTTTTAAACTTAGGTAAGAATTATCAAGGAATTAATATTTTTTTTAATCTCTCCATTTTGCCTTTCTGGACAAAACATCACAAACAATTTCAAACATAAACTCCCTCTGAGTTTAACATACTTCTCCCCCTGAATAAGTAAGTCTCCCCCTGAACAATAACACTGGGATTCTATTATTCCTGTATTAGATCATAAGTTGGATAGAGGAGTTAGCCTAGTCAGAGCATATTTATATAATTAGAGCACGCAACTACATTAAAACAAAAATAGATATATTAATCAAAAAATAAGATGTAAGATGAGATAAGGAAATAAAATTGGGGGTGGCACTAATCAATTTAAAATTGATCACTATCAGTTCCTGTCTGTGAAAATTGCTCGCAAACGTACGAGTGTCAAGTTTTAATATAGTGAATAATTCAGATATCGATCCCACAGGGAGTAAAATAAAAATAATTAGTGCTTGTAATTAAAATAGTCCAAACTTTATCTAGAAAATCAAAATCTCGGAATTATGCAGAAAAATAAAATAATCAGATGATTTAAAAGCACGCACACAACTTTCAAATAAATATCAATCAGAGAAAAATGGTCTAGAGGTATAGATTTCACCAGGTTTCAACAACAATCAATCCTAATTAATTAATCTTCATGAATTTCAGTCAATTAATAGCCAAGAATACTTAAGTTTATTATTTCCCTCTCTCGAGCAACAAATAATTTTTATCAACTACAATTAAATTCCAATATCCCTATTAAGAATTTATCGCAGTGATCTATCACAAAACAATGTTCTTTTTAAAAGCTCTGTTAAAATTATACACTCTCCCGAGCTGTATAAATAATTAACAGTGTATTTTCTAATGTCCAATTCAAAATCCCTTCTCCCGAGCAATGATTTCAAATAAATATAACAAATCAATTATTGATCAGATAATTGAAAAGACAATCAATTCTAGAAAAAAACAATTAATCTAGAAACAAAACTTAATTCAGTAAAATCAAAAATTCATGAAAGTGTCTACACCAGGTTCCATCCGACCTCTAGACTCTAAACAATTAGTTCATAATAAAATTCTGAATAAAACAAAACATCATAAATCCAAACATATTCAGAATAAAATCAAAGTAAGAAACAAATCCGTCGTCGACGCCGTGTCCGGTCTATCGAACTCCTTCTTCGTTCTTCAAGTTAAAGCACAAAATCCTCTAGAAATCTTCACACGATCAAACCCTGATTCTCTGATCTATGCGTAATGTGTGTGGCGGCTCTCCCCTTTACAAGTCTGATTCAATTCCTTTTTATATCGTTCAGCAAAAGCCACAAAATCAAGCCCAAGAATTAATTGCCCGAGATAATTAAAACTTTCCAAACAGCAACGGTGCGGGCGCGCCTTAGTTTCGTTTTTAATCTTCAGAAAAGTAGCGTGATAGCTCTTCTCTCAACGCTAAAGTTTAGCGCTAACAAAGGCCCATTTACAAAAGCCCATTATCAATTCTTCTTTTACTCTGTTCGTTCCTTTCTTTTCTTTCTTCTCTAATTCCTCTTTTCTTTTTATTCTTCCAACTTTCTTTTCACCATTCTCTCTTAAATCTTCATTTTCTTCTCTTTTCCAAATAAAATCAATAAATTCCTACAACCACAAAAACAACAAAACACCCACGTAAATCTGCTTGAAACAAACATTTAACAATCAAAATCATATATAAATTAAGTGTATAAATTACACTTATCAAATACCCCAAAACTTAGACTTTTGCTAGTCCCGAGCAAAACTATTCAAAACAATAAATTCTAAAAACTCAATCTCTAAAACCAACAAGAATAGTCAAGAAATATTATGGAGCAATGGCCTCAGCAATGATTTCAAAGAATTTTCAAATCCAATCATATGACACCCAACTAACACTTGAAATTTTCAGCCAATAATAAAATAACCGCATAAACTCACAATCTCCGCAACTCACATTTCAAAACACCATTGTCCAAATTCAATTCAAACATTCATAGATCATGAGGACTTTTTAAGGTAGCATAGGATCAAATTATAGGTATATAAATAAAAAACACTCACAAATAGGTAAATGCAAAGAATAATAGTGTGTACGTGCTTCGATCAAAAATTCATAATCATTAAAAGTATCAATCAACAGTCCATAGGCTAAATTCTCACAACTCTTCTCCACTAGTATATTGTGCAACTGAGACTCGGTCAATAGAACTTAATTAGCTTATAATGTAAGGCCTGACTTATGGCTACAAACGAAGAAATAAGAATTCAAAATAAGGAGTAATTTATTGCTTAAACTCAATTCTAATTTCGACTCCTTTTCTTTCACAACTTCACACTTTATTTCTCAATTCACTTCATTGATTTTTCAAATTCTTCACAACTTATTTCACAATTTTTTTTTTTCATTTCATTCAAATCCCTTTTCAACTTCCTTTTGTTTTTTCTACTACCTCTTTTCATTTTTTTTTCTTTTCAAATCTTCCACCATACTATTACCTTTTTCACAAATAAAACTAGGAGCATATAAAATTTTAGCATTCAAATTACTCCTTTAAAGGTAGGAAATAGTGTTTAAGCTATTCAAGTAGTCAATGTAGGACCTTGAAAAAATGACGAATGGGGGTTTAATCACACGTTTACACGCATTCCATTTGATTTTCAATAAAGCTCAAACAAGGTACTAGGGATAACAAATAATTAGGTAGCTTGAAAGGCTCAAACAAATTCAGAAAAATTGCCTAAATCATTCCTAATCACAGTATTGCCCGTATTTCGCCTCGAAGAGTGTTTGAACTAGTTCTAGACAAGTCTCAATCCACAATTAAATCCTACAAATATCAACCAGTGCAGAAAAGATAATCATCAGCAGTAAACGATGATTTTCACAACAAAATCATATTTTCTCGTACCTCACTGTACTAATAAACGTGTAGCTCAAATGGGCAACTAAAGATAAATTTTCAATAAAAATCAGGCCCAAAAAATCCAAACAATGCCTAAATCATATCTATGTATGTATGTCTCAAAAATCAGATTCAAGTATTAATCACAAAATATATAGGAAATTGTTCATTCACTTGGTTCCATTTTTTCAAAAATATTTGTCAAATAGGTAGACAATCATGGATTTCAATTATAGCAC
The DNA here is from genome assembly GCF_033568475.1 of Henckelia pumila. Classification (NCBI taxonomy): domain Eukaryota; kingdom Viridiplantae; phylum Streptophyta; class Magnoliopsida; order Lamiales; family Gesneriaceae; genus Henckelia; species Henckelia pumila. The sequence goes on along the minus strand of NC_133123.1, from coordinate 199,042,621 downwards.
ATAAAATTTTTCATCATTGGCCATGCATCCATTTCTTTCTTGACTCAATTCAATTCAACTAACACTCCTAAACTCAAACACAAATTTTATCTATAAAGCACACATAATATTCAACTACAATATCAACCAACCAACTAATTCAAACATTGATTCACCCCCCCAAACTTAATGTAATCATTGTCACTAATGATTAAAAATTAATAAAAAGAATAAGGGACTCATACCTTCGACACCGAGCATCGGTACTCAGTCTTACCAAAATCAACTCCATCAAAATAATTCGCAATTGCAAGACCATTTGAGAGGTGGTGGATAAGCGCAACATGAATATCCAATTTAAGCTGAAAAGAAAACATAACACATGTAGATTGTACACCCGTCATATGCACGAGTGGGCAAGGCATGGCACTAAGTGAATGCCCGATTGTGCAAGAAGAAGCAGCAGGGGCTCGACGGCTGGTTGGCTCATGAACTGGTGCGGGATAAGAATGCGATAACATCTCATGATGCTCTGTTGAGGAGATGTTTGTGTAAGGATGAGAACAGCTGTAATGCAGGTTAGCGCATGATGGAGGAGATTGGGCAGCGCGATTGATCTAGGTAGCAGCGTAGATGATGAGTGAAGAGCGCTGCTGGCTGTTGGAAGTTGCGCGTTTGCGCTTACACAGGTGCTGATGGGGATGATTGCTGCACGCTTCCTCTATGTATGGAGCAGATGAGCAGCTGAACTGCGCATGAAAGGTAGTGCTGATGGGTTGTTGGCGCAAGTAGGAGAACAGATGTAACGCGCAATCGCGCTGAAGGTGGCTGCTGTTGGCGCTTGGATTGCGCAGATAACAAGCGCGTTTGCGCTAGTAACTGCGCTAATGGAGAGGCTAGGAGCGCCATTGCGCTGTGGTGTGATGCAGACTGGAATCGTTGGCGCAGGGTGGTGGGCGCGATAGCGCTTAGGAAGGAGCTATTGGTGGTTGCGTGTTAGCGCTTCATGGAGCGCAGATTAGTAGCGCGATT